>NC_052159.1:140191544-140791544 GCF_902713615.1 Scyliorhinus canicula | reverse complement strand
ATTTCAGCCCCAGCTGAATATCTGTCAGAAATGTTTGACCTACAGGTACTTTTTCAATTTGATGAGAGCAGAATTTGCCGTGAATTTGAGCTACTTTGATATAAGTAACACTATAAATAGATTAACCGTTCCCATTTAATGAAACAATTTTTACTACTTTTTAAACATCCATTACTCATTTGTTTTTGTTATTGTAAGTTACATTCAAACTTAAATCCAGCCCAGCAGGCTGCAGTACAAGCTTCATGCCAGATGTTGTAATGGTTCCTTAGCTCACTCGTGATTCCATATATGAATTTCTCTTTCCATAACCAACTCCACAATTGGAAGTTTTCTCTGTCCGATTCTACAGCGCTCTGCCAAGGAACGAATCGGAGCCAAGGAACATCATTCAGTTAATTTATGGGACACAGATGAGTGGGAAGCCTGTCCTTTCCCCAACATCAAGGGATGTTTCAAGTCAACCTAGATTGGCCCAGTTCACATGGAAAGTCAAACCCTGCCAGGAAATGCAGCCAATAATCAGTTCAGATTGCTGAGCATTCCATCGCCAGTCAAATTGCCCCATCATTTACGGAGGTTCCTTTTTTTTGTCAATGAAACGAGCTGAGGAGGGCTTGTTTGGTTTCATCAGGCAAAACAACTGTGCCATTCATCCAACAATGCAGCGATAGTTCTGCATGCTTTAAGATTTCCGTGTTTCATTTCTGCCTCCCTCTGCAACTCCTCGGAGGCAAAGACAAATATTTTTTGCTGCAGCGAGGGAGTTCTTTTTGAAAAGAAAAATGTCCTGTCTTCTTAATTTATGGTTGTAAATGACAAGAGTATTCCCTGGGGCAGAACGCAGAAAATATCGACTCAGAGGGCGAGCAACACGCAAACTGTTTTTGAAAGATGCACTTTAATTGATTGCAGCATCTTGCAACATACTGAAAAACTGACTAGTATGTTTGGCTTTAAAAAAAAACTTTAAATAGCCATTGTATGTATTTTCTTGTGGAAACCAGCTCGCCCCAGAGACGAAGAAAAATACATATTGCTGTTATCTCAATGAAGCATAACCGGTTCCGATGAAAGGTTATCAACCTGAGCTGTTAACTGTTTCCCCTGTCAGAAATGCGGCATGACCTGCTTAGTGTTTCCTACATTTTCTGTTTACGTTTCAGACTCGCAACGTGCACAATATTTAACTTTTATTTGATTGCAATTTAAACCTCTGTGCATTATATTGAAAAAGTTATGTTTCAGTTCTTAAAGCAGAATCACGGCCAGGAATCCCCCCCCCCCCCCCCCCCCCCCCCCCCCCGGCAGAGCTGGCCCTCCATTTTTACTTTATTCAAATCCATTCATGATTTGGCTCTGATAAATCTCCCTTTAACCGTCACTGTAAGATGGAAGATGACTCCAGCTACTCCAGTCTCCTTACAGTGGGCTGCATGGTAGCACAGTGGTTAGCACTGTTGCTTCACAGCACCAGGGTCCCAGGTTTGATTCCCGTCTTGGGTCACTGTCTGGACGGGGTCTGCACGTTCTCCCCGTGTCTGCGTGGGTTTCCTCCTGGCGCTCCGGTTTCCTCCCACGAGTACCGAAAGACGTGCTTGTTAGGTCATTTGGACTTTCTGAATTCTCCCTCCGTGTACCCGGACAGGCGGCAGAGTGTTGTGACTGTGACTGGGGGATTTTCACAGTAACTTCATTGCAGTGTTAATGTAAGTCCACTTGTGACAATAAAGATGATTATTATTATTATGTCATTGGACTAGTAGGTCAGAGAGCCAGTCTAATACTTCGCGGGCAAATCCCACCAAGGCAGTTGGTGGAACTTGAAGTAAATTATTAAATCTGGAATGTGTAGCTAGCCTCAGTGATGATTACCATGAATTTATTATCGATTGTCGTAAACACCCATCCCTCCCAACAGGATTGTCCCCTCTGACTCACCATGAGGAATGCCAAGGGAGGTTTGCTAGTGTGCACTATATATGTGGGCAATTTTCTTCAAGCGACCACTTTATGATTGAATCTACATATAAAAGGCTTAACTGTGCGTAATAGATTTAGGCTTTGTTAAAAAAATTTGCCCAATCACAAAGACGCACGTGGCCCCGCTTTGTGTATTGCAGAACTCCTCTCGCCGGAACTACTCAGTGTAGCGTGAGATTGGAACGCCATTTGTAAATGACGTCCCGATCTCTGGAGCCCCTGAAGTAACCCCCAACCCCCTCCCCAAGCCCCAATGCGCTATGGGCGGGTCCCCGCATCCCCTTGTAATCCCCCAACACCTGTGCAGGCCACCCCCGGTCGGATCGCCACCGCAAAGAAATGCCAGCCTGGCACCTTGGCAGTGGTAACCTGCTACCCTGGCTGTGCCCCTGCCAACTGGCAGTGCAACCTGAGTGCCTTGGCAGTACCAGGCTTGCACCCAGGTGGCACTGTCAGGTTGCCCGGGTGATGTTAGCAGTGCTAGGGTACCACCCTGCTTAGAGGACATGCACCTGGGGACCTCCAATCCCCTGGAGACCCCATGAGTCCCGTTTCGTTAGGTCCCTGTTTGTGGAGACCTGCACTAAACAGCGATCGCCTGAGGTCTCCGAGGCAAAGGGGATACATCCCAACACCTCGGGCACCTCAGGAACTGCATATTAAACTGAGACGAGCTGTCTTGCTTTAATATGCAGATTTGCCGAAAAGTGATCCTGCCCACAATGGGCGGTGTTCACATCGTAACGTCTTCCGAGGTCGGGTTAGATCTCGCGAGGCGTTACGAGCTGAGTAGATCCCAGGAGCGGGGTTTCCCGGCTTCTATCTACCATGCTATACCAAAGCGAGCTGCTTTTCGGGAGCAGCACGGCCGTTCGGTTGCGCCCATAACTCTTTGGACTCTTCCTCCAGCAATAATATGACACAGAAAACCAAGTAAGGTCATTTTATGAATTTTGAAACATGCTAGGAGTGCAAAAGATGAATAACAGTCCATTTATCTGGTTAGTTGACCATGTGGAAATAATAAAATATCAATAGAATCCTGCAGGACTATGACTTATAGTTGTACAGTTGCAAACTTTGCCTGTGTTGTATATTCATGTTTGCTCCCAGTTGAAATGAGGTCACTTCAAGAGTCTGATCATTGGCGTACTGATGACATCATCAGCCTTTTGCACGGGCAAATGGGCAGTCTAACCTTTTTTTTTAAATTTAGAGTACCCAGTTATTATTTTTTTATTTTCCAATTAAGGGGCAATTTAGCATGGCCAACCCACCTAACCTGCACATCTGTGGGTTATGGGGGTGAAACGCACACAGACATGGTGAGAATGTGCAAACTCCACATGGACAGTGACCCAGGGCCGGGATTTGAACCCGGGCTCCCAGTACTATCCACTGCGCCACATGCCGCCCTGAGCAGTCTACCCTAACAGCTTGTAGAGTAAACACCTTTCCAATAAAGCTCTTGTTTGTTTGTACCTTCGTGGTCTGCAAGCCTATCCTGTAAAAATACCACATGGAAAACTGGCAACGAGGAGGTCTGGGCCACTCTGGCAGACTCTCAGAGAAGTAAAAAAAAAACAGAAAAATCGTTAATTTGTGCGCAGACCATCAAAAAGAATTAATAAGGTAAAGACTTTGCTGCACTAAAGCTGGCAAAGGAGGGGTTCTTGAACATACTGAGTCACTCCTTTACTCGACGGACAATGGGTGAAAATGGAGGTGGACACTGGAGCAGCAGTTTTGTTGGTACCAAAAACTCTTTACCTAGCAAAAACCATGACATATCGCCTTAAAACGCTAGATAATACTAAAAACCTATACTGGGTTCCGTTGAGGGACCTTGTCGATTTAAATGTGCAGCTAAAAGGACAGACCACAGACTTCTCCCAAACATAATTAAAGGTAACTATCCAGCCCTAACGGGGAGAGCCTGGCTTGAGAGAATCAAGCGAAACTGGGCCGAGGTAAATCTCATGGCGGAGTCTGAAGCAGATCTGCTGAAGATTTTAAATAAACAAACCATGATCTTTATTGAAGAGCTGGGATACATTAAAGATATTTCAGTCAAGCTAAAGAATAAGGCCGAAAGCCACGCAAGATGCTTGAAGGCCTGTCAATGCTGTGCACCATCAGGTCGAAGGACGAGGAGAATTAGAGAGGCTGGTCAAGGTGGGGGTCCTTGAACCCGTCAATATAAGTGATTGGGCCACGTCCAGAGTACCCGTGATGATTGTAGATAGTTTGGTACTCATATGTGGCGAGTTTAAAGTCACTATCAATCCGGTACTGTGTGCAGAGTAGTACCCTCTGCCTTTAATTGTTGATTTATTTGCTGGGTTGGCTGCAGGCCAGCATTTCAGTAAAGTTGACCTTCGTCAAGCTAATCTCCAGGTAAATGTTGATCCAGGTTCACAACAATGTTTGACAATCGTGACACATAAACGGCTGTTCAGATATAAAGGACTTTCATTTGACATCATGTCTGCATCTGTGTTGTTCCAACGTGCCATGGATCAAATTCTAAGTGGATGAGAAGGAGTCCAGTGCTACTTAGGCAATATCTTAGTTACTGGAAAGAATGAAGAAGAGCATCTCCAACGTTTAGATGTTACACTCCAGAGACTAGAGGATTACGGACTATGAATATGGAAGGATAAATGTGAATTCTTCAAATCTTCTACTGAATACCTGGGGCACATCATAGATGCAAAGGGACTGCACAAATGGCCTTCAACAGTAAAAGCCATAACTGAGGCACCTGCACCTCAAAACATAAATCAACTTTGATCATTTTTCTGCTTATTAAACTATTTTGGAAGGTTTGTCCCTAATCTAACAACTATTCTCAAGCCTTTTCACAACCAATTGTGCCAAAACAGGGAATGGAAAGGGGTGGAATCAGTGCGAGAAGGCTTTCACACAAGCTAAAGAGGCCCTATTAAAGTCAGCGGTTCGTTGCTGGGCGCCCCGGTCCCAATGGGGCTACCTCAGCCCCACGGCTCATCCCCTAGTCACCCCTCGTTACCCCCTCCCTGGGTCTGGTGGAGGCCCCCCCCAACCTTGTTCGTACCTTTGCATGTCCTATCTCCTCTCTCCCCCCTCATCAGCCACGGCACCTGATTCCCGATTTTTAAAGCCACAAGTGAAACATGCCATTGTGGCAGTTCCCCCCAGCGGAACCGGGGCCTCCGCTTTAGCTCAATTGGCTAGACAGCTGGTTTGTGATGCAGACAGCGGCCTGCAGCGCACGTTCAGTTCCAATACTGGCTGAGGTTATTCATGAAGGCCCGGCCTCCAGAACTCTTCCCCAAGTTAAATCACCACCAGTCAGCTCTCCCCCTCAAAGGGGAAAGCAGCCTATGGTCATCTGGGACTATGCCAACTTCACCTATAACTCATAACAGTAACAGAACAGTCGGTGTTAAAAGTGACATAAAGATTCGTTGAGGATGTGCTGTCGTTCGCCATGAGAAAAGTTATTAAACAGGCCCGGACCAACACTGAGGTATAATAGTGACATCAGTCCTTTGATCCTGAAAATGACAGACTTGGATAAATGAAATGTGGACATAAAGTAACTGATCAAAGGCAAAGACCACACAAGGAAGGAAAATTAAAGAAATGTTAACCCAGTATGCTTCAGGGTAAAAAAAACAAGAGTAGCTGACATCAGCGGAGTATATAAGAGTAAACGAATGACTGTCTCTGTAAAGCTTGGGCCTTACACATCGGCGATGAAATTCTGGGACTGAAGGGATGTCTGAAGGCAAGAAATCAGTCAGAGAATTGTGACTTTGAATCCATCAACCGCGGGCAAGCTCCCTTTACCTGACGTTTTTCTTCTCTCCCTGCAACATTAAAGAAAGGGGCAGGGATCATTTTGTTTATTAAATGCACAGGACAACAATCAGTAAGCTTGAGGTAAGAGGTAAACAGGTCTCCAAAGTAACATTGGGAAGGAAGGATGGGAATGAAGGTTTGTTGTTTTAAATCAACCCTAAAAAGCTGAGCATTCAAATCATAGGTCAAAGAATTTACAGTGCAGAAGGAGGCCATTCGGCCCATCGAGTCTGCACTGGCTCTTGGAAAGAGCACCCTACCCAAGGTCAACACCTCCACCCTATCCCCAGACCCGAGTAACCCCACTCAACACAAAGGGCAATTTTGGACACTAAGGGCAATTTATCGTGGCCAATCCACCTAACCTGCACATGGTTGGACTGTGGGAGAAAACTGGAGCACCCGGTGGAAACCCACGCACACACGGGGAGGAAGTGCAGATTCCGCACAGACAGTGACCCAAGCCGGAGTCGAACCTGGGACCCTGGAGCTGTGAAGCAATTGTGCTATCCACAATGCTACTGTGGTGATAACCACTGTAGATATGTATACTTGCAGTAGGGGGAATGTATGGATGTACCTGTAATACAGGTTCCTCCGGTAAGCCCCTGCCGGCTAGCTCCGCCCACAGGGAGCTTGTGTATAAATATGCGTATGAGTCACTCAGACTCTAGTCTTCAGTTGCAGCCGGAGGAATAGCATCACACAGCAATAAAGCCTCGATTGAACTTGTTTCTCGTCTTTGACTGTAATTGTTAGCGCCACAATTTATTGCTGTGTGATTTTCCGTACACCATGGACATCAGAATCAAGCCTGACCGTCTGCAGCTGGATCCGCTGTCGCCTCACGCCAGGAAAGACTTTGTTCACTGGCTTGCAGTCTTCGAGGCCTAAATCTCTTCAGCGGACCCTCCCCCGACGGAGGCTCAGAAAAAGCAACTCCTGTACTCGAGACTTAGCTCCAGTGTCTTTCCGCTAATTCGAGATGCGACTGACTACACCAGAGCTATGGAACTGCTCAAGGAGAACTATGCACAGTCGACGAATACCCTGTTTGCGAGGCATCAACTCTCTACTCGCGTCCAGCAGCCGGGTGAGTCGATTGAGGACTTCTGGAGGGCCCTTATACCTCTGGTGCGAGACTGTGACTGCTGGGCCCTCACAGCCACGGAACATTCCGATTTACTCATGCGCGATGCCTTTGTTACAGGCATTGCATAGGACCCCATCCGGCAACGACTGCTGGAAGGAGCCACCCTCGACCTCACGGCCACAAAGACTCTGGCGCTTTCCATGATGTCCGCCTCCCGTAGTGCGCAAAATGACTCCGCTTGCCGCTCGGCCCACCCGTCCTACCCCTCGTGGACCCCGCAAACGGCCCCCCAGGCTCACCCGTCCTACCCCTCGTGGACCCCGGAACCGCCCCCCACAGCAGCCGCCCCCGCGCACTAGGCCTGCCCTGCTCGCCGCACCGCACTCCCTGAATGTCCCCACTGTTATTTCTGTGGTCAGCAGAAGCACCCCCGCCAACGCTGCCCGGCCCGCACCGCGGCCTGCAAAGCTTGTGGCAAGAAAGGCCACTTTGCAGCGGTGTGTCAGTCCCGGATGGTTGCCGCTATCGCGCCCCCGTTCCCCTTGCCTCAGCCGATCGCACAATGGGCCCTGCCGTCTGCTTCCCCCGACCCCATGTGCGATCAGTGGGCGCTGCCATCTCCATCCCCCACCGCCCTGTGCGTTCCATGGGCGCCGTCATTTTGTCCCAACCCCACAACGTGCGCTCCATTGGCGCCGCCATTTTGTCCACCGCCATCTTCTCCCACACAGGTACTCCAGACGCCGCCATTTTGTCCTCCTGGGATGGGACCACGGGACACGAGTCTCTACTGCTCCTCGTCGGACTCATCTGACTCGACTGCTGATCGCCCGCTACTCGCCTCTGTTACGCTCGACCATTCGCGTCCTCGCAACCTGGCACCCTCTTCCACATCGGTGCTGGTCAACGGCCACGTGACCTCCTGCCTCATCGACTCCGGTAGCACCGAGAGCTTCGTCCACCCGGACACGGTAAGGCGCTATTCCCTTGCGGTCCATCCCGCCAAGCGGCAGATCTCTCTTGCCTCCGGTTCCCACTCTGTCCCGATCCGGAGTTTCTGCCTGGTTAAACTTACTGTACAGGGCGTGGAATTTGACCGTATCCGTCTGTACATTCTCCCCAACCTCTGCACGTCACTCTTACTAGGCCTGGATTTCCAGTGCAATCTCCAGAGTCTCACGCTCAAATTCGGCGGACCCCTACCTCCCCTCACCGTTTGCGGCCTCACGACCCTCAAGGTCGAGCCTCCCTCACTCTTTGCCAATCTGACCGCAGATTGCAAGCCCGTCGCCACCAGGAGCAGACGGTACAGCACCCAGTACAAGGCCTGGAAGTACGGACAGTCACCAGAGATTGGCAGGTCTGTGCCGAGTGCAAGCCGCACTTCTACCAGCCAGATCGCGCGCGCCTGGTGAAAGCGTCCCGCCCCTTTGAACGCCTCAGCGTGGACTTCAAAGGGCCCCTCCCCTCCACCGACCGCAACACCTACATCCTTAGTGTGGTCGATGAATTTTCTAGTTCCCCTTCGCCATCCCATGCCCGGATATGACGTCTGCCACCGTCATCAAGGCCCTGGATTCCATTTTCGCCCTGTTCGGTTTCCCCGACTTCGTCCACAGTGACAGGGGAGCCTAGTTCATGAGTGATGAGCTGTGTCATTTCCTGCTCAGCAGGGGTATCGCCTCCAGCAGGATGACCAGCTACAACCCCCCGGGGAAACGGGCAGGTAGGGAGGGAGAACGGAACAGTATGGAGGGCCGTCCAGCTGGCCCTACGGTCCAGGAACCTCCCAGCCGCTCGCTGGCAGCAGGTCCTCCCTGACGCGCTCCATTCCATTCGATCACTACTGTGCACCGCAACTAACAGTACACCCCATGAACGTGTTTTTGCCTTCCCTAGGAAGTCTACACCCAGGGTGTCGCTCCCGACATGGCTCACGACTCCGGGCCCAGTCCTTCTCCGTAGGCATGTCCGGCACCACAAGGCGGAACCCCTGGTGGACAAAGTATCCCTTCTCCACGCCAACCCTCAGTATGCATACGTGGAGTTCCCCGACGGCCGCCATGACACAGACTCGCTCCGGGACCTGGCTCCCTCAGGTGTCGATCCCATGCCCACGCCCCTTTTTCCCCCCGCGCCACCCTCATTTTCCCCGGCGCCCCCCTATTCGTCCCCACCAGATCCATACCTCATCCCCCTGCCCACACTGGAGGACATGGAAGATTTTGGCTCACTCTCGGAGTCATCCCGCCAGCAGCCAGCACCAACACCGCCAGCACCTGCACCGACATCGCCAGCACAGCTACGCCGATCACAGCGGAACATTCGACCGCCGGTTCGGCTCAACCTGTAACCTGCTGACCGGATGGACTCTTGGTTTTCTTTGTTTGGACACTTTTGTAAATATTTCATCCTTTGTATCATAGTTATACGTCACCCCCGCCGGACTCATTTTTTACAGGGGGTGAATGTGGTGATAACCACTGTAGATATGCATACTTGCAGTAGGGGGATGTATGGCTGTACCTGTAATACAGGTTCCTCCGGTAAGCCCCTGCCGGCTAGCTCCGCCCACAGGGAGCTTGTGTATAAATATGTGTGTGACTCACTCAGACTCTAGTCTTCAGTTGCAGTCGGAGGAATAGCATCACACAGCAATAAAGCCTCGATTGAACTTATCTCTCGTCTTTGACTGTAATTGTTAGCGTCACAGCTACCGTGCTGCCCCAGTCAACAACTCAAAGACAAGCATGAATATATCCCCGGACAACCAATAATAAGAGTTAAATCTGCTTTGCTGCATAGGTGCTCATAACTTTGAGCACGATTTAGGCAGAACACTTCTCAGTGTCATTCCGGTTTGGGGGAATGTTTACCCTGGCTTTTTGGTGAGGTCCACACAGGTATTCACTCACACCGTGATCTAACCAAAATAAAACAGAGTGCTGTTCTGGGTGGGGTTAGCGGGGTCGTTCCTGGAGTTTGTAGCCTCGCTACCTCACGGCACTCTGTGTTGCTTTCGTGCCGAGGCGGGGACGCCCGCTGAGGTTGCACGTAACCGCATTTCCTGCACCGAGGAGCTCCGAGGAGCAATAAGGGATTGGGACGCCATTTTTAAATGCTGCCCGGACCTCACAAACACCTGACAAAACCCCTGGACTCTGCCAACACCACAACTCACCTGTTGGCGGTCCCCCCCCCCCCCCCCCCCCAATGTCCCTACCCCCCCCCCCCCCCCCCTCCCCCCCCACCCACCACTTATAGGCAGGCCAACCCCTGGAATTGATCTACGGCGCAGGCACAATGCCAGCTTGGCTGTGCCAGCATGGTACCTTGCCAGTGCCCCTGCCAGCCTGGCGGTGCCACTTTCTCAGAGATCGGGCTGCACTTTTGAAAGAGTGCCCCGATCTCTAAGTGAGCTTGAGGGTCCCCCACCCCCCCCCCCCCCCTCCCATTCAAGGGCAATGCCACCCCTCGCACATCTGGGCATTACCCCATACCTCTCAAAATGAGGACACCCCGTTATGGGGTAGCTGAACGTTCCTCCTTTTTTGGCTCCCCCCCCTTCGGAGCCCCCTAGCAGAACTAACAGCCTTCACAGCCCAAACCTTGATGAGGCCCCTTCTTTCCCACCCTTCACCCCCCCCCACCCTTCATAACCCCCCCTCCCCCCATTCCCCCCTTGCATGGGCATAGCCCCCGACTTTTGGCTGTGCCACCCTTGCACCCGAGAAGCCCAGCTCTGCCACCCAGGTACCATAGAACATAGAACAGTACAGCACAGAACAGGCCCTTCGGCCCTCGATGTTGTGCCGAGCAATGATCACCCCACTTAAACCCACGTAACCCGTATACCCGTAACCCAACAATCCCCCCATTAACCTTACACTATGGGCAATTTAGCATGGCCAATCCACCTAACCCGCACATCTTTGGACTGGGGAGGAAACCGGAGCACCCGGAGGAAACCCACGCACACACGGGGAGGACGTGTAGACTCCACACAGACAGTGACCCAGCCGGGAATCGAACCTGGGACCCTGGAGCTGTGAAGCATTGATGCTAACCACCATGTACCATGAGGCCCCCTTTAAAAGGCGCTTGTTCCCCAATTCTCCCCTGATGTAATACCACACATGCAATACGTACTGGTCAAATTTAAATTATTCCTTCTCTCACCAAGGTCAAGATTATTGAGATGTTCCTCATTCATTCAGCCACACCCAAAGGTGCTACCAAAAGACATGGGAGTTTGAATGAAAAGAGTAGTAGAAAACACAAATAGCACTTGCTAATTGGAAACTGCACAACTAAAAGCTAAAGGCTAAATTATTAGCCATGATACTTCAAACACTTTAGGCGAGATTCTCCAATGGCCGACGTGGAAATCGGGAAACGTGATTGGATGGAGATCGGTTCTGGCGCCAAAATCGCGGCGAGTGCCGCTTTGACGCCAAATTGCAATTTTCCAACACCTCGACAGCAGCGTCAATGCGTTCTGGAACACACGCACGGGAAACAAAGTTTACATATCATGACAGGACCCCTGCCAGCCTGGCTGTGCCACCCAGGCATTTTGGTTGGCAGTGTCAAGGTACCAGTTTGGTTGAGCCAAGGTTCCCATGTGCCAGAGGGAGAGCCAGGGTGCTGCTACCCTGCCCCGTCCCTGCCTGGTCCAGGCCTCACTGGGGAGGCTGTTAGTGGGAGAATCCGACGCATGAATATTTAAATTTGCTTATTTACCTTGATTTGGATCTTGCCCAGCTTGGGCGCGATTCAAATCACGATGTCCCATGAGGTTTGAATTATGCAAGACGTCTCGAGCATCTTTGTGCTGTTCGGAAGAAAGCTCCAGTATTTTGACGCAGCGACAGTAAAGGAATGGCAATATATTTCCAAGTCAGATGGTGAGTGGCTTGAAGGGAACCCTCCAGGTGGTGTTGTTCTCAACTGTGATAATGATAGGTTGTGGAAGCAGTCAAACAGTAATTTTATTGATAATCCTTAGGGTTATGTCAACAAGCGACTGTTGAAACTGCAAACACCAATTCTTTTCCCCACTCAGAGACGGTAGACAAGTTCTATCCAAAATTGATAGTGCAGTGATTTAAATAACTGGACAGATTGACAGTTCCACAGAACTTATCCACCTTTTATGAGCAGTCATATCTACTAAGCAGCATGTTCAAATGGTCCTGCTGGGCACTGTGGCCTCACGGCGCCGAGGTCCCAGGTTCGATCCCGGCTCTGGGTCACTGTCCGTGTGGAGCTGGCACATTCTCCCCGTGTTTGACTGGGTTGCACCCCCCCCCCCCCCCAGCCCACAAGATGTGCAGGCTAGGTGGATTGGCCATGCTAAATTGGCCCTTAATTGGAAAAAATGAATTAGGTACTCTAAATTTTTTTTTTAAATGGTCCTGCTGGGTTCAGTTCCTCCCGATCATGTGTGAAATGGGGACGGGACGTCCTGATCTGGGGTCGCATGCCATTTTCTATCAGGTGCCGAGCTGCCATAACTCTGCCGAAGTTCCTGGCCTTGGAGTAAGTGTGGTGAATTGTCAATGAAGGAATCATAATGTGGGACAGAAGCGGTACCATTGGGATTTAGCCCTGTTTAATTCCATTATATGGTCAGAGTAAATGTGTCTACCACAATCCCATGCCCTATACCAAGATGGCACAATCTGGAGACGTTTCAAAGTCACCCAGGAAATTCCGGCCATTCTGCCTTTGTTCGGCGTCAGTGAGAATTTGTTATCTGAGGGTTGGCAGGAGATCTGTGAGAGCTCCACGCAGCTGAAAGAAAAAAAAATCCTGTAGCCACCTGGCGTGGCAACGTCCCGATTCCAAAATGGATACTCGCAAAGAGTGCAGGGAAAAATGGACAGCACTAGAAAAAACAAGCAGGTGTAAGGTTTCCTGTGTATTGGGACTTGCAGGACCCAGACTGAACTGAAACTACTAGCCATTAGCATAGTAATGAGCTATCTCCAGGGACAAAAAGAAACATTGAAACAATCGGTGCCAGGACAGACTTCCCGGCGCCAGTGGAAGCTAAAACAAAGGCGGCCAACGGTTACATAGGGCCCGCCCAACGATCAGGGAACGACCCCGTTATTGGAGAAAATCAATACGAACGATTGGGACATTGTCCAATTAATTGGGACCAAGTCCAGGGTCTGCCCAGAAGGGCGCGAAACCCCTGGGGGCTATAAAACAGAGTCCCCAAGGTCAGTTCGCTCTCTTGGAAGAACTCTTAGAAGCTTTTGAAAACTCTTAGCTACTCCATCTTCACCTTGGCATTTGTCTCTCAGCGATGAGAGGCTGCCAAGCACCAGCCAAGTAAGTCTAGGGTCAATGCACGCTATGAGATAGGCGCTCCTAGCTACTATTCTGTACCAGTTTGAAGCCAGCAGTATCAGAACCGGACAACGGCCATTGTTCCTCTGACTGAGTGGGCCAATCGAAGCTAAGTATAGGCTTTTAGTAGTAATTGTAGTTTAGTGAGTAGAGTTTGTGCATGAGTAATAATTGACTGTGTGTGTAAATAAATGTGTATTGGTTTCAAACTTACTAACTGGTGTATCGAGTCATTGATCAGTATTCGGCTTTAAACCCTGTGGCGGTATCAGAAAGATACCTGGCGACTCTTGAGCAAAAGTAATTAAAACAGAGCAAATTAAGGGAAAGCATAACGAGCAAAAATCCCTAATGGCTACATCAGAGAATACGATATATTTTTGCTATAATTTTATCTTTAACTCAGGAAAGGCTTCAGAGGGTTTCACGAAACATAGTGTAGCCATCTGAGATGGCCACTTACAACCACGAACAGAGAAGGTCGCAAAGCCTAGCGGGAAAAATGGACAATGCGAGATGCAGGCAGGCTGAGAGCCTGAAATGTATATTTGCGAAGTGAGGAATCCAGACGGTATCGAAACTCCGACCAATTAGCATGTTGATCAGCCGATGAGCATTTGACGGCCCATCTCCACCAAGACAAAGAACTGGTACATGAGCGACCGGTACAGTCCCAGACATTTCGGCACCAGTCCCTGTTTTAGGGAAGCATAAACAATGGGGTCAGTTACCGCTTGGGACACGCCCTGCCATCAAGGCACCCGCCCATTTATTGGTTCGAATCGAACACAGTGATCAGGGATCACCCAATTAGTGGGGTCCAAACTGAAAGACCGTCCAAAAGAGCGCAAAAACCCCCAAGTATAATGAGTTGAATCACTGTTCTACCAAACATTTAAGATTCTGAGCAGGATTGACAGGGTGGATATGGAGCTGTGACAGAGAATCCAGAACGAGGGATCATTATTTAAAAATAAGGGGTCGCTGATTCAAGACAGTGATGAGGAGAAATGTTTCTCTCGGTGGGCCCTGAGACTCAGGAAATCTCTTCATCTAAAGGCAGTGGAAGCAGAGTCTTTTTGAATATTTGGAAAGCAGGGTTAGATAGATTCTTTCTTAACAAGGGCGTGAAAGGTTATTGGGAATAAGCAAGAATGTGGAGTTGAGGTTACAATCAGATCAGCCATGACCTTATTGAATGGCGGAGCAGCCTCAAAGGGCTCCTAATTCGCATGGTCGTATGAATACTGTGCACCTCATTTGCATGTTCCTACGAAGGCCGACAGAGAGAGGGTCCATGGAAAATTGGTCTGCTGGTCTCAATTATTACCACTATTCTGCAGCTGTCGCTCATGGATCTGGAGTTAGGTCACCAGACATGCATAGGAAGTCATCCAGCTCGATGCCAGACACCACCCTCCGATTCACCGACAGCGCACTCACGCCCGCGGATTTCCTGACAGCATTGGGGAGGCCACAATGGGGAACCCATTGGCCGGTTGCTGGGACAGAGGATCCCCGTGGGGGCTCACCGTGCCAGAACTCGGGTCTGGCAGGGTGGAGCATCCCGTCTCTGATTTCTGGGATATTCATTATCATTACCAGCGCCACTGGATTCTCCACATTATTTTTAGCTAGCCTTTGATCTTTGTGACATAAGCAATCATGTATATAATGATGTGCATGAACTCTGACCAGCAGACAGCAGTGTAAATCTACCATGTGACTCTGTACCTCGAGGAGTTGGGAGTTAGTCATGTTTGTGCATAGTCATACTTGCTGTACATAAGAACATAAGAACTAGGAGCAGGAGTAGGCCATCTGGCCCCTCGAGCCTGCTCCGCCATTCAATGAGATCATGGCTGATCTTTTGTGGCCCGCACGTCTCCTCTTGAGATGTTGCATGGTTGCCGGACTACTCAACATGGAACTGAGTTGTCCAGGTAAAAATCGCACTGTGTCTGATCAAAGTCAATGCTGCGTTTGCTTACCTCGGCTGAAGTGGTTAAATGAAGGCAAGACCATTGACGGCCCAGGCTAAGAAAAATAAGCCTGCTCTTGCCTACCATGTATTGGATATCATACACCGGGACCCCCCCCCCCCCCCCCTGCCCTCCCGGGTAGGGGAGAATCCCGGCCAAAGTATCTGTTTTATAGCAGTCAGATAAAAACTTCTTGAAAACTCTCAATTAACCGCCATGTTCAAGCAGAACTCCAACCCCAAAACAGGCAGTTTCTTAATTAATATGTTCAATTGAAGGGCCAATGATTCTGTTATGTTTTGCAAAGAGCATTCTTAAGACATGAATGACGCTGTTACTATTTCCCGATCCACCCCTAAAATTACGGATGATATTAGCAGCATAGTGGTGCAGTGGTTAGCACTGCAGCCTCACGGCGCCGAGGTCCTAGGTTCGATCCCGGCTCTGGGTCACTGTCCGTGTGGAGTTTGCACATTCTCACCGTGTTTGCATTGGTTTCGCCCCCACAACCCAAAGATGTGCAGGCTAGGTGGATTGGCCATGCTAAATTACCCCTTAATTGGAAAAAATGAACTGTGTACTCTAAATTTTTTTTTTAAAATTATGGATGATATTAATCAGGAAGTGGCCATTTTCAATGGTGTTTGAAAGGATCTTAAGTTGCTGTTGGGTAAAGCAAGAAGTAAAAACCCACAATGAAGTTTACTTCATTATGTTTGGGACTTTTAAGCCTTAAAGCCTCCTTTACTTAAAAAAACTTTTGTGATGTGATCTTTTGATTCCACTTCAATATGCTTCTCTGTTAATCCACCTGCCTCATCTTTGTATACCCTCCTTTCCCCCCAGCAGGCAACGAGGTGTATGCTTGCAAGTCACTACATCAAGCCCAATTCTGAAAATTAGATGTCATTGATTAGCGGGATTAGCGATCTGTCCATTGGTGTACTGCAGGAGCCAAAATTGACACCAATGTCTGCGTTTTCTAAAACCTTCTTCAGATTTTACCTGCTCTACTCTGTGTAACCTCAAAATTCAACCTCCAACATATTGCTGTGTGCAATTTTGGAGAAAAATCATTGGGACATTAAAACGGTTAGATTTTCTTCAGGTCATTTTTAAAAAACGTCTCTCTTTACCAGATCTAAAACTATTGAAAGTGGAGGAAGAAAAGGATGTTTGGCTGACAGTCAAGTATCATCCAATTGGATAATGAATCTTTTCGCTTTCCGATTAGCGAAGGAAGGCAGCACGTCACAAGGACAAATTTGTTGGCGGACTAAATCATAGAATGATAGAATTTACAGTGCAGAAGGAGGCCCATTAAGCCCATCAAGCCTGCCCTGGCCCTTGGAAAGAGCATCCTACTTAAGCCCACACTTCCACCCTATCCCCGTCACCCAGTAACCCCACCTAAACGTTTTGGACTCCAAGGGGCAATTTATCATGGCCAGTCCACCTAACCTGCACATCTTTGGACAGTGGGAGGAAACCAGAGCACCTGGAGGGAACCCACGCAGACAGGGGGAGAATGTGCAGACTCCGCACAGGCAGTTACCCAAGCCGGGGATCGAACCTGGGACCCTGGATTGTGAAGCAAAAGTGCTAACCACACTATGCTACCATGCCGCTGAAGTGGGAAATGGTTCAGAAGGGCACTTGGCACAGAAGGTGGCTGCCTGACACACAAGATGGAGACACAGAGAATAAAGCAGACATAACTGATACCTGGAGCCCAGCGGGGTGCCAGTGGGACAGATAGGAACAGATCCAGGCCAAAGGGAGCCAGACAGGAAGATTAAGAAATACATAAATGCAGGACACCACTTAAATAAAGCTGACTTCAGCCAAGGCGTACACAATGATATGCTAATACAATTGTCTTGGGCCATTTCCTAAAACAAAGGGACAATCGATACTGCTTTCCTTCTGCTACCTGTAACCTGTAAAACCTCTTTAACTATAACCATGTGTACATGGCAAAACGCTTACAAATAGCGATGTACAATCTATAAAATATTTAAAGATAACAAGGTGATAATTGTTTAGTATCTGGGCTCATTGTGAACCCAAAGTATAAAATGAATGACTCCCATTCAATCCATGAGAAAAGTTGGCTACCGTACCGCGGAGTACGTGCGCTTTCTCCCGAAGCTTCGTGTAACAATAAACTGCACTGATTGAACACAGCAAGTCTGACTCCCGAAGTGGTTGATTTTCCCACAACACCGCCATACTGGCTGGTGTGTGTGGACGTCATGTGGTGAAATCTCCAGGGATACAGTGAATCGCAGTTGGCAACCCTATCCGCAAATCTTTAAAAATCTGCAAGAGCGTGGTATTGGCTAAGTGGAGGTTAAATTGCTGCAGGGCCAGCGTGGTGGAGAAGCAGGAGGATTTGAGCCATTTTATTTCCCCGTTCCTGACTTCACTTCAACATCTGTGTGTCTGACAGTAACAGTCAGCTGAAACAGAACTTACGCCGAGTGCCTCTGACGACTGGAAAGTGTGCTTGGTGGCAAACAGAAACCAAACCATGCATTCAGCAGGTTCCTGCCTGCTGTTATAAATGAGGCATTATACCACAGATACAGCACGAAGCCACTGTGAGGTTTCCACATACCACACCACTTTACAGACCATTTATAAAAAAAAGGCCAACATAAGCACACAAAAAAACCAAGGACAAAATTATCAAGTCCACTTGATCCACTAGGAAGTGCAGAAGAAAACATTTCAATCGAGTCCTGTGGAATTGGTGCTGTGTGTGAATTTCCAACCATTTTAAATATCAACCTTAAAATTGTGCACCATGCAGACCTTAAATTTTGATGTGCACTGAGGTCCCAGGTTCGATCCCGGCTCTGGGTCACTGTCCGTGTGGAGTTTGCACATTCTCCCTGTGTCTGTGTGGGTTTCACCCCCACAACCCAAAAATGTGCAGAGTAGGTGGATTGGACACACTAAATTGCTCCTTAATTGGAAAAAATAATTGGGTAATCTAAATTTATTTAAAAAAAGAGGGAAATTTTTTTTTTTGATGTGAGCATTTGGCAGGTGAAGCTCCCTGCTGGAGTTGCCAAGTCAGACATTTTCCCTTTATTTCCCACTATCTGGGATATCATTCACTGTAATCCATCTTTTCCTGTTATTTGTTCCTCTGTAAAACAGGAAAGTGGTGAATCCGATCATTCTGGCGTCAGACGCAGAACAGTGCTGGGTGGGAGTGTCACTGTGGGGTGATGGCCTGAGATATTGGGATATTGCTACTTTTGATGCAGTTACAACCAAAAAGTAAAAGTGCCGATGGCTCCGATTTTAAAATGAGGGTGTGGTGAGGTCAGGTACGGTGCACACATGCCCTGAAATAGACAATGTACCTGGGGAGTTCGCAGGTGATTGTAAAGGGCCAGGTTTCATTAATATGGACTTTCCCACTCCGCTTGAAGTGTAAATGCCTCACCGTCCTAAGTTTGGGACTTGACAAGAGCTTTACACTAAAATAACTTTAAAAAAAAAAATAGAATACCCAATTCTCCTTTTCCAATTAAGGGACAATTTAGCATGGCCAATCCACCTCCTTGCACAACTTTTTGGGTTGTGGGGTGAGACTCACGCAGACACAGGGAGAATCTGCAAACTCCACACAGACAGTGACCCGGGGCTGGGATTGAACCTACACTAAAAAGAGCTGTACACTAAACGAGCTTTGCACTAAAAGTAGTGTAGCTGGGAAATATCAATTATTATATCTGGACTAATATATATAAAAAAACCCTCAAACTCCACATTAGGCACGGAATTCACCCATCCCACCCGCAGAGAGTTTGGTCGCAGGCGGGTGCAGAGAATTTAGCGGCACCCAAACCGTTGGAAACCCACTAATGTCACAATCCCTCTGCCCTCCATCTCCATGCCGAGTGGGTCTTCAGGGGCATCACCGTACAGTTGGACCCCTGGACTCTCCTGTATAACACGTGGGATTTTCTCATATTTTTGCAGAGTGGGGCAGCAGACGGAAAAAATGGTGTGGAAGCCATCAGCCCCAACCGTGACTCTGTCCGCCACGCTGTTAGGCACATGGAAAAGAAAGTTCCGGGGGACAGACGCTGAATGGGCTGAAACTAAAAATTTTTAAATTCCATTTGGCATGGGAATGGGGTCTTAATAGGCCCTGGAATTGGCCCTAATTTTACTCAATTTCCAGCCCCTGATTCCTTTTATTTCCCCTCCCCCCTTGACTTGTCCATCCCAATCCCCACCCACCTTGCCAGGGCTTGACACACTAGCCCCACCAATACTACATTCTACACTTAACCTTAACATCTCGATCCATCAGCAATCACTGTTAGCGATTGTCTGCCTTTAATCAGCCAGAAGCTGGCAGAGGTAGGAGTTTCTTCCAAGGATGGGAATAACGTCTAATCTCAAGCTAATTAACCACCCACCTGACAACCATGAAATGGATATGGGGTGAGCCGGCGAGGAAGGGGCGATCTTACTCCAAACATTTCCAGCTGTGTAGAAGCCAAGGCCCTCACGTGCCAATTAATATGCTGATCAAATGCCAAAATGATGAAGAAGGAATTATGCTAATTTGTTCAACCATATCTGCAATTTTTTTATTTGTTGGTCTTCTAAACAAAATCCTAAACGACAGGAGTATCTACCGCCTATATCCTTTTTTAAATATTAATTTCAAATACCCAATCCTTTTTATTTCCAATTAAGGGGCAATTAAAAAACAAAAATTTAGCGTACCGAATAATTTTTTCCAATTAAGGGGTAATTTAGCGTGGCCAATCCACCTATCCTCCACATCTTTTGGGTTGTGGGGGCGAAACCCACGCAGACACGGGGAGAATATGCAAACTCCACACGGACAGTGACCCGGGGCCAGGAGTGAACCCGGGCCCTCGGCGCCGTACCTCCTATATCCGGATAGCCATTGAAAACAGAATGAGAACTGTTCGGCAAAATATCAATTTTTAATTCTTAATAATAATAATCTTTATTGTCACATATAGGCTTACAGTAAGATTGCAATGAAGTTACTGTGAAAGGCCCCTAGTTGCCACATTCCGGCGCCTCTTCGGATACACATAGGGAGAATTCAGATTGTTCAAATTGCCTAAATGCACGTCTTTTGGGACTTGTGGGAGGAAACTGGAGTACCCGGAGGAAACACACGCAGACACGGGGAGAACGTGCAGACTCCGCACAGACAGTGACCCAAGCCGGGAATTGAACCTGGGACACTGGAGCTGTGAAGTAACAGTGCTAACCACTGTGCTATGTGTAAGAAAAAATCTGTTAAACCAGAATGATTAATTCATGTGCATGCTTTAGTTTATAAAATACAAATAACAATCTATTTTTGTAATACATATATCTCGGGGTTGGTGTTGGCTGGAAAGCTAGCATGTGATTCGGGATGATGCCAATGGCATGGCTTCAATTTGAGTTCTGGCTGAGGTTGACTTGGGACCAGCCTACTCGCCTTGCCCCCGAGAGTGGAAGGAAATGGCAAACCACCAGTGACAAAAATACTGCCAAGAAAACAGCTCACGATGAATCTTCAGCAGACAATGAGCCAAGGACTGGCCTCAGGCAGAGAGCACACACCAATGAATATGATATCTGTGGCATCTGGCTTCCTGTGAAAATTCTTATTTTCTAACTAATCTGTCCATTTGACATTATAACTATCAACGATGGTGTCTCAGTGACGGCCAAACTCAATGGAACCAATTTTAGGGTTGAACGAAAGCAGTATTTTAATCGCACCCAGCTGACTTCTGTGCCTAATTGTGAAAATGACAGAGAGAGATCAGTGCCCAAATTATGCCTGTAAACACCAACAGGGTGGTGGGGGAGGGGTCCTCCATGCCAATCCCTAGATTGTGTGTACCCGTTCCGGAGGCGTCCCTTGTCCTGCCTGTCTGCCCCACTGACCACCCAGAACCCACTGATCGCAGAGGCCTCTGGCCATGCAGGTGAAAGTTATTTCGAACAGGGCATTGGCAATCATAGTGAAGTGAGAACTTCACACATCTCGTGGGTAAGCGGGCTATTCAGCATGTGGGGCTTCTTGCTTTACATCCCAATCTGACCGTGATGCTTGGAAACGGCTGCAGGCAACACCACGGAAGTAGCAGCTAACATCTGAACACCCAGGAGATGGGCCCCAGCCCTGGGGACATAGGAGATGAGTGAGTGCAACCGTACAGGGTCCTGTGCCCAGTCCAGGTAAAGTTATGTTCGGGTGTCTGGGATGTAGGTTGTGGGGGTCCATTGAGCTGGGGTCTTGGCTGTGGCCAGGGGTGCATGGGCCGGGGGGTGGGGGGGGGGGGGGTGGAGCAATGGGGGTCTTGAGGGTCCCAAGGTGGAAGACATTGTCAGTCTCACCCAATTCCTTACAGATATTGAACGGTATGGACGATATTTTGGACCACGCTGAACTTGCCCTAGCGCTAATGCTGGAAGACCAGACTCTGGAGATGGCGGCGGTAGCAGCAGCGTTGACAGAGGCTCGAGGCGGCGGTCCATGCCCAGGGCCTCGCCCCACACCCTGAAGACCTGGCCGCCCATCAGGCCGGGGAGAGAACCAGAGGGGCAGGCCCACGACGGCCTGAGTTTTGTAGGCATCACTGGTCTTTCGAGCAGATGACGGACAGTGTGAGCCATAGGAGGCTCCGCCTCAGCAGAGATGGAGCGGCATCTGTGCCATGTACTTACGTACATGGTACCACGTGGAGGAGGAGGACATCTGCTCCCGGTGGCCTTTAAGGTCACCACAGCCCTGAACCTCTAAGCCTCAGGATCTTAAGAACATAAGAACTAGGAGCAGGAGTAGGCCATCTGGCCCCTGGAGCCTGCTCCGCCATTCAATGAGATCATGGCTGAATCTCAATCCAGGGCTCGAGTGGCAGCTTGTGCAACATCTCACGAGCAACAGTCCACAGTTGCATACGACAGGTCACAGATGCCCTGTTTACCTGAGCGGCGAACTATATAAACTTTGACATGGACCAAGCCAATCAAGATGCCTGGGCAGCTGGTTTCTCGACCATCATTGGGTTGTCCCAGGTCCACGGGCTAATAGACTGTACGCATGTCGCTTTGCGCGCATTGGGCCATCGGGAATTGCCCTACATCAGCAGGAAGGTGTTCCACTTCCTGAACTTCCAACTTGTGTGCAACCACCACCTTAAGATCATGCATGTGTGTGCACGCTTCCCAGGGAGTGAGCACGACAATTACATCGTGGGGCAGTCAAACATTCCCGGCCTCTTCAAGGACCACACCACGATCGCCAGTTGGCTCTTGGGCATAAGGGACTGTACTGAGGACCTGGCTAATGACGCCATTATGGAGACCGGTGACCAATGCGGAGACCCGGTACAACGAGGCCCATGCAGCCACCCGGGCTGCCATTGAGCGGTGCATTGGACTGCTTGAAATATGGTTCCAATTCCTCGACCACTCCAATGGTGCCTGCAGTACACTCCCCAGAGAGTCGCTGCTTCCTGGTGGTCTGCTGTGACCCCCACAATCTACGCACAGAAGCGGGGCGACATGATGGAGGTGGAGGTGGAGGAACATGTCGCCACCTCCGAGGGGGACTAGGAGGAGGCGCCGGACAGGGAGGGGGCTGGCGGACACCCCAGGGAGGAACCGGAGTACCAGCTAGAGGTTGGAGGATTGGCGGCAACAGCGAAGATCAACCTGGTTGGCCAGTGAGGCCCTTATTGTCACCCACGTCACGTCGGACATGGCCTAATCCGTCATCTCAACCCCTGTTACCCTCCCCCCTCCCTTTTCCTCCGCACCCCCACCATACTCCCCTCCTCCCCCCCCCCCACAATTACCCATTCTCCCAGGGTCTGAGTTACATCGGTGCTAGTACCGTGACTGCACTGTCAGCAGATCACTGTCGAGGGCAGGGAGGTGATGATAACCTGCAGAGAGCTGAGTGCAGGAGCTCCTCTTCTATGCCATAGTCTGACCGTCTGCTGAGTGCTTGATAACACCCATCACCTGCATGCAGTGTGCCGGGGGTGCACGAGGGGCTCCAGGACTTCATGACTGGGGAGATGGGGCATGGGTTTGGTGGTCAGCAATGTGCCCTTTCAGTGATTTTTTTCTTTATTTGTTCCAATTAAAGGGTAATTCAGTGTGGCCAATCCACCTACCCTGAACATCTTAGGGATGTGTAGGTGAGGCCCACGCAGACACGGGGAGAATGTGCAAACTCCACACAGACAGTGACCCGGCGGGGAATCGAACCTGGGAAAAGTGTACATGGTACAGGAGCTTTACGAAGGGAATTCCAGCGTACAGGGACATCGTGGTTAACAATTCTGTCACCAATAATGGGGGAGAAGAAAGTTTCATGCGAAGAAGACAGTAACACGGCCATAAATTACTAAAAAAAAAAAATATTTTTCAAGTACCCAATTCTTTTTTTCCAATTTAGCATGCCCAATTCACCTACCCTGTACATCTTTTTGTGTTGTTTGGGTGAGACCCACACAGACACGGGGAGAAGGTGCAAATTCCACACGGACAGTGACCCAGGGCCTGGATCGAACCCGGGACCACAGCGTCGTGGGGCAGCAGTGCAAACCACTGTGCCACCATGCTCCCCCTCCCCCCGCCCCCCCCCATAAAGTATTTCTAATTATGAAAGCTGAATACTGCAGGTGCTGGAAATATGAAATAAAAACAGAAACTGCGGGAAAAATTCAGCAGGTCTGGAAGCAACTCTGCAGAGTGAATGGCAGCACGATGGTTAGCACTGTTGCTTCACAGCGCCAGGGACCCGGGTTCGATTCCTGCTGGGTCACTGTCTGTGCAGAGTCTGTACGTTCTCCTCGTGCATGCGTGCGTTTCCTCCGGGTGCTCCGCGGAGTTTCCCCCCACAAGTCACGAAAGACGTGCTTGTCCAGTGAATTGGACGTTCTGAATTCTCCTTCTGTGTACCCGAACAGGCGCCGGAGTGTGGCGACTCGGGGATTTTCACAGTAACTTTATTGCAATGTTAATGTAAGCCTACTTGTGGCACTAATAAAGATTGTCACTATTATGAAGCAGAGCGTTTAACTCTGTTTCTCTCTCGACAGAAGTTGCCAGGCCTGCATTTTTTACTCGCATTTTCTGTTTTTATTCCTAAATATAATTTTGCCCTGCCGGTTGGTGTGAACCAGTCATTGTTAGTGAGGTGTTAAAGAATGTTTATATTTTTTATTTTTAAATCGACTGAGACATATGTACCATTTTCATCATATCACACAGAAGTAACACATAGACTATTTCAATTTAATATCTGATTCGGTGCTTCATCTTCCAATTAGACTCTTTACAGCCTTCTTGACTGAATATTGAGTCCAACAACTTCAGATCATGAGCTCTGTCCGCCATTTTGAACTTTATTTTCCAAAGGTGCCATTTTGTATCTTGTTTTCATGTTTTTGCTGTCGAAGTTGACCTTTATTCTGCTGTTAACACCTACTCGGTACCAATGCTTTGTTTCTTTACTATCACACGTACCACTGCCTTTTGCCTTTGTTCTGTGACATATTTGATATTTAATCAACCCACCCTATAATTGATCCCTGTCCTTCCTTCTCATCATGTACTTTTTAATAAAATCTTGCTTTTTCTGGATGGAGTTGTCAAGAACTGGTAAAGATCAAAGAATTCTACCCAATAAAACGTGAGTTAGACTTATTAGGCACCATTTCAAAATCTGTATGCCTCATAAGTAAGCATACTTTGGACAAACATTGGGGGTGATTTTGAGCCCATGTTAGTCCTCATGGAGAAGCATCACATTTCCTCAGATGAGGAGGATATTGAGGAGGGTGGTGAGGGCCAAGACCTGCATGTGGCACAGGGCTAGGGTGGCCCTCATAAACTCTTGCTTTGGGGATGACCAAGGCTATGGTGTGAAGACCTCTCCTACCTTGGTGTCTGACATCCGTTCACTATTGTGATGCCTGTGGGATGTTGTCGTGATGGTGGCTACATTCATGGGCACTAAAACGATTGGCTGGACCCTGAAGGAGAAGGACGATGACTTGCAGTGAGGGCCATCAAATTCTTACAATGCAGAAGGCGCCCATTCGGCTCATTGAGTCTGCACCGAACCACCAAAACAGCACCCTACCTCATCCCCCTCTCTATCCCCGGAACCTCATAAACCCTTCTTATCCTCTGGGAGCCACCAGACAGAGAAATCAATGGGGTGATATCAAGGAATATTTGTGAAAGTGCTTTTCCTCAGAAAAAGTATGTTGTAAGAGATGGCACGATTGAGCTGATTCATGGATTTTGCCATCAGTCGTACATCTATGAGTTTATGTGGAAGTTCAAGGTAGAAAACAATTTCCCCAAATTCTAATTTTCTCCCGGACTGCTGATTGCTCCCAAAGTGGAAATTCTACCCCGAACGTGTTTTGAATATTGCAAAAGGAACCCACTGATCAGATTTGGTTGTACAAATCAAACAGGAAGGTTTCTCTTTGGGCCCATTCAAACAGCCACATGGTGCCCCCCTCGGTGACGGGACGAGGCTGTCAAATCTCGCGAGAGGCCTCTCGTGAGATTTGTGACACCCGGAACTTCTCACAAGATCTAATGAAATCTCGCGAGACGTCACGATCTGTGTTTCGCCCTCGTTGGGCGGAATCCAGATTTACACGTTTAAGTGGGCAGTTGTGCTCACTTAAATATGTCTGTGCCCGTTGCCCCTGAAACCCGGGAACGAATGCCCACATCTGGGACACCTCGCCATGGCGCTGTTCAGCACTGGTCCACACAAACGTCGAGTCGGCAGGACGGCCCTGGAGGGAGGGTGGGGGGGGAGGGAAGGGGGAGGTCCAGGCCATTGGAAGCTCCCGAGTGGCTGGGCTCCGGGTAGGGTGGTATCATATAATAATAATTTTTGTTGTCACAAGTAGCTTACATTAACACTGCAATGAAGTGACTGAAAATCCCCTCGTCGCCACATTCTGGCGCCTGTTCGGTCACACTGAGGGAGAATTCAGAATGTCTAAATTACCTAACAGCATGTCTTTTCAGGACCTGTGGGAGGAAACCGGAGCACCCGGAGGAAACCCACGCAGACACGGGGAGAACATGCCGACTCCGCACAGACAGTGATCCAAGCCGGGAATCGAACCTGGGACCCTGACGCTGTGAAGCAACAATGCTAACCACTTGATATCTGCACACCGGCTGCCACCTGGGCGCCTTGACACTGCCAGGCTAGCACCTTGGCACTGCCTCCCAGGCACCCTGCCAGGGTTCCCAGGTGGCACTGCCAGGCTGGCAGGGGCACTGCCAAGATTCTGCCCTGGTAGTGTCAAGGTGCCCAGGTGCCAGGTTGCCCATGCCAGGGATGGTGCCTGGGAGTGCCCTGCCCTTATGAGGTGGGATGAGAGGTTGCCTCGAGGATACCGTAGCAGGTACATTGGGGCGTTGGGGAGGTCCGGAGGCTCTGGTGGGGAGTCTGAGGTGGGTCGGGAGATTTGGGCGGCATTTAAAAGTGAGGTAAGTGCAGTCTCGGGCGGGGAGGGGGTATTCCTTGCCAAGGTGGAAAAAAAACCCAGAGACCCGTTTGAAAGTGGGGTCGTTAGCGTTGAGAACCACCCCGTTACACGCCCCCAAAACGGGACTCTGTTTTTTGAAGATTAAATCACGTCCTTTGACTTTGACATTGACATGGGTTATGTCAGTGAAAAGGGCAGATGCACAATATTCCGTCAAGGAACATTGCTTTGAATTGCTTTTTCTCCCTTGTTATTAATGTGTAAAAACCGATCGGACACACATACATATTCCCAAGTGTAGCAAACTCAGGCCGTCATGTTCTGACTGCAGCTGAACTTATTGCTTAATTACGCTGTATCATTACACACAGGACATTCCGATTCCTCTAATTAAAGGAGAAAAACCTTGTTGTTCATCTGCAGACTTTTCCGATTTACTGCAAATAAGCATGAGTTCCTGCCTCGGAGCATTATCTGCAAACTGCAGTCAGATGTAGGATCTGTCTAATCAGCCATGGGAACTGAGCCTTAATTAGACTGCTAGAACAAACAGGGCAGCACAGCGAATGAAAATTATTAGCCATCATGCCGAGTCCTGTTTCTAATTTTAAAGAGGAAATTAAATCATGCATTAATCAATCTGTGGCCCTGAGCGCAGCCAAGGTTTTTTTTTTAAATTAAAAAGTTCTCCAACACAAAGAGGAAATCAACAGTGTATATAGGGAAAACACGTCCCCTCATGAATATGTGCAGCACAATGCAGCTGTATTGCAATGCTTTTTTTTCTTAATACAGAATCCAAGATAAATAGCACCAGCAAAAGTACAGAGTTGATACACGTGAAAACAATCAGGGTTAAGCTTGGCTTAAGGCAGAGGAGACAAAAAACACATGGCGCAGAAAAGGCTTGCTGCAGAGGGAGCAGAAGGACGGAAAGACTTTGATGGCAGAGACCTTCTCGTTGATAAAGAAAATGCGTTCTATATTCCATTCCTCCCAACAGTAAATTTATTATATTCCTGGGCATCTGCGAGGCGTAGCAATAACAATAAATGTATCTGTCACAGAGCAGTCAGGTAATAACTGCAACAGATCAAATGTTAAGTGATGAAGCATTTTTCCATGCTATTCCTCAACAGATGATGAGTGATTCTGAGATGGGTTATATACATCAATACCACGACTTTGGCCATAAGACTGCGTCCATAATGTGCAGATGTAACTTCTGCAATGTTAATACATGCTTGGAGAACATTTTTTTAAAAATCGCCGGATGGAACCATTCCAAAGATGGCGGGCTGGATTGTCCGGTTCCCCAGCCGTTCGCTGGCGGTGGGATTCTATCTGCCCGTCGTTTGTCAGTGGGATTTCCCATTGTAACCACCCCACGCCATCAGGAAACTTGTGGGCGGGGGTGTGCTGCCAATGGGAACGATGAATTGCAACGCCCGGAAAATTACAGCCAGACAAGACGAGAAACCTCCCTACAGTAAAATTGAGCAAATTTGATCAGTTTTGCCGAGAGTGTTGAGAATCTTTGATGTTAAATATTTTGTGATGTGGGAATTTGTTGAAATTATATTATACTGCATTAATACTGGTAAAATCATGTTCAGCTATATATAAAACCATACATGTAGTATGTTTTCAGACCCGTTTCCCGCTTTGCACAATCATTGTACTTACGATATGTCAAGTATACTCTTATAAACTTTTTTAAAAAGCTTTACTGTAAACAGACAAGGTGTGAAAAAAGTCACAACATAACTGATTAAATTCATTCATTTTAACCATTAGCTGGTTGATACTTAGCCAAGAGCTTGACAACCCATGATGTCCCTGACCAAACTGTTATTATCACCATGACATGGAGATGCCGGCATTGGACTGGGGTGGGCACAGTAAGATGTCTTACAACACCAGATTAAAGTCCAACGGTTTGTTTTGAATCACTATCTTTCGGAGCGTAGCTCCTTCCTCAGGTGTATCATTCACCTGCGGAAGGAGCTGCGCTCCGAAAGCTAGTTATTATCACCTTCATCTCAAAAACCCCAACCTCCTGTTTTGCCCCAGTCTCGCTTTCTCTCTACATTTTTTAAAACGCGCCATTAAATTCTGCATCAGCATACCCCTCCATTCTATACCTGAATATGGTCTGCCCTTTGTTGGGGCAGAAACCAGTCGGATAGATCAATAACATTGCAATGATTGGGGTCACGGTGCACTTTCTTTCCTTCGGTAACTCCGAATGTGATACATGACGCTGTCCTCTTCCATTACCTCTCCTCCATAGTTCAGCACCATGGTGACACCCTCTCATTATATTATTTTTCCATTTTTACCAGATACAATGCAAACAATAGATTTCCGAAATAATTTAAACCCCTCCCGCTCAGTCTCTGTCTATACTCTCTTTGAATTCCTTCCATTTCCCTCAGCCATATGTCAAGTCTTGGTGGCATATCTGTCAACCGAAGCAAGTCAATAATATTTAATTGTAATACTCTGACACCACCCGGATTCCATGACTACCAGCAACAATCTAGTGCCTTATTGTGATGTAACATCTCAATCCTGTCATGTGAGTGTCCCTTTAGCATGGCTTTGGTGATGTCATTTGTGGGTGGGGCTGGGCTGTGGCTGTCTGGTAAGAGGGGGTTTAGTGTTTGGGTTTCAGTTTTGGTTTGGCGGCTTGGACTGCAGAAGAGAAGCAATGTTTCCCCCTTTTCTCTGTTTTATTTTAAAGCTGTCCCAGTGAACTGAAAGCACATTGGGTGTGGCAAACTGCCTTGGTAACCTTAAAGCTTGAGTTGCTTTCTGGAAAGAGTTTGGAATCTGCTGGGTGGAGGCTGGATCTCATGACCAGTCCCGTTCAAGTGAGATTACAGTGTGCTGGACCACACCCTTGAAAGGGGTTTTGGTTTATTGGATTTTGTATTGAATTGGAACAGCTAAGGGGGGATTCATTCAGAGTTATACACATAGATTACTGCAACTGTTGTGTGTTTATTTATGTTTGTAATTAATAGTAAATTCTTGACAACTATTTTATATGTGTTAACCACATTTTTATAATAAACTGTGTTTTGATAAAAAGCACTTCGGAAATCTGACGAATCATACTTGAAGTGAAGGCTTTTGTGCTCATCCTAGCCAAATTCAACATAAAGGTTATAGGTCAGGTGAGCTTCATCATATACTTTGGAGTTCCTACGCCCTGGCCCATAACAATGCGCTTTACAGGAACATTATGAAACAAAGAACGACACCGAGCCACGAAAGGAGATATTGGGACAGATTAACAAACGTTTGGTCAAAGAGGCAGATTTTAATGAGTGTCTTAAAGAGGGAAAGCAAGATAAAGATGTGGAGAGATTTAGGAAGGGAATTTCAGAGCTTAGGGCTGAGACTACTGAAGACATGCCTAGATGGAGTGATTGCGATTGGAGATGCACAGAAAGCTACAATTAAAGGAACACCATTATCTCAGGGGGTTGTGAATTAGAGGAGATTATAGAGAAAGGAAGGGGCAAGACCGGGAGGAATTTTGAAAACAAGGATCAGAATTTATCACTATGCTGCCCTTGTTTATCGAGTATGATGTCCTAGATGAGTAAAATATTTGTCCGGTTCAACATCGGCAAGGTGAAAGCGATCCCTTTTCATTCCCAGCAAGAATTAATTGTATGTCCTCTTCCTGGCTACTCATTAAAGCTAAATCCAACAGTGTCCAAATATGGTGCCCTGATACATTCTGAATTGGATTTCAAATATCTATTATCAGAACAGCCCACTTGCAGCTCCTTCGCATCATCCACGCTATCAACTCATTTTCACCGCTGTTCATTTGGAGCTATGAAAGCTTGAAGACTTGATTTCTCCCATTACTATGTTCACCCTCCTCCTGAACCCCGTCCCAAACAAATATAAACTCCAACTCTCCTCTTTGTAGCCAATATTGTACAATTACCCATATATCTATCATCTGCATCCTCATTAACTTTCAACAATTCCCCATCCCTACAGGCACTGACTTTAAAAACCTCATTCCCTATTCGAACCCCTCCATGGTCTTACTCCACCCTAGCTCTGCAATCTTTTTCTACTCCAGAGTCCTGGAGTACTATCTGTGCCTTCTTAATTCCAGTGACCTGACAGTGGCAGAGCCTTCAGCCTAGAGGGTTCAGTGCCTTGGAGCACTGTACCTGGAGTCCTGTGCTCACATTTCCCACCATCGGGCACAACCATGCTCTCAACTGTCTTCTACATCATTCTTGTTTGGTATGACCTGATCTCCAATGTAGAATCACAGCAAATTTACTATGTAAAGAGTGCAAGCTTTTGTTGTTACTGTCATAGCTGCTTCACTGATGGCTTTGATGTATGTGTTCTGGACTGAGCCATTAACTCTGGGTTTTGCTGAATTAACTGAGGATGTTATTGTAGTAAAAGAACCGTGCATTTATACAGCAGCCACCATAAGACATTGTTTGGGTATCCCAAAATGCTTTGCATCCAGTAACTGACTTTTGGAGTTACAGTAGGCAATACAGCAGCCAATTGTGCTCAGCAAGGTGTTGCTCGTTTTACTGGAGTGTGATTAACACACCTCCGTTTAAAGGCCATGTGCTTAACACTTCTATGGCTCTGTATGTGTAATTATGCTCGGAGTCGCCAGGTGTCGTATTGAGACACCGTCACAAGTATATCAAGGTCAGGTTCAAAGTAATAAATCCATACACCGATTAGTAAGTCCAAACGATTGGTGTTTATTATAACAAATATAATAAATACTCATGCATACGCTAAAAAGACTAACTTACTTCTAATACTAAACAACTAAATACTTGTCTAGACAGGAACAGGCAAGGTCAGGGAGCAAGGCCTTCGTCCCGTTCTTGATCTGTAACTTTCTGATTGGCAAAGTTGTCAAGAGCTAGCAAGGTCTGGATCACGTAGCGATCGTTGTGTTGGCACTTACAGTTCGATGGCTGATGCTCAACGGCCGGTGATGAAACTGGAGTCAGGATGCAATGTAACAGATCTGGGCCGGAGTCTGGAAGCAACAGACCGAGTCATGTGCTTGACCTTCTTTTTATAGGTCCCAGGAGGTTCAGGCCCCCTTGGGGTGGTTCCCTCCTCTATTGGGTCTTTCCCAATCGATATCTTTCAAACTCCCCAATCCTAGGGTCGTTTCTCGATGTTTGGGGCGGTCCCTACGGCTCTTTGTTTTGGTTGCTTTGGCGCCATTCTGTCTGGGCGCCTATGGAAAAGTATCCATCGATACTTAAATGTTTCTATTGTACCTGGACCCGGGCCGGGATCACCTCATTAATATGCAGATCTGTTTCCCATTTGCACCTTTGGCTGAAACTCTGCAACTCTTTGGAAACTGGTTTCTGTACGTGCAAAATGCAAAACAGTCTTTTGCAAGCTGTGTGTCCTCACTATGACTGTTTTTCCCTGTGTTCCTTGCGGTTTTCCATTTTGTAGCCCAGTGTCCATCTTAGATGGCTACAAAGGCCCCTCAGAGAGCAAAATGCGCAATGAATTTGCTTTTTATGGTGTCATTTGAGAGACGAATGCTGATCAGCGCATTTCAAATGGTGCCTTAGGATCATTTATATCCACCTAAGGTAGCAAGCGTTGGCTAATGTCGCAACCAAAAGGCAGCGATTGCAATTAGTGTTGGCATCTAACCTAGGGTGACACCATGGTAGCACAGTGGTTAGCACTGTTGTTTTACAGCACCAGGGTCCCAGGTTCGATTCCCAGCTTGGGCCACTGTCTGTGCGGAGTCTGCACGTTCTCACCGTGTCTGCATGGGTTTCCTCCGGGTGCTCCGGTTTCGTCCCACAAGTCCTGAAAGACGTGCTTGTTTGACGAATTGGACATTCTGAATTCTCTCTCTGTGTACCCGAACAGGCGTCGGAGTGTGGCGACTGGGGGTTTTCACAGTGACTTCATTGCAGTGTTAATGTAAGCCTATTTGTGACAAAAAAATGAAGATGATTATTTTTATTAGGAAGGGGTGGTTAATCTGTCAGGGATATTGCTTATAATTATGCTTTGACAGGTCCTACTGGACATGTGTATAAGTGTGGGTGTCAAACGAGGAAAAATAAGTTGTGGCCGATTACTGTCCAGGCTGACACACCAAGTACACATTTCAGTGAGGTATGAAAACTGAAAAGCCAGCGCAAACCGCTACTTTCTAGCGAAGGAGGGGGAATAATAACAGGGGAAAAGTGATGTGCCCTTATGTGACTAGGTTCTAACACCTGAGGGAAGAAAATGTCCTGTTCTGATCATTTGGCAGAGACCAAAATGCCTGAACAATGAACGAAGGCACTTCTCTGTACATATGGTCATTAGTAACATGTTTAACATCAAGATCAAGCTCCTCATTTATGGTGTGAATGACCCTTAATGTAATGACTATGACCCATTTGGATTCAGGCACAGTCTGACTGTGTCTACTGCTGGAATGTGAACTCCTCATTAAAATTTATTAAAGGAAAGAGGCCAGCCTTTGACCCCTGATTTCTACTAGTGTATTTGCACATACTTTACTCATTCATTCTTTGGCATTAATCTAGTTTCTGGTGTTTATCAGATAAATTTAGACTGAGTGAAGCTTTGTTTGCGAAACAGTAATGATGCGTATAAAACCCGAAGAACAAAAAAAAAGGGCGAAGGGGTTATTTTCTAAATTATAGCATCATTATTGTTCTGCAGCCCATCCACATAAATGGAGTCAGACAAATTTGTTTTTACTTCACGATCATTTTCTTTTTTAGAAACCAACCAGTTCAAAAATTTGCTCTTCTCATGTCACAGTTCAATTATGATCTTGCTCAAATAGTATGAAACAACGTAATAGGATGGTCTACGCCTTTGGAAATATACACTTAGCCTGAAACGTTTGCGTGTTATTAAGTTCATTAACGTATTCAATAATTATCCAATTTGCTGTCTTCAGGCTTCAGAACGAGCTTGTCTCTAAAAACAGTGTGGTGGAGGAATCAAGACTTAAGAACTTCAGGCCACAACCTTTAAGATCTTACATTTATTGGAGTAACATTATGGATTTTCGCTTGAATCTGGCGAGTGTTAATCAACATAAATATACCACAGGGTGGCACGGTGGCACAGTGGTTAGCATTGCTGCCTACGGCACTGAGGACCCGGGTTCGAATCCCGGCCCTGGGTCACTGTCCGTGTGGAGTTTGCACATTCTCCCCGTGTCTGCGTGGGTTTCACCCTCACAACCCAATGATGTGCAGGGTGGGTGGATTGGCCACGCTAAATTGCCCCTTAATTGGAAAAAATAATTGGGCACTCTAAATTTATTTAAAAAAACATAAATATACCACCTGGATTGCTGTGGACATCTGTTCAGCGCACATATCTCAGGTCCGATCAATGCAGGATGTTAAACATTTTGAAATACACATGGTAGAAGCAATGGGATATATCATAGAATCGCTACAGTGCAGAAGGAGGCCATTCGGCCCATTGAGTTGCACCGAACCTCTGAAAGAGCACTCCACCCAGTTCCACTCCCCCATCCACCTCACCCCCTGTTACCTAGCCTGCACTAAAGGGGTAATTTAGCATGGCCTAATCCACCTAACATCTTTGGACTGTGGGAGGAAACCGGAAAACCGTGCAGTCACGGGGAGAACTCCACACAGACAGTCACCCAAGGCTAGAATTGAACCCGGGTCCCTGACGCTGTGGGGCAATAGAGCAAACCACTGTGCTATTGTGCCGTATACATGTAAGATGGAACTTGCCCCATCCTTTCCCCTTGCCCTGGTTGCATCACGCTAATGCTGAATGCCTCACCAGGTGCAGATCCCTGCCTCAATGCTACTCTTTAAATGTGTCCAGTGCTAGAATCTGGCGGCTACAATCGTGAAATCATCTCCACTGTCCTCGTGCTCTTCCTCCATTGCTTGGACAGATTGAGGTTCTTGGCTACATGAAAGGAAAATGTAACATGGTTAATGTGGGGAGGGGAAAGGATATAGTAAGAAGTGCATGCTTAGAAGGTTCTCTGTCAGGATAGATTGTGGGACGATGAAGAAGTGGGATGTGAGAAGGATGATTAGGCATGTTGATACCCTCATCATCAATAGTTTTAGCTCCACTGGTGACCATGGCCTCAGCAATGGCCCTTCCTATAGTGGTAGCATGATCTCCTGCACAGGCATTTGAACATGCAGGAATACCGCTCCTCGTCCGGTTAACTCCTGCTGCCTCTGGCTGTCTGCCACCTCCTCCTGCAAGACAGAGGGAAGTGTGCCAGTAAGTGCCATGCAACCTGTGTAAGTTATGAGGCTGTTGTGTTTAAACATCTGCCAATGTACAGAAGTTGCGAGATGTGAATGTGAGAATTGCAACTGTGCTAAGTGAGTGACGGTGAGATGACACGTAAGATGTGAATCCTGGTTGATGGAGGTCGCATGGAGGTGAGTGTTGGGGTTGTAGCTAATTGAGAAATAGCTGGTGCTGGCGGTGGACTTGCTAGGATGTGGCATTTGAAGATGCATTCACGACCTTGACCACCAACGTGAGATCATTATACTAGTCCTGTCCTGCAACCATATTCCTGGCTTCCTCCACTATTTCTTGCCACTTCTGCTTTACTTCCCAGTGAGGGATCCTACAGAGACAAAATCTTTACCAGCTCCCAATTACAATCAATACAACTTGTCTTTAGGGGCAGCACGTGGCTCAGTGGTTAGCACTGGGACTACAACGCTGAGAACCCGGGTCACTGTCTGTGTGGAGTTTGCATATTCTCCCCGTGTCTGCATGGGTTTCACCTCACAACCCAAAGATGTGCAAGTTAGGTGGATTGGCCGTGCTAAATTGCCCCTTAATTGGAAAAAAAATTGGGTAGTCTAAATTTATTTTAAAAAATACAACTTGTCTTTGCATAACTGAACAAAAATAATGAACACATTGCATTTCTCTACAATGATAGGTTGTCTAGAATGATTGCAGAAAGGTCCTCTGTGGTCGCTGTGATTCAGTCGGTAGCACTCTCAATACTGAGCCACAAAGACCATAAGACGGAGGAGCAGAAGTAGGCCATTTGGCCCATCAAGTCTGCTCCACCATTCAATTAGATCATGACTGAAATTTTTTTTTTTTTTTTTTAAATTTAGATTACCCAATTATTTTTTCCAATTAAGGGGCAATTTAGCGTGGCCAATCCACCTACTCTGCACATTTTTGGGTTGTGGGGGCGAAACCCACGCAGACACGGGGAGAATGTGCAAACTCCACACGGACAGTGACCCAGAGCCGGGATCGAACCTGGGACCTCAGCGCCGTGAGGCGGTTGTGCTAACCACTAGGCCACCGTGCTGCCCTAGATCATGACTGAAATGATGTCATAATCCTCAACTCCATTTGCCCATCTGATCCCCATAACCCTTGATTCCCTTATTGATTCTAAGAGCTCCGGGTTCAGATCCCACTTCAGGCTGTAGGCTGACAAGGCCAGCACTCTCGTGTTGTACTCTAGGAGTGCTGAGGGATCAGGGGTTAAACTGAGGTCCTCTCAGCTGGATGTAGAGGAGCTGGTGGCATTATTTTGAAGAAGACCAAGGGAGTCATTCCTGGCTGATATTTAGCTGTTTGTGGGAACTTGATGTGTGAAAATTGACTGTTTCGTTTCCTACAATGCAATGGCCATGACACTCCAAAACTGCTTTATTGGCCAGAAAGCAATCTGGGATGTGCTGCGATTGTTAAATTCGCTCTATGAATATAAGTCATTTTCTTTTTAACGACAAATTAAACTGATTTCGAACTTGCCCTGCATCGTGTTACACAGAATCCTGCTTCAATACCTTTCCTGCCTGTGCGTCACTCTGTGCTGTACCTCTTGCTGCTCGACGTCAAAAAAGGACAGGACTGAACATGGATACCACTGTGACAACCAGTGAGGGGTATAGTGGAGTGGGTGGGGAGAGTGGATGAAGGGGGGGCGGGGGGGGGGGGGGGGGGGGGGGGGCGGTGCGGAACCTTATGGTTTTAATTTACAAGAGTCTCCAAACACATGGCCAGCAAAGGGTTTTCCAAATATATCAGGGTTATTTCTCCTGTCAGCGAATGGAAGATCGTTACGAATTCCACATTATGGGCATAAACTAAATCCCTAAATCCCAGTCAATAAGAGCAGTGTGGTCCCCAGACGTGATTGATGGAGGAATAACCCCATCATCTGCATTCTGACCAGGGATTTGTGTGGCCACTATTTGTGTCTAAGAAAGCCTGCTGGACATCTTGCTGAGAGGCTGAGACTAGCAACTCTCTGGCATAAAGGGCATGGATGAATTCATAAAAAATTGCGACAAACTAAAAACAATAAGAGAACAACTCACATTTATGTAACACCTTTAATATTAAAAATGCTTGAAACATGATCAACAATGGATACCGTGTCAAGGAGGAGATATTTGAAGGGGTGGTGGGGATGGGTTTTATGGGAGGCTTAAACGGGAGGGAGACGATGATGAGGAGAGGTTTAGGGAGGAATTCTGGAGTTCGAAAACAGAGGTGACTGAAAGCATAACTGATAACGATGGAGCAAAGGAATGTAGGGTTTATAAACAGATCCAAATCAAAGGACTGAAGCAATTTTGGGGGCAATTATAGGGCTGCAAAAGATATTGAAAACGAGTTGCTCATGATTGATAGTCTTTGAGGAATCAACATCACCTCACTATTTCTCGTCTTAACTGTTGTATCAGATATAACAGCTGTAGCTCAGTGAGCAGTGCTTTTGCCTTTGAGTCAGAAATTGTATGTTTCCCACTGGAGAACTTAAGCACAAAGATCTTGGCTGACAATGCCGTGTTGTGCTGAGGGAGTGCTGCATTGCTGCGGCACCATCTATCAAATGAGCTATCCCAGGCCAATATTTATCCCTCAATGCCATAAATCAGATAATTTGGTCATTGTTAGATTTGTCACATTGCTGTTCATGGGAGTTTGCTGTGCACAAATTGATGCCATGTTTCACATAATCCATTTCAAAAGGTGCATTTCATTGGACATCCAGTGGTCCTGAAAGGCACTGTTTAAATGCAAGTCTTTCTCTTCATACCTTCTTTTTCAGCCTGTTTGAATTCCTGTGCCTTGAGCAAAACATTCGCGTAACTCTCCCGCCAACTCCTTTCCGTGAAAAAATCGTCTAATAATGGCAAAGAGGGGTAGAGGCCTCTCTTGGTGTCCTGGCCAGCATTTGTCCTTCAGTCTGCACTAATGGAAGCAGAATACTTAGTCATTCATCGAATTATTGCTTCTGAGGCTTTGCTGCACTTAAAAGACTGCGCCATTTGCTTGCAAAGTAGGTCCTCCTGTACTTCACCACAGATGAGGGAGGACCTTTTGAGGAACATGATGTACGAGATGACTACGAATTTTGTGAATTGAATAGTAACCTTCAAAATCTGGACGAAACCTGCTCTTTGCGATTCCTGAATGTTGATTGACATATTGAGATAGGACTACCACCTGAAACAGGCAGACGCTTTAGGATCAAGGCATTTGCTGAATCACTGGGGTTAATAGGGCAGAAAGATTCCTGACCTCATGTTGAGGCTGTCACCACATATAACGCCAGGAAATATAATTTATAATGGGCCGTTCTCTGTCAACATAGATTCCAGTCATTACAATTTATTGGAATAGCAAAATGTGATCTGTTCTTTTACCCAGAAGTTACAATATACAATGCAAAGGGTTCAATAGAGAGTTTTAGCATGCACAATTAGTAGCTCAATGACACTGTGCAAGTTGTCTCCAGAAGACGAACACAACAGTCTCACAGTATATTTTCCTCAATAGCCTGGTATGAATAAATGAATCACTTAGTGCAGGATTCATCCACACAAATCAGAAGGTCCTCTGGAAAAGGGAAGGCAAAAATCGGCCAGAGTTCCTACCCTTGGTCACTATTTAGTGGTTTCTGTTGGAAAGTATGCATATTATGCAAAGTACTTTGACTCACTGCACAAGCTCGTAGAGGAAGGGCAGACATTCATGAGAGGCATCACAGAGCTGCCAGTGCAACTACATCATGGAAAAAACACTCCTTCAGGAGGGGTGAAAATAAATTTGGGGGGGGTGGGGAGTTGGTGTGGTTGTGGGGGTGGGGGATGGGGGTTGGAAGGGGCAGAAAACTGTTTGAATATGGCTTGAGTTTTTTGGATGGTGAAGCCTCAATTCCTGCCATCAAAAGAGTTGGAGGGAAGTACATTCCCGCCGATTCCGAGTGCCCCACAGCCATTTCACACTCAAGTGAGCGTTGAGTGTCTTCAGGCGGAACCTCTGCCCCTCACTCTGGAGGTTTCCCCTCCTTAGAGGGCTGCCAGCCAATCTGACTGGCCAGTAGCTCTCCAGTCCCTACAGTGACAATGCCGCAGTGGACAAAAGAGGAAGTGCAGGAGGATGCTGGAGCTTAGGTTCGGTCACTGGAGGCCCAGGAAGTCCATGGGGTTCCAGGGCGTGGGGGAGAGTAGGGATGACCTTGTGGGGGCACGAAATTGGTGTGAGGTAGGAGGTGGGGGGAGGGGAAGAAGGTGGTAGAAGGGAGGCAGGGAGGGCGGTGCATCATTTCAGAAAGGGGGTATCTAACGGAGGCAACCCTCCCCTCCCCCAATTCCTGTCCAAGATGTTACTCAGTAGGCTTCTGGCCTTACCCATGTCAGCTCAATCCTCCTGCCAGCCTAAAAATTGAGGCTGGGTGGGAAACGGCCCTTAAGTGGCCAATTATTGATAACTTAAGGGCTTCAATTGGAGCAAGGGTGGGCTTCCTGCCAGAGGGTCTGGCCCGCCCCAGTTTAAAGTCGATGTGTGGGCAGGGCGGGTGGGAAATTGGAGACAACCCCATCCCTTCAATTTCATCCACCCCTCCCCATGCCCCCCCCTCCCCCCCACACACCTGCAACCTAAAACCCTGCTGGCGAGGGAGTGTAAAATTCTGATCAATGTTTTGATAAACATGAGCTGAATCTTATGTCACTTTAATAGCAATGTCTGCATTAAAACTCTAGGTAGGTCAGGACACTCGGATTCTTAAAATGGAAGCAGTGCTATTGTTTATGTTGAGAACTCTTTTCCTATCACTCCGAGAGGAGAGTGAATCTTCTATTCTGACATTACAGGAAATAACACAGAACGTCTCCCTGACCTGTGTAACATTTGATGCCTTGATGTCATCTGAGGAAAGATCTATGGGTGGGATTCTCCGATCCTGAGGCTAAGTATTGACGCCGTGGTAAACGCCGTCTGCGACCCACGCCGCTCCAGTGCTGATGCCGACATCAAGGTATCAGGATGGACTGATCTGCTTCAAACTGAGGGGATCTATTCTTAAGGCTGACCTTTGTGCTTGGTGGGCAATTGTGTTCCTCTTTTTCACTTCATCAGCAATTCCTTACTACCACAGTATACGTGGTAAAGTATTCAGTTGGATAACAATTATTGAGGAGATGTGTTGTGTCTTCAGTTCAGCAGCTAATGCATCTCCTCTGGCATTGGCCTTGGCTAGACCAAGGAGTACAGTTGCGATGATTAACTGTGAACCTGGTCAGTAACACTTTACGGCCATTTCTCTACAGTAAATATGGGGCGCGATTCTCTGCAAATGCGGAGAATCGTAAAGGCTGCCGTGGGACAGGCCCTGACCCACGGCAGACTTCACGGCCACTTCCGGGGCCGATTCTCCCCTGCGTGCGGGGCTAGGAGCACGGCCCCGTGCGTCATGACATCAGCCGCGCATGCGCAGGTTGGACAACGCTCTGTTTTGGACACTGGCCCGACGATCGGTGGGCACTGATCGCAGGCCTGTCCCCTCCCGAGCACAGTCGTGGTGCTCCCGTGCCAATCGGGCCTCTATATGCCCCAAACGGGTATCTGGCACCCGTTTCACGACGGTAGTGAGCAGGCGTGTTTGCTGCCTTGGTGAAATGGGTGTGAAGGCCCGACCGCTCGGCCCATAGGCCTTGGAGAATCACCGCTCGCCGATTCGTGGCGTGGGTCGGGCGTGGGTGGGGGGGGGAGAATAGCGGGAGGACGTGAAAAATGTCGGGAGGCCCTCCCACTATTCTCCCACCCGGCGTGGGGGGCGGAGAATCGCGCCCATGGTCTCACCATCGTAGCTATTGTATAAACTGCTGGCCACTCAAAGGGCAGTTACCATTTCTTGGGATGATCAGGTATCAAGCCAATATCTGGATTTCTTTCATTTTATTTGTAATGGAAGCATGAGACACTTATAGCCTAATACACAAGTTAGCAGAATACAAAGTATGTTGGCTACAGTTTGAATAATTATCAATTATCTATGCCAATGATGATAGTCAGCACTCCCCAATTCTCTCTTCCACCTTTCTAACAAATGTTTTTATCCAGTGGACCAATTTTTAACAATCTTCATTGATTGCATTGTGTTATAATCATAAACGGTTACCAGTTAAATTTAGGTAAAATTGTGTTTGACGTACATAGCTTACTTTGACATTGCTAATGATCTCTCATGGCATTACTCACACTGAAACATAAAGGTATAATATAATATAATAATCTTTGTTGTCACAAGTGGCTTACATTAACACTGCAATGAAGTGATTGTGAAAAGCCACTAGTCACCAGATCCTGCGCCTGTTCGTGTACACTGAGGGAGAATTCAGAATGTCCAAATTACCTAACAGCACGTCTTTTGGGACTTGAGGGAGAAAACCCACACAGACACAGGGAGAACGTGCAGACTCCACACAGGCTATGACCCAAGCCTGGAATCGAACCTGGGACCCTGGTGCTGTGAAGCAACAGTGCTACCAACTGTGCTACCATGCTGCCCTGAAAACTATAAAGGCACTGCTGAGGTTAGAACTCAGTAACTCCTGGTTACAAGAATGCGCTTTAACCATATAAGCCACAGCGCCAATAGGTATACTGTTGCATGGAGGCTAGATGTTGATTTGGAGGTTAATATGGAGAGGGTGAAGACATGCAGTGGAGGAATTTGAAAGGCAATTCTAAGAGATTGGCAAGCAGAAATGGGGAGGGGGGGGGGGGTGCGCAGAGATGGGGGTGGGCGGGGTGGAAGCAATCTTGTGTGGAGCATGAAACCTGGTATAGACCAGTTGGGCCAAATGGCCTGTTTCTGTTCTGTAAATATTTGTAGAAAATGATCTGAACTTCCTTGGCAGGATCCACACTGCTGGTTCAGCACAATAGAACCCCTATGATCCCAAAAATATTTGCACAATCCTGGTAACTCAGTGGTACCTGATTTGATTAATTAATTCATGGGATGAGGGCATCGCTGGTTGGGTGAGTATTTATTGAACTGAGTGGCCATTTTAGAGTCAACCGCCTTGTTGTGGCTCTGCGGATCATAGGCCAGACCCTAAAGGACATTAGTGAACCAGATGGGTTTTTACAACAATCGGCAATGGGCACCACCAGAGTTATAATTTTAATTTAATTCAAATTTCGCCATCTGCCTTGGGGAGGATTCAAACCTAGGACCCCAGAGTGCTACCTGGATCTCTAATTTAGTAGTTCAGTGACAATACCACTATGTCACCATCTCTCCTTAAGTTATCAGAAGACAGATCAGCCATTCAGCTGCTTCCCTGGATTGCACCGGCCCCAGTGAATAAAATGGCCCAGAAAATGTCTTCATTCTCAATGGAGCCATTGGTCTTGAAATTGATTTGTGGCAGAATATGGACTCAAAATGATGTGCCAAAATTGATCCACAGAGCACCTCATGAAACAAGTCCTCTTGTGCAATCAGGATATGGATGGCGTGTGAGTGCATCGTGGCAACTCAAGGGCTGGTTGCAAAGATGCTAACAGTTGTCCAAGGTAGCTCCATTGTCCAAGGTAAGTCGATGAGAGAAGAGGTCAGTTAGCTCAGTTGGCTGGTCGGCTGGTTCGTGATGCAGAGTAACCCCAACAGCACAGGTTCAATTCCCATACTGGCTGAGGCTATCATGAAAGCCTATCATGAGGCCTTCTCAACCTTGTTGCTTGCCTGAAGTGTGATGTACCTCAGTTTAAATCACCACCAGTCAGCTCTCTTTCTCTCAAAGGGGAAAGTGACCTCTGGGACGATGGTGTCTTTCAATTGAGGAGAGTGATGAGAATAGTGGCAGACAGTGATCTTTTTTTCAATATGGATCCTGAGTAGGCAATCCAGCTCCTTCTGGCTCCAAGTTCTTGTAAGCTAATTTTTTTTTAAACTTACCTTTTTTGGTGGAAACCTGTTGTGGTCCTTTTAAGAACTGCTGATTTGGCTGTTTTGAGCCTATAAAATTGATTTGAGGGCGCCCTGACCAACCTGGCTGGTTCTCCCAGAAAGGACTCAATGTGTGTATACCATTTGGGGCCCCTTCCAGTGCCTATTTTTATGATCCAGCTTCCAGATCTTTGTCTTTGCAGGGTGAGGTTTTGGAACCATTTTAGAGGCTTTGGCGGGGGTGGGGCTCATGATAATGTCAGCTGGCACCAGTTCTGCTGAGGACTACCAAGAATGTCAGCCTGGGAACTCCATCAGACCCACCCCTTGATACACGGTCAAAGATGGAAGAACATTTTCCCCTAAACCCACAATCTGGCCAAGCCCCCAGATTGGAAAAATGAGTCTGACCAGTTTCCACCGATTGCACAATTAGTGGTCATTTGAGGAAGCTCTTCAAATAAACCTATTTTCTGAGGCACACAAGTGCTTCGTAGTCATGTTTTAAAGTGTTTTGTACTTCAAAAATATATTTGATTTACTAAGAATCGTGCTAAGAATAGTACTACGAATTTACTGACTAATGTACACCAATAAAGCTAGTAACTGCTTTAGTACATTTTTCTTAAAGTCGTTGCAATGATTTGAAATCGGATTACTTGCAAGTGGAGGACAATGAACCCATTTTCAGTTGTACTAATAAAATTGCACCACTCTTAAATACATCAATTTAATATTTTTAATTCAAAGAAAAAATATATATTTTGGATAGAAACATAGAAAATATGAGCAGGAGTAGGCCATTCAGCCCTTCGTTCTACTCCACCATTCAATCTGATCATCGTCGATACTCTGTCTCAACACCATACTTTAGCACTCTCCTGTTTCCTTCTTAAACATATTCAGTGACCTGGCCTCCTCAGCCTTTATGGGAGAGAATTTGATCAGCTTTCCATCCTCTGAATGAAGAACCTCTCCTCATCTCAGTCATAAATGGCCTACCCTGTATCCTGAGAGTGTCCCCATGTTTTGGGCCCTCTAACCTGAGGAAACACCATCCTTGCATCCAGTCTGTTGGGCCCAGCCACAATTTTATACATTTCAAACATTTTTCTGAATTCCAGTGAATACAGGCCCAGTCAATCTAATCTCTCTTCATATGACAATCCTGCTATCCCAGAAATTCATCTGGCGGACTTTCACTGAGCTTCCTTTATGTCAAGTATATCCTTTCTTAGATAAAGAGACCAAAACTACACACAAGACTCCAGGTACGGCTTCATCAAAGCTCTGTGCATTAGACAACCCCTTGGTCCTGTACTAAAGTCCTCTTGCAATGAAGGCCAATATACCATTTGCCTTCCTAACTGCTTGCTGGACCTGCATGCTTGCTTTCAGCGACTGGTGTACTAGGGCACCCAGGTCCCTTTGTACATTAAAATTTCCCAATCTGTCATCATTTAAATAATACTCTGATTCCACTCTGTTGCTTCGTCCGAAGTGGATAACTTGACACTTATCCACTTTATACTGCATCTGCCATGTAATTTACCCACTCCGTCAACTTGTCTAAACCACCTTGAAGCCTCTTAACATCCCCCTCACCACTCACACTCTCACCATGTTTCATGTCATCATCAAACTTGGATTAATTGATATTTATTGTCACATGTACTGAAGTACAATGAAAAGTATTTTTCTGCGGCCAAGGGAACGTACACAGTACATACATAGTAGACCAAAGAATGATCGACAGAGTATATTGACTGTGGTGCATCAACAAATAGTGATTGATTACAGTGCGGAACAAGAACAAACAAGACCAGCATAGGGCATCGTGCATAGTGTTCTTACAGAGAATAGAACAGTCCAAGGGAGAGTTGTTGAGGAGTCCAGTAGCTGTGGGGAAGAAGCTGTTCCTATGTCTGGATGTGCGGGTCTTCAGACTTCTGTATCTTCTGCCTGATGGAAGGGTCTGGAAGAGGGAAAAGCCTGGGTGTGAGGGTTCTCTGACAATGCTGTGTGCCTTTCTGAGGTAGCGGGAGGTGTATACAGAATCAATTGCCATACCAGGCAATGATGCAGCCAGATAGGATGCTCTCTATGGCACATCTGTAGACGTTTGTGAGAGTCGATGCAGTGGAGATGTTGTTGAGCTTCCTTGACTGTTGCATCAACGTGAGTGGACCAGGACAGACTGTTGGTGATGGTGACCCCCAGCAACTTAAAGCTATTGACCATCTCTACTTCAGAGCCATTGATTGGGGGGAGGGGGGGGATCAGTTCTTTATTCTTTCCAGCATTTAGACTCTAAATTTTAGAGAGAGGTTGTTTTCGATACACCATGCAACCAAGTGATCTATTTCCTTTATTAAATATTACTTTTAGTTCTCCCATTCAACTCATTGATGTATATTGTGAATAGCTGAGACCCAAGCACTGATCCCGGAGGGACCCAACTCGTCACTGCTTGCCACTTCAAAAAAGACCAGTTTATTCCTATCTCCTGTTTCCTGTCTGCTACCCAATTCTCAATCCATGTCAATATGTTACCCCAATCATATGTGCTTTAATTTTGCACATTAAACTCTTACGTGGGACTTCATCACAAGCTTTCTGAAAATCTAAATGCACCACATCTACTTGATCACCCTTATCTATTCTACTAGTTACATCCTCAGAAATCTCTAGAAGGTTTGCCAAACATGATTTTCCTTTCATAAATCTTCGTTGACTTTGTCTAATCCCGTTAACTTTTCTAAGTGTTCTGTTATCGCATCCTTTACAATAGACTCTGTCATTTTCCATATACTGATGTCTGGCTGACCAGTCTCTGACTCCTTGCTTTCTCCCTCCCTCCTTTTTAAATAACAGGGTTATATTTGCCACTCTCCAATCTGCCTGGAATATTCCACAATCTACAGAATTTTGGAAGAGGTCAATTAATGCATTCACTATTTCCATGGCCACCTCCTTTAGTACCCTGGGATGTAGATTATCAGGCCCTGGGGATTTATCAGCTTTCAGTCCCATTTTATTCCTATTCATGGAATTTGTAATTATGCTATTGCGTCTTGGAACTGCAACCTAACATGCACTCCTTTAAGTTCAATTTTCACCCATAATTCCCGACTGCACCCAAAGTGAAAACATTCATGTTTAGCAGTGGTCAAGTCAGTTCATTTTCAACTTGGATTTAATTCTGGCATTAAAAAAAAAACAAAGTGTCAAATTCTTTTTTTCCAAATTAAGGGGCAATTTAGTATGGTCAATCCACCTACCCTGCACATCTTTGGGTTCTGGGGGTGAGACCCACACAGACACGAGGAGAATGTGCAAACTCCACACAGACAGTGACCCGGGGCTGGGATCGAACCCGGGTCCTCGGTGCCATGAGGCGGCAGTGCTAACCACATTCTGGCATTATGTTAATTGTACATTTAATTCAAAAATCCTCTGTCTGCGCAGACGGGATGGGCCAAATGGCCTCCTTCTGCGCTGTAAATTCTATGATTCTATGCTCATTGAACTTTACTGATACTCACTTTATCTTGCTGCCCTATTCACAATTTCAACATGTTTGACATTTTCTTTGCATTTACCTCAACTCAAAGGGCTTTGATATTCGGTTAACCTCTTTCACCAAAAATTCATAACATATAGCGGTAACAAAGAAAATACTGAGCCTATAGCACAAAGGATACATGGCATCATCAGGGGTATGTTCCACCGATATCCAATTCATTCATTGCCTTGACCACCTGCACACATTGAGAAAAAGGAACTGCTCATTTTTTGTGCAGGATACACTATAGACCTGCCCGCGGATTGTTTTACATTATTGGGTGTTCCTTGCTGATGAAACCATCTGCTTTATGTCCTTCTTTGGTCAATCAGACGAGTGCCTAAAAATTCAAGTGGATTCCAAATATATTACTTTCTGCTTATTTTACAGCAGACTCCATTCATCGCAAATCTTTATTGATTGATAAATTATTTTCTTACAGAAATAAACATTAGAAAATGGAAAAAAGATCTTGAGTCACTAAATCACTTCAATGTTGCTTCTCTTGCCCGAATTAATTATTGTTTACAATTTTAACCAAGTTCCAAAATTGAATCCATTTATGGAGAACATGCTGCGATGGCTAAACAAACCTTAAAGATTCTGGTCAGAACCTAGAAATTGGATCATGCAGTCCCCACTTCTCAGGTCAGAATGCATGGTTTAGGACAAGTATGTGTGCGCCAGGCATGTGCCACATGCCATCCTGGTTAGAGCCCCCCTCTAGTCACAAGAGTGCAGTAGCTCAAACAGGCTTCAGGTTCGTTGCCTATACAAATGGACTAACACCTGTTTTAGGCCCCTTCCTGAAACCGCTCGGTTACTAAATGCACCGTTCCATTTTACAGCCTGTTTCCCCAGCTACAGAGTAGTCAAAATAGTCCTTAAAGGGGGCTACATGTGGCACAGTGGTTAGCACTGGGCCTGTGATACTGAGGACCCGGTTGAATCCCGGCCCTGGGTCACTATCCGTGTGGAGTTTGCACATTCTCCCTGTGTCTGCGTGGGTTTCAGCCACACAACCCAAAGATGTGCAGGTTAGGTGGATTGGCCACGCTAAATTGTACCTAAAATTGGAAAAAAAATAATTGGGTACTCTAAAAATGAAAGAAACATTGTTCTTAAAGGGACCACCGAATGGCATAACCAAAATGCTGAGTGAAAAGGTTCAGAGCAGAGGTGAAAAAGGACATTAGAAAGAAGCAAAGAGGGATTATGAGTAAAGACTGGCAGCCAACATAAAGGGGGATCCCAAAGTCTTCCATAGACATATAAATAGCAAAAGGGTGGTAAAATATCTGCATGGAGGCAGGGAGCACGGTTGAGACATTGAATGAATACTTTGCATCTGCCTTTATCAAGGAGGTAGATGCTATCCAGGTCATGGTGACAGAGGAGCAAACTCTGTCACTGGAAGATGTGACATTATGAGAAATGTGCAGAACCAGAGGGAGCGAGATGCAGAACTATATAAAGCTCGATGCTAAGCCTTCTGGGAAAGTGTTGAGGAGAAGGCTAGAAGACAGACTGCAGGAAAGCTAGTGTGAGTGAGAGCAGATCATAGTTCTTGTATTAGTGTAGAGATTAGCGGTAGATAAGTGTAGATTGTATGTTTAATGCCAAGTGTTTATTATATAGAAGTAATACGCAAATTCACTTAAGTACTGTAAATAAATCTTTAGCATTGTTTCATATAAAGGCTAGTTGTGGTCTTTGTGAACACTACGCCAAACATCCTAGGATGTGAATGACAAAGAACACCACAGAAGGGTTCATAATTGATCAGGAGGATGTGTTGGATAGATGGGCAGTACTTAAAGTTAACAAGCCAGCGGGATGCATCCAACAAAATGGAAGGAAGTGAGAGTGGAAATGACAGAGGCACTGGACATAATCTTTCAATCTTCACTGGACTCAGGGTAGGTGCCAGAGGACTGGAGAATTGCAGACATTGCACCCTTGTATAACAAACATTTATAAGGATAAACCCAGCAATTACAGATCAGTCAGTTTAACTTCAGTGGTGAAGGAGCTTCGAGAAACAATTATTTGGGATAGAATTAATAGTCACATGGAAAAATGTGAATTAATTAGGAAGAGCCCCAATGGATTTCTAAAGGAGAAATTATGTTCAACTCACTTGCTGGAGTTTTTTGAGGAGGCAATAGAAAGAGCCATTGAGGGCCAATGCTGTTGATGTGATGTAATGGACTTTCAAAAGTCATTTGGTACAGTCCACGCAAAACTTGTGAGAAAAGTTGCAGCTCATGGAATAAAAGGGGCAGTAGCAACATGAAGACTTACAAAAAACATAACCTTTAACACAAGCACATCAGGTTAAAGTCACTGCTGAAAACATTTATAATTCTGAATTCACCAAATGATCAAGAGATAGTCTTTTCATGGCAGAGAGATTAACAGTACACCTGCTCTGCTGGCTTCAGCTCCAACACTGAAAACGAAACTAAAACAAACCCTGCAGCAAACAGCCTAAAACAAAAGTAAAAAGCTGATAGACAGCCCAGCTCCACCCACACTCTGACATCACTAATAAACACCCATTTCTTAAAGGTACATTTCTTAAACACCCATTTCTTAAAGGTACTCTCACATGACACTGGCTCCATAGGGCACAAGCCCAGGCATTCAATCATTAACTATAGTTGTATTTTATTATTGTTGTATTTTAATGTTGGGCCTCTGATTTACATGTCATGTTCTGCTGACAGCAGCTTGTTTGACTGGATTCACTCTGGTTTGCCATCATCATCTGGGCATTGTGTCTATAGGATGTAAGATCTACAGGATGCACTGCAAGAGCATAGCATTTCCCACTCTTGAGAGCCCTAACTAGTCACGTGCAGCTTTGTTATGTGTATACCATTCTGCGCCCACGCCCAAGTCCCAAGCTGAACACCATTCTGATTGGCCATTGAGCCTCGCTTAGTACTCTAGAACTCTCTACCTGTCACTCATACCTGGGAACAAATAGAAAGAGAGAAAAAAAAATGTTTCTTCATGTCCACCAAGATTTAATGAACCAGGCTACTTTGGAGTTGACGCTGCCTGTGTGAGATGGCATTTTTGGGAGCTGGCACCACCACTGCGTCAGCACAGCATACAAAATAGCCTCACACCACTGCTTTCTACCAACTTCTCTTTCGATCTAATCCGACAGCTATTGAACAAGGGCAATCATTCATAGGACAGTTTCTCATAATGTGCACGCAAGCCTGCAAATATCCTGCCCAGGAGATCAAAGAAAGTCACCGCTTAGAATGAATCACGGTGGAAAGTAGGGAACATTATCAGAAATGATTGAAGTTTCATAAGCACTTTAGCTTACGATCTGTCTCAGGGCTTGGCAAAAATCTCAACAGGTGCTGAGCTAGCTGATCTGTGAAGAAACAGCAACTGAGGTGCTACCACTGAACCGCCAGAGTTCCTGCTTTCGATTGGCTCCCAATGCCTCACCGTACGCATGTTGGATTGGGACTTTATTGGGCATCTCTGTGCTGGTCTGTTGGGAATGGCTGTTGACTCAGGTCACGCCGGTGAGATACATTTGGGTGAACACATCTACAGTGGTGGCCACCATTTGACAAAGCTTGTGAGGCAACTGGTAAAAGGGAGGGGGGGGGGGGGAAACAAATACACCAAATTGGATCCAAACATATTTTGGGAAAAATTGGGAAATAGATTGCTCAGGAAAAATGGAAGGAAAAATTGCCACACAGGACTTTAGAGCAAAAATGGGATATTTTTGAAACAAGAGATGGCAAATGAAATCTGCCTATGCTATTTAAAACAAATCAAAATAAAGCCCAGGTTTAAATACCTTAAGGGAGACATGTGATAGGGAATGAGCGAGATTGAAAACCAACTAGAATGGCGCAATGTGTGCCCAGGAAGATTTTAACTGCTGGCCCTCATCTGCATGTGTCTCATCAGTCTCTGGGAGTGAGATTTTAGGGAGCAGTAGGTTACCACCAGCGAGTGGACAGGCAGGTAACTGCTTTTGACAAGTTTCTATGAGGCATCAAGGGAGGCAGAGGGAAGCCTGAAATACGGGAACATAGAACATAGAACATTACAGCGCAGTACAAGCCCTTCGGCCCATGATGTTGCACCTTCCTGTGAAACCCTTCTAAAGTCCCTCTACACTATTCCCTTATCGTCCATATGCCTATCCAATGACCATTTGAATGTGTTTAGTGTTGGCGAGTCCACTACTGTTGCAGGCAGGGCATTCCACGCCCTTACTACTCTCTGAGTAAAGAACCTACCTCTGACATCTGTCCTATATCTATCTCCCCTCAATTTAAAGCTATGTCCCCTCGTGCTGGACATCATCATCCGAGGAAAAAGGCTCTCGATGTCCACCCTATCTAATCCTCTGATCATCTTGTATGCCTCAATTAAGTCCCCTCTTAACATTCTTCTCTCTAATGAAAACAGCCTCAAGTCCTTCAGCCTTTCCTCATATGATCTTCCCTCCATACCAGGCAACATTCTTGTAAATCTCCTCTGTACCCTTTCCAATGCTTCCACATCCTTCCTATAATGCGGCGACCAGAACTGCACACAATACTCCAAATGCGGCCGCACCAGAGTTTTGTACAACTGCAACATGACCTCATGGCTCCGAAACTCAATTCCTCTACCAATAAAAGCTAACACACCGTACGCCTTCTTAACAACCCTCTCAACCTGGGTGGCAACTTTCAGGGGTCTATGGACATGGACACAGAGATCTCTCTGCTCGTCTACACTACCAAGAATCTTACCATTAGCCCAGCACTCTGCCTTTCTGTTATTCCTTCCAAAATGAATCACCTCACACTTTTCTGCATTAAACTCCATTTGCCACCTGTCAGCCCAGCTCTGCAGCTTATCTATGTCCCTCTGTAACTTGTAACATCCTTCTGCACTGTCCACAACTCCACCGACTTTAGTGTCATCTGCACATTTACTCACCCATCCTTCTACGCCCTCCTCTAGGTCATTTATAAAAATTACAAACAGCAACGGCCCCAAAACAGATCCTTGTGGCACACCACTAGTAACTGGACTCCAGTCAGAGCATTTCCCATCAACCACCACTCTTTGTCTTCTATCAGCTAGCCAATTTCTGATCCAAACTGCTAAATCACCCTGAATCCCATGCCTCTATATTTTCTGCAATAGCCTACCGTGGGGAACCTTATCAAACGCTTTACTGAAATCCATATACACCACATCAATTGCTTTACCCTCATCCACCTGTTTGGTCACCTTCTCGAAGAACTTAATGAGGTTTGTGAGGCACGACCTACCCTTCACAAAACCATGTTGACTATCTCTAATCAAATTATTCCTTTCCAGATGATTAGGACTAATGTTTCCAGATTTACCAATGAATAAATTGTTTTTGCAGTGATCTATGATTTAGGATGCAAGTTTCCAGACTGATTCAAGAGTTAAATTCCTCAAAATGTTCCACGGTACTTCATTAACAGAGTTGAAGCTGAAGTAGATCTGTCTGCTTTTTGTGTCGTGTCTTATTAATTTGTTATTTATATCACTATTATGTTACAGTCCCTAGTTTCTGAGATGCTGTTACTCCTACTGCTTGTACTCAGGAGTATGTGCTCTGTTTATGACTTGAATATGATCATTTTTCACCTTCAACAACTTGCACATAACTTGGCTCAATGTAGAAACCACCCAATTGATGGGATGAAAATTGAATGGGCTCTGCAATGTGCGTACATTTCACTGTGAAGATGATTATTACCCCCGAGTGCTACCCTAATTTGTGCCTAAAACCTTACAATGAAATGATTCTCTGCGGAGAATCGCATGCCAGCGTTGGGGCGATGTGGCGTGATTCGCACCGGTCGCGGGTAATCTCCGGCCTGGCCCTGGGCTGAGAGAATCCGCCCATGGAATTCTGGAGAAGGAATGCTTGGTTTGCATGATTCAGCATAGTTTTGTCACCTTTGCACAGACCTGTTTGATCCAGGAACTACTTTCAATGTTCTTTTTATGTAACACACATTCACACCAGTTGTCCAAAATGGCCCCTGGATGGAAAATGGCCACCAGGCTAAATGGAAGGTTGTTTTTTTCCTATAAAGTAAACAATAAGTTCAGAAAGTCTTTTTGTCCGTTGAATTAAAAACCCAATCATGTGGGGGGAAATATTTAACAATTACGCAGAGGTAAATTGTATTGACTGAAATGAGCAAATCTGGTCATAACTTTGTGCACTCACTTTAATGGTTTATCTCAAGCCTCACATCACCACTCGGTCCACATTCTGAGAGATTGAAGAAGTCTCTCTCTCATCAGGTACCATGCCCGAAAGGGCCGTCGATGACTATGGACCTTCATGTTAATCTGACTCTGGAGGCATGGGATCACCCATATTTGTGGTACATTCATCCAGTTTGTGAGGTTCTTTAGATAGATTATACTTCTGGAAGAAGTACACATAGATTTATCTAGAATTACAGCACAGAAACAGTCCCAACTGGTCCAAACCAGTGTTTGTGCACTACACAAGCCCCTTCCCAGCCTACTTAACCTCTCCCCATCAGCATAGCCTTTCATTTCTCCCTCATGTGCTTGTCTATCTTCTCCTTAAATAAATATGTGCTTTTCACCTCAACTACTCATATGGTACAGAGTTCAATGTCTGCATAATAACTGTGCTCTGGAGAAAGAGATTCCTCCTGAATTCCCATAAAAAAACACAGCTTCCGAGTGGAAGCTACAAGAGGTTTCATTACAACCGCAGGCCATGCTACATTTCAAGTCAGTATAGGGTAGTGATAATTAGACCACTTATAGGAAGGAATAATATCACTGAATCAATTATGATACTGACTGTGAACTGTGGCTCAGTTGGGTTGATGTCACCATCCATCTCCTAAGTAGAACAATGGATTTTGATCAGAGACATAGAAACTGATCATCAAACTGAAACTGACTCACCAAATAGCAATGCCACATGATCTATGCTCCTTCGGGTTTAGAAAGTTTTAAAGTTACTTTCCTGAACTTTCAAGGCAACAAAATTTGCCTCAGGTCTAAACTTCCTTAAAGCCTGATTCTCTGGAAGACTCCTGTAGAGCAGACCAAGTCTTTGTCTATCAACCTCATCTTTCGGGGTCACCAGCAAATTTGTAGGAATTTGTTAGAGCATAGAACATACAGTGCAGAAGGAGGCCATTCAGCCCATCAAGTCTGCACCGACCCACTTTAGCCCTCACTTCCACCCTATCCCCGTAACCCAATAACACCTCCTAACCTTTTTGGTCACGAAGGACAATTTGTCATGGCCAATCCACCTAACCTGCACATCTTTGGACTGTAGGAGGGAACCGAAGCACCCGGAGGAAACCCACACACACACAGGGAGAACGTGCAGACTCCACACAGACAGTGACCAAGCGGGGAATTGAACCTGGGACCCTGGTGCTGTGAAGCCACAGTGCTACCCACTTGTGCTACCGTAGCTATTGCTTTCAACTTGATGAATCCGCCTGAACTTTATCTCCTATGTGAAGCAAACCTCACTGGACTCTGACTTTCTGGACTCAAACCTTCACATGAATTAATATCCATATCTTTATTATTTTTGTTTGAAGTTATTCCATGTTCAAAAAACTATTTTCCTTCCTATCTCCTTATTGTGTGCTGTGTGCGTGTGTGTCCGTAGTTAGGTCGACCATGATGTGTTGGGTAAGCTGGGTCTGCAAGGACTGCGTTTACTGCAGCAGTGAGAGAGACAGGCTTCCAACACTTGGAGAATTGCAACTCGATTTTATTGAACTCTTAACTATCATACATACTTTAACTGTGGGTTGACACTATGCTGAGTTGACTGGAGACCTGAGGCTAACCTGACCAGACGATCTTACTACCACATTGTGTATGTTCTAGTTGCTGACAGGCTCTGACTGTCTCAGAGGCTGGATCCCAAGAGAGCGAGATAACTAGTGCCCTCTGGCTTTATAGTGGTCGTGTCCTGTCTGGTGATTGGCTTCTGTGTTCTGTGTATTCACTGGTCATCCTGTGTGTCAATCAATGCCTGTCTGTGCACTATCATATACCTGTGTATATATTATAACAGACCATTCCCCCCTCAACCCCTCAATATTTCTGATTTAACACTGAAGAGAGTTTGCTGCAAGTCACTTTAAAATTTACTTCAGAAACAGAAGGTTTGGGGAAAATCACCACTGCCCATTTCAAAATCTAAAATATCTCTGCTGACGGACGGATGGCAAGAAAATAAAAGTGTTTCAGTTTCTCAAACTTGTAATTCTTGCTTCTAGAGTCTCAAGGTTCTGGGTTCAATTCCCACTCCAGGATTTGATTGCAAAATTCAGGCTGACCATCCGGAACAGTGTTGCAGGAGTGCTGCACTGTCAAAGGTGCTGTCTTTGAATTGGGTATCAAACTGAAGCTCGGCTGGAGGTAAACAATCCCACAGCATTATTTTGAATGCGAGCACTTAAATCACCAAGGCATATTAGCTATGGACCAAGTGTTGGTAAATAGGATTAGCATAGATTGGTATTTGCTGGTCGACATAGATATGGTGGGCCGAAGGGACTGTACCTGTGCTGTATGACTGTGACTCTAAGAGCAGGGGATTGATTCCTGGTGTCCTCGACACTATCCATTCTTCAATCAAAATGACTAGAGACAGGTCATCTGGTCATTTTCACATTATTGTTTGTAGGAGTTCCGGGCAGCACGGCGGTGCACTGTTAGCACTGCTGCCTCACGAAGCTGAGGACCTGGGTTCGATTCCGGCCCCAGGTCACTGTCCGTGTGGAGTTTGCACATTCTCCCCGTGTCTGCATGGTTTCAGCCCCACAACCCAAAGACGTGCAGAGTAGGTGGATTGGCCTCGCAAAATTGCCCCTTAATTGGAAAAAACAGAATTGGGTACTCTAAATGTTTTTTAAAATTGTTTGTAGGAGTTGCTCTGCACAAATTGGCTGCTGTGTTTCCTACATTACAACAGTAACTACACTTCAAAAAGAGCTGTAAGGTGCTTTCAGATGTCTGGTTGTTAAGAAAAGTGTTATATAAATGCAAGTCTTCCCTTTTATTTTTGAACCTGATAAGGCCTTCATGATAAATCTTCAGCATGTTAATTTGGTTCAGTGGGCTGAGTCAGACCAGTTTGTTTAGTCCTTCAGCCATTCGATTTAGTGCCACACAATGCCAATCAATAAGAGTTTGTCTTCAAAAATTGAATTATTGCATGTATAAAACAAGGGGATATTTCTTCATAATATTGTTTGGATTGGGAATGCTGCTATGGGTTTGATCCTGAGATGATGCTGCAGCTATGAAAGAGTTCATGTGATATAGGTTTGGGACTAACTCTTCCTATCCCGCAGTCAGTCACCATTACACTGATTGTTAAGTGTGCCGGGTGCACTGCCAAGTTTCTCTCAGAATGAATTCCTCATAACCTGAACTCCACAAAGCACTTGGCAATGTTACCTTCCCTTATACTGGTATCAAGCTGATGGAAAGAATAACCGCTCTTTGGCTGTGGTTTTGTTATGGGGTTATACCACTATGGTGCACAGTGTAGGAATCAAGATTGAAATGAGCTTTTGATGTTTTATACAACAAACACCAAAAGGATACCTACCAGGCCAGTGACGTACGTCACCTTGGCCAATAACCTATGATCTCTGGGGCATCATACTTGTGTGTGTGTGTGTGTGTGTGGGAGGGGGGGGATGTTACCCACAGATGCACTGGGGACTCTCTCCAGCCACCCCCTTCCCCGCTGCTTCCCAGGAGGTCCCCACCTAATGAATCAATGGCAATTACCCAGGAAGTTCAACCTTTTGTTGGGAAATTACCTTACACTCGGAACCACCCAATACTCCGATTTAAATCACAGTCTATGGATGGTCCCGACTGTTCTACAGGAATAATTACCCAAGAAAAGTTAAAATAATTAAAACCACTTCTAACCCCTGGAAATCTCTTGTCCCACTTCTCCAACCATGCAGAACACGACCAGTCCCCTAAACACACCCCTGACAACAGTCCCGACCACTCCCTTACGGGACTCCCGACTACCCCCAATGACCCCCGACTACGGACTCCACCTCCTTGACTACCCCCACCTCGATTATTCCCCTGCCCCATGACTGCCCATTTCACTCCTCTGACCACATCCCCCCCCCCCCCCCCCCCACAACTACCCTCCCAACTCCCATGGCATCACCAAGTTCCTCTCCCACCCCTCAACAACACCCTCATCCCCTCACTACACTCCCCCTCCCTGACTACACTTCCCTACAAACCCAACTACTATCCCATCCCCATCTACCCTTAGCCACCACCCACCTCATTGACAACCCTGTCCAATGACCATCCAACACCACCCCTCCCTACCCAACTGGCTACCTGATCTCCCACTGACCAGTTGGTAACCACCCACCCCCCCACCCAGTGACCACCCCACCCCCTTGACTGATCACTCAACACCCATTTCCCATTGTGCCCATTTACCTATACACCTACCTCCTCCCTGGCTTCTCAACGTGGCTGCACCTTTAAACCTACCTGCTTTACAACAGCTGTACAAAAAGGGGGCATGTCTTCCTTCGCCTCTCTTTACTTGACAGAGGCTTTGGGGATATTTCTCACCCCTACTCGAATCGTAATGTCGGACGAGAAAGGTGCGGCCCCGTTACAGTATTAACAACTATGAGCAGAGTAGCAATCCGAGTGATTGCCAGTCCACAGAAATTGTAAACATATTTCTGCTTCCATTCACACTATCTGCTTGAATTCCATCGACAATTTTTGTATCTGTTGGACCATCAGCAATGCACACCTCAAGCCAGTGTCAGAATGGGTTGGCTGAGACCATTCTAAAAGTTAGTCTATCCAGTTACTCAAGCAGACCACAACAAAATAGTTGTTTACAACAAGGTTTCAAAAGCTCTTCCTCTTTCATTATGAATTCCATATCAACTGTTCTCCTTTATGGAGCCAAGATAACTGGCCAATAAAAATCCAAAGGCAATGATATTGTCCTGAACATACCTTTGCCACCTTCTGCATGCACATGCCTGACTGTAGCCCTACGTACTTCCAGCAATTTAAACAGGCTGGCCTCTTGCCAGAAGTACAAATCTTTGAGACATCTTTAAGGTAATGAAAGACTTGAAGGGCTGAAAATTGGTTTGCACTGCTTGTTGGGCACGAGGGTTGCAAATCATGACTGCTGAAGCCGTTTTTTTTAAAAGAGTGGACAGCGGGCAAATTTGTGCAGTCACCTTATTTACATGATTGTTGTGAAGGGCTGAGCATCCGCTAAACTGGTAGCTGCCTCAGCGCTCAGCAGGGAGTCACACATGTTTGCTGAGAACATGTCGTGCAGCCACCCTTCTGTTCTCAAGACTATCCATTCTCCTTAAAGGTGTGCTGCACCGAATTACAGGAGGCTGCTGCTGAATACCATTGCTGCAATGACAAGAAGGAAAAAAAGGAGCACCAGGGAAGAGGAGACTTCAGGGATACAGATATGGAGCTGGAGGCCTTAGTGGTGAAGCTAAACAGGAGGAGAGGTGCCATGGTTGCATGGAGGTGGGGTGTGTTGGGGACCAGGAGATATCTCGCTATTTATTCTGTTATTGTGGTTTTATCTCGGGATTCTTTAACTTCTGTCACTTAAAGAGATCTTGCTGGAGATAATGGACTTGCTGGAAGCACAGTTACTTCCACACTAATTATTTACAAAGGTTAAGTAAGACTAAGACATAGCTGGAGCTACTCTCCAAAATGGGGGCTGGTTTAGCTCACAAGGCTAAATCGCTGGCTTATAAAGCAGACCAAGCAGGCCAGCAGCACGGTTTGATTCCCGTACCAGCCGTGCAGGAATGTGGCGACTAGGGGCTTTTCACAGTAACTTCATTGAAGCCTACTCGTGACAATAAGCGATTTTCATTTCAAATGCTTCTCAGTCATCTTCTCTGAGTGAGTAAAATCACTGTGACATAACTCCTTACACACATGCTCAATAGCTATTATTACATTTAACCCTTTACTCTACATTTAGCTGTGGTAAGCAAATAAACCACCCACAGTGCCGCTCAATTATTTGCATTTCTTCTCTCTCTTGAAGGACAAGGTGACAAAATAGTAGAGAGCAGAGCAAAACCAATTGAAGAACAGGACAGTTGCATCTCCTGAGCCCTAAGGAAGCAATGGTTGTACACATCAAGGGGTCAGCTATAACAAACCTAACCATGAGGATGAGCCTCATGCTGCTTTTAAACGTCCAGCTCTACCTCACCTGCTATCTGCCATGATGTGGAAGCTGCTGATGTGGTAATCATGAACGTTTTGCTTTCCACTTCAAGTCTTCCACTCCCAACCTTCTCCATCTAATTTATTGCTTTCAGCCGCCCAAGAAATGTCACTTGTCCAGCCACAGCAGCCCCATGGGGAGCAAAGTGCAGCAATGATGAAAAGGCTCCGTCACTGAACATAGGACATACAGTGGAGAAGAAGGCCATTTGGCCCATCGAGGATGCACCGACCCACTCAAGCCCTCAGTTCCACCCTAATCCCGCAACCCAATAACCCCACCTAACCTTTTTGGATACTAAGGGCAATTTAGCATGGTTAATCCACCTAACCTGCAGGTCTTTGGACTGTGGGAAAAAAACCGGAGCACCGGAGGAAACCCGCGCAGAAACGGGGAGAACGTGCAGACTCCTCACAGACAGTGACCCAGCGAGGAATCGAACCTGGGACCCTGATGCTGTGAAGCCACAGTACTAGCCACCTTGCTACCGTGCTGCCCTGGATCACTGGATCAGCCACCAACTCAGATGTTGATAATGCATTATCTTAGAGGATGGGATAGAGTCAGAACCTGTTCACTGGTCACAAGGGGGCTGCACTCAAGCCAGCGGTAAAGAATGGTTTGCATGCCCACTGAGTGGATGTCAGGTGGTGGTCGATTCCGTAGCTTTCTAGAACCTCTTTGAATTGACTCCAGGCAAACTGCGGTCGATCACCTATGCGGATAGTGTCTGGCAAAATCCATTTTGCAAGTAACTTGTCTAGAATGCCAATGATCAATAAGCCGATTATGGAAATTACTGCAGGGGTTTCTGGGCATTTGCTATGTCGATCATGAAGAACAAGCAAAAAGCATTGATTGCTAAGAACTGCTTGCATTTCTTAAAAAATACTGCTTTCAATTGTTGTAATGGGTGTGTTGACCATGGAGTTGGTTGGGGAGGTGAGGTATCGGGGAGTATACATGCTAGGCCGTTTCTAACATACCCTCCCATACAGCAATCTATTGCCAGCCTCCAGACCACTTCATGGGATTGTTGTGCCATCATAGCAACACCAAAATGTCCTTCATCAGCAAGATGAAATAAGCCTAGTTCCCCATACGATACAGTTGTCATAAAATAATGTGACCTCATTGCGTACTCTGTAACATGGAACCTGTTGTTCCTCCATTTCCTGACGCCAATTGGGTTTATGTACTAGCTTTCTTTCTGCAGTAACGTTGTCTGTCTCTAATTCTGTCTTCAAGTCCTCTCCTATGACAAGACCCGTGGTTGACACAGCCTTCGATGTTGCTGTGCCATCACTGGCATTGTCTGGTTGACGTATAAATCTTGGTGTGTCATCTCTGCACATCCACATTGGTGTGGCACGGTGGCACAGTGGTTAGGGCTGCTGCCTCACAGCGCCAGAGACCGGACTTCAAATCCGGCCTTGGGTGACTGTGTGGAGTTTGCATGTTCCCCCCTGCATCCATGCGGATTTCCTCCAGGTGCTTCGGTTTCCTCCCACAGTCCAAAGATGTGCAGGTTAGGTGGATTGGCCATGCTATAATTGCCCTTTAGTGTACAAAGATGCACAGATTAGGTGAGGTTATGGGGTTGGGGTGAAGGAATAGACCTAGGTAGGGTGCTCTTTTAAAGATTTGGCGCAGACTCAATGGGCCAAATGGCCTTCTTCTGCACTGAATGGATCTCTGAGCCACAAAACAAAAGCATGGACCAACGTACCCTGTAAAATTGCAGGCGACTGCCCATGATATTTCCCCCCCTGATTTCTGTGGCTGGCGCCAGAACACAATAAGCAGTCCAGGCCAGTTTTGCAATGTGCACCAACAATGTAATTACAATGTGTAGACTTCGCACAATTTACAGTAGAAAGTTCATTCTCGTATTTAACTGTAAACTGCTAATAACTGAACTCAACAGCCAAATGCATGATCATTCACTGAAGTTGCAGTGTCTAACATTTACTGAATTGTCAAAGTAAATTGTTTAAAAATATTCATCAACGTTTGACATGATAAAAATGTACACAATTTTTCTTGGCCTTTTTTTCTTGCAGTTTGTAAAAATGACTCAAGCCGTTATTCGCAATGACCTATTGAAGATAACAAAATAACTTTGGGAGAAATAGGCTCCTTCCGGGACTCGCTACTTAATTGAGTTATATATGCTGTTTGACAGTTTTGACAGATTGATTTAATAACTTATGTTTGCAAATGTACAAATAATTTTCTTTCCATTAGTAAATATAAAGCGTTGTTCTCTTTCCAATAAAGTACAGCCGAGGATGAGTCATCAAGGATTGGCAGAGAAAGATTGGCAGCAAACCGACCCAGAGAGTTGACAGCACTTGCTGGACAAGAAATTAAACAAAGATGCAAATCACTGCTTTTATTATTTACAAAAACCTTTTTAGAAGTTGCAAGACAACAAATGAATAGAAGCATATGTGTTTTTTGACAAAATGGCAAAAACGCGGTGAATCTTCTTGAATGATACAATTTTTAAATGACCGAGTTTTGACTAACTTCAGTAGGAATTTACTGCAATTGTGTTCAAGCATTTAATACCTATGGCTGAAGGTATAAGGGCTAGGAGTATCTGTGAGGCAATCTTGTTACCCATAACAACCCCCCCCCCCCCCCCCCCCCCCTTCCACCCCCAACTCACCACCACCACCCAAACAACCGTCAAGAAACTTCACAACATTAGGTTCCCACATGAAGATTGATTGATTGGTTGAGAGTTTCTGGAAACCTCACCTCAATATGAGTCATTGCCTTCAGAATAGGAGGAGCTTTGTCTTCATGAATTCTTATTAATGTAATGTCCTGGAACGTCCGAAAGACAGAGAAATCAATGACATTCTTGAGTACAAAGGGAATCCAGAGTCATGGGAAAAGTGCAGGAAGGTGAAGCCAAATCTGAAGATCAGCCGTAATCATTTTGAATGGCAGGGAAGGTTCAAAGGGCTGAATGGCCAATTCTGGGCATCTGCCCCCTCCCCCTCTCCCTCCCCCTTGCTTGCTCTGCTTCAGGAATTCTGTTCCTGAATTCCAGCATTCTCTAACTAATTGCCTTTGCCCAGGCACCTCTCTCCAAACATTGGGCCGAATCTTGTGGTCAGTGTGCCAACCTGGCAGTGCCAACCTGGCAGTGCTATCTCTTCCAGTGGGCAGTGCCTCCTCGCAGGGGGCTCTACCTGCCTGTGCGCCCCAGGAGAGATCCCCTCAACTAAATTCTTTCTTTCAAAACCTATTGTAAATCTCGCTGATGTGAAGTCACGTCAGTGAATTTTGAATATTCGGTGAGGGGCGGGGGGGGGGGGGGGGGGCATTTTGCAGGGTGGGGGCTTGCTAAAGATATAAAAATTTATCGAAATCCATTAAAATGAGATTCTTGTCTTTTGTGGGCGTGGACCTTGTGACATAATTGGCGAGCGGAATGGAAAATTGGAAAACGCGGTGTCTCCGGAGAGAATCCGTTACCCGATTCTCTGCGGATTTTCTGCTCGTGTCGCCGTTCTCTCCGACGGCGTAGGTTGGCTGAAAATGGCCTCCATTGAAATTGTTGGACGATGTTGCGAGTTCTGAGAAACTGTTTCTTTGTTATTTCTGTGCAAAGTTATTGCGCGGGATTCTCCGTCCCGCTGCATCGGCTTTCCGGTGCGGCCCGTCCTTGCCGGCAGCGGAATTCTCCGTCCCACCAGACGGCCGATGGGGTTTCCCATTGTGGGCAGCCCCACATTGTCGGCAAAGCCCCAGGAGTGGGTGCCACTGCTGGCACAACGGAGAGTCCCGTTAGCGGAGAATCCAACACATGATGTTTCCTCGATTTAAAAAAAAGAAACACAACCGTGCTGGTCAGGAGAGGTGCTGAACGAGACAGCGATGCCAAGCCTCAGTTATCCATTTGCAAAGAACAAGTTCATGTCCAAAATAATGTAAGCTCCCAGTGTCCTATTCAATGACAGTCCTATGGTATAAGATAGTAATGTGTGGGTCGGGAATTTGCAAAGGTTAGGGGGGGCGGGGGATGGTTCCAGTGAACGCTTCAGATATTTATAAAGATGTTATATTGTCTTTGCTTTGACTTTTCCATGTTCTGTACAAGGGCATCATCTTAGGTTATGATAAGGTACAGTTCCATGAATATTGTTTTTGAATTTTAGGGGCAAAAAAATCAAGTGCTAAATAATAGGGATCAGATACAAGACTGGGTTAAATTAAATCAGCAATTTCTCTGGGAGAGGTCCAAAGAAACACTCTGTGAAATACTTTTTAATAATCTGATTCATAGCAAAGGAAAACAAACTTCAATTCAAAATAAAGGGGGGAAAGCTTTTTTCTGTAATTTGGTAACATTTATGCCAATCTGTTAGTTAAATTGTTCAGTTTTATGCATTCCAGTGAATTAAATGTATAAAATTGAGAAACGTCAGATCTGTGTTTGGGAATAGAAAAGGTCAGGCATTAATGTCAGTACATAGCTGCTAACAGTTAAATGACGGGAGGAGTAAATTAAAAGTGGGTTAAAATGACATTGGGGTCCTACGCGTGGCATGACATCGTGGTTTATATTTATTAATGAGGCTCCCGCTGGAATTTGGTGGGGACCTCATCCATTGCTAAAAGGCAGTGGTGCTAAAATGGGGAATCAATGGTGACGGAGAGTAGGAAACAGTACCAATTCATTCCCAGCGCCTCCGCACTTTATCCCCCGATGGGGTAGAGTTAAAAGTCCCCATTGTATTTCAGTTCCTGGACCACCCACAGCCAACGAGGAATTTAGATTTCCATCCAAAGTGATAAAGGAGCAGAATCTGAAGCAAAATCAGATGAAATATGCAGATGTGCAACAACATTACCAGCGATTGTTTCAATGTGTAAAGCATTGTTACTCTGATAAATTTCTAATTTCTGTGAAATTAGACCAAAAGTTGGAAAAGTCTGTCTCGCACTTTGGACTACATTAAGATAAATGACATGGTTTGAATTCTTTGCGATAATTATTTATTTTCTGCTTTTGTTCGCATCGGGAGTTTTGGAAATGTAACCCTCGGTGTAACTGTAAGAAGGAAACCTTGAATTTATGTGGCACTTTAAACAATCTCAAAATGCCCCCCAGATTGCTTTGCAGTCAGTGACGTACTACTGAGCTGTAGAGCACCATGACAGGCAGCAAGGTAAGACAAATAGATCCCAGCCCGCCGGTTAGACCGCGGGAGAGGCGGATATCGGGATCTGCGGCGGGTACCGATCGGTTTACAATCTAACCAGCCCGCTTACGTTGGCGGGTTTCGGGTCTCGCCCAGACATGGAGAGGAACCAATTATTACCAATTGAGGGCAATCCCCATCTCATTAACGAGATGGATGCCGTATCTAATGGTGACCCGGGATCTATCCGGCTTCCCAGCGAGAAGCTCTGTGGCTGCTCTTTAGCGCACCTATTTAAAATGGGAAGCTAGCACAATGGCTGCTGTGGGTATCGGAGGAGGTGAGCAACCATTTTGGAATTCAGGCATGCAGCCCAGGGGCATTGGAACTGCTGCCCCACTGCTCCTGGAGTGGGGAGTTCCTGGGGACGGTGGGCCTTTCTGGGGACTGGGCGCCATCGGTTGTGGGTCGTCTCTGGAACTGGGTGGGGGGGGGGGATGAGGTACTCAGCACCTGCAGATCCTTCAGGCCATCCCAAAGATTGTGTGTACCCATAACAGAGGCAATTGCTGCTACCTCTGTCCCACCAAACACCTCCAGGACAGAGCCCCTCTCATAATAGTTTGGTACAGGTCACTTTAACTCCCTATGACCGTGAGTAGCCTCTGGCTGCACAATTGAAGGCTATTGCTAATAAGAAATTGGCATTGTTTATTATTGAGCATTCACTTCACAGCTGCAGATTGTATTTGCTGCTTGCTACTGCTGGTGGCTGCAATCCTGGAGGCTGCTGTTGCTGTTTCCTTCCTTTTCTGTAGCTGGAAAGAAGGTCAATTTTTTTCAAAGTTACCTGGGTCCTGGAACACCGGGCTCAGGGGGTGCATGAGTCCAGGAGGCAATCCGGTTTAAAGCAAGAAGACGCTGCAGGACCTGGTGTGCAGCATCAATCCAAATGGGCCCCTGCTAGCGCCGTTGAAGAAATACTTTTGCAGATTGTTGGTGCTTTTGTTGCTGGTGTGGTGAGTGCTTCATGTAACTGGCACGTCACTGTGGGTTAAACACTCTGTATGTCAAGGATGTTCACCTGCAGCTTGGGCTCCAGTGGAATATGTAGATGCCAGGATTTGCTTCCGGTGAGTTTGGGCTGTGTGGGAGGAGCCGGCACAGCTGCGGCTCCTGGACGGAGAATAACACTGATACGTGGAATACATCACACATTGATGGACAGATTATCTCTATGACAAAGTTCTGGACATGATAACACACTTATCCTCTATTTCTGTTGAGGAACCTGTGAAGGGTGATACCATGTGTTTGTTTTTTTGTGAAAATGAGCTGAAATAGCTTTATATTGGTCTGAAAATCTCTTATTGTCACAAGGAGGCTTCAAATAAAGTTACTGTGAAAAGCCCCTGGTCGCCACATTCCGACGCCTGTTCGGGGAGGCTGGTATGGGAATGGTACCAGTGGTATGGGCTGGTATGAATATTGAAGAGTGACGTTTCCTTGTTGTTGAATGGTTAGTGTGATATGTGGATTGTTGCATAGTTGATTTTCAAATCTATGTTACTGTTGACTGTTTAATAAACAACATATTCTCAAGTGCATTCCCATGGGTACACGTGCCATGTCTCAGACGAGTGTTATTGCCAAGCATTCCAATCAGACTGTGAGGCCTGGACACTTTGCCTGAACCCTGGAGGCGTCAACATCACAGAGGCAGCAGCCAACAATCAAACACTCTCGAGCTCGGCTTCAGCACTGGGGATATCCCCGCGATCAGAGCGTGAGTGTGTGGACCAGGGGCGGGTACCTGATCTCGCTCCCCCTAACATTCCTGGCAGGGGTCTGGGGTCCCTGCTCTGGTGTCTAGGGGCCCCTGCTATTGCCGGAGATGCATGTGCAGAGCGGGGTCCCCCAGCACAAGAGGCTCACTGGATGGCAATATGAGAGAAGGAGGGACACGTAAAGGTGGGGGAGGCTTGCGGTTCTCGAGGGCCCCGGGGTAGAAGCCCTGACTGGTTGCTGATCTCGCCCCCCTCTCCAATTCTTTACAGATGTACCAATAGGATGGTGGTGTCGATCACACAGAGGATGCCCTCGCGGTGCTGGTGGCTTGCCCAAGTGGCCAGACGCTGGAGAAGGTGGCAGCAGCATTGACGCAGGCTCGAGGCGGCAGACCATGTGTAGGTGACAGCACCAAACCTGCAGACCCGGCTGCCCCTCAGGCCGGGGAGAGACCCAGAGCAGAAGACCAGTGATGGTACCCAAGGTGTACAGACGTCATTTGTCGTTTGCGGAGATATCAGACAGCATGTTCCGCATGAGGTTCTGCCACAATAAGGAGTCGGTGCAACACCTGTGTCATGTCCTCGGGAACTTGGCACCCCGTGGAGCAGGAGGATAGCCTCTCCCGGTGGCCGTGAAGGTTACCGCAGCCCTGAACATTGATGCCACTGTTTCATTCCAGGGCTCGGGCGGGGATTTGTGTGCTATTTCACACGCTGCAACTCACAAGTGCATCTGATCTCGGTCCCCCTAACATTCCTGGCAGGGGTCTGGCGTCCCGGGTCTGGTGTCTAGGGGCCCCTGTTATTGTGGGGAGTGCACGTACAGGACGGATGTCCTGTATGCCGGGCAGCTGGCTTAAACTTTGAGCTGGATCAAGCCCATCAAGGTGCCCGGGCACCAGGATCTCCGCCATTGCTGGTATTGCCCAGGTCCAGAGGGTAATTGATGGCTTGCGTGTCACTTTGCGTGCATCAGAGGCCCTTGCGTCACCCGGCCCTACCGGTCCTGGCACCTTTCTTGGCACCCTTCATTACCAGGAAAGGGTTTCACCCTCTGAATGTTCAGCTCTTGTGCATTCACCAGCTCTAGATCAGGCACATGTGTGCATCTTCCCAGGCAGTGTGCACAATAACTACATCCTGGAATACTCAGAGATCCCCGCCATCTTTGAGGACCACCCAGGATGATGGGTTGCCTCTTGGGGGATAAGGGATACCCGCTGAGGTCATGGCTGACGACGCCAGTACAGAGGCTGGAGACCGATGCAGAGACCCAATATAACAAGCCCCACCTGGCCACCCGTGCTGTCATTGAGCAATGCATGATTGAATCATAGAATTATAGAACTTACAATGCAGAAGGAGGCCATTTGGCCCATCCAGTCTGTGCTGGTCCTTACAAAGAGCACCCTACTCAAGCCCACATCTCTACCCTATCCACTTAACCCAGTAACCCCCACTTAACCTTTTCGGACACTAAGGGCAATTTAACATGGCCAATCCACCTAACCCGCACATCTTTGGACTGTGGGAGGAAACTGGAGCACCCGGAGGAAACCCACGCAGACACAGGGAGAACGTGCAGACTCCGCACAGCGAGTGACCCAAACTGGGAATCGAACCTGGGACTCTGGAGCTGTGAAGCAACTGTGCTAACCACTATGCTACTGAGCTGCCCGTCAGAATGTTCAAAATGCAGTTCCAATGCCTGGACCACTCTGATGGTGCACAACAGTAACCCCACAAAGGTTCTCTGTCTTGTGGTGGTCTGCTCTGCCCTTTGCAATTTGGCACAATAGTCGGGTGACGTGCTGGAGGAGGAGGGACATGCTGGAGGGACATGGAGCTAGACACAGAGGGGCTGGAGTACGAGCTTGGGGAGGACTCAGTGGATCAGATATGGGAAGGAGGACAGTATCATAATATACATCCAGGTATATGATGGAGTGCAGACAGCAGTGATTGACACACAGGATGACCAGTGAGCACACAGAACACAGCAGCCAATCACCAGACAGGACGCCACCACTATAAAGCCAGAGGGCACTAGTTTTCCCGCTCTCTTAGGGATCCAGCCTCTGAGACAGTCAAAGCTCGTGAGCAGCAACTAGAACACACACCATGTGGCAGTAAGATAGTCTGGTCAGGTTAGCCTCAGGTCTCCAGTCAAGTCAGCATAGTGTCAACCCACAGTATGTATGATAGTTAAGAGATCAATAAAATCGAGTTGCAATTCTCCAAGTGTTGGAAGCCTGTCTCTCTCACCACTGCAGCAAACGCAGTCCTCGCAGACCCAGCTTACCCAACACACCAGACAGTTGGCGGCGACAACGGTCCAGCATGCCCAAAGGTGTAACACGTTTTAATTGTGCACATTCGAAACTCTTACTGTTCCTAGCTACCGGTGGTGCCACCCCCCCCCCCCCCCCCAAACCACAACTGCATCCCCATGCTCCAGGGTGGGAGTGGGGGGGGAGGAGTGTGGTCTAAGCTGAGGACTTCAATCCCTGTAATTACTGTACACCCCGTTCTGTGCTGTTGCCTGATAGGGCGATTTCTACGGCCCTCTTGAAGTTGAGCTGATGTTGAGCGAGCAGCACTGCCTCCTCGACACTGCAAATCACCACTGACAGAAAACTGCCAAGAAAACAGTGCAGGAGCAAGCATCAGCCGACATTGAGGCAATGGCCATGATTCAAGTGTGAGAGTATTTGCCTCTCCTGTATGCCTCCGCTGCCACAAACAAAATAGACCATGAAAATGGTGTTAATTGTAAATCATAGTTCAACCACAACAAGACCGAGGCTCTGTCTACAATTCCAGACAAAATTAAAACAGGCAACATGATTAGTGGAAACATTTGTCTATGAACTTATGAACCCAGAGTCATATCACCAGTTGGCTGATTAGGAGTCCATTTTTTCCTAATCAAATTTCAACAATTTCCTCCGCAAAAAAAAAGGAAAAATAAAATCAGCTTATCTTTGGCAAGACGACAGAAGCACAGCTGGGGGACATGCTAGCAATCACAAAGCAATTAAAAAAAAACTTTCTCTGATTAGCCAGTAATGATCAGAATGCTGTAGAATTAATTGGCACATAGCAAGTGTTTGAACTCCATTCATCTTAAATGAACTCACACATTTGTGTTCATTACCGCTGCTGCTTTGAAACACCAGAGATTAATGAAAAACATTGTTAGTCTTTTCAGACCAGGCAGGATGACTCCGTGAATACATACCAAGTTGGCTCCTCTCATTCTAGCAATCTACAGAAGACATATTTCTCATAAATCATTGCCCTGCATGGTGGCACATCACATTTACCGATGCATATATCCCTTTGCAATGCTGCTCAGGACAGAGAATGATGAAAACACCGCCAACATTTCTTTGTGGCAAAAATCTTATTTTGTCTCGTTCCATTTACATAATTTATAGCTTGTTTGCTTTCCATTTTTATGGTTTTAATGCTTCTGTATTTCATATTTCTTGAATATTTTCATTACCACTAACCACTGACAAACAAAATTACTTATAGATCTGGGATGGGATTCTCTGATCCTGAGGCTAAGTGTTGGCGCCGCCGTAAACGCCGTTGCGTCCCACGCCGCTCCAGCTGCCGATACCGGCGTCAAATGTGCGCCGCGGGTATGTGCATGCTCGCTGCGACCAGTGCGTATGCGCGCATGCATGGTGGCTTCCTTCTTTGCGCTAGCACCGACGCAATATGGCGTAGGGCTGCAAGGGCCGGCGCATCCCAAAACAGACCCACAGCCCGAGAGGCCAGCCCGCCGATCGGTAAGCCCCGATTGTGGGCCAGGCAACAGGGGAGGCCCCCCCGGGGTCGGACCTCCCCCCCACCACCAGGCCGTCCCCGGAAGGATGCACGCCGAGGTCCCGCCAGGTAAGACCACAGGTGGACGGCGCCAGCGGGACTCGGAGTTATTTTGCGGCCACTCGGCCCATTCCGGGCGGAGAATCGCGGGGGGTGGGGGCCATGTAGATCGGTCCCCAACCGGCGCCGTGCCGATGCCAACGGCGCCGATTGTCCGCTCTCCGGAGAATCGTCGGGACGTCGTCGCACGATTCGCGCCCAGCCCGGTGCTTCTCCGGCCCGGCGTGGGCTGAGAGAATCCCTCCCTCCATCGGGAAGTGGAGGTTGAGGGGAGATTTCATAGAGGCGTTTAAAATAATGAGGCCAGTCTAGGTAGAGTAAATGGGGAGAAACTGTTCCCATTGGCTGAAGGGTCGAGAACTGGTGGACCCCAATTTATGGTGGATGGCAAAAAAGCTATGAGGAAATAATAAAATTACGACACGAGTGGTTAGGTCTGGAACACGTTTCTTGGGAGTGTGGTGAAGGCAGATTAATCAGCTTCTGATAGAGAAATAAAAGTGCCAGAGTTATTGGGAAAGGATGGGGAAATGAGACTAGCGGCGTTGCTTTTAAGGAATGCCTGCACTGACACGATGGGCTGAATGGCCTCCTTCGATGCTGTGAACATTCTATGATTCCATACCATGAGCATTGTCCTTTAGGTGCACGTTGATTAACCGGTCAAATTGTACCCCACTTATCTTGTGGAGTGAGGTGGGTCTGCTTCTGCATTGCAACCCAGCACATTCCAGCTGCTTGATGTTGTATTTGAGATCAGCATCCATCGACTGGAAAACATTCTGTAGAAGAGGGGACATAAACAAAGTGGAGGTGGGAATTTTCCACGCCCCCTGCATTGTGTTTCTAGGCAGCAGGAGGTAGCCCACCGTTGACTGGAGGCAGGATCTTCTGGCCCCGTTGCTGACAATGGGATTTCCCATTGAATCCCCTGGCAGCAAGGGTTGGCCATTAGCTAGTCCGAAAGATCCCACTGGTGAGAATGGCCTGAAAATCCCCCCCCAAAATCGCTAAGATCTCCATGTCTTTATCACAGAGCAGCCACCACACCATTGAGTAGGACTCCTTGCATTCAATTTATTAGCCTTACAAAACCATTGAAAACTACCTCAGGCAGCATTATACGTCCCCCACAGGTGGGTTTTTAGGTGGGTGGGGTGACTGCAAAGTGTGGCCTTTCCACCGGGTCATCACCTGCCCACCCTCCTCCCCGATCTCACTGTAATTCTACGCTGGGATGGGCGAGCCCTAGGCCACACCGCCTGCCCTTGCTTCAATTGGCCAGTTGTTGACCACTCAGTTGAGAAGAGGGTTCGGGCAGGCCTCCATTAGCAGTCCCCTTTTAGCATCGAGAGTCCACCGCAAAATGATCTGCATGCATTCCTTCACCCCCCCACCCACCAACCACCAATATCCCACCTTCCTTTGCCCTCCCCACTGGGTCTCACCTCCTCACCCCATCCTGAGACCCCAGTACTTGCCTGGTCCTGGACTCTAGCGACTTAAGATGGAGATCTCCATTTCGCGACTGAATCTCATGGCTGGGGTAGGAAGTCGGGAGGGGACCATTGTGGGTAAATCTGCTAAATTGCACAATGTTCAGCTGATTAATAACATAGCTGCGAGGTTTGTGAGAATTCATGACATGCAAATTATGATCCTGGCGATCACCAGTGGGGAAGGCGACCCACCATGAACACCTGCCATGCAAGCCCTGAGGGGAAGATTGCAACTTGTTTTCCCGCCGGTGGGCTTTCGACTTTTGGCCTCGTACCAAATTTTCTGGCCACGCCCTCGATGATTCAGACCTCCGGCGCGACTGGAAAATTCCGCCCTCCGACTCTGGGGGCTGCTTGCAGCCCCACGCCCGTCCACTGCAGGGACTATGGAGCAGCTGGACAATCTGATTGGCTGGCAGCCCTCCAATGCGGGACTTCCTCCCGAGTGAGGGGAGGAAGTCCCACCTCCAGCCGATTAACACTTGTTAGAACTGCATTCAGATGAGACGTTAAAGGGCCACTCTGCCCTGCTCACATGGATGTAAATGATCCCATGGCAATGTTTTGAAGACGACCAAGGGAGTTACCGCTGGAGTCCTGGCCAATATTTATCCCTCAACGACACCACAAAAATAGATTATTTGGTGGTTCCGATATTGCTGTTTTTGGAACCTTACTGTGTGCAATGGTGCCACAATGTGATCACATTTGAAAGTACTTCATTGCTGGTGAAGTTCTTTATGAAGACCTGTGGCCACAAAATGCCTTAAATCCAAGTCTTTATTTTTTTTTGGATATAATTTGGTGAGCATATTGCATTATTATGAAGAAAAATACTCACTGCCGTCAATTCCTGCTAGATCAGTGCTGTTTACTACATCAATGAGGTGCTCGTTTTCTGAAATTCAAGTGTGAATATATTTTTTCATACTGTAGATGGCCTCAGCTGAGTCTGTACTCCTTGTACTGTAATTGGTATCAGTACATCAAGGTCAAGGCTGGAAGATCAGTGAGAATGGTCTTATTTCTACCAAATGACCTTTGTTTTGCACGTGAGTCAGTGCCGGATTAGGAAGGCTTAGTGTTTTTAAAAATTCATTCATAGAATCCCTGCAGTGCAGAAGGAGGCCAATCAGTCCATCAACTCTGCAGCGACCCTCCGAAAGAGCACCATAATTGATGCCCACTCCCCCACCTAACCTTGGACATTAAGGGGCAATTTAGCATGGCCTATCCACCTAAGCTGCACATCTTTTTTTGACTGTGGGAGGGAACCGGAGCACCCAGAGTAAAAACACGCAGATATGGGAAGAAAGTACAAACTGCACGCGGGTTGTAATTGAACTCATGCATAAAATACTACAGAACTAGACTATTTCTACCACTAAAGGCCAATACTTAGCTTTGGAAAAGGGACCCACTAGGTCAGGGAACAATGGCCTCTCATTCGATCCTGAGTCTGCAGGCTTCCAGCTGGTATGGACTAAGGGTTAGGAGCGCCTATCTCGTAGCGTGCGTTGACTGGACACTTACTTGTTGGTGCAGCTGCTAGGCAGGTCTCTGTCAAGAGTTATTTCGAGCTGCTGAGAGACCCTGCCAAGAAGGACGAATTGAACTTGGGGACTCTACTTTATAGTCCCCAGGGGCTTTGCGCCTTTTGGGCGGACCCCGTACCTGGTTGCAATTGATTGGACCGGATTCCAATCAATTGGTTTGATTTCCCCAATACTGGGGCTGTTCCCTGATCGCTGGGTGGTTCCTAAGTGTCCGTTGGCCTTCCTTTCTTTTGGCTCCCGCTGGCGCCGAGGAGTCTGGCTTGGCCTCGATCACCTTAACTGTTTCAATTGTTCCCGGGAATCGCTCATCAATATGCAGATGGTCGTCAGTTTCAGTGCTGTCTGGTTTTCTGCAAGTTCTAATATACAGGAAGCTTTGCATTCTGCTTGCTTACCTGTACCTGTCCATTTTCCCCTGCGTTCTTAGCGAATCTCCATTTTAAAGTCTTTTAAATAGGACCTTTTCTGTTTCTGCAATACAGGTATCTGTAAGGTAACTTAAAGGGAGAGGAATGTGGTAGCGTAGCTCCTTTAAGGGGTAATACATCATGGGCCATGGGATGGCCGTGATCTTATGGAGACACATGACGTGAATATAAGCCTATCAGGAGTTTAGGCATGGTTCTGGCCATTGGAGTTTGGTCAGAGTTAGTTCAGGAGCCGTTAGAACAAGACCTGTGTATCAGTTGTGCTGTCCAGCGTATATGGTTCACCCCTAGTTCAGTAAACCGCTTGTGTGTTCCAACACTGCCTTGTCCATCACCTTGCAACATAACAGGGTCATATAATCTCAAAGCAGCAACTGTACTGTTCTACAATGTTCTACCAATCAATGGTGGGATCGTGGATATGTTAATGGGGCTGTCTTACTCAGGAGATGGGTTAAAATTTCATGATGGCAGTTTGAGAATTTGAATCAGATTTGAAAAGTCTGACAAAGAAAAATCGCTGACAATGAAAGAAATCAGTTGGATGATCAATGAAAAAGGCAGTTGGATTTTTGAACAGAACAAACTGATTTACTAATGTCCTACAGGAAAGTACTGTTCGTAACTCCACTCCCACATGGACATGGTTAACGTTCCCTGGAGTGTATCAAACTGCTACAATTGCAGCAGTTTCGAGCCCAATTTCCATCTCAGTGGCTGAGACTTTCTGGCCTTTCCTGCCCGGGATCATTCTGGCCCGCCGAAGGCCAACCCACAACGGTCTTCCCTGGCAAGCAACGCAAATGGCCGTTAACTTCGACAGGACTGGAAGATCCCACCTCCGCTGCCGGAAAGCCCACTGCGTGCGGAAAATCCTGGCCACCAGTGTAAAGAAATTCCAGCCGGGAAACAATTTGGAATTTATATCCAAGACGGCTCCAGATTTTAGAATTGATTAGGTGTTCTGGTGGATGGAAAGGTGGTTATAAATTTGCAGAATGTTCTCAGGAACTGACAGGAACGTCTGTGAAAGTATGTTACGTTGCAGAAAACCACTTCAAGCTTGTGCCATAACTGTGGATGCGTCTAAAATACTCAGAGGTCTCCTCGTTACACAGAAGTGACTCAACATAGAAGCAAGATAGATGGTGAAATGAGAAGAATTCAAAATTTCAAACCCTGAAAAACAAGACTTTGAAAAGATGTTGAATGAGACAAACAGCTGTATTTTCCCACTCTTACTCGTCCTGTTATTACTTTGTCTGTTAGACCACTCATAATCTAATTTCTTTTACAGAACAGGAGCCTTTGGTACCTTAATTTCTTGTTTAAACTAACTTCTGGTGAATCCACATAGGTTGGTTGAGTGGATTTTCTCTATTCTGTTCTATTGACAGTTTAGTTGGTTGGAGTAGCTCAGCAGATACAATGGATGCCTTAATGCACTCGCACTCTGATTATACATGCATGTGAAACACTTTGGGCATAACTTCCTCGGAGTGGCACTATGCATCAGTTTGCCAATCCATACCTATTTAACTTCGCTAAAATTCCTCAGTGCCTGTCTCGCCCCTCCTTCCAGAGTCCAAAAGCAACGGAGTGAAGGAGGACACAGACCCCTTTTTACAGCACTAGCTGCCACGAAGCAGGTGAGTTTAAAGGTGCCATTGAAAATAACAGGCCAGGGAGAAGGTAAGTTCCCAAGATAAGTGGAAGGGATGTAAGAGGTGGGGATTAGCAAATGTGGGGGGTTCAGACATGGGGTGTTCGGGTATGGGGGTGGAGGGGGGGCTAAACATGGGGGTGGTTGGACATCGGGGGAGTTGGACATCGTGGGGTCAGGCCATAGGGAGGACTGGGGTGTCAGGCACTGGTGGGATGGAGGGGTTGCACTTTCGGGGGCACAGGGGTGTGGTTACGAGCTGCCTTCTTGAACCGCTGCAGTCCTTGAGGTGTTGGTGCACTCACAATTGCATGGCCAATCCATCTAACCTGCACACCTTTGGGTTGTGGGGGTGAAACCCACGCAGACATGGGGAGAATGTGCAAACTCCACATGGTCAATGACCCAGGGCCGGGATTCGAACCTGGGTCCTCAGTGCTGTAGGCAGCAGAGCTAACCACTGTGCCATGTGCCGCCCTTACATTTATTGTTAAAAGGAGTATAATCCTGCTACCGCTGAATGCCCACAGTGTCTCATGATTGCCCCTTCTTGAAATTCTAGATCTGTTAAAACCGTATCCCATTTCGCACGGTTGGAGTACCGCACAACACAATGGAAAGTATCCTCAGTGTGAAGATGGGACTTCATCTTCAAAAGCACTGTCACTTCTATTGATACTCCCACGGACAGGGGCATTGGCAGCAGGCAGGTTAGTAGGGATGAGGCCCAATATGTTTTTCTATCTTGTTGGTTCCCTCACCACCTGCCGTAAACCCAGTCTTGTTAAACAATAGAACTTGTTGAACAAAATGAAGAGAAAGGAGCAGAGCTATTGACTCTGAACTAAAGAGACAGATCTGCGGGGAGCAGACCTGAAGCAAAGTGGGCTTGAGAAAAATCCTGAATATCTGAGAGGGGTGCCAAAGTTTGGTGACTCTGTGTTGTGAGCTGTCAGGGTAAAGGTATCCTTTTTGAGCAGGGGCATTCTGTTTGGCACATGCAAAGATCTGAAATTGTGTTTGGAAGGTGAAGCTTGAGTGTACATGAGAATCCAGAGGAAAGGAACCTCGGAGGGTGAGACTGAAAACCTGGAGGTGGAATCTTATTGAAACTGCCCGGGTGGGATTGACCTCTGGAGAAAGTTCCAATGTGAGTTCTTTGAAAGTGTAGAATGAAAACCTTCATGAGAAAGATAGAGTTGCAAAGAAACCTGTTGGCTCGCGGTGTGACAAATGTCTGGGTGGGTTACCAATCAACCCATGGAAATTACTTTGGTCACATCTGTTATTCAGGTTGGAGTGCGGTGTGACTGACCACAGATCACCTGTTCGTTCACATGTACCACATACTTATCCTGAACATCAGAGTGTAATATAGATATGGTAAATTGTTTTATCTTTCTGAATTTGTATGTGTCTGTAAAGATATTGCTGGGGTGAAGGAATAGGTAATATTTGAATAATTTTCTTCTCTTTGTATTGAGATCTTTTCAACCCTTTTCTTTGTTGTAATATAGTTCATTTTTCTGGTTTGATAAATGTTTTGTACTTTTAAAAGTTCATCAGCAGGCTCCTGTAAATTTGTTCAGTTACTTTGCCCCATGTTTTCCAAAAAACAATAAGCGTTAGGATCTATCAAGCCATGTTTCACTTTGGGATTGACTTGTCCTGTAATAGCAAAAGCTGGGATCATAATATTTGCACTCCTTTGCACTCTCTGGAGCTGCGGGTAGGCTCATGGATGGATGGCCTTCCCACCTCACCACAAATTGAGGCCCTGAAGTGTGTAATTAATGGGAAGTTGCCACAAGGAGAGCTGAAAAACATATCCTGGCATGTTAGTTTGCAGGCATCCAGGGAGGCGAGTCTCTTGTTGTGCCTGAACAAGCCACCTAGCATTGGGAAGGGGATGGGAGATGTTGAGAGGCACTCACTGCCTTTTTCTCTGACATCGCACCCCCCAACCCCATTCCTCTGCCACAACCCCAACTCAAAGCCCAGATATGCCCTCACTCATCCATGGTCTGGATCCCTCATTGACCCTGGATTCCTGAGGGCATGTTGGCGGCTACCACCATTGTCTTGGTGATGCTTCCTGAAATGAAGATCAACCGGCATCTAATTGGCTAGTAGCTCTCAGTAGGCTGGGTTTCCGCTGCTGGAACTTTTGTGTCTGGCCACATAAGTGCTTAACTGGTACTTATATGGTGGATGTACCAGCGAGGCAGGATTCCCGCAGGCTCTCCAGCAGGCAGGTGAGATCTCCATCGCATGGATTAAATCCCACCCTCGGAGCAATCCAATTTCTCTGACAATCAAGCTATAGCTAACTCAGTAATGTCCATACTACAATCACCATTCTGCATATTATAAATCAGTTCTTGGCTTATTCCAGTATGTTTGTGCAAGCTGTAGATCTGGGCTGTCATGAGCTGAGAGATGTAAGGGATAAAGACTAAGAGTTCAGCAGAACACATTTCACAAGTCTGGGAGGAGATAAAAATATTAACTGATGATAAGCATTAGTTAGTGTACTTGCAAAATAATATTCAGCTTAACCTCCAATTAATATGTTCACTCCTGAGAACATCCCACCGAAATGATTGGAGATTATGTTAATTTATGAAAGCACATGTAATAATCATAGATCATCGAATTTACAGTGCAGAAGGAGGCCACTCAGCCCATCGAGTCTGCGCCGGCGCTTGGAAAGAGCACCCTACCTAAGCCCACACCTCCACCCTATCCCAATAACCCCATCTAACCCTTTTGGACACTAAGGGCAATTTTGCATGGCTAATCCACCTAACCTGCACATCTTTGGACTGTGGGAGGAAACCGGAGCACCCGGAGGAAACCCACGCAGACACAGGGAAAACGTGCAGACGCCGCACAGACAGTGACCAAGCCGGGAATCAAACCTGCCACTGTGAAGCAACTGTGTTAATCCCGAACATTAAAATATTGAAATATAACCATGAACATGTATGTCATTCCACTTTGCCTTCAGTTAAAAGCAAATCTACAAAGTAGATAAATTCACAAAGTTGAAAGATTTCTTTTAAGAAGTTTTATGCAACATCAGAAAAATGTGAAATGTACTTTAATGTTTCCTGAGTTAGGGAATTAATCAAATTGCAGGATTCACAGACACAATTCCAAAATCCTGTTCCTTTCATAAACATTTAAGCAGTCAATTAAATGGAATGACTGTTTGGATTGTCCTTTGTCATGCGGAAAGTCAGAAATTTCTTCTATTAACAATATTCATTCTCATTTTATGGGTGGCTCTTAGCCAGAAAAGCTATTTCTGTGCTTCAGAAGAGTAATGCACTGTCACATTACATCTACTGAATCAGTGAGGAATATTTTAGTTTTGAAGGAGGAAAAACATTTGCTTCTCTTTACATTACATGTACTGTAAGATTTGATTTGTTTCACTCATAAAGATTGTCTATAATGGGGATACTCATGCGGAACTGCTTGGTATGGTAAATACGTTGTACGGAATGAGTAACTGTTGGTATACCATACATCTGCTGAGAACGAAGTCACTCATCGATGATTATGTCTTTTGTTACTCATAGAATAAATTGTGAATCTTCCTGGCTGTTCTGAATTTTGTTCCCTGTTGATATTTCAAATTGGGCATATGTTTGTGAGCTTTTGCTGTTGTAAATCCCATATTTTATGGAATTAATCTTTAGAATAAGCACTAACTCTCTGCTTTCCTGATGATTATTTTGGAAGTGGAGGTGACGGCACCAGTCATCATTAAAACAGCTTGTTTATCATCGTTCATTTTCAAGATGTAGGCGTCGCCAGCAAAGACACCATTTGTTGCTCATCGCTCGTTACCCTTGAGAAGGTGGTGATGGCGCTCGCTTCCGTGAACTGCTGGCAGTCTGTGTGGTGAAGGTGCTTCTACAGTGCTGTTAGATTTTCAGCTGGCACCGTTGAAGGAACTGTGATCCATGTCCAAGTCAGGATGATGTGTGATATGAAAGTGATAGATTGTCCATATGGTTGCTGCCCTTTTGACATTCTAGGTTGTAGAGATTGTGGGTTTAGTAGATGCTGAGGAAGAAGCCCAGGAGAGTTGCTGCAACGTGCACTGATGTCGCAATAGGCTGGAAGTAGTGGGGGTGGATGTTTAATCATGCGGTTGAGTAGCTGATATCGAGATCGCTTTGTCATCGATGGTGTGAACTCTTAAGTGTGTTAGGACACCGGACCAGATCCAAACATTTGTTAATGTGGGCAGCACAGTAGCATAGTGGTTAGCACAATTGCTTCACAGCTTCAGGTTCTCAGGTTCGATTCCCGGCTTAGGTCACCGTCTGTGCGGAGTCTGCACATTCTCCCCATGTGTGCGTGGGTTTTCTCCGGGTGCTCCGGTTTCCTCCCACAGTCCAAAGATTAGAATTAGAATTAGAACAGTACAGCACAGAACAGGCCCTTCGGCCCTCAATGTTGTGCCGAGCAATGATCACCCTACTCAAGCCCACGTATCCACCCTATACCAGTAACCCAACAACCCCCATTAACATTATTATTTTTTTTTTTAGGACACTAAGGGCAATTTAGCCTGGCCAATCCACCTAACCCGCACATCTTTGGACTGTGGGAGGAAACCGGAGCACCCGGAGAAAACCCACACAGACACGGGGAGGACGTGCAGACTCCGCACAGACAGTGACCCAGCCGGGAATCGAACCTGGGACCCTGGAGATGTGCAGCTTTGGTGGATTGGCCATGCTAAATTGCCCTTGGTGTCCAAAATTGCCCTTCGTGTTGGGTGGGTTACTGGGTTCGGGGATAGGGTGGAGGTTTGGGCTTGCATAGCGTGCTCTTTCCAAGAGCCGGTGCAGACATGATGGGCCGAATGGCCTCCTTCTGCACTGTAAATTCTATGATTCTATGATTAAGATACAGGACAAGAACACCAAACAATTTTTTTTTCAAATGTGTAAAACTGAAAGGAAAGGGGACTTGACACCAGGAGTGATGACTCTGACCAATAGATATATTTTATGGTAAAATAAACTTGAATTTAAATACAAAGTTAAACAGTTCTTAAACACAAGGAAAGCCAAAACTTTCTATCTATACTTGCTACCAACTCCAATTAAGCAACCCTATACAGTTCAAATGCCACTTATAAATAAAGTTAACAAACAGATTATTTGCTTAGCTTTGTACTGACTTCTAGAGAGAGAACCAAAACACTTCTGCTCAACCTAGCAGCATTTGACAAAACCGCTGTTCAACTGAAAATCTTTCTGTCTTATCAGACTCAAATCCTCTGGAACAATACAGACAGACTTGGTTCCTCATTAATTACATCATTTGTATCCCACCAAGATATCACATGACCTGCATAACTAAGACTAAATACAACCTATCATAAAGTATCTGCTCTCCAGGGAATCTCCAGCAATCATAACAATGTTCCATTAGCCCTCTATATGTAAACAAGTAAATGGTTGAATCAATCATGACGTCGCCTTTTATGACTTTCTAATTGCATCCATAACAGATACACAATCTGGATACCATAACCCAGGTTTTTAATACCACTAGTGCTACAAATACAAAATATAATTTTTAACAATTTCTACATTCATCACAAGTATTGTTGCAGATGCACTCACCCAAACAAGTAGAAAGTGCTCTGTAATGAGGTAGTCCTAATTTCCACTGGTATCCACAGTGTCAACCATTCACTTAAAGAACAACTAATGGCCGGAATTCTCCGGTCATTGTAATTCAATTTTCCCTCCGGCAGCACACCCCTGCCAGCGGGTTTCACATCGGCGTGGAGTGGTTACAATGGAAAATCCTATTGACATTCAGCGGGTAGATAGAATCCTCCACCAGTGAATAGCACGTGGCTGAGAAACAGGCGGCTGGTAGACCGGAGAATTCCGCCCATTATTATATGTGCACACTTCTAGTTTTCATCAATTTTGGTCTTGCTGTTGTGTCAGGATTTAACATTGAAACTGCTTACGTAAACATTTAGAATAGAGGTGGCGGGATGAATTTCTATTAGGCTGTCCCACTTCTCTGCTACAACTTTGTATGTAAACAGTTCCCTGTAATAATCTAATTACACTGCTGACTCATGGCACCGAGCACTTTGGTTCGATCCCGGCCCCGGGTCACTGTCTGTGTGGAGTTTTTGTTTCATAAATTTAAAGTACCCAATTCATTTTTTTCCCCAATTAAGGGGCAATTTAGTGTGGCCAATCCACCTACCCTGCACATCTTTTGGGCTGTGGGGGCGAAACCCACGCAGACACGGGGAGAATGTGCAAACGCCACACGGGCAGTGACCCAGAGCCGGGATCGAACCTGGAACCTTGGCGCCGTACGGCCACAGTGCTAACCTACTGCGCCGCCGTGCTGCCCTGCCCATGTGGAGTTTGCACATTCTCCCCGTGTCTGCGTGGGTTTCACCCCCACAGCCCAAAAGATGTGCAGGGTAGGTGAATTGGCCGCACTAAATTGACCCTTAATTGGAAAAAGATTGGATACTCTAAAAGTAAATTAAATAAATAAACCCTAACTAGTCAGTCACAAAATTGAGTAGGCTTCTGCCTCAACTCCATTGCCATCTTGCATATAAAAAAAACCATGAACAATTTGCTGAACTAATGAAGGGGTTATGAGAGGGGAAACCAAAAGTTTGAGTGTCAATTTTATTCTAGAAGGAAACTGGGTATGTGGGGGCCAAAGATCATAGAATGATTAAATACGGCATGAGGCCATTCAACCTATGTTTCTGTAATGGCTCGCTGCAAGAGCAATTCACCTTCGGCCTACTTAAGCATGTGGTGAATCTGGAGCCTGATATTTCTCCAGACAACAGTACATGCCCGCCATTGTCCTCTCACTTCACTGAGTGCGTGCATCTGCAGGAGTGAGAATGCGTGTGCATATGTGGGAGTGAGAGTAGGTCGGTGCTTGTGTGTGTATCTGTATGTCGACACTAAAATAAGCAAAATATTGCGGATGCTGGAATCTGAGACAAGAACAGAAGATGCGGGAATATCTCAGCAGGTCTGCCAGCATCTACTAGGAGATAAACAGGGTTAATGCTTTGAGTCATGGACTCTCTATCAGAAATGAAAGGAGGGAGAATGTGTTAGAACAAAAGTAACTGCAAAAAAAGTAGTAACTTTACGAAGAAACAACAGATGGCCTGGTGTGAGAGCAGGAGGGGGTGTTTGCATTAAAGCAATACATGTATACACACACCTACTCACAGTGGGTTGGGATGAATGAGTGAACACCCTGAGACTGGGAGTGAGCCTGAAGCAGACACTCTGACGTCTCACACTCTGGTCATTTTAAATGAAGATTTTTAACTTATTTAAAATAAATTTCCAATCAGTGACAATTTAGTGTGGCCAATCCACCCACCCTGCATATCTTTGGCTTGTGGGGGTGAGACCCACGCGGACGCGGGGAGAATGCGCAAACTCCCCTTGGACAGTGACCCAGGGCCAGGATCGAACCCAGGTCCTCAGCGACGCGAAGCAGCCGTGCTAACCACTGCGGCACTGTGCCGCCCCATGGAAATTTTTAACTTATCAATTTATTGCTCGGACGTTGCTTTACTTTCACTGAGAAATTTTTCCTTTCCTTAAAATCTCATCCTCTTTTTGGAATTCAGTGTGATGTGCCGAACTTGCCTTGCAAAAAATTTGCTCACCGGCTTCTTGAGTGAGGAAAAAACTGGAAACGTGAAATCCCCTGAGCGAAAAGATTGAACGGGTCTGACCCAATCAGCAAAGATAACATCCACTCCCCATGCCAACTTTAGAGGTGGAGTCATCGGCTACAGTTCTTGCAACTAATGGAGATGTCTGCACCATATGATGCAGTCCGTCACCCACAAGCTATCCATTTACTCAACCATCTCTGCTTCAAAGTTCAGATTTGTTTATTTTTAATATAAATTTCGAGTACCCAATTCATTTTTTCCAATTAAGGAGCAATTTAGTGTGGCCTATCCACCTAGCTGGTACATCTTTGGGTTGTGGGGGTGAAACCCACGCAAACACAGGGAGAATGTGCAAACTCCACACGGACGGTGACCCAGAGCTGGGATTGAACCTGGGACCTCGGCGCCGTGAGGCTGCAGGGCTAATCCATTGCGCCACCATGCTGCCTCTAAGATCAGAGTTACCGAGGATAAATACTGGCAACTCTCAGCTGATCTGGCATTCAGATGAAAGTTTCTTTGCATTTCGTTTGAGACAATCTGGGCAGTAAGCAAGCAGTACCTCCCTCACTTACGAAGATTGAAGGGTCAACAACAGAGACTCCCAGAAATAACATGGGTGCCACTGATTCTAGTAAAATCAGACTACCCTATCATGCTGGTGCCTTGTGGCAAGCTGAATGAATTCAGTAACTTGAAGAATGAATGCCGTGATAGCCAACTAGATATTGCATGAACCCTTTGCGTCTGGGTGGAATGAGTCTGTGGTATAAATGTTGGGCACAGCAATCACGGCAACAACAAGATGCAGAGCGCCCTCAGCAAATAACCTTGGCCACGGGCCTCCATGGGCGCATGTCCTCCCGTGCAATTACTAGCCATGCTCCGTGATATCTCTGAGGTGTTTGAAAAACAAACTTATCCTAAGGATCGAGAATAAGGCTCCCAAATATAAATCTTATAAAGTAATAACAATTCCAAAATACTGAAAACGGACAATAAAAAGTAGTCAGTGGATGCAACGGGATACATAGGAAGACAAAAACATTCATATAGAACATACAGTGCAGAAGGAGGCCATTCAGCCCATCGAGTCTGCACCGACCCACTTAAGCCCTCACTTCCACCTGTAACCCAAAACCCCTCCTAACCTTTTTGGTCACTAAGGGCAATTTAGCATGGCCAATCCACCTAACCTTTGGAATGTGGGAGGAAACCAGAGCACCCGGAGGAAACCCGCGCAGACACTGGGAGAACGTGCAGACTGTGCACAGACAGTGATCGAGTGGGGAATCAAGTCTGGGGCCCTGCGCCGTGAAGCCTCAGTTCTATCCACTTGTGCTACCGTGCTGTCCCTAAATCCGTGTTTCATCCTTGGAAGCCATCTTGTTCTCATGACTAATAGGCACTGAGGGGAAAAAAGCAAACCCCGCAGAACCATAGCCCAGTAAGAGATGGTGTCAGTATCAATTCATTGGACCCGTGGCTTGTAAGTCTATATACATGGCCACACATTATTGTGGCCTTCACAACTATTGTGTGATAAATTCAGAATATTGGGCATATTTAAGGATGAGGTCTTTTTTCTGCTATCTATTTGATAGTCATTTATTAACTTTTCTCATGCTGGTTGCACTGACCCAGCCACAATTGATGGCAGTGATGAGGCCGAGGTAGGGTGTTGTTTCTTTTTGACAGTGCTCTGGCTTCATTCCATTTCAGGTCATGTACATACGGATCATTTACGTCTAATCTTGCTCAGGCGCAACCCCCTGAATCGCCTGTATCTAAAGGCGTAAGCTCACACTCTGGACCAGTTATCTTTTAAAACTCCCTAAATATACTTAAATGAAAAATGAGCATCCCTCATAATATTTGACTTTGAGAATGCTTCTCACTCCTTTTTTTTGCTCCTTTCGCTCTTGCGCTTAAACCTCCCATACAAGAACTCAGAATAAAGAAAAGTACAGCACAGGAACAGGCCCTTCAGCCCTGCATGTCTGTGTCGACCATGCTGCCCATCTAACCTAAATGTCCTCCACTTCTGGGGTCCGTATCCATCAATTCCCATCCGTTTTTAATATTTTAAATTTAGAATAACCAATTTTTTTTTTTCCAATTTAGCGTGGCCGATCGACCTACCCTGCATTCTATTCCCACCTAATTCATGTATTTGTCAAGACGCCCCTTAAATGTCACTATCATAGCTGCTTCCACCACCTCCTCCGGCAGTGAGTTCCAGGCCCCTCGCACCTTAAACCGATGTCCCCTAGCAATTGACTCTTCCACCCTGGGAAAAGGCTTCTGACTATCCACTTTGTCCATGCCCCTCATAATTTTGTAGACTTCTAACTGGTCGCCCCCAGCCTCCATTGTTCCAGTGAAAGTTCATCCAACTTCTCTTCATAGCTAATACCCTCCAGACCAAGCAGCATCCTGGTAACCCTCTGCTGTACCCGCTCCAAAGCCTCCACATACTTCTGGTAGTGTGGCGACCAGAATTGAACACTAGCCTGCACATCTTTGGGTTGCGGGGGCGAACCCCACGCAAACATGGGGAGAATGTGCAAACTCCACACAGACAGTGGCCGGGATTCTCTCTCTACCCGGCGTGTTGGAGTGGCGTGAACCACCCGCGTCGGGCCGCCCCAAAGTGCGGACGTCTCCACACCTTTAGGGGCTAAGCCCTCACATTGAGGGGCTAGACTCGCGCTGGAGTGGTTCCCGCTCCGCCGGCTGGCGTGAACGGCTTTTGGCGCCACGCCAGACGGGGCCGAAAGGACTTCGCCGGTTGGCGTAAGTCCGTGCATGCGCCGGAGGTGAAGACCATGGCGAAGGCGGAAGAAAAAGAGTGCCCCCACGGCACAGGCCCGCCCGCCGATCGGTGGGCCCAGATCGCGGGCCAAACCACCGTGGGGGCACCCCCCCGGGGTCAGATTGCCCTAGGACCCCAGAGCCCGCCCGCGCCGCCTGCTCCTGCTGGTAAGGTAGGTGGTTTGATCTATGCCGGCGGGAGAGGGTTGACAGCGGCGGGACTTGGGCCCATTGCGGGCCGGAGAATCGCCACGGGGGGCGCACCGACTGGGACGGCGCGATTCCTTCCCCTGCCGAATCTCTGGTGGCGGAGAATTCGGGACAAGGCGGGGGCGGGATTGACGCCGGCCCAAGGCAATTCTCCAACCCGGCCCGGGGGGGGGGGGGGGGGGGGGGGGGTCGGAGAATCCCGCCCAGTGAGCCAAAGCTGGGATCGAACCTGGGACTTCAGCGTCGTGAGGCAGCAGGGCTAACCCACTGCACCACTCTGCTACCCAAGGGCAACCCACTTATGGGGCAGGATCCTCCCCTACCCGGCGTGACGGGGGGTCCCGGCGTAGGGGAGTGGCGCCAACCACTCCGGGGTCGGGCTCCCCAAAGGTGGGGAATTCTCCCCACCTTTGGGGGCCAGCCCCGCGCCGGAGCGGTTGGCACCAGAAGACTGGCGCAAAAAACCGGCGGCCCCGGCAGCGGGGCTGTCCGAAAGGCTTTCACCAGTCCGCGCATGCGCCGGCGGTGACGCTGACGTCACCACCGTCGCATGCGCGATGTGGGTTTCTCTTCCGCTTCCGCCATGGCGGAGGCCGTGGCGGCCGCGGTAGAGAAAGAGTGCTCCCAGGGCACTGGCCCAGAGTCTGAGCGGGGGGCCCCGATCGCGGGCCTGGCCACCGTGGGGGCACCCCCCGGGGTCCAATCGCCCCCCGCCCCCCCCCCCAGAATCGCCGCAGGGGCCTCGCCGATCGGAGTGGCGAGATTCTCGCCATCGCCACTTCCCGGGTGGCGGAGAATCCCTGCCACGGCGGGGGCGGGATTTTCGGCGGCCCCAGGCGATTCTCCCACCCTGCTGGGGGTCGGAGAATTCCGCCCATGATGCGCAATTCAATAAATTAAGTCATTTATAAATTCCATGTTCTGCCCTCATTTTCCAACTTGAGAATGACATATAAGCATTATATAAATATCAGTCTGTTTCCTACTTCCTGTCCAGGTTCAGTATTTGGCTGCAGAATGTTGAAATAAAGTTCCGAAACATAAACAACTATCAGGATAACTTTTTTGTCTTTTAACTGAATATATTTTAGCAGTGTTGCTGACTTGGATTAGCGTCATTCCTTTTAAGGCTGTAAATCAGCAATGGTCTTGCAGTCCTCAGTCCTAAAATATATCCCATTCACTGTGGAATGTGATCTACTGTAGTCTGGGAATAATATTTTGGTTGATCTCCCTCAGTCTACCGGTCGAGTATGGAACCCAGTGTGCAAACCGTTCAATGCATCCCAAGCCAAATGGTGAAGCATAAAATTGACAAAAATCCTTTCTTGCTAGTAGGTTGATTCACAGAACGCAGTATTATATTTCTCCACTTCTTACCTCCCAACATCTTTGTCCCAGAAGTCTATTAAATAGAATTTTTTTTCCCAATGTTTGATTTAAGTATTCAGATCTGGAACATGCCCAGTGAGCCCGCGATCCAGATTGTGACGTCTCGCGAGACTCCCTTAAATCTCACGAGGCATTTTGAGCACCACAAATCTCGCAAGAGGCCTCTCGCGAGATTCAATGTCCTCATCCCAACATCAAGTTGGGCGCGACGAGGCTGTTAGATCGCGTCCATTGGATCTGTCAGAAATGGCGGCAGGCTTTGCCGTGTCCTTCCAATTCAATAAGAATCCAAATATTCCGAATATTTAATTGGAGGATATGACTGCAGTAGGTTGAGAAGTGGAAGAGCACCCAGTGTAGATCCTTGGTGAAGACAAAGGTTACAGTGCGAGAAGAGATTTTGTAGATAAGAATGAAACCAGGCAAGTGCAGTGTAGTCCCTCCTAGCTGGATGACAGTGAAAAGGCATTGGAGGAAGACAATTTGGTCAACAATGTCAAAGACGGCAGACACGTCAAGTCGGATGAGGCTGCATGGGTTACCATTGCCACACTCACAAAAGTTACCATTTGTGATTCCGGTACTGAGTTTCAAACCCAAAACTTTGTTGCTTGCTGAAAGAATTGGCTGACAAAGCTTTTTCTCTTTCAGCTTTCTCATGATGCGGAGATGCTGGCGTTGGACTGGGGAGAGCACAGTAAGTAGTCATACAACACCAGGTTAAAGTCCAACAGGTTTGTTTCCAACCACTAGCTTTCGGAGCACTGCTCCTTCATCAGGCAAGTGTGCTTTCTCATGTGCCTGAATTTCCTGCTTTCTCAATGGGTCATGATGGGGGGGAGGGGGGGGGGGCGGGGTGAGCGTGAGTGTGAAATTGATGGATGGAATTCCCTCCGGGATCCTGCCACTCTGACCCAGTTGCAATTTTACAGTAGGGCAGACTAGGCCTCGGATGGGAAGCCCACCGTTGCCCGTATTAAGGCCCTTATGTGGCCACTTAATGGGGCAAGGAGGGGGTGAGCCCCCGCCATCTGAAAAATTAAGGCTATGGAAATTTAAATTGGATTTAAATCTAAGAATGCAAAGAATCTATGAGCTCTACACATAACAGCTAATATGATTGTACAGTATTAGATTATTAGTGTGCGGTAGGAGTGTGTGGTGAGGTTGGGGTCTTTTGTCATTTGATTTGATTTGATTTATTGTCACATGTACCGAAGTACAGCGAAAAGTATTTTTCTGCGGCCAAGGGAATGTACACAATACGTACATAGTAGACAAAAAGGATTAATCAGCAGAGTACCTGGACAAATGGTACATCGACAAAAAGTGATTGGTTACAGTGTGGAACAATAGGGCAGCACGCTAGCACAGTGGTTAGCACAGTTGTTTCACAGCTCCAGGACCCAGGTTTGATTCCTGGCTTGGGTCACTGTCTGTGCAGAGTCTGCACGTTCCCCCTGTGTCTGCATGGGTTTCCTCCGGCTGATCTGGTTTCCTCCCACAGTCCAAAGATGTTCAGGGTTAGGTGGATTGGCCAGGCTAAATTGCCCTTAGGTTAGGTGGGGCTACTGGGTTAAGGGGATAGGGTGGAGGTGTGGGCTTAAGTGCTGTTTCCAAGAGCTAGTGCAGACTCGATGGACTGAATGGCCTCCTTCTGCGCTGTAAATTCTATAAAAACAAAGCAAATACATCAGCAAGAGCAGCATAGGGCATTGTGAATAGTGTTCTTACAGGAAACAGATCAGTCCGAGGGAGAGTCGTTGAGGAGTCTAGTAGCTGTGGGGAAGAAGCTGTTCCTATGTCTGGATTTGTGGGTCTTCAGAATTCTGTACCTTCTGCCTGATGGAAAGATCTGGAAGAGGACAAAGCCTGGGTGGGAGGGGTCTCTGACAATGCTGTCTGCCTTCCTGAGGCAGCGGGAGGTGTAGACAGAATCAATATGTGGGTGGCAAGCTTGTGTGATGCGATGGGCTGAGTTCACCACACTCTGCAGTTTCTTGCGATCTTGGGCCGAGCAGTTGCCATACCAAGCTGTGATGCAGCCAGATAGGATGCTCTCTATGGCACATCTGCAGTAGCTTGTGAGAGTTGATGCAGACATGCCGAATTTCTTTAGCTTCCGCAGGAAGTAGGGGCGTTGTTGGGCTTTCTTGACTGTTGCATCAACGTGAGTGGACCAGGACAGACTGTTGGTGATAGTGACCCCCAGGAACTTAAAACTATCGACCATCTCCACTGTGGAACAATTAATGCAGATGGGGGTGTGTGTCGTGCTACGCATCCTGAAGTCGATGATCAGTTCCTTGGTCTTTCCGACATTTAGAGAGAGGTTGTTTTCGGTACACCATGCAACCAAGTGATCTATCTCCCTTCTGTAGTCTGATTCGTTGTTGTTTGGGATACGACCCACCACAGTCGTAACATCTGCAAACTTATAGGTTGGGTCGGAGTTCAATCTTGCCACACAGTCATGTGTGATTGTCAATTGGTGGCATGATTTACATTCTGCCTCATGGAAAAGAAAATGAAGCAGAGTTAAAATGAGCTGCTGATTCACTTATATCCGACTGATGAAAGCCAATCTCACCCTGTTATACTCCTCCACTCAGTGGAGAGAAACAACAACTTGCATTAATGTGGCGCCACTAGCAAAGTAAAATGTCCCTCCGCATTTCACAGCCAAGCAAAATTTGACACAGATCCACATCAGGATAACTCAGAACCGTTAACCAGAAATTTGCTCAAGGTAGGTTTTAGAGATCTTCTTACAGGATGAAAGAGAATTGGAAATGTGCAGAGTTGGAGGAGCCCAATTATTTTGCTGCACATGTACACTGTACTAATCAGGAACAAACATTCCTCCCTTTCAAAGGACTTGTTTGGCTTTTGCGTATTTTATTTCCTTTCAGGCTGGTTTTATTTTAATTTCCTCTGGTTAATTATTCTTCTAGAATTGATCGTTTGATTCATTTCCTTTGACATGTTTGTTTTGCCAGTTTTTTGGGTGCGATTCAGCAGACTCAGGTTAATGTTCGCTGAACGGCACATTTAGTGGGGTGATTCTCGGCGGCTGCAGCATCAAGAAACATCCCGCTATCCGACGGCTCTTTGCCGTTTTCTTTTGGTCCCGGGGAGTTTCTCCCCTCCGAAGCCGAACTACTCCTCGCAGATCGGGGCGCCATTTTGCCCGGTTGCCCTGACAATTCATCCTCTGCCCTTTCAGGTCTCCCATGCTCTTTTGACTTCTCCCCACTCCCTCCCCTTCCCCCGAAGCTTGAGGAGACCCCGGGGAAACCCCCTCGAACCGCGCTACCTGGCAAGACTCCTCCGGGCCGACCCCTGGAAGTGCCAACCTGGAACCTTGGCAATTCCCATGGCACCACCACCCGGGCACCCTGGCAGTTCCAGGCTGACTCTGACAGGGTGCCCTAGTGGCACTGCCAGGGTCCCAGGCTGACAGTGCCAAGTTGTCTAGGTGCCGGGGAAGTGCCAAGGTGCCACCGTATTCTATCCATGACCACTTGGGAGTCTACAATATCCTGGGAGACCACCCCAGGTGCCGTCATGACTGGACAACGTTTGTGTGGCCCCCCCGGTGAGTCCCCGTCGCCGGGTGAATCCAGCTTAATTAAATATGCATATCTGGAATTCGCCCAGCGAGGGCGAGATCCAGTTACCGCCTGGCAGAATGAGTCAGGTGACTCCGATCAGCCATTTAGGGCCATGTGCGATTTACCCGTTACGCCCGGATCCGTGCCAGGTGCAATGGGGTCGCTGAATTGCACCCGTTATCTGTTATGGTTGAATCTGATGATGTCTCATTTCACTGAATAAATGGTGTTGTGCTGAATCATACAGACCATTAAGGTATCTGCGTCCATTCCCAGTCAAAACTGAGCTAGTTTGGGCGGCACGGTGGCACAGTGGTTAGCATTGCTGCCTCACAGCGCAGAGGACACGGGTTTGATTGCGACACTGGGTCACTGTCTATGTGGAGTTTGCACATTCTCCCCGTGTTTGCGTGGGTTCCACCCCACAACCCAAAGGTGTGCTGGTTAGTTGATTTGGTCACGCTAAATTGTCCCCTAATTGATAAAAAGCAATTGGGTACTCTAAATTTAATTTTAAAAAACACTGAGCTAGTTTATCTTAACCAACAATGGTGAAAGTTACCTCAATTCAGTGACCATGCACGAGGAAGAAAATAGAAAATCAGCCACAGCTGTCAACACCTGATCACTAAACAGTGGTGAGGATGGATATAAATATCTGGGCGGTATCTTAAAAGGACTTCTCATCGCAAGAAATAAAAGCCCTTTCAGGTAAACCAGAAGTTTTCTTACGACAAAAAAATCTTTATTAGTGTCACAAGTAGGCTTACATTAACACTGCAATGAAGTTACTGTGAAAATCCCTGAGTCGCCACACTATGGCGCCTGTTCGGGTACACTGAGGGAGAATTCAGAATGTCCAATTCACCTAACATGCACGTCTTTCGTGACTTTGTGGGAGGAAACCGGAGCACCCGGAGGAAACCAACGCAGACACGGGGAGAACATGCAAACTCCGCACAGACAGTATCCCAAGCCGGTAATCAAACCCGGGTCCCTGGTGCTGTGAAGCAACAGTGCTAACCAATATGCTAATGTGCTGCCCTTTTCACTTGCCCCTTAATTGGAAAAAAAGAGAAATGGGTACTTTAAATGTCAAAAAAAAGATTTGTACATAGTAGCTAGCGTTATGATGAGCTTGGTTGAACTTCTTATTCATTTTATTAAGGTGAACTGCATTTGAATTTAATAAGAATGTATTCCTTTGCTGGCTATTTTGTGCCAAATAATATATCTGTTTCTGTTCTCCTTCTGTGTCTGTTTTATTTTTTGTCACCAAGTAGCAAACTACATCATTCCTAATGTTCGAGTGCCTAATACCTCAGTGACAGGAAATTATCTGTAACAAGGTGTTTATGGTACAGCACATTTCCTCACTGCATTCCAGCCTCGTCTCGCGCCCAGCAGACAGCAGCGAGCAGACAGACTGGTGACAGAGCTTGTCTCAAAGTAGTCTGAGAGGGAACTCTGCTGTTTACCAAACTGAGGGAATGAGGGTCTTTTTAAAAGATCTGCTGGATGATATGCTCGAATATTGTGCTTAAGGGGAAAGAATTTCCCGGGGCAAATAAAGCTGAACAGTTTGCAAAGTCATTAGAGGGTTATTACTGTCAAGGCTGTACTTCCTCACACAGCGCAGTTTAGGCTATGCTCCGCTGATAACCTGTCTTCTATTTTGCCTCCCCCCCCCCCCCCCCCCCCCCTCCCACACACACACACACACACACAAGCTATCTTTCACTTAATGCGAAAAGAAAAGCTCTTATGAATGTTAGTTCCCTCCTTGCAGGCTATCCACAGATCTGGATTGACTCCCCCACCTTTGGCAAAGAGCAGGTATGATGGAAATGCAACGTGAATTTGTAACAGATGAACTTTCATTTTAAGCACTGGGTCTGTGAATTTCAAACCCCATCCCACCCCCCCCCCCCCCCACCGAAGTGGATTAACAAATGTTTGCGAAAAAGGAAGTTTGAAGGGCAGTGTCTATTTGTTAAGGTCATTAATGGTGAACTCCTGTTGTTTCCCAAAGGGAATATTTTAATCCACAGTAGGCCAGGCATTAGGGAGTTTACCAAACAATTTTTTTTTATTGGAGCTCTTTCTTTATTATCTAAATGGATGATTCTGGAATATCAGCCAGCCAATTTTCAGCGTCGCCAATAATATTTGGTGCAAATAAACAAAAGTCGTCAAAGAAAAAATGAAGAAAACATTTTTTTGATGCTCTTTCTCCAAGGTTGTTTGTAGCAGAGAAATTGATATAAAGGGACTAAAGCAGATTACCAGTGTAAACTAGCAAAAAATGTCCAGGCAGATGGTGAGAATTTCCACGAGTATGTAAGGCAGCTCAAAGATAAACCTTGGTCTCTTAGAGGCTGAGACAGGAGGACATAAAATGAGGAATAAGGAAACGGCAGAGATGCTAAATAATTATTTTTACCAGTCTTCAAGGAGTGGCGAGTGAGAAGCTTAAAATAATTATTATCAGCAGAGAAAATGTATTGCACTAAAAAGTCCCAGAGAAGTTAATGGGTACTTAAAAACTGACAAATTATAGATAGAATCATAGAATTATAGAATTTACAGTGCAGGAGGAGGCCATTTGGCCCATCGAGCCTGCACTGGCCCTTTTGAAAAGAGCACCCTACCTAAGTGCATGCTTCCACCCTATCCCCACACCTCCACTCTATCCCCGTAACCCACCTAACCTTTTTTGGACACTAAGGGACAATCTGGCATGGCCAATCCACCTAACCTGCACATCTGTGGACTGTGGGAGGAAACCGGAGCACCCAGAGGCAACCCACGCAGACAGGGGGAGAACGTGCAGACTCCGCCCAGAGAGTGACCCAAGCCGGGAATCAAACCTCGGAGCCTGGAGCTGTGAAGCAACTGTGCTAACCACTGTGCTACCGTGCTGCCCCAACTTCTCTGGGCCTGATGACCTATATCCTAGAGTTGAAAGAGAAAGTGGACAGAGATAGCTGCGGAGACAGTGGTGGATCGATTGCAATCTTCCAAATTTGCCTAAATTCTCGAATGGTCCTAGCAGTTTGGAAGGTTGATAGTGTAACACCACTATTCAATTCAACAAAACACAGACAAGTGACATCAATCATTGAGGAAGTGCTGGAAATCATTATAAAGGAGGTGTTAATAAAGCTGCTAACTTAAAAAATCATAATAAGGTCAGGCAGGGTCAATGCAATTTTCAGAATAAAATTCTGTTGGATAAATTTATTAGAATTTTATTAGATTCAACACAATTACTGCCCGCTAAACCCCCCTTCCTGGCTCCCATGTTAGCAGTAACCACATACCCTCAGCATCACTAAAGGCCAGCTATTTGCACTTCCGTAATATCGCCTGACTCCACCTCTGTCTTAGCTCATCTGCTGTTTGAAACCCTCATCAATACCTTTCTTACCCCGCGAGCTGATTATTCTGATACACTCCTGACTGGCCTCCCTGTAAACTCGAAATAATCAAAACCTCTGCTGCCGCTGTTCTGAAGAAGCATCATAAGGATTAAGCATGGTGGCACAGTGGTTATTACTGTTCCCTCACAGCTCCAGGATCCCAGGTTCAATTCCAGCCTCGGGTGACTGACTGTGTGGAGCTTGCACTTTCTTCCCGTGTCTGTCTGGGTTTCCTCCGGGTGCTCCGGTTTCCTCCCACAGTCCAAAGATGAGCAGATTAGGTGGATTGGCCGTGCTAATTTGCCCCTTAGTTTCCAAAAAGGTTATGTGGGGTTGCTGGGTTAACGGTATGGGGAGGAAACCCACACAGACACGGGGAGAGCATGCAGACTCCGCACAGACCATGATCCAAGCTGAGAATTGAACTGGGACCCTGGCATTGTGAAGCAACAGTACTAACCACTGTGCTACCGTGTCGCCCATGGCCTTAAGTTACCATCACTGATTGATATACACCATGCAGAAATGTGTTGCACTTTAGTTTTGGTACAAAGTGAACAATATAATTTAGAACATGACATTTAACAAGATTATGGTTCGTTGAATCTCCTGCCGCGCAGAAAATACCACCAGCAGTGAAAGTGGCTGGGATAGAGGGGGCGATTTAACGGCCTCACCACACCTGACCAGATTTACCCGGCTCGCTGTGCAAAGCAAGATGCAAAAATAAATACAAAAGCAGAGGACTATGGTGCAGAACGCCTTTGTTCAGCACAGACTTAAGTTACCTGACATTTTAATTCTCCACCCCATTCCCAACTCTCTGGCCTTGGCCTCCTCCACCATGTTAATGAAGTGCAAGGTAAGCTTGAGGAATATTGGGGGAGGCAGTTTACAACCTTCAGGACTCAACGCTGGGTCCAGGTATCACAGATTGTAATCTCTGCCCCTTTTATCTTTCCATTTTCTTTGCTAATCAATCTGTAACATTCACTCTGTTCCTCCCTCCACAGATGCTGCCAGGCCCGCTGAATGCTTTGTAAATATAGACACACTTGCGGCTGTCATTCTAGCGATTGTGGAGTCTCTCCGACAATATTAATAGAGCGGGCCACGCTGCAACTGAGTCTTTGCAGAACAGACCTGCTTCTTGAAACATTTTTTCGCTACTAAAGTGTGGTGAATGTAATTCCGTAATTCACACTGTATTGTATATACATGAGACCATGCATTTGTAAGTGCAGTTGCGTTGCCCGACCACTAGGGGGAGTAGCGCTGGGAATGCTTAGGAGTTTGTACAGGGCTCCACCCTTGGCTCCGCCCACGACTCCTCCCCCTGGACTGCTGTATAAATACCAATGCTCAGAGCCAGTCGTTCAGTTCATCGAGAGTTCAAGGCTGGCTTTGTTGTAAGTAGATTAAAACCACTGTTCATATCTTAAAGCACGTATCTAGTGAATTGATGGTTCCATCAATTAAAAGCGCACAGAATTCCACCGTCTGAATAGGTGAGCCAGTTACGATTGGGCATGGTTGCATGTAGCTGGGCCAAGATGGCAATATCTCTGGCTACAGACCTTCTGCCATCGAAGAAGTATTGATGCATCTGGTCAATGCTATTGTTGCACTGCAAACAATGCAGGATTCACTATCATCACTGTACTGGGAAGCAGACAGGATATTTCCTGGCGCACAATTTGGAATGTGGAAAAGCGGTTGTCACGGTCACCCTGCATTACAACCTGAGGATGGCGGCTTAGTGGCAAAAGCTCTTGGCTAGTAATCCAGAGGCCCAGGCTACTGCTCTGTGGGCGCAGGATCAAATCCCACCACAGCAGCTTCTGGAATTTGAACTCAATTCAGAAATCCGTAAGATAAAGCTGGCCTCAGTCATTGTGACCATGACAAATATCATCCATTGTTGCCTTTAAATAAAAGAATTGCTTCATCAATGTCCTTTCAGGAGGAAAGTCTGCCATCCTTACCTGGTCTACCTATGTAACTCGGAGACCCACACAACATGGTTCCTAACTACCCTCTGAAATAGCAGAGCAAACCATTCAGTTGGCGATTAGGGATGGGCAACAAATACTGTCCTTGGACAATACTTAGTAGCTTTATCTTCCTCACCCATTATCAGGTTTCCTGAACTGACTGTGACTGTTGTGAGTCACAGCGAATATACTGTATTCCTTTAAAAGAATGTAATCACAAAAATCCAAAATGCTGCCTGCTGACTCACAACACAATGAGTATTGATACATTCCTGGAGATAATCCAACTCCTCATCTGTCCCTTTTTTGCAAAAAAAAAGCATTGACCCTTCTCAAAATATTTTTACAGGGAATATCCAGCACGGCAACAAGTCAACCAGTTCATATTGGTATTTATGCTCCACTTCATCCTCCTCCCCTCTTTCCTTAGCCAGCTCTAATTAACATTGCTTAGTTCAATTTCCTTCCCCCTCTAAGGAGCGTGTGTCATTCTTATTTTTCTTACCAAACTACAATACCTCACATTTATATATGTTGAAATTCATGTGCCAATAATCTGCCCGGTCTGCTAGTTTATTAATGTTCTGTAATTTGGTGCAGTCCTCCTTCGTATGGAATGTCATTCCCAATTTGGTTTTCCCTAGAATTTAGAAACGGCATTTTAGTTTGTGGCATTTGTAGCAGCTCTATGCAGAGTTCACCGATGAAGGTAACAGTTGCGCGGCCCACTCAGCGTTATTCACTTACATCAATGGTGAAAGTCGCGTAGGCCACAGCTGGAGTATTAGGTGCAGTTGTGGAATCCACATTAAAGGAAGGATGTTGCCTGGGCTGAAGATTTTTAGCTGTGAAGAGACTGTGGTTGTTTTCCTTGGACTAGGGAAGACTGAGGGGGACATGATTGACATGTATAACATTATGAGGGGCATAGATAGAGTAGACAGAAAGAAACCTTTTCACTTGGTGGAGGGATCAATGACTTTCGGAGTACGCCGTATGTTGTATCTACAGCCTCAGGCCATTGCCTGAGACCAGCCCCGCGATGCTTCGTCCTCAACCGGCCGAGTTCCCGATGGCGTGGGACACGCGTGGTCTCACCCATCATAAACTCAGCGTGGCAGCTGCGGACTCAGTCCAGCGGTGCCACAGTCAAGGGAGGGTCGATCCACGGGCAGGGGGGTTTGATTCGGGGCTGGGGGCACTGTGGGGGGTGCGGTCCAAGGCACGCGAGCCGGCCGAAGGGGGGGGGGGACTATTTTTGCGGTCCGGGTCAGCGGGCTGCTTTCGCCATGGAGCATGGCGCGGACGCTGCAGGCCGCTGCCATGCACATGCACGGCCACGGAGCTGGCAATGCTCCGAGCCGTGTCGGCAGCTAGAGCAGGGAGCTGCCTGGCTGCTAGCCCCCACCCACCAGAGCAGGGAATCGGTGGCCGTTTTACGACAGTCTTCCTGGCACAAAACACCACCGTTTTTAAGCCGGCGTGCGGACTTAGTCTCCCAAACGGAGATTCCAGCCCCATGACTCTAAGTTGCACCAAACAAATTTCTCCCCTTGAATTTTAATATCAATAATGAGCATCGCCGATCCTTCTGGGGCACCACCTTCAATCTTCTGCCACTTTGAATGGTGACCCTTTATCCTTACTCTCTGCCTTCTGTCTTGGAGTCAACCAGCAATCCCTTCTGCCACTTGTCCACTGTCTCTGCACCCTGTGACCATATTCATGACACATACTGATGGAAAAGGAGATTTTAAAAATTTGTCCATGGAAGTGAGCACCGCTGGCAAAGCCATCATTTCTTGCCCGTCCCTAATTGCCATTGAGAAGGTGGTGGTGATCCACTTTCTTGAACCACTGTGGTCCATGTGCTGCAGGTTCATGCATGGTGCTGTCAGGGAGGGAGTTCCAGTGTTTTGACCCAGCGAAGGAACAACAATATTGTTCCAGTCCAGGGTGGTGCGCGGCTTGGAGGGGAGCGTGCAGGTGATGACGTTCTCATGCAACTGCTGCCCTTGTCCTTGCAGGTGGCAGAGATCGCAGTATTGAAAAATGCTGTGGAAAGAGCATCGGTGAGTTGCTGCAGCACAAGTGAAAGATGATTTCCTGGGCCCTGACTGCCATGATGTAGCTTCCTACTTCCTGTTGGTACAATGGTAGTTCACGATAGCTGCCTTTATATCAGCATTATCTTTCTCAAATTGAGAAATGTAAGCGAAGGACAAAATCTATGGTGCATGATACCATCAAGGTTGAAAAGACTGGAAGAGATAAGGAAACTCCCCAAAACTTCAGCGGGTAAATGCCTGGTGAGTTATGAACAGGGGCATTCAGGTTTGGTCTTTGGTCCTGTGTTGAGCTATATCAGTCGGAATTCTCCGACCGTTGGGATTCTCTTTTCCCGCCAGCAGCGCACCCCCGCCCGCAGGTTTCCTAACGGGGTGGCTTCAATGAGAAATCCAACGGACAGGCGGTAGGAATCCCACCACCAGCGAATGGTGTATTGTCTAGAAACACACGGCTGGGGGAACCGGATAATCCCGCCCATGATCTCAGTTGAGGTGGAAATAGTGACACCACTGTCGATCTTACTTTCCTTGTGTTAAGGAAAAGGATAAATTGCCATTCATGCTCTTGATCGTTCTCCAATGACCACTCTCGGATACACCGTGCATGGGGATGTTGAATGATGCCTCCACTCCACTCACCATGCTGAGATATTCCACTGTCGCTCGAACAAGGTTTCCGCATTTAGAGTGGACCTTTCCATTCGGGCCCCTAGCATCAGTGGTTAGCACCGCCTCACAGCGCCGGGACTCAGGTTTAATTCCGTCCTTGGGTCACTGTCTGTGTAGGGTTTGCACGTTCTCTCCGTGTCTTAATGGTTTTCCTCCGGGTGCTCCGGTTTCCTCCCACCGTCCAAAGATGTGCAGGTTAGATGGATTGTCCATGCTAAAATTGCCCCTTAGTGTCAAGGGGTGTGCAGATTGGGTGGGGTTATGAGGATAGAGTGGATGAGTGGCCTGGGAGTGGTGCTCTTTCAGAGGGTCGGTACAGACCCGATGGGGCAAATGGCCTCCTTCTATAAAAGGGTTTCTCAGCACAAATTACTGCTATCAGAAGAATTGAAAAATACATTGAGGGAAAAAAGTGTTTGGTATGCAAATCACGGCAAACGTTGATCCAGGCAGCATTTGTGCAATACAATCCCCTTGTTGCTGTAGTTCTCTAACTGGGCTGCTGCTGGCAGCTATCCCAAATTCAGTGGTGATGCTGTAATCTCCAGGGTGTTTCAGTGCTGCTATGGGAATTGGCTTGTCTGCACACCATTCATGGGAAAAAATGGAAATGGCAGCCCCTGTCTGTGGTCAATTCTTACCATAGAAGAGCTCACCATTCAACAGGCCTGTAATGGAAAGGGTGTTAGTGTAAAGCTGGAGTACAGCCATCAGTTATGGACTAAAGGAGGAGATATTTGTACCACGAAAGCTATAAGCACAAGTGTTCTCTCCAAGAGCCAGTGCAAGCTCAATGGGCCACTTTGCCTCCTCGTGTGATGTGATATTCTTGGATTCACTGAAGGGCATTAAGAGTCCCTTTAGCAACTTTGCACCTGGAATCTACCCACGAAACATATTCCACAGAATCAGTGTTAAACTCGAACATAATTGTTTCTGGCTGAAGATCTATTATGGGAAGTAGCAGAAGGAAACACAGGGCAATTAACAGTCTGATATCCATGAATTGCTGCTTCTATGATTGCACCTAACTTTATACCTGTTGCTATGATGAGGTTGAGAAGCAGTAGAATGGCTCTTCGCTTTTTCCATCACCATTGCTCCCTCCACTGAATGGGGGAGCAGGAGGGAAAAACAAAAACCCTTCCAAGGGCGGTTTCTTCCACTGTTAATCAGAGGCTAAAAGAAAAAAAAGCTAAAGGGAGAGTCCCATGATATCACGCTGACAGACACTGAGTAGGCTATTCTGTCGGGCAACTTAGATTGTACAAGATGAGGGTGCCATCTCATATACCCCCCCACAGAGCTGTCATCCCCATTATACTCCCCCCCATTACCTCCCCCCCCCAACAGAACACCACACTCAGAACAACACAACCCCTTCCCCCAAGGTAACCCCCCCTCCCCGGCACTGCCCTTGGGCACTGCCTCCTGGCACCATCCCCTGGCATTGGTCAGGCAATGCCCCTGCCACAATTTCTGGGCACTGCCCCTGACACCATCCACTGGCACATTGCCAGGGAGAGTGCCCGCGATGATCCACGGAGCCGTGCAATGGCACTGCCAGGTAAGTGGCAGGGGATTTATTGACCTGTGCAACTCCAGCGGGTTTTGTTGTGGGGGGGGGCTGTCGTGATCCATATTGGCGTGTTCTCACGCTGATGTGAATGGACAATCCAATGTGGTGGGAGGTGGCAGGGATGCGGACTATCATGCGTAAAGGCCTGATAATGATATACAAATACATTCAAACAGGGATCCAGACATTCAACGTTCGGCTTCCCGTTATGTTATTGGTGGGAGTCGGGGTCAATTGGAATGGAAAATCTTACCGGCGTAAAACAAGTTTTGGGACTCCCACAGGATTCCCTACTCCCATAGTTAATGCCGCCCCCAGAATAGTGTTCATTAAAGCTCTGACTCTCACACACAAGCATCCAATATTTTACACACACACACGTACACACACACTAGATTAAGTACTTCTGTAAAAGTCCAATAAAAGTCAATGGTTTACATATCTTCTATATTGATTAACCTGATGGTTTCAGACTGGACTTGGTGGCTTGTCTGGATTCTGTATTGAGATTAATTAAAGATGTTGGCAGATGATGATTAATATGTTTTCTCCTGGAGCTGCTGGGTCGATTCTTAAAAGACTGCCTGCGGCATGTTGATGGTCTGCAGCAGGTAGTGTTCAAGCTTGCAGGATGGATGGAGAGAGAGAGATTGTGCCAGCTCAGCGTCCTGATTCTTGCACATCTTCTCTTCTTCTATTGCCTGACCTGGAGTAAAGCACAATCTCTTATTAACAACTGACCAATTACCCAAACATGGCCGTAGCAAGTTGATTCCAGGTTCCGGGTTTTGTCATGATTAGATTCTGGGCGGCAGCACGGTGGCGCAGTGGGTTAGCACTGCGGCCTCACGGTGCCGAGGTCTCAGTATCAATCCCAGCTCTGGGTCACTGTCCATGTGGAGTTTGCACATTCGCTCCCTTCTCTCTCCACAGATGCTGTTGGACCTGCTGAGATTATCCAGTATTTTCTATTTTTGTTTGAGTCAATGGGAATCAGGAAGAAACATGCTGTTGCTTGGAGTCATACCTAGAACAAAGGAAGATGGCTGTGGTGGTTGGAGGTCAATCATCTCAGCTCCAGGACATCACTGCAGGAGTTCCTCAGGCCCAACCATCTTCAGCTGATTCATCAATGACCTTCCTTCCATCACAGGTTAGAAATGAGGGTGTTTGCAGATGACTGCACAATGTTCAGTACCATTCGCAGTTCCTCAGATACTGAAGCAGTTCATGTACAAATGCAGTAAGATCTGGCAAGTGGCAATTGGTGTTCAGGCCAATCAAGTGCCAGGCATTGACTGTCTCCAGCAAGAGAGAATCTAACCATCGTCACTTGATAGCCATTGGTGCTACCATCACTGAAACCCCACGATCAACATCCTGAGGGTTACCACTGACCAGAATCGGAACTGGACTAACCATATAAATACTGTGGCTACAAAAGCAGGTCAAAGGCCAGAAATCCTACAGTGAGTAACTCACCTCCTGACCCCCCCACCAAAGCCTGTCCACAGTCCACAAGGTGTGTAATGGCATACTGGCAACTTGATGGTCAAACTCCTGGAGTTCCCTCCTTAACAGCACTATGAGTATATCTGCACCTCAGGGACTGCAGCGGTTCAAGAAGGCAGCTCACTACCACCTTCTGAAGGGCACCCAGAGATGGGCAATAAATGCTGGCCGAGCCAGCAACACCCATATCCCATAAAATGCATTTAAAAAACATCTGCAGTGCTTTTTATGCTCACGCATTATAGAATCAAAGGATCCCTACAGTGCCAAAGGAGGCCATTGGGCCCATCGAGTCTGCAACCGCTCTCCGAAAGAGAACTCCACCCAATTCTCCCGCCCTATTGTGAAAACCCCTCAACCTAACCTACACATCTTTTTTGAACACTAAGGGACAGTTTAACATGGCCAATCCACCTAACCTGTGCATCGTTGGACTGTGGGAGGAAATCAGAGCACTCGGAGGAAACCCACGCAGACACGGGGAGAAAGTGCAAACTCCACATAGATAGTGATCCAAGGCTGGAATTGAACCCAGGTCCCTGGTGCTGCAAGGCAGCAGTGCTAGCCACTGTGCCACCATGCTACATTGGTTTTGAATGATTTCAATTTTGAACATGCCAGAAGCAAGTCTAATTTAAAATCCTAAAAGTAAATTACCTCAGTGGTGTCAACGATGGCTCAGCTGCTAGCACCCTTGCCTCTGAAGCAGATAGTTGATGGATTCAAATCCCACTCCAGGGTTTGAGCACACAAATTAGGGTCAAGCTGCAGTACAATACGGAGGGACGTGCTTTATATTTTAGATAGGACGTTAAACCCAGCTCTCTCACGTAGATGGAAAAATGAAGAGCAGGGGAGTGATCTCTGTTATTCTGGACAATATTAATTCTTCAATCCACATAAAAATAAATTACAGCATGTGGACATTGCTTTTTGTGGGAAAATGTTGTGCACTAACTGGCTGCCATATTTCTGACATTACAACAGTGTCTATATGATAGTAATACTTCATTGTTTGCAAAGATGGTGGCATGGTAGCACAGTGGTTCGCAGCATTGCTACACAGCGCCAGGGTCCCAGGTTCAATTCCCGTCTTGGGTCTCTGTCTGTACGGAGTCTGCATGTTCTCCCCGTGTCTGCGTGGGTTTCCTCTGGGTGCTCCGGTTTCCTCCCACAAGTCCCGAAAGACGAGCTTGTTGGGTGAATTGGACATTCTGAGTTCTCCCTCTGCGTACCCGAACAGGTGCCGGAGTGTGGCGACCAGGGGCTTTTCGCAGTAACTTCATTGCAGTGTTAATGTAAGCCTACTTGTGACAATAATTATGATTATTAAGTAATTTCAGGATGTCCTGAAGTCAAGGAAGGTGATAGTCAATTACAATCTTCTTTTTGTATCAATGGTTTGCCACTCGACTCCCAATACAGCAGAGAGGTGTCAGCACTCTCAGGGATATTGTTTTTTCAAAAATGAGTTCTCACTCAAAATCACTACATTTTCTGCATTTTTACCCACAAGCCAAGTATTAAGTAGTTTTTGCAACAATGATACTTGCGGCATTTTGATGATAAATGAAAACAAAATGTTGTTGTGATGCATTGAAAATTAAAAAATGAAATTAAAATCGCTTATTGTCACAAGTCAAATGAAGTTTCTGTGAAAAACCCCTAGTCGCCACATTCCGGCACCTGCTCGGGGAGGCTGGTACGGGAATTGAACCGTGCTGCTGGCCTGCCTTGGTCTGCTTTCAAAGCCAGCGATTTAGCCCTGCGCTGGGTGGGATATTTGGGCTGAGTTAGAAAAGGACTGAATTCTTCTTCTGTGCATTACTCGCAGATTGATGCAGCATCTTAGTTTGACATGAAAACGTAAGTTTGAAAGGATGACACTGACAGTAAGTGCCTGCGGAATCCTAAGTGTAACTCTAACCATCTCTTAGTGCCATGCCCTCAAGCCAACTTTCCACAACTTTCGGAAAGATCAGCTAATCACAATAATCCTCTTCTAAATGGAAAAAAAAGTAAATAATTTCAAAGGTTTTGAAGCCAGCCAGAAAATTCGATTTCGCAACACAAAATAGTGTGCTTTTTTTAAAACTCTTTCCCGGGAGGCATTGTGCCCTCAGAAGCTGAAACATATTAGAATTCTGCTGCGAATCCTGCTTGCTTTTTCCTTTCCCTGGCGGGCTATTTGGTCCTGGGTCGTCTGGTATGCCCGCAATGTCCGTTCATCATTTGTTAACAGTCGCTCATGAGGCTGCGTGCAACGTATGAAGCAAATAAGCCAGCGCTGACTTCTTCATAGGATTGTCCTAGGTTTAACAGTCAAATTTGGTTCAAAAAGCTATAGTGCCAGATCCTAATCAAAAATTGGCTTTTCCTCAGTTGGAACAGCTCCATGTAGCAACATTTTGGCTTGTCAGAGTCCAATGTATCACTGTCAAATTCACCACGGTCAAAAACCTGCTAGACTACAAATTGTTAGGTTATTGCCTCATTATTAACAATATCGAAATTTGTGCTCATGGCAGTAAATAATTTCACTCGGTTTCGTATGGTTCTTCTGCGAGTAAGCTGAAGGTAGTGCCTTTTTTTAAAAAACAGCAGAGCAGGTGTCCAAGGACTTAATTCTGTGAGGAAAAAAAACAGAACAAAGATGCCATTGTAAACAAGATTATCTTAAAATTTCTTTTCCTTTTGCTGGGAACAGTGATGTCACCTCTGAAATCGACTACAAAAGCATCCACTGTTCTATTAATGGGATTTTTAAAGTTCCACCTACATTAACAATTTGAGCCGCACACAAGTCAGGCTGTAGCTGAAAAGCGTTTTTGACTTTTCCATAATGCACGATTGTATGGCTCGCTAGGCAGTGTTCTCCGTTTAGAGTTCCTCCCTTCCCCTCACCCCACCCCCACCAAACAGGAAGGAAGTATCATTTTCCCTCTGTTGGCACAAAAGCTTTAAGCGACTAATTAAAAGGTACCTGAACAGATGGAAACAAAAGGGCACTCCCCTATGGCTAAAATATCCCGCAGCAGGGCGGCTCCGTCTGCTGCTTTAGACTGTGGTGAACTAAATCTTCCCTTCAAATAATATTCATTGCTCCACACAGGAAGTATTAATTACATGATTGTATGTGTAGGTCTGGGTGGGATATAATTACAGGCCTACCTTTGTGTCTGTTGTCCAACAGAATTACACAGGAAATGTTCATTCTGCCAGCAAGTTTCAGGTGTTTCTGCAGTCTATTATGTTCAAGGGGGGGGTCACGTGACTCTCTGTCTGGGATACCTACAGAAGGGGTTAGGGAAGATAAGGTTTTAAGCTGCTCTTGTCGCTGTGTTTGTGATTTACAAGTCTCTGGTTAATCTTCATTTAACATTGTTATCATTCTGTCTGTCATGACTCAGGTCTCGTTGACTCTTCCTTTTATTCGCCAGTCGATCATATTTCAACATTATCACGGAGCAGATCTGCACTATATCCTAATAAATGTACTCTACCCTCGGTTTACATTTGCTTACGCTTGTTTAAACAGGAAGAGTATGCTTTACTCAATTGGTATGTTGTCTTAAATGTCACGCTGGTACATTTCGCAGAATTTCTCAATCTCATACAGCTACGAGTTACACTTGCATGGTGGTGTTTGGTGAAATGGTGGGATTTGAAGGGGCACCCACATTGCTTCATAACGAAGACAACAATTTATCCAGTTGTGAACAACCCCCTCCTCCATCCTCTCCAACCGGCCAATGATAGTGTGAAGTCAGCAGGGGATTTGAAGTTATGGGCAGTGGTCACTTTTGCCAGGCCGCATTGATACAAAGACATCAATAGCAAAGCCGTTTGCCTAGAAGAGGTAGCTGGATTTCTCCGTGGGTCGACACCGAAATCGGGAATGGTGATTGGGTGGAGAATCGGTCGTGATGCCAAAATTGTGCGGGCGTCGGGTGCTCGGCAAATTACAATGCTCCAGCTCCTTGACAGCAGCGTCAATGCATTTGACTCCGCACGTACAGTAAATGCCGTTTGCAGATTATTAGCCGGCCCGACCCGGTATTCTCACGGGTCACCGCGGTTCCCTGCCTCCACCGGGAGGGGGGGGGGGGGGGGGGGGGGGTTGCCAACAGCAAGTTTAATTTGTGGTTTTAGAAATTGGGAGACAGGCACTGTGGCTGATGAGGGAGAAAGAGGAGGTTAAACACACAGAGGCTGCTGGTCTTGCCACTGGCAGGGCTTGTGGGAAAGGGGGTGGGGAAGCTGAGGGGCTTCCACAAGGCCCGGGGGGCATTGGGGGGGGGCAGATGGGGCTGACCAGGGAATGAGCCGTGTGGACCAGTTGTCGAGTCACAGACTGCCATTGCCATGGCCTGCAAGGCAGCCATCTTGCTGCATACCCCACTGACTGCCCACCGTGGCACCTAGTCGTGCAGAATGACACCAGCCGTATGGGTGCCCCTACACCATCACCCCCTGCACCCCAGTCCTGCCCCCCCCCAACCCCAACCAGCTATCACCCGTCATTGCAGCATGCGGCCCACCCAAGGGCAGTGTCCACAGTAGACCCTGCAGGAGGGCGCCAGACAGGGGATGTGGAGCATACCGCTGGCATGATTAGTGTCAGCCACTGTTACCCCTGGCAGCAGGGACAGGTGCCAGAGCCAGAGGCCTCACAGTGCCGGGCACCAACAGGGCCAGGGGTGCGGTGGGCTTAGTGCAAGGGGAAATGGCCAGGGGTTGGGTATGGGTATAGAATCATAGAATAGAATTTACAGTGCAGAAGGAGGTCATTCAGCCCATCGAGTCTGTACCGGCCCTTGGAAAGGGCACCCTTAAGCCGTACTTAAGCCCACACCTCCACCCTATCCCAGTAATGCAGTAACCGCATCTCACCTTTTTGGACACTAAGGGCCATTTATCCTGGCCAATCCATCTAACATGCACATCTTTGGACTGTGGGAGGAAACCGGAGCACCAGGACGAAACCCACGCAGACTCACGGAGAACGTACAGACTCTGCACGGACAGTGACCCAATCCGGGAATCGAACCTGGAATCCTGGAGCTGTGAAGCAACAGTGCTAACCACTGTCCGTGCCCGTGATCGCCACTTTTGAAGGGACCGCCCTTTCCAGAAGCCTGAAACCCGTTGGGCTGGCAGCTAATCCCTGGGTTTGGGCCGCTCTCGGACCGCCCTCCCCCTTGGGGGCTCCTACCTCCACCTGCTGTATCACAGCATGTGTGTGGTGGGCATACGTGCGTGCCCCAGGCACCTCTTCACTAAATTGCCAAATCAAGGTGAGTGCCTCTGGGATGGTGAAGGGTGTTGGAGACAACTGTGAGGGAAAGTCAGTGTCGTCCGCGGCCTGGTGCTCCGCGTTGTCTCCGGCTGCGGGTCGAGGGCTCCCATCCCTGTCTGTCCCACCTCCTCTTCGCTGCTCTCGGTTTGGGGCTGAGGGTTCTGGTTAAGGTCAGGGGGCACCCGAAGGTCTCGCCTCATCGCCAGGTGATCCTGCAAGGCACAAGACAAGACGCATGTTGGAAGGCGGATTGGGCTGGCTGCTGGTGGTGGAGGGGCAATGTGAGGGTGGGGTGAAGGTGTGGGGTTGATGGTGGTGGAGGGAGCAGTGTGGATGAGGGGGTGGTGGAGGGAGCCATGGGGCAGGGGTGTGGGGCGCTGGCGGTGGTGTCGCTCTCCTTGCAACCATCTTTTTGGCTGGGATGGTGTGTGTGGGGAGTGGAGGGGGCTGTGGGGGAGAGGGGCGGGGGGGCAGGAGGCTGTGGGGGAGGGGGGCGGAGGGGCATGGAGGGGCAGTGTGGGGGTGTGTGGGGTGGTGGAGGGGGCTGTGGGGCTGCTGCGGGAGTGGTGGGGGTGGGGTGGCTGTGGGAGGTTTGGAGGGATGGTTGTCGGGGGGGGGGGGGTGGTATGACACACTTGCCATGGGGAACTGCAACTCAGCTAAGTGTCACTTGCTCGCCCGATGCCGACCTCTACCCCGGCGACGGCCCTCTCCCGGGTCCCAGCGAACAGGTCCAGTGCCCGCTGCTCTGCTGCGGTGAGAGGTCGCAGCTCTCGCGGTCCCCCTCCAATTTTGTCGCTCTCCTGGCGGTTGTGCGTCGACTTCTTCTGAGGGGGGTGGAGACAGAAAACGCACAGTGTTCGGCAGTCGGATGCATGCAACACAGGAAGTGTGTAGTTGGTGGCCTTAGCAGCCAGGGCACCCGGCCACAGTGTGGTTGCTGGCAAGTGGGGCAGGGTAGTGATTTGGTCGTCCACCTTGGGCCGGGGGAGAATGGTGGAGTTATGGTGTGTGGGACGGGGGTTTGTGCAAGGGGGGCCGTGCTTCCTACTGGCCCTAGCTGCCCTGAGGAGATTGTGCAGTTTCTTGCGGCACTGCTGGACGGTGCTGATGGTGTTACCAACAGTGCTTACAATCTTTCCCACCTGCGCCCAAGCCTAGTGCACGGCGGCGGGCGCCAACCACCTCCCCACCCCAGGATACAGGGTGGACCATCTCTCCTCCACTACGTCAAGTAGGGTCTCCAGCTCAGCATCGGTGAACCATGGTGCCACTCTCCTTGCGACAATCTTTCTTTCTGGGATGGTGTGTGTGGGGAGTGGAGTGCTTATATGTGGCTGCAGCTTGTTAATCTCTTGAGTGACAATCCCGACTCCGGCGAATCAGGCATTGTTTTTCATTGGAATTGGTCGTGTTCCACGTGGCGGCGGTGCCAGCTCCATAATGGTTGATGGATTGGTCTGGGGGTGGCGTCAATTTTGTTGACGTAGAACACCACCGATTCAGTCCTGGCATCAACACTTGTTTCTGGCACGGAGATTTCTGCCAAAGTGCTTTATTTCAATTTGCATCTTCAATATATGTCAATGACGTGCGCACAGGCACACCACATTTTTGCACCACAGGTGCAAACGTCCCATCCACACAAAATTAAAATCCGAAATGCTGGAAAAGCTCAGGACACTGACGCTATCTGTGGAGAGAGAAGAAGAGGTCACGCTTCAGATCGATGACCTTTCCTCTGAAGTGATGAAGGAAACCTCATCGACCTGAAAATTTGGCCAGAATTTCTGTTCCCCGGTTTGGAGTCAGGGCTATTCTGAAACCTGATTTTTCGAACGTGCCCCGCGAGGTCGTTTTCAGTTCGGGGGGCCAGCGAAAATGGGAGTGGTGGTGGGCAACCCTGAAACGGGTGCAAAGGCAGCCAGGTGCAGAGGATGGCTGGGTAGAGAGCCTGTCTCGGTGCACAAACACTTTTCCCAAGTTTTAAAAAAGAACATTAAAACATAAAATGGTCCTCCAGCCTTCACCGCTTACACCCCCTCACACTTCCCATGCCCCATTCATGCCAACTCCTGCCACCTTTTTTTTACAATCTTTATTTTCACAAGTAGGCTTACATTAACACTGCAATGAAGTTACTGTGAAAAGGCCCTAGTTGCCACCAAACCCTCCTTCTCCCCTCATACTCACTATGCCAGCCTATCCACCTTCTATGGTCCTTTATAGCTTTTGTGACAACTTAGCGCTAATCAGTGTCTCCACACACCACTTTGTCCACTTCCACAACCCAGCTATCAACTCATCCAGTATCCACCATGGGTAGACCCCAGGACCCATGCTGAGGTCTGAAAAAATACATTTTTTAACTGCCTATTGAAGAATTCACTGTTAAAAAACACACATTAATTAGTAAAAACCCATTCACTATATTTGACTTCCTTTACAAAAGCAAGCTTTGTAATTCATAGTCCCCCTTCAAAGTGTTTACAACTACTTGGAGTTGTAAATCACAGTGTGATTTGACGGACGTCCCACTGTAACAATGAAAGTTTGTGAAATTAGTCATGCAGCAATAATACTATTTGGATAATCATCAGGCTTATGTCAACAGGGTGAAATAGCAAGCACTCTTTTTAAAACATTTTAGACAATTTTTAAAAAAATTCTCAAAAAGGCAGAGGGCGGGATTCTCCATCCCGCAAGCACTGGTATGATGCACCCGCACCGGCAGCAAGATTCTCCATTCCAGCAGCCGACCAATCGGGGTTTACCATTGTGCCATGGGGAAACCCATGGGCGTGGGTGTGCTGTCGGTGAGGTGGAGGACTCTGCCGATGGAGAATCCCGCAGAGGACTTTTAACTACCTTGACAGTTCCTTTGGACAGCTACTTTTGACGGTTCCACTGAGTTTGAGGACCTGCTTTGCACATTCATGTCTACTTTTAATAATCTTGGAGGACAACCTGGCTCTCCTGAAGGGCACCGGACATCACCAAATGTGTCCCAGGATTTTATTCAAAAAGATCTCAGGCAGCTTTAGACATTCTCCCACCAGGTCTAAAGTGAACAAGTCGTGTTTTGGACAGTCTAGCACCAAAAGCCCGATCCACCTGAATCAGCTACATGTTAACGTTCAAAAATGGCATGTTCTACGGCAGGACTTCTGCATTCTGGCCCCCATCTTTACGAACATTCAAGTCATCAACGCAATTTCTCTTTATCTCACTGCACAGATGCTGCCAGACTGACTGGACATTTTCTATTTTCATTTCAGATTTCCAGCATCCTCAGTATTTGCATAAATGGGTTACAAATTGCTAAATTGCCCTACACTGACAAGGAGGTAGAATATTAAGGTGAATTGTGATAAATGTTTGATGGCAGCAGAAAATAAAATTCTGGCTTTTCGTTGATTAAGCTATTTATTTGAAGCTACTATTTTCTGACTGTGGTAAAATTATTGCCACGACCTATGAACTAGATTTCAAGAAAAATTTTATTGACTAAAGGTGAGGTGTCCATATGTCTTACGTCTATTAACTCAGCCTTTTCTTCCACTAGCATTATATGGCATGCGTGCTCCAGAATCCAGCCGTATATCTTTCCTAACTCTCTTGTGGCCAGAGTCGTTGGCGGTTTGAAACCATTTGGCGGTGGGAGTCACTTGGAATTTATGTGACTGTTCACCTCATTGAGCTTCGTCCACTGGCTCTGTCACAGCTGCCTGTGCTTCAACGCTTACTGGCATGCTTCAGGGTGTGGGCTGTTGTCATGACGAACTTCACCAACACTGGACGTCCTGATTGTGGGCTCGTCATATATACTGATTGGCATGATGGCTACCTTTATAAATTCAGTAGAGGCATGTGTCAGGTTTTGCTCAATGTGAGCTGAAAAACATTTCGTAACTCAGGGGTCTTGCTCCATTCCGCAGACTAAAGCCTCAATGGCAGAAATCTGAGTGTTTATTTGAGATGCAAACAACAATATTAGGGCTGTTGCAGATGTTTGTGACATTGCTGTGTGCTCCATGGTGGTCTGTTAATCCATTTATCACAATTGTGAAAATCCAGATAATGGGAGCCCTCCGCATAAGCTGTCTGCTTTTGCAGATTGGTTGACCATTCTGGCCCTGTGACAGGAACAAACATCTGTGTTCAGCAAGCGTTATTCATTTCCAATCAGGGCCTCCAGCGCTCTGTTCATGCAAACTTATGTTCTGAACAACAGACCTCTGTTCCACTTCTGTGATTGCTATCTGTCCCTGTACAGATCGGCATTGACCCTTCCTCCAACTTACTATCTTAATCCGTTGAGATGGATGTACCGGTGTTGCTATTACGAGGGTAGGAGTGAATGACACTGAAATGTGTCACACCTGACCACCGAGCCAAGGTTTGGGTTGCTGGTTATTTATTTGGACGAGCAGAGTCACCCATATCCTTGAAAACATCATCATGTTTGGAGTGAGAAGACCGGGATGCTGTTGTGATGAGAAATCTAAACATCAAAGTTATTCCGGGAAGCTCCAGGACAATCTGAGAGGACCCTATCAATCAACAAAGCTGCTTTATTCCACCTCCACAATACTGCTCCTTTCATCCTTATCTCAGTCCCAGTGCTACTGAAACGTTTTCTATCTCCAGCCTCAAGTATGACGCTCTCCATGCTTCTCTCTTATTCCCATTTTCCATGAACTTCCAACAACATTCATCCTATCCCACACTAAAATTGCCCCTAGCCATTGCCCTTACTCTCACTAAACTACTCTGACACTACAACCCCTGGTACAGTAACTTGAATGACCTTAATAATTAATAATTTCTGTGTGTTTTTACCATCTCTGCACTGTAACGACCTGATGATTCTGTGAATTAGGTATCTAAAAAAAAGGAGGAACACGAGCAGCACAGAGGGGTTTATGAAGAGAATTCCAAAGTTTGGAAATCGATTTGCTTCATTAAAGTTTTGTCATTAATGAATCAGTGGTGGATGCACAGAGATCTAAAGATGCAAGAATTTAAGTTAAATATAGTTCAAGAAAGTTTCCAGAGCCACAGAGTTGTTTAAAAATGTGACCTAAAGTTTTCAAATTAGTTTGCTGGCGGATGGAAATAATGGAGCTTGCTGAGGACATAGATGGAAAACAGGACTTAACAATAAATGGAATGCAGCGGAGGTTCGGGTGGCAGACTCGAAGAATTTCCAAGGCTTGAGAACATCGATGAATCCAAGTTTCTGTCTTGAAAAATGCCACTTTGAACTGAATGAGTCACACACGTCCGAGCAGATTGTTTAATGGCTGCTCAACGTAATGTTCACTCAGGTGATAGAAACAAGTAAAATTGACCACTAGGCCATCAGTTACTTATAACTGTCTTTGGCTTTGGCGTGGTCCTAACATTGAGGCCTGCAAGCAAGTTTTTTGGGGCTTGACGTTATCACCTGAAGGCTGATGTAGCGATTGAGATAACTTTCTAGGAGACTGACTTGAAGTCCTTGAACTTTTTATTTTGTTGCAAAGTTTTGACGATACCAGCAGTTTAACAAACTAATCCATGGGAGTTGCGTTTACGAAAATTTGCATTATGGTCGAAAGTAAAATTTCAATAATATGCAAAAAGGCAAGGGCATCAAGTACATTTTGTATCTTTTGCTACCCAGATGATATTGCGAAGAGCGAAATCTGCTCTTTTTACTCTTACATTGGTTTAGTTTAACTTTTTAATTATTTTGATTCACAGCCTGACACAGCCCGAGTGTGGTTCGTCTCTCAATCAGAGAGCAGAATTCTCCCATGCCCCCACCAACGGGATCAATGGCGGGCAGGGGGAAGAATTCTGCAAGAGGCCCAAAAATCGGTTTCACTCCAGTGTGTAAATAAATAAATCATATTTTTATTGTCGCAAGTCGGCTTACGTTAACACTGCAATGAAGTTACTGTGAAAATGCCCTAGTCGCCACATTCCGGAGCCTGTTCGGGTCCACTGAGGGAGAATTCAGGATTCTCAGCCGATACGGGAATTGAACCCGCGCTGCTGGCCTTGTTCTGCGTTCCAAACCAGCTGTCTAGACCACTGAGCTAAACCAGCCCCAAGCAACCAGCACCAATGGCAGCTTTCTCCACCGTATTATCAGGAAAATAGAAGATAAGAGGCCAAGGGGTTTGTCCTACAACTTAATGCTGGTGGTGGTGGTGGGGGTGGGGGGGGGGGGGGGGGGGGGGGGGGGGGAGGCTCTGACTGTACCAGGGCTGCCAGTATCTTGGTTCTTTTAAAGATCAGGGCACCGTTTATAAAGGCTGTCCGAGGGTGCAAAAATTCATCTGGGATTTTCGTCCCCATGCTACCACCCCTCCCCCCACATCCCATCCATGCGACACCCACCCCCTCCCCCTCCACGGCACTGACAGGGTACTGTTCTTGGCACTGTCCAGACAGTGGGTAGTGCCAGTGGACACTGTCTGGGTAGTGCCAGGGGGCAGTGCATGGGTGGTGCCTGGTTATGACCCTCTCTCCCCTGAGCGATGCACTCACCTGAGCTCCTCTGGGACGTCTGCCTGTCAGCTGCACACCATGGCAGACCAGTCATGCCGGTCTGCCCTCACGCTGACGGGAATGGAGTTTGGTACGGCGGGAGAGACAGGGGGTGGTGGGGGGAGTGATACAGGCCTGTGGTAGAGGCCTGATAATGAGATTCATGGCATAACGTATTTCAATTATGTTCCCGACGTGAAGGAGATTTTATGCTCCCTTCACCAAATGCGCCGGAAAAGAGCAGGAGTGGAAAATCCCAGCCTTAGACTCAGGTGGGATAATTCCACCCAGAGAGTCAGAGAGTTCAGGAGCGTTCGATTGCTAATCCACATTCAGTTTGTATCTTATTGCAAAAAGGTTTGCTTTTCATTTTGGGCTGAAGGGAGGGCAGGCACTAAAATAGGAGGGAATCAAGATTGTTTGTGAGGAGGGGCAGCACGGTGGCGCAGTGGGTTAGCCCTGCTGCCTCACGGCGCTGAGGTCCCAGGTTTGATCCCGACTCTGGGTCACTGTCCATTTGGAGTTTGCACATTCTCCCCGTGTCTGCGTGAGTGGGTTTCACCCCCACAACCCAAAAGATGTGCAGGGTAGGTGGATTGGCCAGGCTAAATCGCCCCTTAATTGGAAAAATGAATTGGGTACTCTAATTTAATTTTTTAAAAAGATTGTTCGTGGGGGTAAATCTCATGTTCGAGATGAATCTGAAAGGTTGGAGATAGGCCGATGAGAGGCTGTAGGCTATTGTGGGAGCTTAGGGTAGATAGTGACGGGTGATGAGGAAGCAATGGGATGACAAAGATGGTGTGGGACCCTTTTGATTGATTCGGTACTGAAGTGCAGAATGTGACAGTATAATTGCATGGAACACAAGAGGGAAAATTCACACCATTGGATATTTAGGCTGGGACTTTTCAGTTCCCCAGACACGTCTTTCTCGGCGACGCGCCCTTAGCTGGCGGCGGGATCCCCTACTCTCGCTGTTTGTCAATGTGATTTAAAAAAAGAATTTAGCGTTTCCAATTATTATTTTCCAATTAAGGGGCAATTCAGTGTGGCCAATCCACCTAACCTGCACATCTTTGGGTTGTGGGGGTGAAACCCACGCAGGCACGGGGAGAACGTGCAAACTCCACACGGACAGTGACCCAGGGCCAGGATTCGAACCCGGGTCCTCAGCGCCGTGAGGCAGCAATGCTAACCACTGTGCCACCATGCTGCCCGTCAATGGGATTTAACATTTAACCCACCCATGCTGCCGGGGAACCCATGGGAGGTGGGGGGTGGGGTGGGGGAGTGGGGGGTGGCCTGCTGGCGGCAACAGAGAATGCCAACGGCTGGAGAATTCCAGCCTTCAAGAGAAAATGTGGATCTGGGCTGTACGGGGCAAAAAGATCCAGTTGTGTTTGTGCTGACTCATCCGATTGACGTCTGAGTCCTGGGGAGGAGGGGTGGGAAAGGGAATCCTCCAATATTCCTGCTCATAATCCCTGTACAGTGTTGTGACTCAGCGTGTTCAACAAGGATGTGATTGGGCTCAATTGGACCGTATCTACTGCTCAACAGACTGCCAATAACTTCACCTCAACAATGGCTGCCAAAGTGTGGCAGGCGTGTGTGGATACGTATTCCAACAATGCGTCATTGTTTCAGAAGCGGAAGGAAGGAAATGAAAGGAGGCAGAGAAAGTAAGCGAAGAGGCGATCGAACCTCCTCCTGCTCCCTGCTCCAGCTGTAGAGTGGAGAGCTATTCTGCTCACTAGCTGAAGGCATGACCAGGGAGCTGAGAGCCTCATAAACATCAAAGTTCAGAGATATCAGCTCACATCCCGATCCTTTTTTAAAAAAAAGTCAGGAATTGAACCTTCTGCTGCCACTCTGATTGCATTCAGCTAAGTCTGACTGACAACTCCCACACCTCATTGCAATAACCACTGATCTATTTTTGCCGTGCAGTTAAATGCTCACTGAAATCTGATTTTCAGATTTTTCTTTAGGCTTCTTGTGCTGGAAAATGTAAAGCTCCAATCGCAGTGCGAGGGGATTCGTCCTGCAAAATTGCTCCAAAGTGACAAGATTCGAATGCAAGGCAATCAGGCGAACAGTGGTCAATCATGATGTGGCTTCGTGAATGTGAAATCCTTCCAAGAAGCGGTAGTAATAGAGAGCAGATTTTGCAGATGCTCGATTTGTTACTGAATTCCGGCAGCATAAAAAAAGTCAGAACTGTAAGATTATTTTCCCAGCAGACAGAGGTTTCCACACTCAATCAAATGCACAGGAAAGAGAGAGGGGCAGAGGGGAGTAGAGCGGGGAAAATAGCCTGAATCCTCGGTCTACATGTACTCAATACGAGCCAAGTGCTAAAATGAGCCATGTGTGACTTGGAGGCAAAATGGCATGCCCCTGAGGAAAGCAAGCTATCTGTCACTTAATGTAGACACTTCCTGTTTTGAAGCAGTTTGGCTTGGCTCAGACTTTTATCTCTAGTGGAAACATTTGTTCGCAGAAGATTCCACCTTGGAGGGAGGGAGGGAGGGAGGGGGGGGGGGGGGGGGGAGAACACAGATCTTTTGAACAAAATCTTTGCAGATTGGGGAAAAGAAAATGCAAAGGAAGGCACTGGTGAGAGTAAATGAAATGCATTCTTGCACACACTGAATTAGAATCAGATAATCATAGAATCCCAACAGTGCAGAAGGAGGCCATTCAGCCCATCGGGTCTGCACTGACCTTCCGAAAGAGCACCCTACCTCGGCCCACTCCTCCGCCCTATCCCTGTAACCCCGTAGCCCACCTTGTCATAATATACACCAGTATATCATGGTGCAGACACACACTGATGGACACACACAGGGACCAATCAACATGTACAAACACCGCAGCCAATCACCAGTTAGAATACACACATTATAAAGGCAGTGGGCACCACGGTTCCCGCTCATTCTGGGTGCTGCCTCTGAGTGTAACAAGAACTCATCCAGCCCAGCACAGACTCACAACACGTGCTGAGAGAATCAACTGGTTCGGACAAGGCTTAGGTCTCTAGTTTAAGTTAGCATCATTTAGACCCATAGTCAACATGTGTTAGTTAGTTAGAAGTAGTTAATAAAATTGAGTTGAACCTTCATCAGTGTTGGAAGTGTCAGTTCATCTCTCAAGTCTACACTAGCCAACACTTCACACCTAACCTTTTGGACACTAAGGGGCAATTCATCTTCGGCAATCCATCCAACCTGCACATCTTTGGATTGTGGGAGGAAACCGGAGAACCCGGAGGAAGCCCACGCAGACACGGAGAGAACATGCAGACTCCACACAGACGGTCACCCAAGGCCAGAATCGAATCCTGGTCCCTGGCGCAGTGGACAATTACTTATTTTTGACCCTCAGTTTATGCATCATCTCACGCAGATTATTTTGGAGAAAGGAGATTAGGAATTTAAGTCTGAGGCAGGTTTAAACTGATCTGCATTTGCACAATATTCTCTCGCATGGACGAATCTGCTTACCATGTCTGACATAAGTGATTTGAAGCACATCCTCGGACATCATGGGTGTGCCTCCTCTGATTATCCATCCATTCATTCAAATGGACAGAAATCACAGACTCTGTGCTTCCTTCTCCTAAAATGCACTTCCCACTGGCACAACTCCCCGCTGGCAACACTGATTGCTGATACAGCCTCACAGCTCCATACCAAACCGAACCGTACTAACACACATTAATAAAATGAATGGAGAGCCCTGTTGTAATCCTGATAGGTGAACTGCCTAATCGGTAATTAAAATAAAGCATTTACCCTGGGTAAGTATCATGGTAAGGTCATTCCTCAGGCTCACATAAGGTTCCAGCAGCGGGAAGGACCAGAAAATCCTGATCTACGGCTCTAGTAATAAAACCCAAGATGCCGTATTACCTTATTTTTTTAAAAATTTAGAGTAACAAATTATTTTTTTCCAATTAAGGGGCAATTTAGCATGGCCAATCTACCTACCCTGCTCATCCTTTTGGGTTGTTGGGGTGAGACCCACGCAGACATGTGAAGAATGTGCAAATTCCACACGGACAGTGTCCCGGGGCCAGGATTGAACCCGGGTCCTCGGCGCCATGAGGGAGCAGTGCTAACCACTGCGCCACCGTGCCGCCCGCCGTATGCCCTTATTAGCCACTTTCTCAATGGTCCTGGCACGTTTTCAATTTGTGCGCAAATCCCTCTGCTTCCCCACATCCTTTCGAATTGAGTCCTTTATTTTGTATTGCCTCTCCTCGCTCTTCATAACAAAACTGTGCAGCCTCACACACCTCTGCGTCAAATTTCATCAGCCACATGACTGCCCATTCCATCACATTGACTCCTCTTCAGATCTATCCCTATCCTTCTCACTGAGTACAATACTTCCAAGTTTTGTATCCTATTGCAAATTTTTAAGTTTTGGCCTGTACTCTGATTTCCTCGTCATTAATATAGATCAGGAAAATCAGTGGTCCTAATACCAAACCCTGGGGAATCCCACAGTATACCTGCCTCTAGACTGAAAAGCAGCCATTTGTCACGACTCCCTGTTTTGTGTCACTCAGCCTACTTTGCCTGCATGCTGCCACTGTCCCTTTTTATTCCATGGCCTTTACTTTTGCTCACAAGTCTGTTATGCAGCATTTTATCAAACATCTTTTTCGGATTTTCCATGCACAACATCAATGACATTACCACCATCAACTGTCTCTGTTATTTTGCCAAACTGTCAAACAAGGGTGGCATGGTGGCACAGTGTTAGCACTGCTACCTCACAAGGCCAGGGACCCGGGTTGGATTCCGGCCTTGGGTGACAGTCTGTTTGGAGTTCGCACATTCTTCCCGTGTCTGTGTGGGTTTCCACCGAGTGCTCCCGTTTCCTCCCACACTCCAAAGATGTGCGGGTTAAGTGGTTTGGCCATGTTAAATTGCCCCTAAGTGTCCTTGGGTGTGCAGGTTGGGTGGGGTTACTGGGATAGAGTGGGGGAGTGGGCCCAGCTCGGGCATAACAGTAGCAACTACTCGCAATTAAATTGCATTGAAAACATTGAGCAAAATCCCAAAGTGCTGAATACGGTGATTTGTCTTTCGCAAAACCATGTTGGATTTCCCTAATGAATCCACATTTCTCTAAATGATTGTTAAATTTGTTCTCGATTATTGTTTCCATTACTATCGTTAACTTGACTAGCCTGTGGTTGCTGGACTTATTTTGAACAAGTGGATATGTAGCAATTCTCCAGTATTCTGGTACTACTCCTGTACTTAATCAGGATTGGAAAATTATGACCAGCATCTCTTCGCCCTTACTTTCCTCACTATCCTCAGAGGCATCTCATCTGGTCCTGGTGGCTTACAACATGAAGTACAGCCAGCCTGCTCTTTGTCAATTTTCAGTCCACCCTGTGTCTCAAATACTTCCTTTTTCACTATGACTTTGGCGGTATCTTCCTTGATAAAATGCTCATTTAGTAACTCAGCCATGCCCTCTGCACCCATGCGTAAATCCCGCATTGTTCCCCACCTTCTAGTACAGGGGTGGGCAAACTACGGCCCGCGGGCCGCATGCGGCCCGCCAAAGGTATTTCTGCGGCCCACCAAGTCATTAAAAAAAAAAAAAAAAAATCTTTTTAAAAAAATTTTTTTTTTTTTTTTTTTTTAAATTTTTTTTTAAAGGTTAATGGGTGGGGGGGCTGTTGGGTTACTTACTGGTATAGGGTGGATACGTTGACTTGAGTAGGGTGATCATTGCTTGGCACAACGTCGAGGGCCGAAGGGCCTGTTCTGTGCTGTACTGTTCTATGTTCTATATGAGGCGCCCACAATCATAACCGGGTGACGTAATTATTTTACTTAATGCGGCCCTTTGTGAATTGTGAATTTCTGAATGCGGCCCTTGCACGGAAAAGTTTGCCCACCCCTGTTCTAGTACAATTCATGCGTCTGTAGAAGACTTTTGGATTCCTTTTCTGTCAGCTGCCAGTTTCTTCTCATACTCTCTCTGTCCTTCTCATATTTTCTTTTTCATTTCCTCTCTGAACCTTTTATTTTAGCCTACCTTTCTCCTGTATCATCAACCTGAAGTTTGTCAAAATGCCCCTTTTTTTCTGCTTCACATCACTCTCTATCTGCTTCAGGTACTCTCTATCTATCCAAGGAACTCTGGCTTTGTTTGACCGTTCCCTCCTGCTGGGAACGTTCCTTGACTGTACCCATACTATCTCCTCTTTAAAGGCAGCCTGTTTTTCCAGTTCATGTTTGCCTGCCAATCCATATACAACCATATCCAGATGTATTTTCACCCGGCTGAAATTGGCACTCCCCCCAATTAATCCCGATTGCTCAGATGTAGTAAAATTCGAAAGGCATTGCAACATTTTATCAGTACTCCGCAGGCGTTTCAGCGTAGGTTAAGCGCTCAGGCCTCTGAAATGGAACTTGAATCCATAATCTTCTGTTTGGGGGGGTGATGGTGCTATCAATTGAAGGCTCCTATCATTGTTTTTAATTATTTTGGGCTGATGAAAAGAGGGAGAAACATCGCTATGCGTTCGTGTATCTGATTCATATCAATTAATCACTGCAGGAAAATTGGCACATGTTAATGTCATATGAGGACAGTTTGGCTGTGAGATGCTCTAGAATTAAACAGCCTGCCAACATTTCCTGTCTAGCCTTGCACAGAAATATTAGGGCAGCTCGGGTGAGATACAAGATGATCACCGGGAATTGGAGCCTTTGAAGGAGAAAGACCAGAACATTGAGATAAAAAGAAAAATAATGCACTCATGGTTTTGGAGGTAATAACACAGAGTACACAGTTCCACTGTCGAGATTTGTATATTAGCCACAGACTTGTGAATTGTTCATATCTTCTTGGATGGAGCCTATTGTTTTCACTATTGTGGGCACTATTGTTGGTTATAAGTATATTGGCAGAATGGTGACACGATGGCTAACATTGGTACCTCACAGTTCCAGGGACCCGGGTTCAACTCTGACCTTGGGTGATTGTGGAGGTTGCATGTTCTCCCCGTGTCTGTGTTGGTTTCCTCCGGGTGCTCCGTTTTCCTCCCACAGTCCAAAGATGTGCAGGTTAGGTGGCTTGACCATGCTAAAATGCCCCTTAGTGTCCAAAGATGCACAGGTTAGGGAGGATTATCGGGATTGGGCGGGGGAGTGGGTCCAGCTAGGGTACTCTTCAAAGGGTCATTGCAATTTCGATGGGCCGAATGGCCTCCTTCTGTACAGTAGGGATTCTATGGAAATTATTTATATGACTGCAACTTTGTGTTATCTGGGGAATTCTTCATCAATTAATTAACAAAAGTGTTGGTTCAGATGTCCATCAAACGTCAGCATTTCAACCAACACACAAGCGGAGAACCGGAGCCATCGGCGCCGGCGTGTTGGCGCTGCGCCGGTCGGGGGCCGCTCTGCGTGGTCCCCCCTGCCGATTGTCGGCCCAGGATGGGCCGAGCGGCCATTGTGAAAAAGCCGAGCCCCGCCGGTGCCTTCCCAGCCGGCGGGAACTCGGTGTGGAAGGGTTGGGGCGGCCTGATTGGGGGGGGGGGGAGGGGTGGTCCAACCCCGCGGGGAGGTGGGGGGCCTCCGACATGGCCTGGCCTGCAGTCGGGGCCCACCGGTCGGTGGGCCAACCTCTCTGGGCTGGGGACCTCCTTTCTTGCACGCTGGCCCCTGAAGCCCTCCGCCATGTTGCGTCGGGGCCGGCGTGTTGAAGGGAGCCACTGCGCATGCGCGCGTTGGCGCCGGTACCACTGCGCATGCGCGGACCCCTTGGCGCCCACTTGACGCTGGGATCAGCAGCTGGAGCAGCGTGCACCGCTCCAGTGCCGTGCTGGCCCCCTGTCGGGGCCAGAATTGCTGATCCTGAGGCCGTGTTGACTCCGTCGAGAAACGCAACAGCGTTTCCGACGACGTCAACACTTAGCCTCAGGATCACAGAATCCCGCCCACAATGCTTTTTCTATGAAATACAGACAGCTGAACCATTATTATAAAATATATTATAAAATATAGGTCAGGCAGTACCTTTGGAGAGAGAGACAGAGCTGACATTTCAGGAGGATGATAGGTTATTTATTGATCTGAAACATTGGGTGCAATTTAGGGGCCTCATTGCGCGCAACTTGATGTTGGGACAAGGCCGTTGAATCTCGTGAGAAACATCTTGCAAGATTCAACGGAGTCTTGTGATCCATTAGGCTCATTTAAATATGTGCTCAGCCAATTCACCCAGGGTTCGGCATCCACCACCCGTGCCAAAGCTGCGAACCAGTCGTGATGACACTTTGGGGGTCTCGCTGGTGAGTTGGGCCCCCGGGTGCTCAGGTATGGTGCTGGGTGACCACCCTGGCACTCCTTCTGGCCCCTGGGAGTGTCAGGGCCAGGCTGGCAGTGCCAAGGCACCCACGTGCCAGGTTGACCATGCCAGCGATCGTGTTTGGGGTAGGGGGGGCCTTGCCCATCGGATGTGAGGAGGGGCTTGAGGACCCCTGAAGAGACATGTTGGGTGAAGTGAGGGGGCCTTAATGCCACGGTGAGGTCTCTCTCGGCGTGGTGTTCAGCAGACCTTAACTTGAGTCCACTGAATCGTGTCCATTAAGTCTATTTTTGCTCCATAGATTCTGACTAACCTGTAAAGAATTTCCAACATTTTCAGTTTTTATTTCAAATTTCTGGCATCCTTTGTTAGCCAACATAATTGGCCCACTGCACACATTCTCTACGTACATTTGCTTCCATGTCTTATCCTGTTCATACGCCGATTTTTGGATTTTGCTTTGACTGTTTAATTGTAAAGTTATTAATCAGTTTAATTTTCAAACCCTTAGGCCGTGATATTTTTGTGGGGAGGTGGGGTGGGTGTGGCTGAAAGTGGGAAATAACTCTGCTTTCCATGTTCAGAATGGGCCAGTTTAACAGCTTGTGGGTGGACAGGGACATCAGCTGCAGGAGGTTACTCCAGAAGCAGTCCTGGGAGCAATCCCGGACAATTGTGATGACAGAGAGGAGGCAATTAAAAGTGGGGAGCGAGCCTGTGATTGGGAGGAATATCATAGAATTTACAGATATCATAGAATTTACAGTGCAGAAGGAGGCCATTCGGTCCATCGAGTCTGCACCGGCTCTTGGAAAGAGCACCCTACCCAAGGTCAACACCTCCACCTTATCCCCATAACCCAGTAACCCCACCCAACACTAAGGGCAATTTTGGACACCAAGGGCAATTTATCATGGCCAATCCACCTAACCTGCACATCTTTGGACGGTGGGAGGAAACCGGAGCACCCGGAGGAAACCCACGCACACACGGGAAGGATGTGCAGAGTCCACACAGACAGTGACCCAAGCCGGAATCGAACCTGGGACCCTGGAGCTGTGAAGCAATTGTGCTATCCACAAGGCTACCATCAGCAAAGAGGAGGGTGGCTTCTAGGGAGTGGAGGATTTGGCAGGGAGCTGGCAAGTAGGAATGGGGAGGCTGAAGGTTTTCTCGATAGGCGGGGTCAAGAACTCCTGATCATGCTGGCCTACAAAGAGTGCTGAAGGAGATGGGTATGATGTGTGCTACTATTGTGCAAATAACCCAAAATGCATCATTTACTATTCGCTATCTGTCATCCAATTGGAATTACCAGCGCAATCCTCCCAATGTTCTCTGCAAGGTTTTTGCGAGATGGCGTGGAAATTCCGAGAACTTTGCTGTCAAAACTCTTGAACTATTGCACAACAAAATGCAGGCAGCATCTGCATATTCCAAACAAAACAAACTGCAACAGAAATACAAACAGGGTCCCTTAAATAAGAAAAACAAGATGGTGAAAAATGTAAATCCACACCAACTAAAAATAAACACTCCAGGACAAAGATTACAAATAGAGTACGGAACAAGAAGCACCATCTGGAAGAGTATGGGGAAGGTTTATTTTGGCGGAATCTCATATTGCAGCAGGATATGTGTGGCATGGTAGCACAGTGGTTAGCATTGTTGCTTCACAGCTCCAGGGTCCCTGGTTCGAATCCCGGCTTGGGCGACTGTAGGTGGAGTTTGCACTTTCTCCCCGTGTCGGCGTGGGTTTCTTCCCAGTACACCGGGTTCCTTCCACAGCACAAAGATGTGCAGTTAAGTGGACTGGCCATGCTAAATTGCCCTTAGTGTCCAAAAAAGGCTAGGCTGGGTTACGGGAATAGGGTGAAGGTGTGGGCATAAGAAGCGCTCAAGTAAGGTGCTCTTTCCAAGGCCCAGTGCAGACTTGGTGGGCCGAATGGCCTCCTTCTGCACTGTAAATTCTATGGTAGTGCTGGATAGGTCCCCCAGTTTCAGGACCCATGGTGAACCAGATCATGAGTTGAGGTCCACCACAGATTGCAGTACAGCAATCCAGAAAAGACCCAGAGAAACAGCATGGTGACAAGAGTCTGCGGTAGTAACAAACCACAGAACAATACCCAGAGTAGCAACACTGCAGAAATTCCCAGGCTGAGGGACATGACGTGAGGCAGTGTTATTCTAGTGAAGAGACAAAGGGAAGAGGCATTCCTTACACATTCAATAGAAAACACGGTAGAGGTGTTCTCCGAAAAGGGCGAGATGTCACAGCTCAGGACCTTGGGCAGTGTCACTCGGCAAATGCTTTGCATGACGGATGTTCATATTTTAAAGTTTGTATTTAGTATTTTTTTCTGTGTTTACAAAGGGAGAGAATCAATGTTTTTTTTCCGGGGGCAACGTGACCTTCTGTAACAAGATACAAGAACGTGGTGGGCATTTTGGATTGCGGGTGGCATTGTTAATGGGAGGGGCCAGGTTTGTCATTTGCTTCTGAAAACTTTGAAAGTCCTGGTTCAGCTGGCTCCTTATAAAAAGTAAAAGCCTTTGGATGCATTGGGAAAAGATGTCCATGGGGAAAGGATTTTGAACAAACCACTGGGGTGACCAGCCGAGGATGTTGGAAAAGAGGGGAGCCAGCTCATTCCTCCACACCCAGTCATAACAGAATTGGGAATCTTGTCCAGGATCGTAGCTGCAGAGACACAAATGTCACACCTCTAAGATTCTGAGGGGTCCTGACAAGGTAGGTGCTGAGAGAATGCTTGGAATTTGTTATGCTTCTTGAAAGAATGCACCACAGAATTATCTTTGGAATTCCCTTGCCCAGGGAGGAGTGGAGACTGAGCCATTGGATAATCTCACCGATGCGCTAGACATATTTTGTTCCACAAGGGAGTCAAGAATTGTGGGGTCAGTGGGAGGGAATGGAGGGCAGGGTGCCAGCAGGAAAGTGGCATTGATACTATCCTTAGCATCCTCACTTAGCCATTGATGGTGAAATGTTACCTGAAATGTCTGTCACCGTTTCAATTCTGTCTTACCCTTTTCCCCAGTCCACTTTAACCAACATTGTCTGCAGACCTTTGTAATCACCTTTATTTATGTTTAAGACTCTAGTTTCAGATCCATATTTCTGATCCTCAAACTGCATGTGAAATGTTATCATGATGCAATTACTCTTACCACGTGGATTCTTTACTTTGAAGTGTACATTACCATAAATAATCCTGCCTCATTACACATTAGCAGGTCCAAGATAACCTGTTCCCAGTTTGATTCAAGAATGTATTATTCTAAGAAACTGTCCTGAATAAATTCTCTGAACCCATCTCCAGGCCACTTTTGCCAATTTGATTCATCCAATCTGTACGAAGATTAAAATTGGCCATGATTATTGCAGTACCCTCCCTACTGGCCTTGATTATTTTTTGATTTATACTCTGTCCTATAGCGTGAACTACGTCCAAGATTCTTTTATTTCAGCAGTTCACCTTGCTCTGAACCTATTTGCTTGTGCACTCCAATGTTTCTACACTCTGATTACCATAATTTGTATTGTTAACTTGTACTACTGACTTGCCATTTCTCTTCAAGTTTCTAAATCTCCCATCATGCAGACCCTCCTCGCCCCCCACTCCCTTCCCCATTTCGGTTAAAGCCTTTTCTACAGCCCTGGCTAAAGATTCAGTAGGGCACCAGTCCCAGCATGGCTCAGCTGAAGTCTGCCAATGGTACAGTTCCCTCTTTGGCATTGGTGTCAACGCCCCGTGAATTGAAACCCATTTCTCCCACACCAATCGTTGAGCCATGCATTTGACACTCTGATCTGATTTACTCGACGCAATTTGCTTGCTGGTCAGGTCATATACCAGTAATGATTACCTTTCTGGCTCTGCTTTTTAATTTAGTCCTCCGAGTTGCTCAGCCACTGGAATGGAGTGCCAAACAGAGGTGTATAGTCTTGTGCTGTGTTGAAGAGGTAGAGCGAGATATTATTGAAGTTATATCCACCCTGCTGGTGGATAATTTCTCCATGGCAAAGCACATATTTGGCAGATATGGCCCGGGAGATGAGTTGGAACATTTTTTTTTTTTAAATTTAGATTAGCCAATTATTTTTTCCAATTAAGGGGCAATTTAGCGTGGCCAATCCACCTACTCTGCACATTTTTGGGTTGTGGGGGCGAAACCCACGCAGACACGGGGAGAATGTGCAAACTCCACACGGACAGTGACCCAGAGCCGGGATTGAACCTGGGACCTCAGCGCCGTGAGGCGGTTGTGCTAACCACTAGGCCACCGTGCTGCCCTATGAGTTGGAACATTGAGACTTGCTTGAGATGGCCAGTGGGCCTGAAATTGAGCAAGAGGTCTGCTGGCTACGATGAGACAGGTAGCAATGAAACTATGAAAGCCTGGTGCTATGGGATAGGTTTTCATTTTAATTGGTCTCAGGCAGGAAGAGGGGGGATAACTGGGTTAGAGGCCTCTGCGACCCATGCTAGGAAACACACATGTTAACATCGAGCAGTGAGGGCTTTTCTGACTGCTATGTGCAGCAACATTGGAAGCGCACTTGTGAACAAACTTCTATTACAGGTAAAATCCAACATGCATTCAGCAGGAAGTATCAATCAGAAGATATTTTCATAAGTCTTTCGATAATATTGGTAGAACATGGTGTCTAGAGGTTTTGAGAAGATGAGGTGCATACTGCCGAGTTACTGGAGAGCTGGAACCAGTTAAGGTCTTCACTGGTGCAGAGATCACATCACATAGAAGGTAAGTGGATTAACCGTGAACATACACATGGTCAATGTGATCTTCTGGAATGGTATTGGTTGCCTGAGGTGGGGGTGGTGATGGTTTGGTGGGAGGGGGGGGGGGGGGGTTCGCGAGTGTGTGGTCGTATTATTCCAGACATAATGAGTGCAGGTTTGATGGACTAAGCTAGTCTCTCCCCGCTTGTCATATTCTTATGTTCAACTATAGATACTGACACCTGTGTGCTCGAGCTCCCATATGAATTAGCACCTACGGAAGGGAAAAGTGCAAAGGTACACATAGGCAGCTGATTGTCCCATACAAATCTCTCAAAATGAGCATGCAGCAAAACTTATATTAACTACAATTCTAGAACTGCAAGTTAACCATTGTCCTTCAGGTTACAACAAGTCCCCTAAACTTGAGCTTTGGGAATTATCATGAATTCCCAGTTGCTTTTGTAACCCGAAGGTCAACAGCTTCCCTCTGTGGCACTTAAATACACAACAATTGTAAATAATAAATATTGTTGAATCTCAGAGCGATTGTTTTCTTTGGTTACAGGAACCAATGTTTCAGATAATGGCAGCAAGGAGTTTCGATAGTCTCGCTGAATATTTTTAACGTTGATAATTCCATATCGAACACAAGGAAGTCATCCCTTACATATAGATTACCATTTAGTGCTGTCTAGTTGGATGATATAACACGACAGCGACTTTGCAAATCAGGTAAATGGCGATAGCACAAAGGGGGCTAAAGAAAAGTTGCAATGAAGAAAGCTCTGAACTGGCAGATGTAGAATGAAAATGTCCTGGCTCATCTTTTCTAGACCGCGTAAATTAACCTGTAACGTAGGATAATTGAGAGGTTAACATGACGTCAGAAACCCGGACTGAATTTTGGCTCATTCAGGAACCCTGTCTGAGCCCCCAACCTTAGATTATTGCCTGAATCCCGCTCCAGCTACCCATTACCATGGCTAGAGCTGGCAAATGCCAAGTAAAAGGAGAAGATTTGTGGAGAGGCTCCAAAGATTTGGTCGACGAGGTAGGTTTTGAAACAAATGGTGAAGAGAGAATTTGGGAGCGCGAGGGATGTAGGAAGCAGTGCCTGGTGGAGGTCGAATCAATTATGGCGTTCAAAGGGGAATTGAATAATGATCCAAAAGGGCTGCGGGGAAAAGGTGGGGAATGGAAGGAACTGAGTACCTGTTGCAAAGAGCCACCATAAACAGACCAGGCTGAATGCCATTCTTCTGTGCTGTAACCATCCAATCATTTGATTTAGGGAGAGAGCTTTAGACTGTAGTTACTGTGTTCAATGAACTCAGTTGAATCCTCAAAGATGAACAAGAGAGTGTCATAATATACACAAAAGTATATGATGGTGCATAGACAGACACTGACTGACACACTGAACGACCAAACAACACACAGAACACAGCAGCCAATCACTAGACAGGACACGGCCACTATAAAGCCAGAGGGCACTCGTTTTCCCTCTCATTCGGGATGCAGCCTCTGAGACAGCCAGAGCCCGTGATCAGCAACACAAACATCTACCATGTGCTAGCAGTATAGTCTGGTCAGGTTAGCCTCAGGTCTCCAGTCAACTCAACATAGTGTCAACCCACAGTGCAAGTATGTTTAACAGCTCATAGTTAAATAAAATAGAGTTGCACTTCTACAAGTGTTGGTAGCCTGTCTCTCTCACTGCTCTGGTAAACGCAGTCCTCGCAGACCCAGCATACCCAACACATCAGAGAGAGGAAGAGATTGCACAGGAAGGCAGGTTTGCAAGACTGCAAATTATACTGCATTGTAAATTTTGATGGTTAGTAGTCTTTGAACAAGAAAGTCGGATATTTATGGGGTGGGAATAAGAGGTGGTCAAACAGCGAGCAAACTCAGAAATTCTGTTTTCCTGGAGGTCCTTCACTTTAATGGCAGGACCAAATTTAAACTTTTAGACCTGAATTATTCTTTCCCACCATCTGAAGAGTCACCACCGACACCAAGTGCCCTGCAGATATTTCCCCCTCGAACAAGCCTTTAGTGGCTGTGGGCGGGACTTTCACCCTCACTCAGGGGGAAGTCCTTCCTTAGAAAGCTGCCGGTCAATCTGATTGGCTGGCAGCTCTCCAGTCCCTGCAGCGACAAGAGCTGCAGTGGAAGAAGGACATGTGCGCCAACATGCCTGAGCCGGAGTCCCAGGGATTGAGGACAAGGTAAGTTTAAGGGGTGTTAGAGTGGGGAGGGTAGGGACGGCTTTGGGGAGCTCAGATCGGGGTGTCAGCAGAAAGGCCAGGAGGCGGGAGCATGTGGTAGGGAGGTAAAGCGGCCATTGGACCTTAATGGGGGGTGGGCGCCCACAGTCAGAAGAGGATTTCTGATGGAAGCATCGTCACTCCCCTTCCCTGCCCAAAATTTAGGCCCGGTCTCTTCTGAGATTCCCCCATGCCAGGTGAATATCCCGCCAGCCTAAAGATTGAGGCTGGGTGGGAAGCGGCCCATACATTGCCATTAATTAGCCATTTAAGGGCCTCGACTCCTCTCCTTTCGCACCCCCAAGGTAAAATTAATGCAGACAGGAACCTGGAGGGAATCCCATTCTTTCAATCTCAACCCGACCCATCTTCCTGTTAACAAATCTCATTGGCCAGTCACTGCGTGCCTTCGATGGCCACATGAATGCATTTGATGATGCTTTGAACCTGGGGGAATCCAGTATGGCAATGAAACCCAATGCCCTCTGTCCCTGTGAGGCTGTGTCTCTCTGGAATTTAATTTACTGCCCAGCTCTGGCAAAGCGGCCATCAGTGGCCTGTGAGATGGAGTGGTGTGAAGTCATTTGTGAGATTCCAGCAAGATCTGCAGATGATCCTTGGAAAGAGCCGTGGGTGAAGGTGTGCTAGTAACTTTGGCAGGGCACAGCACCCAAGTGCTGTGATGTGTGAGGGCCGGGATTCTCCCCTATCCGGCAGGGCGGGGGTCCCGGCGTACTGGAGTGGCGAGAACCACTCCGGCGTCGGGCCTCCCCAAATTTGCGGAATTCTCCGCACCTTTAGGGGTTAGGCCCACGCCGGAGTGGCTCCCGCTCTGCCGACTGCCGCCAACGGCCTTTGGCGCCATGCTGACCGGCATCAGGGCTGGCCGAATGGCCTTCGCCGGTCAGCGTGAGTCGATCGCGGGCCAGGCCACCGTGGGGGGCACCCCCCGGGGTCCGATCGCCCCGCGCTCCCTTCAGGACCCCGGGGCCCGCTCCCGCCGCATGCTCCCGCCGGCACCAGAGGTGGTTTAAACCATGTTGGCGGGAGAGGCCTGACAGCGGCGGGACTTCGGTCCATCGCGGGCCGGAGAATCGCTGCGGGGGGGGAGCCCCGCCGACCGGCAGGGCTCAATTCCCGCCCCTGCCGATTCCTGGGTGGCGGAGAATTCCGGCCAGGGCGGGATTTACGAAGGCCCCGGGCGATTCCCTGACCCTGCGGGGGGTCGGGGAATTCCGCCCGAGATCTTTGGCAGCAAGGCTGCACATTTCACTGACCACCTGGCCTGGGAGTCACAGTCTCCTTCTGGGTCTCGGTCATCTCCTAGTAGCTCCATTTTTAACAATAGTTTCTGTGTTGAGGGTGTGAAGTCTGTTGCCTTCCTGTCCTTCTTTCCTCTCCTATGCCCACATCATGCTTGGGGTTTTCCCCTTCCTGTTGGTTGTATCAATCTGATGGTTGTACGTCCATTGACAGCTGCAGCCATCCTGTTGGACAGGGGGCTACCCTAATGTGATTGGTAACCTTTCCCCCTGCTCTTCTGCTCCCCTCAGGTGATGACCCTGTTCAATATCCTAGCACTGGTTACCCACGCTCCCTGCCACTTGCACACCACCATGGGGACCCTTTACCAAGTACCCATTCCCCCTTGTCCCCACTGTCCCCTTTTATGTGGCGGGTATGACTGGTGCCCAACTCTGTACCCATCTCCCTTCAGTGGATCAGAAACTGAAAGCTCCTGAAACTCCTGAAGTGCCCCCATCAAATCATGCCATTACCCTCCAAAAAGCTTATGAAAAGCATTTAAACTACCTGAATTTAGTTCAGACAGAAAGAGGAACGCTCCTGTGCGACCCTCACCGGCCTAGTGAACTTTGCTGACACCAGGGGCTTGATGCTGGCATGTCGGCCTGCACTGGTCTTATCAGACACCACCCATCTCCATTCCTGACCTGGCTGTTGGGGGGGGGGTGAAGCAGTGAAAATCTAGCCCCAGGGTTAATTGTGGTAAATCTATGTCGTACTCAGTCCAAGGCCAATGGATCCTTAAGGTGCAGTGGTTCCCTGACCTGCTTATGGTAGTCCAGGTGTGGTCTAACCAGTGCTTTGTATACCAAAGCATGACTTCACTTTGTATACTGAAGCATGTGGTCTAATCCACCAGACCTCGCACTCCATTGAATTTTCTGATTCTTTACATGTTCATGGAACCTCAATGATTTATGTATCTGAGCACTCAAGTGTCTCCCATTTCACCAATCAGAGAGTACTGTACTATGATCTTTCCTTTCTGAGTCCAAAAGGTGTGGAGTCTGTGTGATCGCTGAGGATTGGGTTGCGGGGGTCCGATTGTGTGAGGTTCGATCATGGCAATCTGATGGCAGGGAGATTAACAGGTTTACTGTCAGAACTGGGGGAAAGCACCTCTTCTTCTCTTGGTCCACAAGCAGCTCCGGAAAGGCACTGACCTGTTGCATGCTGCCATTCTCGTCTCCCTTCAGCTGCTCAGTTCATTTACCAAGGATCGGCAAAAGCAGTCCGCTGGCATTAAATCCTAAACATAGTTAATGTTGGACGCACGCATCCCTATTAAATTATTTTAAATTAGGACCCCGACTCCAGAGGCTCACCCACCCCTCAACCTACCTTTGTTCAGATTGGGCGGGGTTTAGTGTCGGGTTTAACATTTTTGAAACATTTCCCCGCATTGATCCTGAGAGATTAAAAAAAATAATACTCCAGGTATTTGGTGTTAACCAGTTTTAGCTGTTGACAACTCACACTGATTAATGTACCATAGTCTTGTCTACATGTGGACTAGGATGTTTTTTATCACTATTTAAGGGTGAAGACATGTAACCTTCCTGTATTGTGTGTTCTTTCACAGAGGCGAGGCACAAAGGACTAATGGAAACTTCTCATGAATGTCTTTGTTGCCTGGATGCCTGCCGGTGATGTGAGTTCAAATGGAGTGGAAGCTCTCGTTTGAAAACTCTTTTTCTACTTTGCTATCTTTTATTTGAGCCTGCTCTCAGTGCAAACTCCACCCCCCCCCACCCCACGCACCCCCCCAACCCCCCCCCCCCACCCCACGCACACCCCCCCCCCCCCCCCCCCCCCCCCCCCCACCCCTGCGCCTCCAGGAGATCCTCTGGAAATACCTGGCTGACATCAAGGAGGCTCCTTCTCCCTTACTGTGCCTGAGGCATTCATTAGGCACAGCGAGTCGATACGACACGCACATCTACCAAGTTTCCACCTTGCTATTTTCTTCCTGAATTATGTACCAGTATATATTTTTTTCCTAAATTGGCTTCAGGTCATGGTTGACACCATGTTTGAACGTATTATGTCTTTTGCTTTAATCTTGTTTACATTGGACCCCTGTTCCTGTTTGGGACGGTTTCTACGAGACGGCACCATTAAATAAGCCTGCAATCTCATGAAAAAAAAACTTGGCAAATAACTTTGTTTGTGGATGAAGACAGAGCCACAGGGATCCTACATCATCATCATCATGTCATTGTGTACAGTTGGGGCAATGGCTCATTTTCAAGCAACCGCAGCATTTTGCACTCATAAAGTACCTTTAATGTCGATAAATGCCTCAAGGCACTTCATAGAAATGAGCCACAATTTACATTTTGATATAAAAGTGGAAAATTGACCACTTAGCAATTTGCGTCCTTCCTGTTGCCTTTACTTATTAGAACAGTGATAAATATGTTAACCAAAGTAAGACAGGCAAGACACAGGCAGTACTGACTGTTATTAATAAATAGTCTTACTCTGAATTTGACTGGAAAATCATTTTTTTTCCCACTTGGATATATTCAGGCCAAATTATTACCACCTTTGCGCCAGAATTAGGATCTGCGCTCCTTGAGGGGAAAACTGGCTGCCTATTGTTTGTGTGTGTCTCTCTATCTAATAGAGAAAACATATAAAGCATCTTCATACTTTTTAGCTTATACCAAAGATCGCTTTGTAGAGCAGAACTTGTACAGTTTCAGACTGTATTGTAAGCTTTTAATTTGAACCTAATTTTCATACAATTTACAGTGCAGAAGTTAGGTGGCACGGTAGCATAGTGGGTAGAACAATTGCTTCGCAGCTCCAGGGTCCCAGGTTCGATTCCCAGCTTGGGTCACTGTCTGTGCAGAGTCTGCACGTTCTCCCCGTGTCTGCATGAGTTTCCTCCGGTTTCCTCCCACAGTCCAAAGATGTGCAGGTTAGGTGGATTGGCCATGCTAAATTGCCCTTAGTGTCCAAAAAAAAGGTTAAATGGGGTTACGGGTATAAGGTGGAGGAGTAGGCTTAGGTAGGCTGCCCTTTACAAGGTCAGTGCAGACTCGATGGGCTGAATGGCCTCCTTCTGCGCTGTAAATTCTATGAAAAAAATTCCATGAAAGGAGGCCATTCGGTCCATCGAGCCTACACCGGCCCTTCTTTTTTTGGAGAGGTTTTGGGAAGCTTTGGATTTGGGCCGGGATTTGTAGCATGTTGCTGTATGTGGCACCAAGGGTGAGGGTGAGGACAAATGATATGAGCTCACAAAGGCTTTTGACTTACACAGGGGTACGAGGCAGGGGTGCCCGCTGTCGCCGTTGCTGTTTGTGCTGGCCATAGAGCGGTTGGCGATGGCTCTCAGGGGGTCAGCGGAGTGGCAGGGGATTATGAAGGGACAGAGGGAGCATTGGGTGTCGCTCTATGCCGATGACCTCTTGCTGTCTGTTTGGGATCTGTTGGAGAGTATGGGAAGGATTATGTTCCTGCAGGGGGAGTTTGGAGGGTTCTCAGTGTACAAACTGAATGTATGGAAAAGCTAGGTATCCCCAGTTAATGAGCTGGGATAGCGGGCTAATTCAGGGGGGAGCGAGGGATAGGTTTAGGTATTTGAGGATTCAGGTAGCGAGGGAATGGACGGGGCTCCATAAGTGGAACTTAACAAACTGGTGGAGGAAGCCAGGGAGGATTTTAGGAGGTGGGGTACACTGCATTCAATGTTGGCGGGGAGGGTCCAAGTGGTGAAAATGAATATTCTGCCGAAGTTCTTGTTTATCTTTCAGTCTCTCCCGAACTTTATACCAAAGGCCATTTTTAGGAAAGCGGACATGATCATTTCGGAGGGTGTGGTGGACCCTGCTGCAGAGCCAGAGCCAGAAGCAGTAGTGGGAGTTGGCGCTGCTGAAGTTGCTTCATTATTATTGGGCGGTGAATGTGGACAAGGTGCGGCGGTGGTGGGAAGGAGAAAGGGTAGAGTAGATAGAACAGTACAGCACAGAACAGGCCCTTCGGCCCTCGATGTTGTGCCGAGCAATGATCACCCTACTCAAGCCCACGTATCCACCCTATACCAATAACCCAACAACCCCCATTAACCTTATTTTTATTAGGACACTAAGGGCAATTTAGCCTGGCCAATCCACCTAACCCGCACATCTTTGGACTGTGGGAGGAAACCGGAGCCCCCGGAGGAAACCCACGCACACACAGGGAGGACGTGCAGACTCCGCACAGACAGTGACCCAGCCGGGAATCGAACCTGGGACCCTGGAGCTGTGAAGCATTTATGCTAACCACCATGCTACCGTGCTGCCCCCATGCTACCGTGCTGCCCAGTAGGTTAAGATGGAGGAGGAACCTTGTAAGTGGTCTAGTTTGATGGTTATGGTGATGGCAGCAATGCCAAGGCTCCGAATAGGTATTCAGGGAACCCGGTTGTGCAGTCCACGATGAAGATATGGAATCAGTTGAGGAGGCATTTTAGAGTGGAAGGGATGTTGGTGCTAACGGCGCTGCGTGAGAATCATGGGTTTAACCTGGGGGGGGGGGGGCGGGGTGGATAATATATACAGGAGGTGGAGGGTTGTGGTGATATGTATCACTGCAAATATACAAGGGGTTAATGTGAACACACTACACCTAGCTAGACCCTAGAGGGAGCACAAAAAACATCATGACACACAGACAGTCAACCAATAGGTCAGTGATAGGATACGACCAATGGGCATTCAAGACACACACAGAGGTGACACTACCACAGGAGGGCATTACACCAACCCATGTAAAAGGACATGATAATCCTCTTTCCAGTGGAGACACTTAGTGAGTACAGACGGGATTGATTGAAACACATCACACCCACCACGTGGATTGTAGCAGACTGGTTAGTCAGCCTGAGTAGCTATAGCAGGATTAACAGGAGAGTCGAATACAAGTAGGAGAATCGTTAACAGTTTAATAAATGTGTTAAAGCTATCTCCAAGTCTGAACCTTCCTTTGTCAGAGTGCACATCCAGGAAGCAGCTTATGCTACGTCAAGAGCATAAGAAGACAAGAGTCATTTAGGAGTCTGGTAACAGTGGGGAGGAAGCTGTTTTTGAGTCTGTTCGTGTGTGTTTTCAGATGTCTGTATCTCCTGCCTGATGGAAGAAGTTGGAAGAGTGAGTAGGCTCGGTGGGAGGGGTCTTTGATTATGCTGCCCACTTTCCCCAGGCAGCGGGAGGTGTAGATGGAGTCAAGGGATGGGAGGCAGGTTCGTGTGATAGACTGGGCGATGTTCCCGACTCTGAGGTTTCTTGCGGTCCTGGGCCAAGCAATTGCCATACCAGGCTGTGATGCAGCCAGATAGGATGCTTTCTATGGTGCATCTGTAAAAGTTGGTAAGAGTTAATGTGGACATGCCGAATTTCCTTAGTTTCCTGAGGAAGTATAGGCGCTGTTGTGCTTTCTTGGTGGTAGTGTCGACGTGGGTGGACCAGGATAGACTTTTGGAGATGCGCACCCCTAGGAATTTGAAACTGCTAACCATTTTGACCTCGGCCCCATTGGTGCTGCCAGGGGTGTGTACAGTACTTTGCTTCCTGAAGTCAATGACCAGCTCTTTGGTTCTGCTGGCATTGAGGGAGAGATTGTTGTCGCTGCACCACTCCACTAAGTTCTCTATCTCCCTCCTGTATTCTGACTCGTCGTTATTCAAGATCAGGCTCACTATGGTTGTATTGTCAGCCAACTTGTAGATGGAGTTGGAACCAAATTTTGCCATGCAGTCGTGTGTGTACAGGGAGTAGAGTAGGGGGCTAAGTATGCAGCCTTGCGGCGCCCCGGTACTGAGGACTATTGTGGAGGAGGTGGTGTTCATTCTTACTGATTGTGGTCTGTTGGTCAGAAAATTGAGGATCCAGTTGCAGAGTGGGGAGCCAAGTCCTAGGTTTTGGAGCTTTAATATGAGCTTGGCTGGGATTATGGTGTTGAAGGTGGAGCTGTAGTCAATAAATAGGAGTCTGATGCAGGAGTGCTTGTTGTCAAGATGCTCTAGGGATGAGTGTAGGGCCAGGGAAATAGGGTCTGATGTGGAACGGTTGCGACGGTATGCGGATTGCTGTGGATGAAGGAATTCTGGGAGGATGGAGGTGATGCACTTCATGATCAACCTCTCAAAGCACTTCATTCCGACTGAAGTCAGGGCCACTGGACAGTAGTCATTGAGGTACATTGCCTGGTTCTTCATTGGCACCGGTATGATGATGGTCTTCTTGAAGCAGGGGGGGTCCTCGGACTGGAGAGGGGCAGGTTAAAGATCTCCGCGAACACCTTTGCCAGCTGGTTCGTGCAGGCTGAGTGCACGACCAGGGACCCCATTCAAGCCTGTCGCCTTCGAGGGTTCACTTTCAGGAAGGCCGATCTGACTTTGGAAGCTGTGATGGGGGGTATGGGTGAGTTATGGGCTGCTGGGGCAGTCGACAGCGGATTGTTGGTTACCTGCTCGAACCGAGAATTGAATGCATTGAGTTCATCGGGGAAGGGTGAGCTGCTGTCAGAGATACTGCTCGGCTTCGCTTTGTAGCCCTGATGTGACCATCAATTCACTCGAGACATGATTGGAAGTAAACTGTGGTTTTAATAGACTTACAACTGAGCCTGCCTGCGACCAGAAGAACTGAGGGCAGGCTCACACGGCTGCAGCACTGTATACTTCTGGTAGTGGGAAGGGCCATGGACAGAGCCATGGGCGGAGCCGAGGATGGAGCCCTGTAAAAGCTCCTCATCTCCCGCTGTGGGCAGAGCTGTGCAACAACTCACAGACAGAGCCCACAAGGACACATTACAATACAGTGTGAATTACATTCACCACAAGCCCGTTATGTTGTTTAGTCCTTGCCACAACCGCCAACAGTCTGTCTATGACTCTAGCTTGGTCTGATATTCTCTCTTGGCATCTCGGATGTCTTTGCGGAGGTCATACATGGATTTCATGTATAGGCCAGGGTCGTCTGATTTGAACGTCTCAGATCTGTCCTTCAGTAGGGAGTCAATCTCGCGATGGAACCATGGTTTCCGGTTGGGGAACGTACATCCTTCTTTCTTTGGCACGCAGTCGTCCACAAATTTGCTGATAAAGTCTGTGATGGTGGTTTAAGTTGGTCGCTGAGTTCTTAAATATGGACCAGTCCACTGTCTCTAAGCAGTCACGTTAGAGCTCTTCTGTTTCCTCGGACCAGCACTGCACAGCATTCTCAGCAAGATTCTCACGCTTGAGTTTCTGCTTGCATGCCGGGAGAAGGAGCTCTGTCTTATGGTCTGATTTCCCAAAGTGCGGTCAGGGGATGGAATGGGAGGCGCCCTTGATTTTTGAGTAGCAGTGGTCAAGAGTGATGTCGCCCCTGGTGGGACAGGAGATGTGCTGGTGGAATTTTGGCAGTACACTCTAGAGGTTGGCCTTGTTGAAGTCTCCGGCCATGATGAACAAGGCCTCCACGTGTTCTGTTTCGTAGTTGTTTATAACTGTACAGCTGTGTAATTGCTGACCTGTGTTTGAGTCACTTGATTCCAGCTATGTTGTCAACAGAGGTTTTGCAATCAGCCTCGATACCCCTTCTCCTCACTACGGTGCACAGAGGAAACTTGGCAAAGATTCCCGGTTTTCATCCAGAAATTCAAGCTGTGGATTGGAAACGTAAGGAGTTTGCAGGAGTGTAAGGTTATTTAAAAAAAATAAATTTAGAGTACCAATTATTATTTTCCAATTAAGTATCATAGCATCACAGAATTTATAATGCAGAAAGAGGCCATTTGGCCCATCGAATCTGCACCAGCCCATGAAAAGAGCGCCCCACTTAAGCCCACACCTCCACCCCATCCCCGTAACCCAGTAACCCACCTCACCTTTTTGGACACTAAGGGCAATTTATCATGGCCAATCCACCAAACCTGCACATCTTCGGACGGTGGGAGGAAACTGGAGCACTCAGAGGAAACCAACGCAGACACGGGGAGAACATGCAGACTCCGCACAGCCAACGACCCAAGCTGGGAATCGAACCTATGACCCTGGAGCTGTGAAACAACAATGATAACCACTGTGCTACCATGCCGCCCAAGGGGCATTTCAGGTTGGTCTATCCACCTATCGTGCATTTCTTTGGGTTGTGGGGGATGAGGCCCACGTAGACACGGGGGGGGGGGGCGGGATTCTCTGACCCCCCGCCGGGTCGGAGAATCGGCGGAGGGGTGCGTGAACCCCGCCCACCGGCTGCCGAATTCTCCGGTGCCGGGGATTTGGCGGGGACGGGAATCGCGCCGCGCCGGTCGGGTGCCGTTGGCAGCGGCCCCTCCAGCGATTCTCTGGCCTGCGATGGGCCGAGTGGCTGCTCGATTTAGGCCGGACACGCCGGCGTATGTTACTGGCGGGACCTGGCTCCACGGGCGGCCTCCGGGGTCCTCAGGGGCGCGCGGGGTGGGGGGGGGGGGTACACCCACAGTGGCCTGGCCTGTGATCGGAGCCCACCGATCCGCGGGCGGGCCTGTGCCATGGGGGCACTCTATTCCTCCACACTGGCCGGTGTCAGGGTCCGTGATGGCCAGCGCCGAGATGAACCCTCCTCCCTGCGCATGTGCTGTGATGATGCCAGCACACGCTGGCACTCCCTTGCATGCGCCAACTAGCGCCGACCGGCAGAGGCCCTTCGGCGCCGGTTGGCATGGCGCCAAGCCCCTTCCGTGCCAGCCGGTGTGGCGCAAACCACTCAGGCGCCAGACTAGCCCCTGAAAGTGTGGAGGATTCCGCACCTTTGGGGCGGCCCGACGCTGGAGTCGTTCACGGCACTCCTTCGCGCTGGAGCTGCCTGCCCCGGCGGTTTCTGAAGAATCTCGCCTGGGGAGAACGTGCTGACTCGATATGGGCAGTGACCCGGGGCCGCGATCGAACCCGGGTCGTCTGCGCCGTGAGGCAGCAGTGCTAACCACTGTACAACCGCCCCACCCGAGGACTATAAGATCATGTTTGGAAGTGCATCACCACATTGTTAAATAGCAATTCATGTACACAAATCATGTTCATGTGAGTGACATGATGGGAGACAACCTGCACCCGAGGAACTATCCCAAACAAGCAGTCAACAATTCTGACGGTGGCGGGGTGGGGGAGAGGCAGACAAATTTGGCAAGAAAGAAGTAACGACCACCTGAATGTGGCGGTTCAAATTGCTTTAGTTGCCTTGTGTCCCTCGCTGAGATTTTATTTTCAAATGTTCTGGTTTTAATTGTGCTGTGATTTTTTAAAAATCTTGAAGAACTGCCTGGAAATTTTGATGCAGTGTAAACCGACTGGCACGCGCAATTACTTTTAATTTGTTAAATTAATTGTCACAAACCTCCACGCTTATAATACCGTGGGGGAAATTGAAAGAAAGCGGTTGGATAGTCTGAGAAGTGAATATTCGTGTTGGGGTAACTGCTCCAGCATTTATATGCCAGAGGCAACAAATATTATTTAGATAAGGGTGGAAGTGGGGAGAGGTTTTGAAGGTAGCACATGCTAGAATCACACTGGCTTTTGAGGAGGCAGCCTTTCTAAAGGGGAGATTTGGCTCTCTCAGCGCTGAATTGTGTCCATCAGAAGCATCTGCTGAATAATGGAGTTTCCATCTCCTGACGGACAGCATTTTGTCCTGGAAAAGTGAAAACAGAGGTTCCAGTTTTAACTGATCATAGATCATAGAATTCCAACAGGCAGAAGGAGGCCATTCTGCCCATCATGTCTGCACCAACCCTCGAAAAGAGCTCCCTACCTCGACCCATTACCCCACCCTATCCCATAATCCCACCTAACCTGTACCTCCCTGGACACTAATGGACAATTTATCATGGCCAATCCACCAAACTTGCACATGTTTGGACTGTGAGAGGAAACCGGAGCACACGGAGGAAACCCACGCAGACACGAGGAGAACGTGCAAACACCACACAGTCACCCGAGGACGGAATTGAACCTGGGTCCCTCACGCTGTGAGGTAGCAGTGCTACCCACTGTGCCATTGTGCCGCCCCGCAGTAACTCCTTTTGAAAAATATGTCTTGTTATCGGAGATTTGACATTTCATAGCATACGTTACACAAGACAAAATCAAAATATGTATCTGCAAGAATTTACAACAACTCTGTTTTAGCAATTTTACATAGGAAGTATCTTTCGATATGAAGACTTGTCATACAGGGTATGCTAGCTATGATGGTAAGGTAATCGAGCAAGATGCAGACAAAGAAAATGCTGCTGAGCGATTGCTGGGTCAGACCGTGGCCCCGCTGTATGCCCACTCTGTCGTGCGGGGCCAGTAGCTGGCTGTACTTCCCTGAGAGGTAGCATTTATATAGTTGTGGGCGAGGGAAATCCCTGTTTGGGTGCACCCGGCAGTCAGCTGCTACTGTTGCTATGTCTCTCCCTGGCTGCCTCCTGGTACTTAGCCATGTTGGAGGGGGGTGGGGTTGTGTTCGATGGATGCGTCTTTTCTTCTGCTGTCCTGTGTCCCTCGTGGGTCTCTCCTCTTCTATCTGCTCTATGTTTCCCTTTGGTAGTTTTATTCCCCCGTTCCGTCCCTCCTTCCTGCTCTCCCCCTTTCTCTTCCTTATTTCGTGGCCTATGCTGAGTGCACCCCCCCTCCACGCCCGTTTCCTCTCTCCCTACCTTACTGAATGTTTGTAACAAGTTGGTGTACTCTGGGCGAATTCACCTGCTTCCTCAGAGCTGAAATCCATGATAATTTTAACTTCTAACCTTCATATATGATATCAAAATGTATCATCTCGTCGCAGTCTTTACCGCTGACTTGTCAGCTGCTTATAGCTTAGCTGGTGGTCAAATCCAGCCGGCTTTGAATGGATGTCTTCCTATCTGCTCAGTCAAGAGAGAAAGTGAAAGAGAGACCCTGCCAGTTTCAGAGTGACTGAGTCACTAAATGATTTTAACTTCCCACCTTCCTGGTTTCTGCAGAGCAGGCTGAGTTAAAGTTGTCCCCAAAGGCCACCTTCACACACCATCCCTAGCTCAGCAGTAACACTCCCGCCTCCTGGTCAGGTGTACAAATCTCATTCCGACTGTGAAATCTAGCGTGATGCTTCGATGCGGCTTTGAAGGAGCGATGCACTGTTGGAGATGTGGGGATGGATTCTCCGAGCCCCCAGCCGTGTGTTGCTCAGCGGCGTGTCATTCGCTGGTGGACGGATTCTCTACTCCCGCCGCTTGTCAATGGAATTTCTCATCGAAGCCATCCCACCCTGCTGGGAAATCAACGGGCCGGGCAGCGCTGCCAATGGCCGCCCCTGGTCTTTTAGACGAGACGTTTAATCAAGACCCCGTTTCCCTTCACAAATGGATATTTAAAAAATCCCATGCTATTAATAAAAAAAACAGGCGGGAGTATCCTGGTCTCTTTGTTGACATTTGTCCGTCACCCAATTTGCTAAAACAGATTATCCACTTATTATCACATTGCAGTTTGCGAGATCTTGCTGTGAAGGAACATTGTTTGAGTTTATATAATTTTATACCTAATATATTTGAAGCAAGGTTTGACTCTCAGTTCAAATAACCGGCAGATTGAACTTTTCTCTGGTAATTTCTACCATCAGAAGTCGAGAATACAAGTAACTCTTCCGCAGTAACACACAACTAAATATCTGCCTGCAATGGAAATACAACTGACTGCATTGCTATCAAGGTCTACAAAAACCTGCCGGACTTTCCAAGCCATTTCCAATGCCTTTGCCATTTAGATTTAAACTGGGAGACAGTTTCTAAACGTTCCAATCAGTTTTGGTCTGACGTGAAAATTAATTCCAATTTGGGGTAATTCTGTTTATGCCAGTCAAAGTCACTACTGTCTTGAAATTCTACCCAGTTGGTCTCTTCCGATCTTCCTTCCGTGAGAACGACAGTGCTCCTTGGCACTAACCAGGACATTGACGCCTTATTCGCCAAGATTAATGACTTGACAATTCTTCCATGGTGACTGGAAGCTGCCACGGTGAATTCATCTTTCAGCAGCTGACCGCGCCCCACGACTGAAACAAAATATCCAGAGCAGGCAGATGTGGTTAACGAAAAAAAACCAGTCAGTTTGAAAGATATGTCTGTGTTTGCCAGGTTTGCATTCATTGGTGGCAGGAAAGTGCACTCAGGTCCTCGGTGAACAAAAATTCTGTCATGTAAAACCGTTCGAATGAAACCATTATGAGGTGCCCGTCTTCAAGGATGTAATTAATTGTTAATTCTGTACTCCCATGCTGCCATATTCGTATAAAGAAATCTTAAATCGTTCATCATTTAGTCAAACATCCATCATTTGAATAGAATGCATTATAAAAAGGTCAGGTAACACATAAAACCCACTTTATTACGAGGAAAATCTTGCCATTCTTGATATCAGCAATCAATGGATGTCTTTGTGTTAACAGTGTTTTTCCACGCTATCTAAGGATTTTGCTCCACAGTTGCACTGAGGAGGTGGGAGAACCTCAATTTAAATTTATCCTCTCAGTTCTTCACTACCTTTGGAATAAAGTGGACTTCAAACAATCATCAATATGAAAACTATATTCAAAGGAATGTCTGTACTTGCGAATATCTGGATTGGGGGATCTTAGCATAAGTGATGAGAGAAACAAGCATGGGTGGGTCTGAAGGATTCTTTACTAGATTTCCACATTTGCCATCATTGAAATGCAGCTACATCTTACAGGTTAAGAATGGGGCAGTGGGGGCGGCATGGTGGCGCAGTGGTCAGCACTTCTGCCTCACGGAACCGATGACCCGGGTTCAATCCTGGACCCAGGTCACTGTCCACGTGGAGTTTGAACATTCTCCCAGTGTCTGCATTGGTCTCGCCCCCACAATCCAAATATGCAGTGTAAGTGGATTGGCCACGCTAAATTTCCCCTTAATTGGAAAACAAAATTAATTGGGTACTTTAAATTTTTTTTTTTTAAATGGGTAGTGTTATATAGTGCATTTGGACTCTGTATCTATTGCCAAAGAGTGGTAGGAAGCAGTTCTGCACCAATAATTTGCATGTGGGTCCAACGCCTCCACTCCAATGGAGGTAAGAACCTAGTCATCCAGTTTGAGGTGCTCTCATTGCTCTATGTGGCACAGGTCCAGCCCAAATACTGCCCCTCCTCCATGACGGTCACACAAACCATCTTCTACTTTATCTGAAGATTGAAAATGGACCATGTCTGTAAGGATATGATATACAAACCTCGAGGTAAAGGTGGGAAAAATGTACCCAGCATCGCCTGTATCCCGGTGGCTACCTTTGCGTGTGGCTGCATCAAGCCTTGGAATGCAAACACCAAGTGTCACTATGCAGAGGATTCTAACTGTTCCCGGTGTGACAAAGAATGGCGATGGCCATGTTGCCACTGAATGCTTTATTCAGTTGGGCCTTTCATACAACCTGACTCTCATGGAAATGTTTGTGTGGAAAAATAACTTTGACCACCAAGTCCACCATCCAGATAACTTCCTTGAGGCCCTGTGGGTCTCATGGATGGTTTCATGAGCATACTGGCAAAGTCATTTGGCAGAAGGCCTCATCACCAGAACCTTCAGACAGTCACTATGGCATAGCTTAGCTGGTGGTGAGAAGAGACGAGGTTTGCTGGCCAGATGCTTCCTGGACACGTGGAATCTAACTGCTTGGATTTCCCTCCCCCCCCCACGGCCCAGTGTATAGATAGGATTTTGGGGAGGGAGGAGGGCGGTGTTTGTGTTTGTGTGTGACTCCCTGTTTTAAGTTCTCTCTCTCCCGCTTTCATATACTCACTAACTCTCACATACACTCACTCACTCACTCTCTCACGCTCACTCACTCACTTTCACTCTCACACTCACTCACACACTCACTCACACACATTCACACACACACACACTTTCACACTCACTCACACTCACTCGCTCACACTTCGACACAGTGCCACACAATGGAATTGTGAGGAAAGTCATAGCTCATGGTATAAAGGGACAGTAGCAACATTGATACAATGTAGGCTAGATAATAAGAAGCAGAGTTCAATGGCCAATGGATCTTTCTTCAGACTGGAGGCAGGCCTGTAGTGCTGTTCCCCAGGGTTTGGTATTGGGACTGTTGCTTTTCCTGGTATATATTCATGATCCAGATCTTGGTGTGCGGGGGTCAATTTCAAAATTTGCAGTTGACAGAAAACTTGGAAGTATTGTAAACTGTGAAGAGGACAGTGCAGAACTTCTAAAGGGCATAGACTAGTTGGTGGAGTGGGCAGATAGGTGGCGGATGAAGTTCAATGCGGAGAAGTGTGAGGTGATGCATTTTGGTAGGAAGAACATGAAGAGACAATATAAAGTAAGGGAAGCCATGCTTAAGGGTGTGCAGAAGAAGAGGGACCTTGGTGTATCAGTGCATAGATCATTGAATGTAGCAGGACAGGTGGAGAGAACAATTAATAGTGCATACGGTACTCTGGGCTCTATTAATATGGGTTAGAGTACAAGAAGAAGGGAGTAATGCTGAATTTATATAAGAGGCTAATTCGACCTCAGTTGGAATATTGCATACAGTTCTGGGTGCTACAGTATAAGAAGGATATGAATGGAGAGAGTGGTGAAGAGGTTCAGAAGAATGATTCCACGGATGAGAAACTTCAGTTATGAGGATAGATTAGAGAGGTTGGGGGCTTGTTCTCCTTGGAGAGAAGACGGCTAAGAGGAGATTTGATGGAGATGTTCAAAATCATGAGCGGTCTGGCCAGAATAGGTAGGGAGAGACTGGTCCAGTTCGTAAAAGGATAAAGAACGTGAGGCACACAGATTTAAAGTGATTTGCAAAAGAATCAAATGTGATGCGAGAATTTTTTTTTCACACAATCAGCAGTTTGGGTCTGGAATGCACTGCCTGGAAGTGTGGTGGAGGCAGGTTCAAATGGGCCATTCAAGAGGACATTAGATGATTACTTGAATAGAAGCAATGTGCAGGGTTATGGGGAAAAGGCAGGGGAATGGCACTAGGTCATGATGCTTGTTCGGAGAGCCAGTGCAGCCACGTTGGGCCAAATGCCTCCTTCTGCACCTTAACAATTCTGCCATTCTGTGATGGCTACGAAGCTGGCAAGGTGCACTTCCTCTTGGTCCTGTTTAACACTCCAGCTGCCCCGGGTCCTGTTGCTGCACTTGCTGCTCCTCATACACGTCTCTCCACGCTACCATCTTGAGTCATGTAGTCCTTTTCTGGGCCAGCATCTGTGTGGAAGGGAAAGAGCACCACCAAGGGTCGAATGCATCACCCAGAATGCACACTGTCAAAACAAATGGCTGCACAGACTCAGGCTGTGACTCCAAGGTAATCGGACCTCGATCGCTGGACATTGGCACTAGAGCAGAGCAGCCACTGTGTGCTTGAGTGAGAGCATCTTGAAACGTACGGTGGCCACAGGAGAGAGAGGCCCTGGCACGTAGCGCCATGTGCATCCTCCTTTCCCAGGCCCTGTTAAACCCCCTGGGCTGCAGGATGTTTAACTTGAAATGTAAACATACATTGTAAATATAAAACTGTAAAGACAAGTATAATGAGGACCTTGTGTACTTTGTTGAAAGAAAATGATCTGTAGGAAACTTTGTGTGTGCACTGTCAAATTTGAATTGTTATTTTTTATAATCATCTTTATTAGTGTCATAAGTCAGCTCATATTAACACTGCAATAAAGTTACTCTGAAAATCCCCATACTCCGGCGCCTGTTCGGGTACACAGAGGGAGAATTCACAATGTCCAATTCGCCTAACAAGCATGTCTTTTGGGACTTGTGGGAGGAAACCGGAGCACCCGGAGGAAACCCACGCAGACACTTAACATACCTTGACAAAGTTTCGGAATAAGGAATTCTTCAGGGAAAAAAGATTCTTCACGCGTTATATCAAATGTTTCATTCACACCATGGGCTCACTGATCGGGTGTCTGGTAAGGAAAGTTAGAAAGAAAGGGGAGTTAATCTGAGTTAGTCCCGTGCAGCTTTTAGCATCCAATTCATAAATGACATTAAAACTGGGACTGGAAATGGAAAGTTGGACAGGGTAAGGAGAACATGGGAAAAAGACAATAAGCAGATGCAGAGTGCGGAATCGACCTCCAACTCTGTGCTCTGTCACTATGCTTTGTATGGGAGAAGTGTCTATTTTCAAGCCTCAGCTTCATCTCCACATTGCAGGTTTCTCTGATAGAGGTTGTCTTTTCATTCAATATCACCCTAACTAAGTATTTTGATACGTGAGACCGGTCATTTGCAACTTCCTTTGACAACCTAGGCAGTTGTGCAGTGAATAATTCAGCAGTAATGTTCAGAAAGAACATTTTGCTCTGTTCTGCCGACGGGTTCAAATGATTACAGATCAGTATCCACAAGTACATTTGCTGGAAAAAGTTGTCCTGGGGTATACATTGTAGACAGAGAAAGATCTCAAAAGTAGCTGATGGAATTAATAGACTAACTTGAAGGAAAATAAATCGCAGTTTATCTGCTGATAGGGTTTGAGCGAAGAGAAAATGCATTGAATGGAACCAACAATTCTGGCTACGTTTGCCCCTGATCTTGCCAAAACGTTCAGGAAGCAGAAATCAGAACCTTACTGTTTTCCTCAAGGCATGTTTAGGAGCCAGCAAGGAAAGTGCTTGGAATATCTTTGACAGGAATGTCTTGTACCTCGGAGAAAGTCTAAAATCATTTCCTTCCTGTCTCGAACGAATACGGAAGAATAGCTTCCCTTTCCAATTGTACATTTAACAACCTCTCCCAAAGATTTAAGGTAGACATTGGAAAATGAATTTTGAAAATATCTTCCAAATGTGATGAGTTTTTCCACACAGATCACAAAATGCATCTTTCCTGGCAGGTCACTTGCTGCTTTGAAATGTTGGCTGAGACAATGGTATTCCATGCAGCACAAAATGGCTGGTTTTCATCTCTCGACTACATTGGTGTCAGTTTTATTGACCAAGTATTACTTCATAAATCAAAGAGGTTTAAACACATATGAACTAAGACATACACACAATGTCAATATTCATGCACGTGCAGCTTTTAACAGAAAAAAGTTCTGACTTTCTTGAGAAAACTTCTGGGACTTCTGAAATCATTAATCGTCTACTTGGCCGAACATTACAGCTGAGCGCACAATCCTCCAAAACTTGCTCTTTTAGGAAAAGCTTTGTTTCTTGATGTGCATTGTGCACATCTGCCATGGGCAGTGCAGTCATTAATCTGGCCACAGTCACTCAACTAATGTCTTTGCAGTGAACTTGGATTCATTGAGAACACACAAAAAACTATTTTGCAACAAACAGTCCAAGGCCAGCAGGCCTGTGTCAATCGCACACCTCCACAATCATTTGATCCAAATTCCCACTCTTATTCCACTTGTTTGCCCTTAACTCAATTGAATCAAACGTTATCATTCTTGTTTAGTCTGTGGCCTGTATCCTCAGGCGTTGTTCCAGTGGATTTCTGTACCTTTGGCTGAAAATCAACAGGCTGAGTCAATAGCTTCAACGTGATTTCCATCAATCTTTTGCCTGAAGTTGGAATGATCTCAAGAGAGAAGCTGTGAGGAAATTCCTGCCCCAGAAACAGAAAGTGCTGGAAAAGCTCAGCCACCCTGGCAGCATCGGTGGAGAAAGAAATGGAGTTAACGTTTTGAGTTCAATTTGACTTCTTTGGAATGAAAGTGAGGCAGAACTGTGATGTGGGCGGCACGGTAGCACAGTGGTTAGCACTGCTGCTTCACAGCGTCAGGAACCCGGGTTCGATTCCCCGGCTTGGGTCACTGTCTGTGCGGAGTCTGCACGCTCTCTCCGTGTCTGCGTGGGTTTCCTCCGGGTGCTCCGGTTTCCTCCCGCAAGTCCCGAAAGACGTGCTTGTTAGGTGAATTGGACATTCTGAATTGTCCCTCAGTGCACCTGAACAAGCGCTGGAATGTGGCAACGAGGGAATTTTCACATAAACCTCATTGCAATGTTAATGTCAGCCTACTTGGGACACTAATAAAGATTATATTGTGTGTTTTATGCTGTTGATAAAGTAGGGGGGGTAGCAGTGATAGGGGGATGGGATGAGGGTCAGGTGGGGCAAAAGGTAAGGTCAAGGAGTTTAAACTGCATAAATGCCATGGGAAAAAACCCAAAGAGAGCGGAAACAGTAATAGTCAAGAATGGAACACTTGTCCAAAGTAGGTGTTAATAGCAGAATTAAGGTCAGTAATGTCTGAAAGCAAAACATGAGAATTATATGCAGGCTCTGGGGGAGGAAAACATCTTGGCAGGTTGCCTACAGCCATGGAGGAACAACAGGATAAATGATGCCCACAAGGGACAAAAAGAATCAAATGCAAGTTCAGCTGTGTATCTTTAAGAATGGATATTACAAGAATGGCAAAGCCAGAAGTGGCACTCCTGGCATCAATTCAGCGTTACACACTCACTTATGTCCCAATCACCCTATTCTGCATACTTCCAGTATGGATGTTATTTTGCATCAAAATGACACCCACAGCACCTGTACCTCAATCCAGGCACATTTTGCAGCCGACACCTCAATCCAGAGGAATAGCATGGCCGGAAAATATCATTGCCATGTAGTTTACTGGAGAAAGTGGTTGATCTTTTCCTTAGCCACTCACCCCAATAGATTGAAAAAGGTTTAATTTCCAGTCGGGCGGCGATCACTCTGAACCAGCCCCAGGTAGGGAAGTCTGAAGCTGCCGTTGAGAGTGCAGCAGGCCGAATCCTAAACTGCAGATCATTCTGTTATGTTACTGGGATGCGGGTGGGGGTGGTGGGGGCGGGTGGGGGAGGTGGAGGAGGTTGCCTGATGGGGGCTCTTTGCAGATCCTCCGCCTTGAAAAATCTTCTGACTAAAAATTTTCCTTTATGGGTCAGGCCAGCACGAATTGGTGGTGTTATCCAGGCCAGAAAGATTGGGAATGTCAGCGGCAGGAAGGGCATCCAACGGTAAACCACCCGCCAATGGCCTATATGAAAGAGATCCCATGTAAAATAGGAAAAGCCCGAAGATGATCCATGGGTTGTGGCTCAGCAGGCAGCACTTTCACTTTGGGGTCAAAAGTCGTGGCACAGTGGCGCAGTGGTTCGCACTGCTGCCTCATGGCGCTGAGGGCCCAGGTTTGATACCAGCCACGAGTCACTGTCCATTACAGAATCTTGAGCATAAGCCCATGACTAAGGTGCCAGTGCATTACTGAGGGAGTGCTGTGTTGTTGGTAGTACCGATCTTTTGGATAACACAAACTGAGGCTCCATCTGTCTTCTCATGTGAATGGCACAGATGCCATGGTGCTCTTTTGAAGGAGGACAGGCATCGCTCCCTGGTGCCCGAGCCAATAATTATCCCTCAATTGAAAACAGATCATCTGATCATTAACTCACTGCTGTTCGGGAGATCTTGCTGTGCTAACTAGCTGCTGCGTTATAACAGTGATTACATTTCAACAGTGTTTCATGGGCTGTCAAGCATTTTGTGACCTCCTGAGGTTATGTAAGGTACTGGACAAATACAAATTCTTTCTTCTTCCTGCGATGCTAGGAACAGTCCGTATAGATCAGCGACCAAAAAACTGCATTGTGGGTTAGCACAGTGACGCAGTGGGTTAGCCCTGATGCCTCACGGCGCCAAGGTCCCAGGTTCGATCCTGGCTCTGGGTCATATTCCCCCCCACGCTTGCGTGGGTTTCGCCCCCACAACCCAAAAGATGTGCAGGGTAGGTCAATTGGCCGCGCTAAATTGTCTCTTAATTGGGAAAAAATTAATTGGATACTCTAAATTTTAAAAAAGCAATCTCCTTTTCTTCAATTGGATCTCAGTGCCACCAGAGTCAGCAGGCCTTAACCCCCGGTATCCCCAGCACGGATTTGAGGGGAGCCCCAAAGGTGCATTGGGAATCCGTCTCTAACCTACGCGGTAGGCATTTGCATGGCAGTTGTCCAGAAGTGCGAACTTGCCTTGGATTGCACTGCACTGTGAACCATCCGACAAAGTGATTGAAGTCGCTAACTTTGGATGGTTCCCGCAGGGTTACACTCATGGTTGCTCAGAAAAAGTTAGAAGAATTAAAACCTCTTCTAACTTCTGCAGAGTTACATTAAAGACCAGACTGAACCCTGCACGGGACTCGTCCCCGGGTTCCCTCCCATGCACACCTGCGACTAACGACCCCCAATCGTAGTCCCCACCCTTGACCCTCCATTAGACACCCCACCTTCCCCTACCCGCAAACCCAATGCTCATTCCTTTTTTTTTATAAATTTAGATTACCCAATTATTTTTTCCAATTAAGGGGCAATTTAACGTGGCCAATCCACCTACTCTGCACATTTTTGGGTTGTGGGGGCGAAACCCACGCAGACACGGGGAGAATGTGCAAACTCCACACGGACAGTGACCCAGAGCCGGGATCGAACCTGGGACCACAGCGCCGTGAGGCATCTGTGCTAACCACTAGGCCACCGTGCTGCCCTCCAATGCTCATTCCTGACCCAGCTAGATCCACCTCCCCCCCCCCACATCCTGGACCCCGCTCTGATGTCTGACCCTCGCACCTTGGACTCTGAAACCCCAACTTCCCACCCCACCCCACCCCCGCCCGATGATGTCTGATTCTCCCACCTTCCTGACCTCCACCTCTCCTCCAACTGCGCTGGGGGAACTCTTTCAATGCAGGCCCCGAGCAGTGCCGGCCATTGGATGTTTTAGCCCAGTTTTCAAGAGCAGGTAATTGTGCTTTAAAATCTAATTCCAGTGGGACATTGTTGCATTCAACTCGATTGGGCATTATTGCCCACTGGTATGTTATCCTCACATCACTGACAAAAGCTGCATTGGTAGTACTAATTCAAGGAGAAACTGATAAAATTCTCTTGATCCACCTGAATAACAACAAAAAACATTTATACAGGCCGCGTTTGTACGGTCTTGCCATGTCCGACTCGGTGACGCAATGAGGCAGATAAATCTCACGAGATTTACGACGCTTGGGATGCATCGCAAGATGTATGAGATCTCACGAGATGTTGTGATCTGGATCTTGCCCTCAATGGCCGGGATCCAGATTTTCATAGTTAAGTGCGCAGTAAAGCTCAGTTAAATAAGTTCGCACCAGAGTCTCTCAAGGCCAGGATCGAACACCCATGCCTTGGAGACCTCGCTGTGGTACAATTTAGCGCTGGTCCACACAAACGTGGACCAGGCATAACAGTATCTGGGGAGGGGGGGGGGGGGGGGTCTCCCAGGCAACCTGGCGCTGCCATCCTGGCACTCGGGCAGTGCTGCCCAGGCATGTCATTGTCAGGGTGTCCAGATCACACTGCCAGACTGGCAGTACCAAGGTGCCTGGGTGGCAGGTCGCCCATGCTGGGAATCAGGCCTGGGGAGCGCCCTGCCCTCATGAGTTTTTTTTAATTTGATTTGGTTTATTATTGTTACATGTATTAGTACACAGTGAAAAGTATTGTTTCCTGCATGCTGTACAAACAATGCATACCGTACACAGGGAAGGAAGGAGAGACTGCAGAATATAATGTTACAGTTATAGCAAGGTGTAGAGAAAAGATCAACTTAATACGAGGGAGGTCCATTCAAAAGTCTGATGGCAATAGGGAAGAAGCTGTTCTTGAGTCGGTTGGTACGTGATCTCAAACTTTAGTATCTTTTTCCTGACGGAAGAAGGTGGAAGAGAGTATGTCCGGGGTGCGTGGGGTCCTTAATTATGCTGGCTGCCTTTCTGAGGCAGCGGGAATTATAGATAGTCAATGGATGGGAGGCTGGTTTGCGTGATGGACTGGGCTACATTCACGACCTTTTGTAGTTTTCTGTGGTCTTGGGCAGAGCAGGGTCCATACCAAGCTGTGATACAACCAGAAAGAATGCTTCCTATGGAGCATCTGTAGAAGTTGGTGAGAATCGTAGCTGACATGCCAAATTTCCTTAGTCTTCTGAGAAAGTAGAGTTGTTGGTGGGCTTTCTTAACTATAATGTCGGCATGGGGGGACCAGGACAGGTTGTTGGTGATCTGTACACCTAAAAACTTGAAGCTCTCGACCCTTGCTACTTCATTCCCATTGATGTAGACAGGGGCATGTTCTCCACTGCACTTCCTGAAGTCGATGAAAATCTCCTTCGTTTTGTTCACATTGAGGGAGAGATTATTGTCGTCGCACCAGTTCACCAGATTCTCTACCTCATTCCTGTACTCTGTCTCATCATTGTTTCAAATCCGACCCACTACGGTGGTGTCATCAGCAAATTTGAAAATCGGGTTGGAGGGGAATTTGGCCACACAGTCATAGGTGTATGAGGAGGATAGTAGGGGGTTGAGGACAGAGCCTTGTGGGCACCGGTGTTGAGGATGATAGTGGAGGAGCTGTTGTTGCCTATCCTTACTGATTGTGGCCTGTGGGTTAGAAAGTTCAGGATCCAGTCGCAGAGGGAGTAGCCGAGGCCAAGGCCACGGAGTTTGGAGATGAGTTTCGTCGGAATAATGGTGTTGAATGCTGAGCTGTAGTCGATAAATAGGAGTGTGACATAGGTGTCTTTGTTATCTAGGTGTTCCAGTGTTGAATGCAAGGCCAAGGAGATGGCGTCTGCTGTGGAACTGTGCAACGGGAGGCGAACTGTAGTGGATGAAGGAAATCTGGGAGGCTGGAGTTGATTCGTGCCATGACTAACCTTTCGAAACACTTCATGGTGATGGATGTGAGAGCCACTGGACGATAGTCATTAAGGCACGCTGCTTGGCTTTTTTTTGGTACAGGGATGATGGTTGTCTTTTTGAAGCAGATAGAGGTGGGATGAGGGGGACTCAAGGACTGCCAAATCGGTAAGCTGGGGCATTGAGGGGATCCGCAGGCTGCGGTGGGGTGTCGAGAGATTGGGGCAGCACTTACAAATGGCGCCCCAATCTCTTCCTGTACCCGTTTAAAAGCGGGGTTGTTCTCGACGCTGCAGGTGCCATGAAACAAACCGGTAAACACACTCAAAACAGGACTCTGTTTTTCCCACTAAATCGTACCCACAGTGCCTTTCATGCAGAAAACTATCCTGCATGCTCTCGAGGTGTCTTCAGGCCAAAATGGCTGCCCAGCCACAGAAATATTTGTTAGGAGGTAGAACACCTCTTAAAGGAGCAATGGGAGGTGAAGAGGTGGTGTGATTTAAGTAGGGAGTTACAGAGCGGTGAGGTTTAATTAGTTGTGAGGCTCAAGCATTTAGGATGGAGTAAAGTGGGTGCGCAATGGCCAAAGTTGGAAGAACAGAGAGTTCTGAGGAAGTGATTATAGAAATGGGAAAGGGCGATGCCATAAAATGATTTTAAATCAGGAATGAGAAATTTAAATTGGAAACATTGATGGATGAGGGAATTAATGTTGGTCAGCAAGGACAGAAATGGTGTGGGTGCAGTTTTCTGGATGAGCTCTAGCTTATGGAGTGAAGCTGGGCAGAAGAGTGTTGTAATATATGAGTCTGGCAGTGATAAAGACAAAAGTTACAGATGTGAAACAGATGGTTATTGTATTGAAGATGGGGGATGGAAACAGTATTTGCTATCAAATTTATTTACTGTGAATGGCCACACGTGAGTTACTTCTGGAAGGACAAGGCCTGGGCATCACCTTGGCGGATCTTGAATTGGACTGGCGCCGCTTAGTGAGAATATCGGCTGGAAATCCCAGCAGGGGATTGAATAGATACTGAATTGAAATTTTGAACAATCTGATTCAATAGGGGGGGATTAGAACCAGTGGCCATGGAGTTTATGGTGGGTGCAGAAGAGAATGGCTTAAACTTTGCCAATGTTTAACTGGAAGCAACTGAAGCTTGTCCAAGTCTGGATGTCGGGCAAGCATAGTGGCAGTGAGGGGTCAGAAGAGATATTGAAGAAGTCAGAGTTGGGTGTTACCAATTTTGACATGGAAGCTGACTACATGGGCGAAATTCTCCGCACCCGCGGAAAGTCGGCAAACCATCGTAAAAATCGGGACCGTTTTACGACGGTCGCGAAGGCTTCATTTCCCGACGGATTCACTTCCTGGAAATGGGCTAGTAGCGCGGCCGCGTCAATTACGTGCGGGATGACGACGGAACGCGACGACGACACGAACCCGCCCATGTGACGCCGCCCGACGCCGTAAAAAGGCGCGGGCGACCACAGAATCTGTCGGGCAGGATGTCGGAGCCGAGGAGAGCTGCTCCTCGCTTTGCAGATGCAGACGTCGAGGCGCTACTCGATGCCGTGGAGCAGAGGAGGGGCATCATCCGCCCGCGGAGAGGGCATCGCCAACCTGCCAGCACGGTACGCCAGGCCTGGCGTGACGTGGCTGCTGCCGTCAGTGCTGTGGGGCAGACCCCTCGCTCAGCAGAGCAATGTCGGAAGAAGCTACACGACCTCACCAGGTCTGCCAGGGTAAGTGCCATGAGGGTGCCCCCTAGTCACAACCATCCCTCCCCCTTAACTGCCCGGGGGGGGGGGGGGGAGAGGGATTGGGGCAGAGTTATTTGAGGGTGGTTCACAAAGTTGTCACAGACCCTGCGCTCTGGCCCCGAGGAGAGATGCAATCGTCTGACGACAACTTGCCCCCCCCAAACTGTGCCAGTATCTGAACGGACTGCTGATACCTACCGTTTTGTAATGATCTACCTATGTTCCCTCCCCCAACAGGCCAAGGCCGGTCATAACCACCGTGAGTGGCACAAGACTGGAGGGGGTTCGCCCAACATGCACCCCCTCAGCACCTTTGAACAGAGGGCACTGGACCTTGTTGGGGGGTCTGCCTCCCGCGATATCGCGCAATGCGAGGTTGGCGGAACTGCAGCAAGTGAGACAACCCTCCCTGACAAACACCCCCCCCTCCCCCATCCTCTGTCCCTTCACAAACCCTGCCCACTGGGACACCTCCCCCATCCTCTGTCCCTTCACAAACCCTGCCCACTCGGACACCTCCCCCATCCTCTGTCCCTTCACAAACCCTGCCCACTGGGACCGTCCAGCGGCCTGCCGAGCAAATCGAAATAACCCGTCTCATTCTCTTCCCTAGGACGTGATGCCGAACGACCAGGGCCGTCTGCCTCCAGACGGAGACAGGAATCTGCCGCCACCTCACCCGGGGCCTCACAACAGAGGGTGCCCGATCAGCGGGCAGCCCTATCCGCCCCAACCCAATCTGCGGACCAGGACGCACAGAGGGTTCGAAGTCCACCACCACCACCAGAAATGGCCAGGGACAACCCTCCTGTCGCTGAGCAGCCCCACACCATGGACGAGGCCCTAAGCATTGAGAACGTCGGGCTTGCGGCACTGCTTTCTCCCACCACATCCATCATCCCAGAGGCACACACCCCGGCGGGCCTATTTAGTGATGAGTCTCCTGGGGCACAGTCTGGTTGGCACATCACAGCTGAGCAGGTACAGCAGGTGGAGGTCGGAGCAACAGAGGGCCCGGACTCGCGGAGGCCAGACCAGGCCCAGGATGCAGCTGGCTCCCAGACGTTTTCTGAGTTCCTGGAGTTTATCAACCCACCCGCACAGCCGATGCCTCAGGAAACCCAGGGAAACAATGACGGGATGAGGGCTTCCTTCCAGACTGCAGACGCTGTTAGAGGAGTCGAACCGCGTCCAAGAGCAGGGAGTGGTGCCGCTCATGGCAGAGACCCAGTCCGACACCGCACGGGTGGCATCCGCGGTGGAGGCAATGGGTCAGGTTATGCAAGACGTTGGGGTTAATGTGCACGCGTCATCCTCGGCCCTGGACAGGGTGGCCCTCTCACAGGCAGCAATGTGCCATAGCCAAAACGACATTGCCGGCGCCCTGCGGGCCATGGCCGAGTCTCAGCAGGTCATTGGCCAGTCGCAGCACGCCATGGCACAGTCCCAGCAGTCGATAGCACAGTCCCAGCAGTCGGTCGCGGAGACCATCAACCGCCTGACACATGTGCTGGATGGCGTCGTGCACACACAGGTTGAGATCGCACAGTCCCTGGCGGGAATGTCTAACTCCCTGGACTCCGTCTCTGCAAACCTTCGGATCCTGGTGGATACCGTTGCAGGCCTCCAGGACTGGCAGCGCCAGGTGTCGGTGGCGCGACGGGGAACCTCCCCGCTCGCACCTCTGTCCCAAAGTGAGGCCCGGGGGCCACCGGGCTCCCCGAGGGAGGAGGAGGTTTCGGGGTCCGTCCCATTAACTCCATCACGGGACGTCCCGGAATTCTCGGCCTCCCCCGTCCCATCCCTGGTGCATCGGGTGGGCAGCAGGCAGAGCAGGGTGGCACAATGTCACCCGAGACGCCCGCAGTGCAGCCTGGCCCATCCAGGCCGGGTCGCCCCAGGAAACGCATAGCCAAGGAGAAACGAGTCGAGGGGGGCAATTCGCAGCAATCCTCCTCCACCCCTGCTGTATCATCTGGGGAATCACTTAGACGTAGTGGTAGGGCCGTAAGGCAACTAAGATAGACACTGAGTACGTTGGCACGGGTGAAGGGCACAGTTTAGTTGTAGGGGCTAGGGCACCTGTAAATAATTGTTAATATTAAACGCACTGTTCCACCTTACTTGTAATACCGTGTGATTGTTCCACAGGCACAGGAATCGTGATGGTGACCGAGTGTCGCTGGGGTGACAGGTGGTGAAACCTCGGTGCCGGGTGTGCAGTCCCTGCCCCTACCCCCTCCCACAGCTAGCCCACGCGGGCACGTGATGGAGTGTCAGTGACGAACTCAGCGGCCACCAAGGTGGATGGTTCAGCTATTGCCATGGGTCAGACTCTCTCTAATGATTCTGAGCTCACAGCTCTTCGCAGAGCGGGCTGTCATCATTCCACATGGCACTGATCACACCCGCTGACACAGCCATCAATGTTGTGCCATTCCGTCTGTACCCAGTGATAAGCGTCATGTCGAAGTGGAGCAGTGTACACTGAGGGGGGGGGGTTGTGGTGGTGGCAGTTGTGTGGTGACCCTCTGCATGACTAGCGATGCAGGTGGTGGTTTGGTGTTCATCGGGGACGTCACATGCGATGCGTGAACCGTGCTGCCACCAAGGCGTCGCGTGCCCGCCGTCCTTGCCGGGTCCGTCGTGCCGCCTCCTGGACATCACCAGCACCTGGGTCGTGTCTGCGTGCTGCGCCCGCCACTCCGCCAGCGTCCTCCTCCTCCTCCTCCTTCTCCTCCTCCTCCTCCTCCTCCTCCTCCTCCTCCTCCTGCTCCTCTGTGCTGGCACCACTGCCACGAGCTTCTCCCTCCGCCTCCTGCAACAGGTCATCTCCCCTCTGCATCGCGATGTTGTGCAGCGCACAGCAGACCACTACAATGCGAGCGACCCTGTCGGCCTGGTACTGCAGGGCCCCTCCGGAGCGGTCCAGGCACCTGAATCTCATCTTCAGGAGGCCAAGGCAGCCCTCCACCACACCCCTGGTTGCTGCATGGGCCTCGTTGTATCGTGTTTCCGCATTGGTCTGAGGCCTCCGTATAGGCGTCATCAGCCAAGACCTCAGCGGATAACCCCTGTCACCTAGCAACCAGCCCCTCAGCCGGGGGGGACGTCCCTCAAACATCGCAGGGATGAACGACTGCGCTAGTATGTAGGAGTCATGCACACTCCCTGGGAACCTTGCACAGACGTTCATGAAACTCATGTGGGGGTCGCATACCACCTGGACATTAATGGAGTATGTCCCCCTCCTGTTTGTGAACACTTCCTTGTCCACAGCAGGCGGGCGCATGGGGACGTGAACACAGTCGATTGACCCCTGAACCCTCGGTATCCCGGCCACACTGGCAAATCCACGGGCTCGTGAGTCTTGACTTGCTTGGTCCTCGGGGAAGGTGATGTAGCGGTCCGCGATGGCATAGAGGGCGTCGGTCACATCCCGGATGCACCTGTGCACCGATGACTGGGAGATCCCAGAGATGTCCCCGCTCGGAGACTGGAAGGAGCCGGTAGCATAGAAGTTCAGAGCGACCGTCACCTTGATGGCTACCGGGATCGCGTGTCCTCCCCCCGTTCCACGTGGGGCGAGGTGCGACAGGAGTTCGCAGATATGTATCACCGTCTGCCTACTCAGCCGGAGTCTTCTCCTGCAGGTGATGTCCGGCATTGTTAGGAAAGAGACCCGGACACGGTACACCCTCGGCTTTGGTCGTCGCCTCTGACGCCGTGGCTGCACCCTCACTCTCTCCTCTTCCTCTTCCTCCTCCTCCTCCTCCCCCTCCTCCTCCTCCCCATGCTGCTGGACGACTGGCAACTCCTCGGCCCTTCCCTCTGCTGCTGCAGCTGGCCCTGCAGTCACTGCGGGTTGTGGCTGTGGACGCTGCTCCATCTCCAAATGCAGTAGAGCGGCCCCAACCACTGCGCAGAACATAGGCGTTCTGTTCACAGACATTGTGCTAACCTACAGAAGGGTGGTGGGAGGCAGAGAAACGGAACATGTTAGACGGACGTTAGTCGACACCTCGGCAGCCGCCAGCCATGGGATACCAGTGTGTCCCGGTGGCCTGGTCGCGCTGCTGACACGCGGTCAGCCTAATCCCTGGTCACTTTCTGCATCCAACGGCCAGTAAACTATGGCCTCCTCACGGGTGCGTCAGTGGCCTGTGGCCGGAAGCCACAGGGGAACCAGCGGCCGTGTCCTCGTCACCTGCACACCATGGCATGCTGGCAGACATATTGTTACGGGGTTGGACGGCTCACTCTCTACCTAACCCCCCCCCCCTCCGTCGCCCCCCACTGCCCCCTCCGTCTCCCCCACTGCCCCCTCCGTCTCCCCCACTGCCCCCTCCGTCGCCCCCCACTGCCCCCTCCGTCTCCCCCACTGCCCCCTCCGTCCCCCCCCACTGCCCCCTCCGTCCCCCCCACTGCCCCCTCCGTCCCCCCCACTGCCCCCGTTCTGGACCCCCTCCCGTTCCCAGGGATGCCTTCCCCGTTGTGGCCAGTCTCGAGCGGTGCGCTGAACGGTGCGCTGAGCGGTGCGCTGAGTGGTGCCCTGACCTCCTCCAAGCAGTCGTCAGCCAGGCCGACTGGTTGACGAATTTAAAAAGCAGGTGTGTTTCACAACGTCCAAACAGGGCGCCATGACGTCGGGACTTCGGCCCATCCGGGCCGGTGAATAGCGGGGGGGCTCTCAGTGGCGATTCTGGTCGTGTCAGGGGCGGGAAGGAGGCGTTTGTCGGGAAACGCGACTCCGACAATTTGCGGGGTTCGGAGAATAGCGGGAGGGCGTCGGAACAGCGTCGCCGTAAAAATTTCCGACGCCCGCTATTCTCAGAACCGTCGTGAGTCCGGAGAATCGCGCCCCATGTCTTTGGATGAAGTCTCCAAGCAGCAGATTGTAGAAGACAAAGAGGAGGTGGACAAAGATAAAATTTGGGGGAACTTCAGAGGTCATGGTGCTGAGGTAGAAATTGAGGACATTGCAAGTACTGCTTTGACTATGATTAGATAATCAGAATGTAACCAAAGGCAATCCAACAGTTGAACAAAGCAGGAATGTTATTAAGTACCAGCCTCCCCGGACAGGCGCCGGAATATGGTGACTAGGGGCTTTTCACAGTAACTTCATTGAAGCCTACTCGTGACAATAAGCCATTTTCATTTCATTCATTTTTCAAGTGATTGCTCATGTCAAAGTCTCAGAGAAGGGAAAAATGTACCGTGGTTACTGTAATGATATATATATATAGGTGCGCCAGTGAAGGGTTAATTATTACATCACAGTGCAATTCAAACACTAGAGGGCACCACCAGTTCTCAGTATAAATATCAGACCTCAGGTAATGCTCGGTAGTTAGAAAAGGAGGAGTATTTATCACAGCACGAGGAGTAGTTTAGATTAGAGAGAGAGTTAATATGAGGACATTAGTTAATACTAGGTTATAGATTACTGTTTAACAGATTCAACCTTACCTTATTAGTAGCTGTAGCTCAGTAGTGTGTCTGAACTTTATTCAATTAATCGTTATTCAATAAAATTGGTTTTGCTTCAGTCTAACTATGGCGGTTTTTTTCTCATCAACTCAACAGACCATTCTGGATCACAAGGCAAAGAATAACGGCATATTACCGCAAACTGTGATATAACAGTTACAGTCACAGAGGTTTCCATGTATGGTTGTGTTTAGGGCTGTTTCAGTGCGGGGAGAGTAGCAGATGCCATAGTGGAGAGATTTAAAGATAGTCACAGAGTTGGGACTTGATAACATGTTCAAGGATTTAAGAGGAAAGGAAGGTTAGAGATACAGCAGAGCTTGGCAAATACAGAGGGATGAAAGGTGAGTTTTATTTGAGGGTGGGTTCATAATGAATACTTTGAAAAAGAGAGTGAGTGTCATCAAGCAGCATCACAGCCAGCAAAGGAAGTTGGATGAGAAGGAAAAGAGTTCATGATGGAACATCAAATTCAGACCTGACGACATCTGAGATGTCATATAAACAGGAACTACAATTATTGAGTTCAACTCTCTTATCTCAAAACCGGTTGTCCAGAAATATCCCCAAACCACAAAATACAATAGCAGGTCATCAGGAAGCAGGCCCGGAATGCAGACGGGTGTAGCTTTAAGAAGCTTATGCCTGCAGGAAAATGCAAAGAAACACCTAAATAGATGGGAAGAAATGGAGCAGCTCCAAGCTCGATGAGAAAAATATACGGGGACATACTGAGAGAAGGCTCGCATGGCAACCATTGGCTATTTCAAACTGTCACAGCACAACAGAATTGTTATTTAGGTGGTCAAAACATATTGCGGAACTATGATCTTTTTGCAGCCCCTAGTGAGTATAGAAAACAACAAATGGATTTCCTGTGGCGGCAATGCGGAGCTAAGCCGCACGATCGGCAGCTCCCGCGAATAACGGACTTTGGGGCTCTTTTCAGGGCCCCCAACAGAACTTCGTCGACGAATCCCGGCGTGGGAAGGGGACTGGAGTCGATCCCCAAGGTCTTATGGTCCGGACCAGGAGTGGGGTAAGAAGAAAAATGGTGGAAGCACCCCTGGAGGAGTGGGGGAGGAGAAGCGGGATGGCAGCCGGCGGAGGCCTTAAGGGGCTGAGGCGGTGGGCGCAGGAGCAGCAGGAGACTCTGGTGCGCTGCTTCCAGGAGCTTAAGGTGGAGTTGCTGGAGTCGCTGAAGTCTGCCACCACAGAGCTGATGGAGACTCAGACAGCCCAGGGGGTCGCGATCCGGGAGCTGCAGCAGCAGGCCTCCGAGGGGGAGGATGGGGCCGTGGCAGTTGTAGGGAAGGTGGAGAGGCATGGGGCGCTCCATGGGAGGTGGCGGGAGCGGTTCGGGGGGCTGGACGGCCGGTCGAGGCGGAGGAATTTGCGAATCCTGGGCCTCACGGAGGGGCTGGAGGGGTCGGACCTGGCGGCCTGCGTGGTTGTTGTGCTGGGCTCGCTGATGGGAGCTGGGTCCTTCCAGGGGCCCCTGGAGTTGGAGGGGGCCCGCGGGGTTCTGGCTGGGAGGCCCAGGCGGGGCGGGCCGTCGCGGGCGGTGTTGGTGCGGTTTCACCGGTTCGTGGATCGTGGGTGCATGCTCCGGTGAGGGGGGTGGGGGGGGGGGGGGGGGGGGGGGGGGGCAGGTGGAAGAGCACGGAGGTGCAGGTCTTCCGGGGCTGGAGTGTGGGGGATGGCTGGGCAGGGGGCCGGGTGGGGGCGGTGCTCCACAGACGGAGCGTGAGGTTTGGCGTGTTGCAGCCGGCGCGTCTGTGGGTCGCCTACAGGGACCGGCACCATTGTTTTGGGTCCCTGGAGGAGGCGTGGGCCTTTGTGTGGGCCGGGAAACTGGACTCAAACTGGGAGTCTAAGATGGGGGATTTTGTATGATAATGTAATTGTGTTTGTTCTGTTTAATGCAAGGTGTGGGTTGGCTTTAGGGTGGGTGGGGTGATGTCGTTATGTCCTTTTGTATGGGTCTTGTGGACGGGTTCGGGCAGGGACAGGGAGTCCTAGTCTTGAGGGGGTTGGGGGGGGTGGGGTACCGGGTTGCTGCTGAAATGGTCAGGAAGGAGCTGGAGGATACAGGGGGTGCTGGGGGGGGGGGGGAGTTGCCGCCGTGGGGAACTGGCCGAGCGGGGGACGCTGGCCAGTGGTGGGCAGCGGATGGGTTATAGAACATAGAACAGTACAGCACAGAACAGGCCCTTCGGCCCTCGATGTTGTGCCGAGCAGTGATCACCCTACTCAAACCCACGTAGCCACCCTATACCCGTAACCCAACAACCCCCCCTTAACCTTACGTTTTAGGACACTACGGGCAATTTAGCATGGCCAATCCACCTAACCCGCACATCTTTGGACTGTGGGTGGAAACCGGAGCACCCGGAGGAAACCCACGCACACACGGGGAGGACGTGCAGACTCCGCACAGACAGTGACCCAGCCGGGAACCGAACCTGGGACCCTGGAGCTGTGAAGCATTTATGCTAACCACCATGCTACCGTTGTGGCTGGTCGGCGGGCGGGGGGGGGGGGGGGGGGGGGGGCAGGGAGCCCTCTGATCCGGCTGATAGCCTGGGGTATGGGGGGGCTGAATGGGCCGGTCAAACGTGTTTGCGCACTTGAAGGGGCTGAAGGCGGATGTGGCCATGCTCCAAGAGACACACCTGAAAGTGGCGGACCGGGTTTGGCTGAGGAAGGGATGGGTGGGCCAAGTATTTCACTCAGGGCTGGATGAGAAGAGTCGGGGGGTGGCGATCCTGGTGGGAAAGAGGGTGGCATTTGAGGCGTTAGATGTGGTGGCTGACAGTGGCGGGAGGTGTGTGGTGGTGGGTGGTGGGCTGCGGCGGGAGTGGGTGGTGTTGGTGAATGTTTGCGCCCCAAATTGGGACGATGTGGGGTTTGTGCGGTGTATGTTGGGCCGCGTTCCGGACCTGGAGGTGAGGGGCCTGATCGTTGGGGGGGGGGGGACTTCGGATCGGTGCTGGATCCCCCATTGGCTCGATCCAGGTCCCAGACGGGTGGGGGGCCGGCGACGGCTAGGGTGTTGGGGGGGTTTGTGGATCGGGTGGGGGGGGGGGGTGGATCCCTGGGGGTTTGCGGGACCGAGGGCCAGGGAGTGCTCGTTTTTCTCCCACGTGCATAAGGCCTATTCTGGGGGCGCCGATTGAGCTGGAGGAGCTGGTTAAAGGGATAGGGAACATGCAGTTGGGGAATGCGCTGGGGCCGGATGGGTTTCCGGCCAAATTTTATAAAAGGTATGCGGACCTGTTGGTACGGACCTTTAACGAGGCAAGGGAAGGGGGGGGCTTTGCCCCCAACTATGTCACGGGCGCTGATTTCCTTGATCCGGAAGCAGGACATGTACCCTCTGCAGTGTGGGTCATATAGGCCGATCTCGCTGCTAAATGTAGACGCCAAGCTGCTGGCAAAGATCTTAGGCACAAGAATAGAGGATTGTGTGCCGGGGGTCATTCATGGGGACCAGACGGGGTTTGTGAAGGGAAGCCAATTGAATACAAACATATGAAGGCTTCTCAATGTCATTATGATGCCGGCTGTGGAAGGGGAGGCGGAGATAGTGGTGGCATTAGATGCGGAGAAGGCCTTTGATAGGGTTGAGTGGGGGTATCTGTGGGAGGCGTTGGAGAGGTTTGTATTTGGGGAGTGGTTTGTCCGTTGGGTGAGGTTGCTCTATGAGGCCCCGATGGCGAGTGTAGCCACGAATAGGAGAAGGTTGGAGTACTTTCGGCTGTACCGGGGGACGAGACAGGGGTGTCCCCTGTCACCCTTGCTCTTTGCGTTGGCAATTGAGCCCCTGGCCATGGCGTTGAGGGAGTCAGGGAACTGGAGGGGCCTGGTGCGGGGTGGGGAGGAGCATCGAGTGTCGCTTTATGCGGACGACCTGTTGCTGTATGTGGCGGACCCGGTTGGGGGGATGCCGGAGGTGATGAGGATTCTTAGTGAATTTGGGGGCTTCTCTGGGTATAAGCTGAACCTGGGCAAGAGCTAGTTGTTCGTGGTGCACCCGGGGGATCAGGAGGAGGGGCTTGGTAGGCTCCCACTGAAGCAGGCAGGGAAGAGCTTCAGGTACCTAGGAGTCCAGGTGGCTGAGAGCTGGGGGGCCCTGCACAAGCTCAACCTCACAAGGTTGGTGGAGCAGATGGAGGAGGAGTTCAAAAGGTGGGATATGTTACCGCTGTCACTGGTGGGGAGGGTGCAGTCCGTTAAGATGACGGTGCTCCCGAGGTTTTTGTTCCTGTTCCAGTGCCTCCCCATCCTTAACCCGAAGGCCTTTTTTAGGAAGGTCAACAGGAGTATTACGGGATTTGTGTGGGCGCATGGGACTCCGAGGGTGAGAAGAGTGTTCTTGGAACGGGGCAGGGATGGGGGGGCTGGCGTTGCCCAACCGCTGTGGGTACTACTGGGCTGCCAATGCAGCGATGGTGCGTAAGTGGGTAATGGACGGGGAAGGGGCAGCATGGAAAAGGATGGAGGTGGCGTCCTGTGTGGGCACGAGCCTGGAGGCGCTGGTAACAGCGCCGTTGCCACTCCCTCCAACGAGGTATACCACAAGCCCAGTGGCGGCGGCTACACTCAAAATTTGGGGGCAATGGAGACGGCATAGGGGAGAAGTGGGGGGCTCGATGGAGGCCCCGATACGGGGGAACCATCAGTTTGTCCCAGGGAGCATTGATGGCGGATTTCTAGGCTGGCACAGGGTAGGGGTTAGGAGGTTGAGGGACCTGTTTGTGGAGGGGAGGTTCGCGAGCTTGGGGGAGTTAGAGGGGAAGTTTGGGCTCCCCCCGGGGAACATGTTCAGGTACATGCAGGTTAGGGCGTTTGCCAGGCGGCAGGTGGAGGGGTTCCCCTTGCTGCCCCCACGTGGGGTACGGGGCAGGGTGCTCTCGGGAGTGTGGGTTGGAGGAGGGAGGATTTCGGACACATACCGGGTAACACAGGAGGTAGACGAGGCCTCGGTGGAGGAACTGAAGGGTAAATGGGAAGAGGAGCTGGGTGAGGAGATTGAGGAGGGGATGTGGGCGGATGCCCTGGAGAGAGTGAATTCCTCGTCTTCCTGTGTGAGGCTTAGCCTCATACAGTTCAAGGTGCTGCACAGGGCTCACATGACTGGGACGAGGATGAGTAGGTTTTTCGGGGGCGAAGACAGGTGTGCTAGGTGCTCGGGGAGCCCAGCGAACCATGCCCATATGTTTTGGGTGTGCCCAGAGCTGGGGGAGTTTTGGAAGGGGGTAGCAAGGACGGTGTCGAGGGTGGTAGGATTCAGGGTCAAGCCAGGCTGGGGACTCACAATTTTTGGGGTTGCAGTGGAGCCGGGAGTGCAGGAGGCGAAAGAGGCCAGTGTCCTGGCCTTTGCGTCCCTAGTAGCCCGGCGGAGGATTCTTCTTCAGTGGAAGGATGCAAGGCCCCCAAGCGTGGAGGCCAGGGTCAATGATATGGCGGGGTTCATCAAATTGGAGAAGGTGAAATTTGCCCTGAGGGGATCAGTACAGGGGTTCTTTAGACGGTGGCAGCCTTTCCTGGACTTCCTGGCGGAACGGTAGGGAAATAGGCCGGCAGCAGCAGCAACCCGGGGGGGGGGGGGGGGGGGGGGGGTTGGTTCGGTGGGAGGGAGAACTGTGTACATGGGTTTGTGGGATGTGGCGGGTGTTATCTCTTTCCCTTTTGTTGTTTGCTTTTTTCTTCTTCTTTGTTTGCAGTTGCTTTTGTAGTTGGGTGGGTGTTGTTCTTGGGTTGTTTTGTTAATATTGTTTTGTTGTTTATATTTTGTGAAAATCTTGATAAAAATTATTTTTAAAAAAAAGAAAACAACAAATAGAACATAGAACAGTACAGCACAGAACAGGCCCTTCGACCCTCAATGTTGTGCCGAGCCATGATCACCCTACTCAAACCCACATGTCCACCCTATACCCGTAACCCAACAACCCCCCCCCTTTAAGTTGCAAATGTGCAACTTCTTAATGTTACAGGCCAGTACAATCCTGTTATCCAGCATTATGTATGTGGATGTGCTAGGTTCCCAAAGGCTGGTGACAAGGACTCGTAACAAACAATACTTCATCAATGAGCACTCCTCCATACTTGCACGCTGCCCGCGCTCCGTGGAAAGCTCCTGTGAATCCATCACGTGACCTCTTAAGTAGCCGCATCACCACATGACCACTTGGTCTACAATGCACAGAAGGGGCTGGATTATCCGCAGCCCCGCGGCAAAATCACGTTTGGTGCAGGGGCGGAGGGAGAATCAACTTTCGCTTCGAAATTGGGCCCAGTCTCGGTGCAGCAATTCTCCAGGACCTGAGAAACAGCGTTTTCGCGAATTAATCCGCGTGGCTGGAGGGCCACTGCCAGAGGCCCATCTAGCGATTCTCCGCTCTTGACCGGCCGAGTTCCCGACGGCGTGGAACTAACATGCTATGACCAGTCGGGACTCTCGTGTGACGGCTATGCACTCAGTCCGTGGCTGCCCTGGTGAGGGGCAGGGGGATCGGGCACCCGGTGGGGGCGTCCAGGGGACAGATCGGGTGGGTCGGATGCAAGGGTGCACGACCGATCGGGGGGGGACCTACATCTTGCAGCTGCCTCCGCAGTCCGAGTCCCCCCATGGCACGCGGTACTGCCGCTGCAGGCCACCGCCGTGTGCGTGCGCAGACTCGAAAGCGGAAGTGAGGATACCCGTTTCCGCCGCTAAAGCAACGAGAATCACTCCGGGTCCCTGCTAGCCCCCCTGTGGGTCAGTGAATTCGCTCATATTTTCTTTAGGAATCTTCGGAATGAAACGTCAGCGTTTTTACGCCGGCGAGGGGACCTGGCCCCATTTTGGGAGAATCCAGCCCAAGGTGTTGAGCAGACCTGGGATTGGGCATTCAATAAGATATAGTGCTGAGACTCAAAGTACAGCTACAGTACAGGTGCCCAACATCACAATGTTCTGGTTTCCCTTATGTTGAATTTATGCCATTTGGATGTTGGAATTCTGTCGAAAAAAAATTGCTTTCAGGTAATGGCACTGTGGAAAAATAGTCCATTTTCTGTGCAAATCAGTTAAGAAGCATTTAAAAGCTCTCTTACGGTCCAGACAAAAACAAAGCTAGCCAAGGCAGAATGATTCTCCCAGACCATGAATAAACTGCAGAACACAAACAAGTCTATGGCAGCAGCTTATCTCAGACAGGTTTTATGAGGCATCTCGGTGCCAGAGATGCACCTATTGCCGTTATTGCACCCATCTGACCCCATGCAAACGTGGGGCTCTTCCACTGACGCTGCACACTTCACTGGGGTCAGCACTACCTGCAGAGCACTGACGGATATGATCATGACCAAAGAAATTTGGGACCAAAGCATATAAATTGCAGAAATCATGAGCTTATGCTGCATGCGTGTAGCGTCATTAAATGTGAGTGTGGGCTTGAGGTACAACATTGTAGCCGTGACAGGGCATCCTGCGCTCATGCTTCATGTGGTTTGATGCTGGCAGTGTACAAAATAAAACGCTGGGGATTTCCGTCAATCATTCCCTTATTAGAACAAACAGCATAAACATGTTCAGATCCTTACTGAAAATTTTAGTCTCGTGCACATACATCAAACGGGCGACAAATTGTTCTGGGCTGAATTTGCTCTGTCTGCTACATTTAACAAATAGGGGAAATGCTTCAATGAAACTCAAGTGGTGGCTGATGTAACAGGGTTGTTAAGTGACTTAAGGCTAGCAACTTAACTGAATTTTAGCTGAATGTGTGAACACATTGTTTAAAAGTAGCTCGCAAAGGCTAAACTCCTCCGTTGTACCATGAACATTAAGGCACAGTTACTTAACTGAATTGGCAGAAAATACCAAACCTCTCTCCCCCCCCTCCCTCCTCTTTCTGAATTAACCTTCTTGATTCAAAACTATTTCAAGATCAGAAATGAAAGCTTCTCCCTGATAACGTGGCAGCGAAGTTAGGGATCTTTGGGGTAATCAATTCAGCTCTTCTTAAATGCCCCATGTTGTTTTATGTTGTTAACTAAAACAATCCTGCAATTTGAAATGAAATGATATGCCTGAAGCAGCATTTCCCGGGGTTTTAGTTTTCACACTGCTGAGGAATGAGGCAATCCCTGGCCAGATGCCTGTTTACTTTTCCTTCAGTATTGAAGTTGAATGCCTCATTTGTAGAAGTAATGAGACCATTGTAATTCACCCAATGCATCCCCGCTGTTTGTTTCACACAAATCTACATAATTAAATATGCTTAAGATTCTTCATCAAACTCTGCTTTATACCCTGATCAGTCTGTTACAGTTTAAGGCGAGGAGAAAGGGCAAAACTATACAAGCAAGGGACTAGCATATTTCATAGGTACAAAAATAATCACTGTTTTTCAACAAAATAGGAAATAAGCTGAAAGGGGAAGTCGTTAAAGTGTAGTAAATTCACATGCACCCTTCATGGAAGCAAGGCAGTGGCCATGGGAATAAAAAATTCCTTTGACAGTGTTCCTGCCAAGTTTTTTGGCATGTCCTTGGCCAAGTAGGGGTTGTATTGCTGAAGTCTACAGAGACGAGAGAAAGGATGAATTGAATTTAGTTCTCCTTTGTGAATACTGGGAGAGAGAAAAAGGACACGGCAAAGCTTTTATTGACTAAACTCCAAATCCAGTGTGTCAAACTGGGGAAATTGCTCAGTCAGATGAAAGCCAAGAGTGGCCTGGGCTCAGTACAGCTGAGGCGGTGGAATCAATTCGGAAAACAACAGTGCAGCTTAATGGTTGCAAGGCAGTGAAACGGATGGAAAAGTAGACAGCCGAACCTTGAGCTGAATGCAGAGAAACCTGCAAACTTATCTTTCAATCATCTTGTTTTGCGATACTGATTATTGAAGAGCCGCTATTTTCCAACAACAACTTCTAGGATTTGTAGCGTGCTGCTAAGATGGTGCCTCACAGGAGTATAGTTAAAGCACATTTGACGCCGAGGCACAGAAGGTGATCTTAAGATGGATGGCCAAAAAAACAGGTCGAAGAGATTCGTTTTAAGCTCCAACTTAGAAGAGGAGAGAAAAGAGCGAGGGTTGTGGAAGAAGTTCCAGAGCTGAGGCTCTGTTGGGGTGGTGAAAATTGCCAATGCTCAAATAGTCATTTCAAGGGTGGCAAGGTGGCACAGTGGTCAGCATTACTGCCTCACAACACCGAGGACACAGGTTCGATCCCAACCCCGGGTCACTGTCCGTGTGGAGTTTGCACATTCCTCCGTGTCTGCGTGGGTCTCTCCCCCACAACCACAGATGTGCAGGGTAGGTGGACTGGCGACGCTAAATTGCCCCTGAATTGGGAAAACATTTAAAAAAGCCATTCAGTCAATAGGCTGGTACAGGAATTAAACCTTGAGATCTTACTGTCTATGTGGTTTAAAACCACACACTCCGAAATGCATTTAATCTATTCGAGCATTGGGGAAGCGGGACATCAAAACTAATAAATTAGAATCATTAACCAAATTGTTCATTTCGAATAAAAAACGAAAATGCTGTTGAGACTCAGCAGGTCCGGCAGCATCTGTGGAGAGAGACAGAGGGTGAGATTTTTTAAAATAAATTTTTACGGGATGTGGGCATCGCTGGCAACACCAGCATTTATTGCCCATCCCTAATTGCTGTCGAGAAGGGGGTCGTGAGCTGCATTCTTGAACCGCTGGTGTCCATGCAGTGTAGGTACATCCACAGTGCTGTCAGGGAGGGAGTTCCAGGATTTTGACGAAGCGACAGTGAAGGAACGACGATATATTTCCAAGTCAGGATGGTGAGTGACTTGGAGAGGAACGTCTAGGTGGTGCTCTTCCCAGGTATCTGCTGCCCTTGACCTTCTAGATGGTCATGGTCATGGGTTTGGAGATGCTGTCTAAGAAGCCTTGGTGAGTTCCTACAGGGCATCTTGTAGATGGTACACATGGTTGCCACTGTTCATCAGTGGTGGAGGGAGTGAATGGCTGTGGAAAGGGGTAACAATCAAGCTTTGTCCTGGATGCTGTTCAGTTTTTTGAGTGTTATTGGAGCTGTACTCATCCAGGCAAATGGGGAGTATTCCATCACACCCATGACTTGTACTTTGTAAGTGGTGGGCAGGCTTTGAGGGGTCAGGGGGTGAGTTACTTGCCTCAGGATTCCTAGCCTCTGACCTGCTCTTGTAGCCACAGTATTTATATGGCTAGTCTAGTATAGTTACTGGTAACTCCCTGGATGTTCACAGTAAGAGGTCTCACAACACCAGTATGTAATTCTCTAAGTCTGAATGAAGATTGTAGACTTACAGTGAACACAAACACTTTATTCAAAGGGTTTGTTCTGTTTCCAGAGCTCCACTAGGTGTAAAACAGTCAAGAGGTATGACCAGTGAAACTAAGGTAAACTGCCTATGCTGAGCTGTCTCCATTGTGCTGCTGCTCACTAGCTCTGTCCATCTCAAAGAGGTGGATCCTACCTTGGGCTCGACCCTTTATACCCGTCTCTGATGCTGCCCTCTAGCGGTGCTGTGACTGTTACATCTGTGTTGCAGTCCCTGGTGCATGTGCAGATGTATGAACACATGTACAGATCACTACATCCCTCCCCCTTTTGACTGGATATGTTTCCTCAACTGACCGCATGAAAACTGTACAGAAAAAGTGGTGAGAATAAGCAAATCTGCACACTGTGAAAATGAGAAAGTAATACAGAAACAACTAACTGTGTTGTGAGTCCATCATGAGAAATGTTCATATTCGTCTTGTGGGTGTGTTGAAATGTCATTACAAATCCAGCCGGTTGGGTGTCTTACGGCTTCTGCTGGAGCATCGTAACAGTGGAGGTCGGGATGACGGTTTGATGTAATCAAGAGTACTGTCTGGCGTTGTCTGGCGAGGAACGTCCTGTGGACTAATGGACTTGGTCAAGTCCAGTGTGGGAAAGACATGTGTTGTCGGCCGAAGCATTAACAGATCCCGGCGGGTTACGGCAAAAGAGTACTCCCGCCGATGACTTGACAATGTAGGACCGCGTTGCCTCCTGCCTGATCACCGTGGCTGGCTCAGACCATCCGCCTTCTGGGTCCCTGATCCTGACGATGTCGCCCATGTTTAGTGGCATGAGTGGGATCACATGTTGATCGTAGTATTGTTTTTGTTTGGACCGTAGTACCCACATTTTGTCGAGTACCAGAGCGTTACCGGGGTCTTGGAAGTGAATCGTCAATAGGGTTGTCTGGATGTTCCTGCCGAAGAGCATCTGCGCTGGCGACAGTCCTGAGCTCAATGGGGTTGCTCGGTAGGATAACAGCGCGGTGTTGATGTCCGAGCGTGAATCTGTTGCCTTGCTAATAAGCCGTTTGACGATGTGGACACCCTTTTCCACTTTCCCATTTGACTGTGGGTAGCGCGGACTGGACGTTACATGCCACAAGCTGTATCAGTCTGAGAATTCTTTCCACTCCCAGCTCGCGAAGCAGGGACCATTATCTGAAATTACCACACGCGGGATTCCATGTCGCACGAATGTCTCCTGGCATGCCTTGATGACAGATGAAGACGTGAGATCATGGAGTTTCATCACCTCCGGATAGTTTGAGTAATTGTCCATGATCAAGACATAATCATGCCCTGTGGCATGGAATAGGTTAATGTCCACTTTTGTTCTATACACTGTACGGTTTGATGTCTTTGACAGGTGTCACATGTCATGACCATGTCCGTTATGTCTTGATTCATGCCGGGCCAGTACACAGCCTGTCTGCTCGCCTTTTGCATTTCTCAATGCCTAGGTGGCCTTCATGAATCTTATGTAGCATCTCGGCGCGGAGTGTGGCCGGAATCACAATCTGCGCATTGCGTAGCAGCAGGCCGTCACTTCAATCAGTTCTGACTTGACATTCTGAAATTGTCGACATTGTCCCCTCGTCCAACCGTGCTGGAGTAGGTGCAGCACCCTCCGTAAGGTTGCATCTTTCTGCCTCTCCTATCGGATTAGACAAAGCTTCTCCTCCGAAGCAGGCAAATTCTCCATGCATAACTGTGTTTGGGCGTCGATTTCTCTGATAGGGGCGTTGTCAGTGCCAATTCATCGGGACAATACGTCGGCAATGGCAAGGTCTTGTCCCGGGGTGTATGCTAGGGTGAAATCATACCTTTGCAGCTTCACCATGATGCACTGCAGACGAAGTGTCATGTCATTTAGATCCTTGTCTATGATATGGACCAATGGTCGGTTTCCACTATGAACGTGGGCAGGCCGTACACATGGTCATGGAGCTTCAGGATCCCAGTGAGGAGTGCGAGACATTCTTTTTCGATCTGGGCATATCTGCACTCAGTTGGGGTCATGGCCCTGGACGGGTATGCCGCCGGGACCCAGTCAGACTGGTCGTCCTGTTGGAGGAGAACGGCGCCAATCCCGTCCTGGCTGGCGTCAGTGGAGATCTTGGTGGGTCTGGTTGCGTCAAAGAAAGCAAGGGTCGGTGCCCTCATTAGTTGCTGTTTGAGATCCACCCATTCATTCTGGTGACGTTGTGTCCACTCAAACTCAATGGTCTTTCGTAGGAGATTGCGTAAAGCTGCTGTCCGTGCGGACAGGTTTGGGATGAACCCGCCGAGGAAGTTGACGAAGCCCAGAAATCGTAGCACCGCCTTCTTGTCATGTGGCGTCTTCATGGTCCAGATTGCAGCGATTTTCCCCTCATCAGGGCTGACACCCTGAGATGGTGTCACCAAAAAAGGTTACAGACTCCTTTGCAAATGTGCATTTTGCCTGGTTCAGTTTCAATCCGTATTTATGAATCCTCTGAAACATCTTCTTCAGATGACAGAGGTGTTCTTCTGCAGTGGTGGACCATACGATGATGTCATCCACATAGACTCTGGCACCCTCGATGCCCTTGGTCATTTGGTCCATTATCCTATGGAAAATCTCTGATGCAGAGATAATGCCAAAGGGCACGCGATTGAAGCAGAAACGTCCAAATGGCGTGTTGAACGTACACAGTAATCTGCTCGAATCATCGAGCTGTATCTGCCAAAATCCCTGCGAGGCGTCAAGCTTGGTGAAGATACGAGCATTCGCCATCTCAGACGTGATCTCTTCACGCTTGGGGATGGGGTAGTGTTCCCGGCGAATATTCTGATTCAGGTCCTTCGGGTCTATGCATATGCGAAGGTTTCTTAACACAGACAATGGAGCTAACCCAGTCAGTCAGCTGTGTGACTCGCGATATTACGCCTTGTGACTGCAGTCTGTTGAGTTCCGCTTTCAACTTCTCCCGCAGTGGAGTTGGAACCCTCCTGGGCGGCTGAATGACGGGTTTGGCGTCTGTCTTCAGCATGATTTTGTATTGGCAGGGTAAGGTGCCCATGCCTTTGAATACGTCGGGGTCTTCGTGTAGCATGCTGTGGATTTTAGCTTTCAGGCTTGATGGATCCTGGGTGTGCATGTAAATGAGTTAAACCAGCCGCAGGTCTTTGCAGGCCTGAGCGCCTAACAGTGATGATTTGTTGTCGTCTACAATCTTGAATCGTAGCTGCTTGTGTATCGTCTTGTTGTCCACCCGGAGATGGCACGATCCCTTTGAGGCGATCGGATTGTCGTTGTAGTCCTTCAGTTGACATGCAGCGGGTATTATTTCATGGTCTCCTGGAATCGAATGGAGATCCTTGCTCGTGAGGAGATTAGCTGAGGCCCCAGTGTCAAGCTTGAAGACTAATGGAAAGTCATTGACTTGCACAGCCGCAGTCCACTCACTGCTGGAATTAATGCTGTTGACCGGGTGAGGTGTGGTGATTGTTGCGTCATGTTCCTCGATTGTCTCGATCGTGTCCACAACAAACGAGTTGTCGCAAGCGAGGTTGTCCTCATCCGAGGAAAACTCATCATTGGGTTGCTTGTGCTCCGTTTAATCTATGCTTTTTACATTGAAGTTCATGTGTTTCTGTCTAGTTGTCTTCATTAGCAGTGCAGCTCTGCACTGTGAGGCAAAGTGGTTGTATTTGCCACACTTTAAACATTGTTTTCCAGAAGCTGGACATTGCCCTTTAAGTGGGCAAGTCCACAGCGGGAACACGTCATGACGCTGTCCCTCCACGCTTGCGCATGCACAGTAGGCCTTTCTTCCATGTCAAACCTTCGGGAGAACTGCACATGCGTGTGGCCTGCATCCAGGTTCGCGCGTGCGGGATTGCCGCGAGAGTAGCTCGTTCTGGAAGCCTGGGCCACCATTTTGACGGGCTCGACCTCATGGTGAAGGCCTTGGTCCTGGTAAGTAAACTCCTCATATTCTTCTTTACTTTTTTCATAAGTAGAGCATCGTTGCATGGCTGTTTCTAGGGTTAGGTCTTTTCGTTTAAGTAAGGACTTTCTAAGTCCCTCATCAGATATACCATTTACTATCTGGTCTCTGATGAGGGAGTCACAGAGGTTTTCAAAGTTGCAGGATTCAGCTCGTAATTTTAAATCAGTTACAAAACTGCTGAAAGATTCTCCCGGTTTTTGCAAGCGCCTGGTGAACTTGAATCTTTCAAATATCTCATTGACTTCAGATTGACAGTGGGTTTCAAATTTTTTGATGATTATTTCCAGCTCAACTAGAGCTCTCCTTGATGTAAAACAATCAAGAGGTATGACCAGCGAAACTAAGGTAAACTGCCTATTCTGAGCTGTCTCTGTGTGCTGCTGCTCCCCAGCTCTGTGCTTCTCAAAGTGGTGGATCCTACCTTGGGCTCGGCCCTTTATACCCGTCTCTGATGCTGCCCTCTAGTGGTGCTGTGGCTGTTACATCTGTACTGCAGTCCCTGGTGTGTGTGCAGATATATGTGCAGATGTACAGATCACTACAACCAGGTTAAAGTTGTAGCCACCTAAGATGGACACTGGGCTACAAAAATGGAGAACTGCTAAGGCTGCAGGGAGAAAACAGTCTTAGCAAGGACAAGCAGTTTGCAGAAGGCTAATTAGCATTCCGCACGTACAGAAACCAGTTTATGGCCAGGTGCAGGATCTCAGCTAAAGGTGTAAATGGCAACAACGATTTGCATAGTAATGAGGTGATCCAGATCCAGGCACACACAATAGAAACATTTGGGTTTGAATGGATACTTTGAGTGGACGCCCAGACAAAACGGCACCATAAGTATCCATCACAAAGCACCATAGAGACCGCCCCACCCATCGAGAAGCGACCCTCAGATTGGGGGGTTTGGAAAATATCGATTGGGAGAAGACCCAATCGATACCTAGCAGGTGAAAGAGCCCGCCCCAAGGGGCACGGACCTCTAGGACCTATAAAAAGAAGGTCAAGCACATGATTCGGTCTGTTGCTCCCAGACTCCGGCCCAGATCTGCTGTTGCTTCCAGACTCCGGCCCAGATCTGTTGCCTCCGACCCAGATCTGTTGCTTCCAGACTCCGGCCTAGGCTGTTGCATCCTGACTCCGACCCCATCCTCCAGATCCTGTCTTTCATCACCGGCCGTTGAGCATCAGCCATCGTTCAGTAAGTGCCAAAACAACGCTCGCTACGTGACCCAGGCATTGCTTATACTCTTGCCGACTATTAGTGAACAGAAGGTGCAGTCCAGAAAGGAACAAAGGCCTTGTCCCCTGACCTTGCTGGTTCCTACTTAGATAAGTATTTAGTCGTTTAATAGTAGAAATAAGTATTAGTCTTTAGCGTATGCATGTGTATTTATTATATTGGTTATAATAAATATCAATCGTTTGAACTTACTAATCGGTGTACAGATTTATTACTTTGAACCTGACCTTGATATACTTGTGAGGTACGGCACCTGGTGACTCCGAGCAGAATTACATACACAGAGCTGTAGTAGTGTTAAGCACACGGCCTTTAAACGGAGGCGTGATAATACACTCCAATAAAACGCGTAATACACTCAAGTAAAACGTGCAACAAAGTCCAGCATGTTTGTTTCAAACACTAGCTTTCGGAGCACTGCTCCTTCCCCAGGCGAATGAGGAAGGAGCAGTGCTCGGAAAGCTAGTGTTTGAAACAAACATGTTGGACTTTAACCTGGTGTTGTAAGACTTCTTACTGTGCTCACCCCAGTCCAACGTCGGCATCTCCACATCCCTGGATGTTGATAGTGGAGGTTTTGGTGATGATAATGTCATTGAATGTTAAGGGCCGATGGTTTGATTCTCTCTTATTGGAGAAGGTCATTGCTTAACACTTGTGTGGTGTGAATGTTATTTGCCACTTGTCAGCCCAAGCCTGGACATTGTCCAGGTCTTGCTGCATTCTGCACGTGGACTGCTTTAGTGGCTGAGGAGTTGCGAATAGTGCTGAACATTGTGCAATCATTAGCGAACACTCCCACATCTTACCTTATGTTGAAAGGAAGGTCGTTGATGAAACAGTTGAAGATGGTTGGGCACCACCTGAGGAATCCATGCAAACCCTAGAGTGCAGAAGGAGACCATTCAGTCCATCGGGTCTGCATTTCGAGAGGGCACTCGACCCAGGCCCAATCCCAAGGCTAACCTTTGGGCACTAATGATCAATTTAGCATGGCCAATTCACCTAACCTGCACATCTTTGGACTGTGGGAGGAAACCAAAGCACCCAGAGGAAACCCACACAGAAACAGGAATAATGTGCAAACTCCTTGCTGACAGTCACCCGAGGTCGGAATTGAACCCGTGTCCCTTGTGCTGTGAGGCAGCAGTGCTAACCACTGTGCCGCCCAAGTTCCCAAAGATATATATGTTAGATGTGGTTACGGAATAGGGCAGGGGAGTGGGCCTAAGTAGGGTGCCCTTTCAGAGGACCTCCTGTAGTGATGTCCCGGGACTGCGATGACTGATCTCCAATAACCTCAACCATCTTCCTTCGTGCCAGGTTTCATAGATCATACATCATAGATCATAGAATTTACAGTGCAGAAGGAGGCCATTCAGCCCATCGAGTCTGCACCGGCTCTTGGAAAGAGCACCCTACCCAAGGTCAACAACTCCACCCTATCCCCATAACCCAGTAACCCCACCCAACACTAAGGGCAATTTTGGACACTAAGGGCAATTTATCATGGCCAATCCACCTAACCTGCACATCTTTGGACTGTGGGAGGAAATCGGAGCACCCGGAGGAAACCCACGCACACATGGGGAGGATGTGCAGACTCCGCACAGACAGTAACCCAAGCCAGAATCGAACCTGGGACCCTGGAGCTGTGAAGCGATTGTGCTATCCACAATGCTACCGTTTTCCCTCTGATTCACATTGGCTCCAGTTTTTCCAGGGCTCCTTGATGCCATACTCGATCAAATGCTGCCTTGATGTCAAGAAAAGTTATTCTCATCTGACTTGCGGAGTTCAGTTACTTTGTCCATGTGTGAACTGAGGCTGCAACGAGGTCAGGAGCTGAGTGACCCTGGCGGAACCCAAATAGAGCATCAGTGAACAGGCTTTGCTGAGTGTCACCTGAAAGCACTGTCAATGGCCCCTTCCATCACTTTAGTGATGATTGAGAGTAGACTGATCGGGCAGTAATGGGCTGGTCTGGATTTGTCCTGCTTTCTGTGTACTGGGCATAGCTGGACTATTTTGTGGTGTGCCATCACCTCTGCTGGATCTGCCATCCCAGTGGGACAGAAGACACCCAGGGATGGCAATAGTGTTGACCAGGACGTTACCTGTAAAGTATGATTCCGTGAGTATGACAATGTCAGGCTGTTGCTTGACTAGTCTGTGAGACAGACTAGTCACTGGGTTTGCCAGTGCCTAGAGAGATGCCGGATGGTCTGTCCGGTTTCTTTCCTGTTAGACTTTGTAGGAGTTTTGGCACAACTGAGTGGCTTGCTGAGCCATTCCAGAGGGCATTTACTGTGGATCTGGAGTCACATGTCTACCAGACCAGATGCAGATTTCCATCCCAAAAGGACACAAGTGAGCCAGCTTTGTTTTTTTTACGGCATTCAACAATGTTTTCATGGACATCATTAGACTTTTCATTCCAGATCTTTATTGGATTCAATTTTCACCATCTGCCATGGCGGGATTTGAACTTGTGTCCCCAGAATATTATCTTGTGTCTCTGGATCACCGGTCCAATGACAATTCCATGATGCCAATGCCTCAATGGTGGAACCTTCCGGTCCCATCAAAAGTGACCCCCACAGTAGGTTCCTTGCGAGGTACATAAACTGCCATAGATATTGGCCGGACTAGAAGTTCCCTCCAGCAGCCAGTGGCGAGCTACCTCCGCTGCGAGAAAACATGGCGTGGGCGGTCTATAAAATACAACTGACTTAACGCATGTCTCTTCTTCAAAGCTGAAGAGCGGTAAAAATGCAATTAAATAGTGGGCGGAGAAGGTGGAGCATAATAGAAAGTCAGTGATAGATGGGAGCTGAGGAGCTAGACCAAGATGTCATGGAAACAAGGCAAAGGGAGTGTTGACTAAAGCAGGTGCTAATAGTGGCATAAAGGCAAGGAGGAGAATGTGTTAATAGCAGAACAAGGGTCAGCGCTCGGTGAAAGCAAAACTAGTTACAGACGACCCTGTGGGGTATATGGTTGGGGGGAAAAAAAATAACCAAAGCAAAATGGAGGAGAGAGGTCATGGTCTGAAGTTGTTGAACTTAATGTTAATTCTAAATGGCTGCAAAGTACCAAATCGGAAGATGAGGTGCCGTTTGTCCAGTTTGCGCTGAACATTGCAGCAGGCCAAGGACTGAAACATGGGAATGGAAGCAGGATGGTGAGCTGAAATGGCAAGAAACGGGAAGACCAGGGACATGCTTGCTGACTGAGCAAAGGTGTTCCGCAAAACGGAATTCATTGAGCATTTCTTGCTGACAGAACTTCATCACATCAAAAAGAAAATTTCCTATGATGCTTGGATAAAATTTCCTCATATATTTGGATGCTAAATTCTTGGAGTGCATAAAAGATCTGGGGAGAGTGAGTCACACTCCTGCAATTGAAAACATTGTAATTCTCTACAATTTGTATCTTGTGATTCCTGTGGAGAAACTATAAACCAAAATAATCAAGTGAAGAACGACTGGGTAATGACCTATTTGCATCTATTTAGCTAGCCCAGTGCGCTATGCTTTGCCCTCCCATGATTCTCTGATCCCCGCGGCCGGGAGTCACGTGGGCGATTCACTTGCAGTCTGGACAATTGTGAACCTGATGTGGAGGACCTTGCGTTGGTCATTGCCCCCTTGGCCCACTGTGAGGTACACCACACCAGGGGCCACAATGGCAGAGACCATCCAAAGCCCAACCCCACTCCCTACTCCCTCAAAGAGAGATAAGTGAAATCACACGCTGGAGTGATTGGTACGCACTTCGTGCTTGGAAAGCAGCACAATCATCATTTAAAAAAAAAAATTTACATTACCCAATTATTTTTTCCAATTAAGGGGCAATTTAGCGTGGCCAATCCACCTACTCTGCACATTTTTGGGTTGTGGGGGCGAAACCCAAGCAGACACGGGGAGAACGTGCTAAGTTCCCGACGGCGTGTCCACAGTCGGGGGGAAGCCGTTCCGTGGGCAGGGGGACTTTGGCGGGGCTGGGCACACTGGTGCGGGGTGTTCCAGGGGGCTGCCAGGCTGATTACAGGGGGGCAGTTTTTGACAGGCCAGGTCCGTGCACGCGGCCGGCGCCATGTTGCACGGCGCTGCTGCAGGCTGCTGCTGTGCGCACGCGCGGCCATGGCCCCGGCAATTCTCTGGCCATATCCGCAGGTAAAGCCGGGGTGCTTTAAGTTGCATGCCAGCTAGCCCCCCCACCAGATGGAGGATTGGTGCAGCTTTTGCACCATTCTTTGGGGGCGTAAGACACCACTGTTCCCACGCCGGCGTCAGCACTTAGTCTTCGAATCGGAGAATCCAGTCCAGAGTCTTCCAAACGGAGAATTCCACCCAGGATCTTTCATTTTCCCACTTAATCGATTGAGCCCTTGTGTTTCATTCGCTGGCAGCCGGATTCCATCTGAAATCCCCAGCGATCACCTGAACAGCACACTCCTGCAGAATCTGTTTAGTTAGATTCACAACAGTCTTGGCAGCACAGATTCCCCAGAGATTCCTTCACCAAATTCTTTAAAAAAAATACCCATTAACAGTTTGGTCAGCTCTGGAAATACTAGGGCAGCACGGTGGCCTAGTGGTTAGCACAACCGCTTCACGGCGCTGAGGTCCCAGGTTCGATCCCGGCTCTGGGTCACTGTCCGTGTGGAGTTTGCACATTCTCCCTGTGTTTGCGTGGGTTTCGCCCCCACAACCCAAAGATGTGCTGGTTAGGTGAATTGGCCACGCTAAATTGCCCCTTAATTGGAAAAAATAATTGGGTAATCTAAATTTAAAAAAAAAAAAAAAAAAAAAAAAAAAAAAAAAAAGCTCTGGAAATACTGACGTAGCAGCAATAACATTCTTCAATTCACAATCTTTGCTCTAATCCTGTATTCAGCTTTCTGTCTTGTTTAACAGTATTACACTGAGCTCCTTGTAAAGGAGCCTTACCACTATGTTTATACACGTCTAGGAGTTAACTGCTTTCACTTCCTCTTTTGGCAGAAAGCACTTAACTACTTTTGATGTGATCAGGAGCTGTCAAGCATAGCTACTTGTTAGGGTCAATGCAGTGTACTTGAGATGCATTCAAACATGAAGGGGAATGAAAATAATCAATCGAGACATCTGGCTGTCAGGAAGCTATTACCCTGTTGATTTCAGCCTCCTAAAAGCTTTTCCTCTTTGAAAGTGAATGGAAGGTTCACAGATCAAAGGATATGAGGGGATTTAAAGCTTTGTGGTGTGTTTTGACGTCCTCACAGCTTCTGCTTTCTACACCTTTGTCTCAGGCAGTTGGTGTAAGGGGTAGGTGAGTGGAAATGCAATGATTTTTCGCTGTTTCTGCCTGGACTGCTCTTTAACTTCCAGACAGGGATAAGTGATGCGTGGGTTGGAGGTTGGTGGTGTCTGTAATGGGGCGAGTCTCTGATATGGGGGATTCTCTGATATAGTGGGGTCACTGATATGGGGAATTCTCTGATGGGGTTGTGGAGGGGGTTTGATGGGTGTTTGGGTGGGGGAGCTGGTGGGGGTTTCTAGTGGGGGGCTCTGATGGTGGGTCTGATGGGCTGTTTAAGGGGTGGTCTGATGGGAATCTCTGCTGTGGTTTCTGGTGGGGGGTTCCCTGATGGGGGTCAGGTGGGTCTCATATGGGGATTGTGATGGCGGTCTGGGTAGGACGATGGGCAGGATCTGCATTGTGGGGGACTCTCTGATGGTCTTTGGAGGCACCTAGCATAAATATGTACACCCTTGGCCCACCTCGAGGTCCACCACGCCAGTGCCATGCTGGCAAATACTTAAGCCAATCCAAGCCTGAGTGAATCCTGGCCGAGAGGGCCGGAGCATCACGGAGACATGGAAAATCCACTGTACAGCCCGTTAGCCTGATGCAAATGGGTTCAAATGACCCACTGGCATCCGCAAGCGGGCACGGGATGCGAACCTGTTTTAAAAATAAATTTAGAGTACCCAATTCATTTTTTCCAAATAAGGGGCAATTTATCGTGGCCAATCCACCTAGCCTGCATATCTTTGGGTTGTGGGGGTGAAACCCACACAAACACGGGGAGAATGTGCAAACTCCACACGGACAGTGACCCAGAGCCGGGATTGAACCTGGGACCTCTGCACAGTGAGACAACAGTGCTAACCACTGTGCCACCATGCTGCCCTTGGATACGAAACTTGACGCCAGCGGGGGACCGGATCGCGGAATGTGCGCCGATCCCATTTTTTGCCCAACACGAGATTCTCCGCCGCATTGGGAAATCTGCTACTGGCAGCGGGTGGTGGAGTATTCTGCAACCCCCCCCCCCCCCCCCCCCCCCCCCCCCCTATCGCCATGAAACATTTCATTCTGACAACAAGGAGTACTGTCAGAACAAATGGTTGGTAGCGAGCGCACTGGAATCTGCACAACAATATACTTCCCGTTGAAAATCTGCTTTCAGTTGTTACAATTTTTATATTAATTCTTTAATTGGTGTGCAATGCAAGCAAACACTCCTGAATCACTGACTATTAATTTGCCACTTGAGAGGTATTAGGCGAGCCACTTGTGGGCATCCCCCTGACTCTGCCGTTCATACAGAAGATTACAGATGGTGGGAAATGACAATGTTGTTCTGTTTATATGGTGAGGTAATGTAAGGAAGAGAAAATTATACATTGGTAACAATTTCCCTCCTGCAACACAACCTTTCCAGTAAGCTGGCACACGAGCATTTTCTTCAAATAAACTTTTTCAAAAGCATTTCTTATTATTGCTTCTTTTTGAACTCACAGTGGGATCCAGTTCCGTCCTTGACAGCAGCTCTCGGTTCCAATCCTTCCTGTGCGAACCCGTTCGGGATCTGTGGTAAATTTGACTGCAGAGACTGTCGCAACTAAACCTGATAGAATGGACACCACCACCTGGGCGCTCCCTCCAAGCTACACACCACCCTTTTAAAAAATAAATTTAAAGTATCCAATTTAGCATGTCTAATCCATCTATCCTGCACATCTTTGGGTTGTGGGGCTGAAACCCACGCAGACATGGGGAGAACGTGCAAACTCCACATGGACAGTGACCCGGGGCTGGAATTGAACCCAGGTCCTCAGCGCCGTGAGGATCCGCACATCATCCTGACTTGGAATCACATCATCGTTCCTTCGCTGGTCACTGGATCCGAATCGTGGAACTCCCTGCCTAACAGCACTATGGGTGTACTTGCACCAGGTGGACTGCAGTCCTTCAAGAAGGCAGCTCATCACCAACCTCTCGTAGGCAATTAGGGAGGGCTAGTAAATGCTGACCTTGCCAGAGATGTTGACATCCCACGAGAGAACTATAAAAAGGCGTCAATCCTGACTTTAGTATGTCCCAAAGTATTTCATAATCAATGAAGCACGTTTGAAGTTCAGTTAACATTGAAATGCAGTGAAATGTGACAGCCAAACTGTTGTCACGTGACCACGGTTTCATATAGCCCGATAATCTGACTTCATCATAATAGTTGAGGAATAAATTCTGACTTGGAGGACTCCCCTATTCTTATTCAGATAGTTCCACTGAATCAGGATTACAACTGAGAGAGCAGATGGGACTTCAGTTTTTGTTCAAAAGTCAGCACATCCAACCATGCAGCACCCCCCCCCCCCCCCCCCCCCCCCCCCCCGGCCCCCCGCAACTCCCTGTCCTGCACCAGGGTTTCAGCTCAGATAATATTTTCAAGTTTCTGTCATGGGACTTGAATCGACAGATTTAGAGTTGTCTGCCATAGGCATTTCTTGCACAGGCCTCGAGATAGCCAATCCGTGCTGGCAAACCAATTCCACTTTTTCCCTTGACTTAGTCCAGGGCCACTGAGACCGATTGCCATTGTCTCATCAGCTGAGATCATCAAACTGCACACAGCAGGGATTCTTAGTCTTCGTAGCTCAGTATCATGTCATTCATCACCACCCATTGTCCATTCATTTAACCCAGTGAATCGTATTCCCATTTTAAGTATAGATTTTATATTGATGAGCAGAAAGTCCTGTCTCCACGGTCTGCCAAAAATATTGAAGCGCTCCACTTAACAACATCACGCGAACGAAAACCTTCAGCATATGGACTGCAGTGTTTCAGGAAGAACACGCATCAGCACCTTCTCAAGGTGTTCCGAGAGTTACATTCCATATGGTGCGAAAGGCCTCTCCGAAGAAGTCTTACACTGGTGCAGCATCACTTTATGCCAAAGGTGCACACTGAGCAAACCTACCCCTTTACATCCAGCCTACTGTTTTTGAAGAACAAGGAGTAATGATGTGGAGAACCACTTCAGTTGTTGTGACCTGGAATGCACTCCCTCATAGGGTGGTGGAAGGGAAGTTCAATTATACCTTTCAAAAGGGAATTGGATCAATAGTTGAAGGGATTACATTTTGTGAGGTTATAGGGAAAGAGCAGGTGAGTGGGACTGATTGATTAGCTCTTTGAACGAGCCAGCACAGGCTCAGTTGGTTGAATGGTCTCTTTCAATTCCATATAATTCTGTGGTTCTTTGAATAAAGCAAGCATTCTGAGACAGAAAAGCACAAGTCTTGATATTGATCCTATTGTTTTTTAAATGTATTCTTCGGATGTGGGCGCCACTGGCTAGGCCACCACTTATTGCCCATCCCTAAGTGCCCCTGAGAGCTGCCTACTTGAATCGCTGCAGTGCATGTGGTGTAAGAACACCCACAGTGCTCTTAGAGAGGGAGTTCCAGGATTTTGACCCAGCAACAACGAAGGAACGGCAATACATTTCCAGGTCAGGATGGTGAGCGACTTGGAGGGGAACCTCTAGTTAATGGTGCTCCCATGTGTGTGTTGCCCATGTCATTTTAGCCGGTGGCGGTTGTGTGATTGGAATGTGCCGAGGAAGCATTGATGAGTTCCTGCAGTGCATCTGCAGTGCGTCTGGCAGATGTTACACACTGTTACCACTGTGAGGTGGTATTGGAGGGAGTGAATGTTTGTGGATGGGGTGCCAATCGCGGGCTGCTTTTTCCTGGATGGTTTCAAGCTTCTTGAGTGTTGTTGGAGCTGAACTCATCCAGGCAAGTATTCTATGGTATCCTAATGTCTATTGAATATACCCAGTATGGGCTAGATTTCACGGGGCGGATAGTAATATGCTTGCTCCCCCAACCCACCATTGCAAGAGTCAGCTGACAGTGGTCCCACCAAAAAAGAGGCAGCCCTGCAGCCATAACGCGCTGCTGGCAGACTAAAACAAGCAGAGGGTGGGGCACCCCTCCGGGTGCGACCCGGCCTCCCCCCCCCACCACCACGCCCACTCAGTGGGAGGCGGTCCCGCCCTCAAGAGCTGCCAGTCAATCTGATTGTTTGACCTGCAGGGCAAGTGTGTGCAAGAAATTAACTAACTTCCTTCTTTTTGTAAAAGTACAAAAGCTTGCTGCTGGATTACTTAAATTGACTCAATCAATCATGAAATGCACAGATCCATAGATTCTGCAAAGAGGGAAATAGTTTTGATCACAGGTAAGAAAAGGTACCATCTTGAAAAGGTTGATAACATGCATGAGTTTTGAACTGACAAATGATTAAGGCCATAAATGCTACTGAGATTTAAAAGCAATAAGTCAGTAGTTGAGAAGATCCAGTGCTTACTGCAATGGGAAGACTGTACTTGCTTGCAAATGCCAAAATTATGTCAAAATATCGCAAGTGAATGAAGATATCAGATTTGGCCATCAGTATTTGCATGAAATGATAGGTAATTAACCTATTGAAATGGAATCATTAAAGGTTTGAATTGGCACTGAAGGACTCAGCGTCTCAGGCCTGTTATTCTGTTCCAATGCAGGTCAATTGAAAACATACAAATAAAAAGAACATTATGTTTTATTTCATGTCTTGCTCTTTCTTCTTTTGCTGCACTTTAGCAACTGAACCAAAGTAAGCTGCCTTCTACCCGACAGCAAGAAGGACCTCGGTTGCCCGGGCAACTTGCTGACTGAAAACTCTGAAAGTAAAGATGGCAAATTTCCAGGTTGGTATTTTTTTTCCCTCTTTGTGGAAAGACAGACATTGGCAAGAGCGCTGCTGGGGACCCAATAATCAATAAACCTGTTGTTTGGGAAGGGATTATGTCTGATAACTTGAATGTTAATCTGGTGAGAAATTTCACACTTTTGTTTTGTTCCACATCAAAATTATTTAATACTGTGAGACACAGTTAAGATATTTAAATGGACGGCGATGCCAGTGTTATATGCTTGGAACAATGACTACAGTCAAGGGAAATAATGGCACTTACATATTACCCAAAGGAGTTGCAAAGTGACAAGTACTGGCCTCCACAGATGGTGTCTCTGAATGCTGCAGACATTTTCTAAAGACTGTGGTCCTCCTTATTGCTGAAGCAAATTAGCATTTCCAGCAATTTACCAGCTAGAACTGTATCCTCCACACGGTTCACAGTGATTTACTTTCATTAGAGAATGGAGTCAAAGCCTCTCCTCTGGGTTACTGATGCCTCTGATTTGCAGACCTCTTTTGACTTTCATCGGCAACATTGCCAGCTGCATGCTCTGGATTAAGGGCACAGGTAAAGGTGAACCAATGAGACCACAATTGGCATGGATGATCTCTGCTTTATCATTTGACCAATATTTTACTGGACATTTCGAATAGCAAACATCCTTGAGCGCATTCACTGTGGATGTTGGCACTGAAAGCTATTGCAAGCAGAAAGAGCTCATCCAAAATTGAACAAAATAACTTTGTAAAGATTGAAATCAAAAAGATAATTTAACTTCGGTGCAGACTTGAATAGCTGAATGGCCTCCTTCTGCACTGCAGGGGTTGTATGATTCTATGAAAGTTCATAAGGGCATGTAAAGCATTAATCAAGTAAGTTCTAGGCTATGTACTGTGAAGTGACTTTACAGTTGTTATCTTCGTTCAGCCTGTAAACAACATTTAAGCAAGTCCACTTTTCCCCCCCATGTTCTCCCAGCTTTTACGGAGATTTTGGTTACATTTGGATAATATCCTCCCTCAAATACCTCATCCAAATGACGATTTACTGCATGCGCGTCAAGACTGTTGGTACAAGCTAATTGATCATTGATGGTACAACAACCAATTCTAGTCCTGTCCTTACCTGAGTCCCTTATTTAATACCTGAATCTGAGGAATCACTTCAATAACATTACAAGCTTCAAAGCCCCCCAGCGGCATGCAGAGAAACAAATTACATTGCGATTGCTGGCCAGATGCTATTGCAGCATAAATTAATGAATCACGTGATCCATGCAGGAGAATCTTCTACCTACTGTTGCCAACCACAAGCCGCAACTTGATTTGCAGACAAAAACGGAAAGCCAAATAAATGTCACATAAAGTTTGTGTATATTATGCAGCATGTTGTAGCCGGCAAAAAGTGATATGGGGGAAAAAGAGGGTAAATGAAGTTAGACTGAGATCAGCCATTGAATGACAGAACAGGCTCCAGTGACAAATGGCTTATTTCAATGTCGCTATAAGCTCAGGGGGCATTGAACATCACACTGAAAGTATATATCGCTGGACCATAACTTCCGACTAGCATCGGAAAGATGGCCTGCAGGAATTAGAAGAAATAAATACATACTTATCTACCCACCATCGACAATTACACTTCCAATCGCTAGAGCTACTTGGGGCCAGCATCGAAAGACTCCACGCAGGGCCCAGCACTGTCCTGCTCCGGTGGATTCAAAAAGGCCACACTCCTTTTTTTTAACTGCACTTGCTGCTGTGAAGCAGGTAAGCTTAAAGGGCCCAGTGCAATTTACTGGTCAGGGAGAGGTCCTTGGGGCTGGGGGTGCCGGACGTCAGAGCTGTGCAGGGGTTGGAGGGGCTGGAGGTTGGGGGGGGGGGTCGTGTCGAGTCTACAGGGGAGTCAGGTCAGGTCGGATTCCCGGAGGCAATCAGAGGTCAGGGATGGGGTTGGGGGGGGGGGGGGGGGTGGGGGGGGGGGGGGGGTGGGGGGGGGGGGGGGGGGAGTGGCGGTCAAGGTAGTCGGGGGTGTGGGGGTGGGAGTCCCTTGGGCATTGGTCTGGATCTTTACAATAGTCACCCAGCTGTTAGAAGAGGTTTTAATTCTTCTAACCTTTTCTGGGTAACTTTCTGTGGCACCCTGGCAGAAACATCCAGCTTTTGCGACTTAAATCTAATTTTTGGATTAATCCCAGTGCAGAGGAAATTGTCCAGAGGAAGTCCGAGAGGCTTTCCCCAGTGCATCTTAATGGTAAGTCACAAATCCGAGGCTGGGGAGCTTGTACATTACTGCCCATTTTCTTGTGTAAAATATCTTCTTCAAAATCTTCTTCTTCAAATAACTTTTTCCCACAGCGAGTGGTTTGCGTCCGGAATGCACTGCCTGGAAGTGATGTCAGAGGCACCTTCCATTGACGCATTGAAGATGTCATTAGACGATTATTTGAATAGAAATAATGTGCAAGGTTACAAAGAAAAGGCAGGGGAATGGCATAGTAAGTCATGGTGCTCATTCAGAAAGCTAGTGAAAAACACGATGGGGCAAATGGCCTCTTCCTGCACTCTGATAAGTCTGTGCTGATGAAAATCTGAAAATGTCAAGCGTGTGGACACGATTTCTTCTTTGCTTTCTTAAAATGAATTTAGAGTACCCAGTTCATTTTTTCCAATTAAGGGTCAATTTAGCGTGGCCAATCCACCTACCCTGCACATCTTTGGGTTGCGGGGGCAAAACCCACGCAAACACGGGGAGAATGTGCAAACTCCACACGAACAGTGACCCAAAGCCAGATCGAACCTCCGACCTTGGCATCGTGAGGCAGCAAGGCTAACCACTGCACCATCGTGCTGCCCCTGATTTCTTCTTTGCTAAGATAAACTTAGAAACCATGATGAATGACGTGCAAGCAGAGAGGCACGTTATCCTTAGCAAAAAACAGTGATGCCTCTTCATAAAGAAGTTGGGGGGAGGGTAATCATGTAAATATAATGGCCTTCAAGATGGCAAAGAAAATGACAAAAATCTTCCCAAGATACGTCTGTTTGCACTGGGCTGCAATATAATTATTATTCACTGAGAGGATGTGGGTATCTATGGCAGGAGCAACATTTATTGCCTACGCTTAATTGAGAAGATGGTGTTCAGTAGTCTTATAGAACATAGAACAGTACAGCACAGAACAGGCCCTTCGGCCCTCAATGTTGTGCCGAGCCATGATCACCCTACTCAAACCCACATATCCACCCTATACCCGTAACCCAACAACCCTCTCTTAACCTTACTTTTAATTAGGACACTACGGGCAATTTAGTATGGCCAATCCACCTAACCCGCACATCTTTGGACTGTGGGAGGAAACCGGAGCACCCGGAGGAAACCCACGCACACAGGGGGAGGACGTGCAGACTCCACACAGACAGTGACCCAGCCGGGAATCGAACCTGGGACCCTGGAGCTGTGAAGCATTTATGCTAACCACCATGCTACCCTGCTGCCCCTGCTAGTCTTCTTAAATCTTATGGTGGCATTGCTGTTAGGCAAGGTGTTCAGGACTTTGACCCAGTGACAACATGGGAACAGCAACATATTTCCATGTCATGATGAGGTGTGACTTGGCAGTGAAGTTTCAGGCTGTGGCTGCTGCCTTGTTATTCGAGGCAGTCAAAGTAACTGGTTTGGAAGGTGGTTTTGAGGAGTGCAATAAATAGCCCCACCACTAGGCTTTAGCATGCTGCTTGTCCCAACATTCACTCACTCACTCATCTCACAAACACTGTTACATACACAGTGGTTAGGTACGGATCTAGGTTAATCACTGTGGTTACAACTTACAATGGGGTTACGGGGATAGGGGAGGTTGTGGGCCTCGGTAGGGTCCTCTTTCAGTCAATTATTGGGACTGATGTCTTTAAGATTGACTTCACCCTTAATTAAAAAAAGGAATCTACAACGGGATGTGCTGTTTGATCAGACATCAGTGATGACTCCTTTTATGGACTTGGCTGGTGGCCAATGAGCTGTTTTGCAATTCCCAGGCCTTAGCTGATATTTGATGCTGATTGGTGTTGAACGTTCTGGAATGTTTCACCCTCAATGGGACTGTGTTTTGCTTTTAGTTTTGTTTTGAACATAAGCTGAAGGGTCACAGCTCTGATTTTTCTCTCTCTCACCTGATGGATTCTTTCTGAAGGTCCAGAGTAAAGACATTGTACTCTGCTTAGGCAGTCTGAACTGAAAAGAAAATCTAGTCCCCCACCAGCTGCAGGCAGGGTCAGTTGTTTAAAAACCCTTTTTGAAATCTCATATGGGGAATTCTGCTCTTATCTGGAGGAGTTGGACACAAATAAGAATTACACAGGCCTGTGGCTGTTTTTTTTGGAGTGAAGGCCTAGGTTAATAAAAGTTGAAGTGACTCCCCAGAGGGAATGATATAGCCTGGGAGTTCTGACTGAATGTTATTGCCAGTAGATCCTCATTAGCAATCCAACTGCTGGTTTCAATCACTCTGCATCCTGGAAGCACAGCCTACTGTGGCAGCAACTGCAACATCAGAAGCAAGGACAAGCCTCTTCTATTTCATATTTTAATCCCGATTATTTTTACACCTTCCCTTCCTTCTATGTGCGTCTGTTTGTGATGTATGTGTGTGTACTTGAGTAGAGGGCGGGAAGGTAAAATGGGGGAGTAGTAGATTACCAGGCCATTATTCCATTGTCAGTATTGCATGTCTTATCTCTATTCTTGTTACAAATTAACAGTTGTTGTGTTTCACTTACAGATCTGGTGCCTGTAAGTCATCGGAGCAGTCAAGAGTCAAAGATCTCAGAAACTATATATGTATTATTGGTTAATTCACCTGTGTTCGGTCTCCGGGGCTTGTGGGGTTGGTGTCCACCATGCACTAGCCCAGGGTGTTGTAACAAATGCAATTAATAGGCTGGAAGACCGGTTCACCTCCCGCCAATGATGCTCTGTACCACCACCCACACCCACACCATGCTGGTAGTCATGCAGGTATAATTTGGTGCAAGTATTGAGGAACATGGGCCTGGCAGCTTGCAGTCTGAGGGTGGCAAGGTGGTAAGTACTCTTCCAACAAATGCCGCCAAAGTGCAGAGAGGGGTCCTTCACGGGAGGTGGGGAATGGGGAGGGGCTTATTCTAAGCTGGAGAGGCTCAGGTTGGGGTTCCTTCCTGAGATGGGGCTCATTTGGCTGCTTTCCCCATCAGCAGCCTTTCAACCCTTTAAACAGTCAGTCAGTCTGTAAAAATGGATGTTTCCTCATAGTAAAGTGAAAGTGTTCTCATCTGTACTCAGCCATTTAAACAGTCGCTCAGTATATCATAAATAAACTTAGTTCATAATAAAGTGAACGTATTCTTATCCATACCCCTAAACTATTTAAACAGTCACTCAGTATCTCAGAAATACACATCCCTTATAATAAAGTGAAAGTGTTCTCATCTGTACCCTTGCATCCTTTAAAACATCTTTCAGTTTGGTAAATTGAAAGATTTGAGAAATGAAGGTAAAATAAATCCCTTTAATGTTGTGGAAAACTTTGAAGTGGTTTTTACACATACAATTTCAACACCCTTTAAAGTGGAGAAATCTGTATGTATTCCCAGAAGGCTGAAAGCTTTGATCTGCATTGTTTACATTCAACTTAAGACCGTAAGAACATAATACAAAGGAGCAGAATTAGGCCACTTGGCCCATCAGGTCTGCTCTGCCATTCAATCATGGCTGACATTATAATCCCTGATCGCCTTTAGGGGATTGTCCCTTTAGTCTGACCTTGTGCCCTCTGGTTCTAGTTTTTCCTACAACTGGAAACATCCTCTCCACATCCACTCTATCCAGGCCTCGCAGTATCCTGTAAGTTTCAATGAGATCCCCCCTCATCTTTCTAAACTCCGAGTACAGACCCAGAGTCCTCAACTGTTCCTCATACGACAAGCTCTTCATTCCAGAGATCATTCTTGTGAACCTCCTCTGGACCCTTTCCAATGCCAGCACATCCTTCCTTAGATACTGGGCCCAAAACAGCTCACAACACTCCAAATGGGGTCTGATCAGAGCTTTTTACAGCCTCAGAAGTACATTCCTGCTGTTGTTTTCTAGCCCTCCCGATATAAATGCTAACATTGCATTTGTCTTCCTAACTGGCAATAGATCCTGCACGTCCACCTTAAGAGAAACGTGAACAAGGACTCCTAAGTCCCTTTGTGCTTCTGATTTCCTAAGCATTTCCCCATTTAGAAAATAGTCTCTGCCTCCATCCAAAGTGCATAACATCACACTTTTCCACAGTATATTCCATCTGCCACTTCTTTGCCCATTCCTCTCCTAGCCTGGCCAAGTCCTTCTGCAGCCCCCCTGCTTCCTCAATAATACCTGTCCCTCTACAGATCTTTGTATCAACTTCAAACTTAGCAACAGTGTCTTCAGTTCCTTATTCCAGATCGTTAATGTATATTGTGAACAGTTGTGGTCCCAGCACAACCCCCTGAGGCACACCACTGGTCACTGGCTGCCATCCTGAAAAACACCCCTTTATCCCCACTCTCTGACTTCTGCCAGTCAATCAATCCTCTATCCATGCCAGGATCTTACCCTCTTTTCCCATTGCCTGCATGTACCCCCCCCCCCACCCCCCACCCCCAAGCCAAGGGTTACGTGGGTATGATTTGGTGCAAATATTGAGGAACATGGACCTGGAAGCTTTCAGTCTGAGGGGTGCTAAGGTGGTAAGTACTCTCCCAAAATTTGCCGCCAAGGTGCCGAAGGGGCTCCTTCATGGGAGGTGGGGGGCGGGGAGGAGGGGCTTATTCTGAGCTCGAGGGGCTCAGGTCGGGTTTTTGAGATCCGAGTACTCTTTAAAAATGAGGCTCCAGTCTCAGAGGTGTGGGACGTATCAGAGATTAAGTCCCACCCCGCTCAGGTGCAGCGCAGTCCAAGATGTGCCCTGGTATGGAAAAGCCGATTCAGCTGAAGAAAGTTTCAAGTGCCATAGCATGGCAAGTTGGGGGTCAGTCCTAGTGCCGGCGAGAACCAATCCTTTTATTTTTTACCTTGGCCTACACCTGTTCTATCCCCATAACCCTACCTAACATGCATATCTTTGGACACTAAGGGAAAATTTGGCATCGCCAATTCACTTAACCTTCGGACTGTGGGAGGTAACCAAGCAGCCTCTTTCTTAAAGAGTGTTCTGGGGCGGGTTTCTCTGACACCCCCCGCTGGGTCGGAGAATCGCCGGGGGACGGCATCAATCCCGCCCCTGCTGTGTCCCGAAGTCTCGGGCACCAGAGATTCGGCAGGGGCGGGAATCGCGCGGCACCGGTCGGCGGCCCCCCCATGCGATTCTGTGGCCCGCGATGGGCCGAAGTCCCACCGCTGTCATGCTGGTCCCGCCGGCGTGAATCAAACCACCTACTTTACCGGCGGGACTAGGCGGCGTGAGCGGGCTCCGGGGTCCTGGGGCGATCTGGCCCCAGGGGGTTCCCCCACGGTAGCCTGGCCTGCGATTGGGGCCCACCGATCGGCGGGCGGGCCTGTGCCGTGGGGGCACTCTTTTTCTTCCGCTTTCGCCATAGTCTTCACGATGGCGGAGGCGGAAGTGACCCCCTCCCCTGCGTATGCACGGGAATGACGTCAGCAGCCGCTGACGTCCGGGGCATGCGTGGACTTCCACCGGCCGGCGAAGTCCCTTCGGCCCCGGCTGGCATGGCGCCAAAGGCCATTCCTGCCGGCTGGTGAGCGCCAACCACTCCGGCGCGGACCTAGCCCCTCAATATTAGGGCTTGGCCCCTAAAGGTGTTGAGACATCCGCACCTTTGGGGCGGCCCGACGCCGGAATGGTTCACGCCACTCCATCCCGCCAGGTCCCCACGCCCTGCCGGGTCGGGGAGAATACCGCCCATGATCTGAAAAACCTGCTACAGCCACCTCTGGATCTCTGGCAGGGCACCAACCCACTGCCCCCTTCAACCAACAAGAGACCCAGAGCAGATACATGCAAATTCCACGCAGTCACCCAAGGTCAGAAATGAACCCGGGTCTCTGGCGTCAATAGCAACGTGCCAAATAATGTCACGGAAATGGTTGATGGAAGGATGTCTTTGAAGAGAGTGCTAATACTTTCCATCTAAGAATAATGTTGACCCAATCTGAATTTTACATTTAACAAAGCACTTGCAGCAACAAAGTTACTCCTCCATAATTTGAAAACTCTGGATCAACCTCACGCAATATGGCGCAGTTAAATTCTCTTATAACATTTACCCATTTCAATAAGAGACATAACACTTAGCTCATGATTTTCAAATGCTTAACACAGGTTATAATATTTGCAGTGCAGTCCATTTATCACACAGTCTGCAACTGAATCTAAATAAACCATTCATCATTGGATTGGATGCAATGTAACATAAAACTTATAACAGACCGGATAACCGGCCATTATTACCTTTGTCTCTTATGGGTTGGGTTAATGTGACTAAAATGAATATGCTATTGCATCTGTTAAACATATTCCAGATGTTATCCATATATCTCCAAAATTATTTTTCAAGAACCGTAACAAATTAATCTTTTACGTTTCTGTGGAATAATAAATGACCACAACTTAAATTCACAAAATTACGGATGGATAGATCGCAGGCCATATTTTCTTTCAGTGTGGCATTGATGTATTAGATGTCAATTAATGCACGCAGGTACACATTGCCTGCCATAAAGAATAGGAGGGAATAGCCTCTGTTACGGAAAATTGCCTCACATTGTTTCTTTTATTTTATTCATTCTGATTGAATATCTATTATTGATCCAGGCATTACCCCTCAATCTGTAACTATAACTTCTTATTCTATTTCCTGTATTGCTGTCATACCTTTAACCACATTAGCTTTCTCTAATGCTTTCCACCTTCATCCAGCTGTATGGGACTGCATTCGACTGGTTCCATTCTTACTTACCTAATGTTAGCCACACCATCATCTGCAATAACTTCTGCTCCTGCACTGCATCTCCTGCTGTCCCTTAAGGATCAATCTTTGGACTCCTCTTTGGTGACAGCATCTGGAAACACAACATCAATTTCCATAACTTGCTGATGGCATCCAAGCACTCTCTTACCACCACCACCTCCTCGTTCAACTTGTCTATTGTTTCTAAATTGTAAACCTGCATATCTCACACCCAGCATTGGATGAGCAGAAATTTTCTGTCTCTAAATATTTGGAAGTCAGAAAATAAAAAGGAAGACCTGTAGCCGTGTAGCACCTTTCCCAATCACAATCTCTAAGTGCTGGACAGCCAGTGAAATGTAGTCATTATTTTAATGTGGGAAATTCAGCTGACAATTTCTGCACTGCAAGCTCCCACAAACATCAATGTGGGAATGAGCAGAAGATCTGTTTCTGGTATGCAGACTGAGGAATAAATATTGGTCAGAACACTGGGGATATAAATCTGCTCTTCTTCAAAATAGGCAGATGGGACCTCGATTTAATGTCTCATGTGAAAGATGGTACCTCTGGCAGTGCAGAACTTTCAAAGTGCTGACTTGGATTGAAGCCAATTTTGTGTCCCCACTTTGAACTCCATTTCCTATCATTATGCTCCACATGCCTCCCCCTGGAAACTATGAGGCTAAATCAGACTGTTCCAAACCTTGGTGCCGTAGTGGAAACTGAGATAAGCTCCCAACTACATATCAGAAAGTCTCAAAAAGTCATCTCTGTAACATTGCCCAACTTCATCATTGCCTTAGCGCATCTGTGCTAAAACCCTCATCTATATCTTTCTTACCTCTGGACCTGACTAGTTCCAGCGCACTGTTCACTGACATGAATTTGAGGTAATCCAAAACTCTGCTGCCCATATCCTAACTCAAATCCTAACTCGCACCAAGCCCCAGTCACCCACTTATCCCTGGGCTTGCTGGTTTGCCCTGGCTTCCAGTTAAACAATGGTCCGATTTAAATTTTTAAAAATCATTATCTTGAAACCACCCCAATGCCTCACCCCACCCCCATCTCAGCAATTTCTGTGGTGAATATCACACTGACCACAAAGTCAGGTAAGATAAAAGATTTTGAATCAAAGGTCCTGACCAGGGGTGGTATTCTCTCCTACCCGGTGGGGCAGGGGGGTCCCAATGTAGCAGAGTGGCGCCAACCACTCCGGCGTCGGGCCTCCCCAAAGGTGCTGAATTCTCCGCACCTTTAGGGGCTAGGCCTGCGCCGGAGTGGCTCCCGCTCCGCCGACTGGCGGCAACGGCCTTTGGCGCCACGCCGACCGGCGCGGGGCTGGCCGAAAGGCCTTCGCCGGTCGGCGTGAGTCCGCGCATGCGCCGGAGCATCAGCGGCCGCTGACGTCACCACCGGCGCTTGCGCAGTGGCAGAAGAAAAAGAGTGCCCCCACGGCACAGGCCCGCCCGCTGATCGGTGGGCCCCGATCATCGGGCCAGGCCACCGTGGGGGCACCCCCCGGGGTCAGATCGCCCCGCACGCCCCCCCCCCCCCCCCCCCCCCCCCCCCCCCCCCCCCCCCCCCCCAGGACCCCGGGGCCCACTCGCGCCCCCTGCTCCTGCCGGCACAGAGGTGGTTTAAACCACGTCGGCGGGAGAGGTCTGACAGCGGCGGGAATTCGGCCCGGCGGGGGCAGGATTTACCAAGGCCCTGGGCGATTCCTCGACCCTGCGGGGGGTCGGAGAATTCCGCCCTAGGAGTTGATTCTGGAACACAGCATGTGTGACACAAGTAAATTAAAATTTAAAAAATACAAGTGTCTTTCAGAATCCCTAATACCTATTGGGATAGAAACTTGACAAATAGACTTGGGAATAAGACTTAAATAGTTCAAACTACCCCAAACAACAAATATAACAAAGAGAATAAATTTTTATCCAAGATCTTGAATTGATAAACATAAAATTCTTCCTAACCTCATTAGTAAAAGCTTACGTGAGAGGCTCACAAAGATAACTCTTTCTCAAACCCATTAGTTTGTTCATATTTAGGGGCAGCACGTTGGCGCACTGGATAGCACTGCTGCCTCATGGCGCCGAAGACCCAGGGTCACTGTCCGTGTGGAGTTTGCACACTCACCCCGTGTCTGTGTGGGTCACATCCCCGCAACCCAAAGATGTGTAGGTGGGTGGATTGGCTACACTAAATTTCCCCTTAATTGGAATTTTTTTTAAAAATTGGCAATATTTCGAGATTTATTGACACCGCAATTGAACACAGGGCTAACATGTCCTGTAAGCAACCTCTTAAAAAAGATGGAGAGTCTATACCTGTGAGTATCCATCTTTAAGACGGCCCACTATAGGCTACTTATCATCAGGCTATTGTAAAAAATATAAATCTACAAATAAGGTAGCCTAAGAGGGGCTATTTACCATCAGGTTATTGAAGAGAAAGGGGAGAAAATATATAAAAAGAGACAGATGTGATAGAGCCAGCACTCACTCTTCCCTGCAAGAGGTTGCAGTCAAGGGCCGGGATTCTCCCCTACCTGGCGGGGCGGGGGGTCCCGGCGTACCGGAGCGGCTAGAACCACTCTAGCGTTGGGCCTCCCCAAAGGTTCAGAATTCTCCGCACCTTTAGGGGCTAGGCCTGCGCCGGAGTGGCTCCCGCTCCGCCGACAGGCGCGAACGGCCTTTGGCTCCCCGCCGTCCGGAGCCACGGCTGGCCGAAAGGACTTCGCCGGTCGGCGTGAGTCCGCGCATGCCCCAGAGCGTCAGCGGCCAGTGACGTCACCCCGGCGCATGCGCGGTGGAGGGGGTCTCTTCCGCCTCCACCATGGTGGAGGCCGTGGTGGTGGCGGAAGAAAAAGAGTGCCTCCACGGCACAGGCCCGCCCGCCGATCAGTGGGCCCCGATCACGGGCCAGGCCACCGTGGGGGCACCCCCCCTCCGGGGTCAGATCGCCCCCCCCCCCTCCCCCAGGACCCCGGGGCCCACTTGCACCGCCTGCTCTCGCCGTCACCAGCGCGATTCCCGCCCCCGCCGATTCCCGGGTGGCGGAGAATTCCGGCCACGGCGGGGGCGGGATTTACGCCGGCGCCGGGCGATTTTCCAATCCTGCAGGGGGGTCGGAGAATTCCACCCAAGATGTTCTGTTCCCTGTCTGCCTCATCAAACAAGTCTCTCGAGGTTTTCTGAGTATGTCTCTCTTACTCTGTTAAAAGTTCTGAAGTCGAGATAATTTCTGAATGTTCATGTTTTCATCACAAACTGTTAGCAGATTTACATTTTGTAGTCTCTTATAACTCTGTATTATACTTCAAAATGTGTTTAAGGAAACCCCACTCAAACATTAAAATGTCGATATTTTAACTTGAGTAGTTAAAAATTTGTAGATGCTCTTCAGAGTGTCCTAAGCAACAAGGATCCACACTGAAAAAGTCATGGTTTGGTATGAGTGACTTACCTGAATAATTTCCACCAGAATGTGACTGACAGCTATTTGACTAATTTGAAAGCTGGAAGAGTAATTTTCCTCAAGTGAGAGCTATTCCTGTTGTGTCTAGGAAAATAACTTTCCCTCTTTCGCCAGCTTAGTCAGAAGCAGGCTCGTAAGATTAATTATCCGGCTCAGATATCCTAAATCGTTCACATCTCCTTCAGCCCTTTAAACTTCTGAGACCTCTGCACTCATCTAATGCTGACCTCTTTTCAATCAACCCATCAGTGGCGGCCATGAACTTGGCTTCCAGGGTCCTATATATGTTAGAATGCTTATTAACTATGTGATGCACGATCATTTGCACAAAGACGAGAGTTGGATACAACTGAGGCTTTATTGCACTTCTGTTGTGCAGCCCTTAAAGAGACAAGCACCCCGATCATCACAATTGCACAGGGGGATAGTGGATAGTGGGTAGCACTGCTGCCTCACAGCGCCAGGGACACTGGTTCGATTCTGGCCTTGGGTGACTGTCTGCGTGGAGTTCTCTTATTCTCCCTTTGTCTGCGTGGGTTTCCTCCGGGTGCTCTGGTTTGCTACCACAGTCCGAAGATGAGAAGATTAGGTGGATTGACCATGCTAAATTGTCCCTTAGTGTCCAAAGGTTAGATAGGGTAATGGGGTTGCGGGGAGTGGGCCTAGGTGGGATGCTCTTTCAGAGGGTCAGTGCAGACTCAATGGACCGAATGGCCTCCTTCTACGATGTAGGGATTTTATGATTCACGGAATTTTGAGTGTCACTGATAAGGCCAGCGTTCATTGCCCATTCTTGACTATCTTGAAAAGATAAGCATTGATGCAGTTCATGTGGCGTACACTCACGGTGCTGTTGGCAATTCCAGGATTTTGACCCAGAAACAGTTGAGCGATTGTGGTATAGTTCCCAGCCATGTCAGTTTAAACTTTTCCTGTAAAGAGGAATTAAAATATTGTTCAAAAACTCTCAGTTTCCATGTTGGAAGGAAATGGAAAAGTTCCTAACTCAGTGATATTGAGAGGAATCACTCCTGTAAAATCGCACTTTTAACATAAACAGGTTTACAATAATTCTCTACAGTTTGGCTGGTAGATCTCAGAAAGACTGAGGACCTGCTTAGCATCAAACTGCGAGGATCATTAGAACAATATTGCTGCAAGCTTCTTGATTTCAAACATGTCTCTTTTCATTTTAATTTGTTAATGATGTAGTATTGGGTGATTTATTTTGCAAGCTCGAGGCATCAGAGGGCAAACAAAACATTTTGGAAGGACCTGTCAGGATCAGGGAAGGTGCGAGGTTAAAGTGACATCCAAGGTGAGCTTGCACACCTTTGCTGGCCCTTCCCACTCATTTGCAACCAGTCACATGGGACCCTAATGAAAAGGTTGAAGCCACATTCCAGTGAAGTCAACCTACCCCCATTGCATCATAACTAGAATTTACAAATGCTTTGACCAGTGACGGGACTGGCGTCTGAGTGGTATTGCAAGCCGATCATTTGTGGATCACAGGATTGTTGTGTTTGGTCTTTAATTATCATACATTTAAAAAAAATTAGCACAGAATTTACAGTGCAGAAGGAGGCCATTCAGCCCATCGAGTCTACCCTGGTCCCTGAAAGAGGACACCTCCCACCCTATCCCCATAACCCAGCGACACCACCTAAACTTTGCAATTGGTTGCAACTTAGCGTGATCAATCTACCTAACCCGCACATCTTTGCACTGCAGGAGGAAACCGGAGCTCCTGGAGGAAACCCACGCAGACAAGGGGAGAACATGCAGACTCCGCACAGACAGTGACCCAATCCGGGAATTGAACCCGGGTTCCTGCCGCTGTGAAGCTGACCGCTACTCTGCCACCCCATTCTATACCTTACGAAGGAATCCACCAAACACCTCGACTTATCCAAACCAGAATCTTTTATTGAGTCTCGTGTAGTAAGGTGGCAATCTGTTACAGAGCACGTTATAATGGAGTCTGCTTATTACTCCTCTGGAATCTGCACGTAGTGCTGACTTAGCACTTGTGGGTCTGATTACCCTCTCAGTCTTCTTCTGACGAGTGCCGGCTGTGTCTCCCTGTTTATAAGAGTCACTGGTCACATGACCTTGGTCTTGAGACCATATGTTGTGTCTGCACCGCTATCTATTGGTTGGAGGTCGCACACGATTCATCTATAATATCTTTTTCCAATTAAGGGGCAATTTAGCGTGGCCAGTCCACCTACCCTGCACATCTTTGGGTTGTGGGGGCGAAACCCACGCAAACACGGGGAGAATGTGCCAACTCCACACATACAGTGACCCAGAGCCGGGATCGAACCTGGGACCTCGGCGTCGTGAGGCAGCACGGCTAACCCACTGTGCCACCATGCGGCCCCTCCATCTATGATATAGCCCATAGGCATATAACCACAAGGATATTTTGCTGCTCTGATTTCTGTTCTTCCAGCTCCTTTCCGAGCTTCCTTAGATTGGGTCTAATGTTTGAAGTGAACTTATTCCTCAGGTGTGAGCAAAATAACTTAAACTCTTCCAGGAGGAGCTGAACAGCATGGAGTAAAGCTCGGTTGTGAAAATGAGTATGTTTGTGGCCCATGACTTTCTGTTCCATCAAATAAATGGATGGAAAACGATGAGTTGCAGGCTTGTATTTTCTCAAACTTCATTCTCTGGCAGCTTAAGGAGGAGATATGGAGAAACCAACAGGTCGATATTTGATTTCCTATTTTGCATGCATAAATCCTGCCTGAAAAGCAAAAAATCTGTTCATAAATCATGAAATACGTCATGAGAAAAATACCTCACTGCACGCAATAGAATTGTATTTTAATTTGTGACCAACCAATCAACTGCGGACCCTTGTGTATGTTGCACTTGTATTCATCGAGGATTCTGTGAGAACAATCATAGGACAGCAACACAGACATCCATATGCAATACGATCGGGTGAGGAAAGATATGGGGTGGCATTCACCATTCCCCCAGCTGCGTGTTTCTCGACGGCGCACCATTCACAGGTGGCAGGATTCTCTACTCCCGTCGCTCGTCAATGGGATTTCTCATTGAAGCCGCGCCACGCCGGTGGGACACCAATGGGTGCGGGTGAGCTGCAGGCAGGAAAAGAGAATTCCAACAGCCAAAGAATTCCAGCCATGATAATGGAGAACAGGGCACTGAAAAGATCATCGGCGCGATCGAGCGGCCATTGTGGACAGAATCACTTTTTGGCAAATTTGCATATCAGAGCGAGACAGTTAGTCTCACTCAAATATACAGTTTCCCGAGGCACCCAAGGTATTGGGATCTATCCCCGGCACTGCCAAGGTGCCCAGGTGGCACTGCCATGGTACCAGGTTGGCAGTGCCAAGTTGCCAAACTGGCAGTTTTTTGCACAGTGGCGATTGGGCTGGGGGTGCCCTGCGCTGGTGTTGTGAGGGATGCGGGGAGGGGGGGGGGGGTCAATAGTGAATTGGGCTTGGAGGGGCATCATGGGTCCAGAGATCGGGTTGCCATCATCCCGATTTCTCACTACTCTGATAAGTTCCGGCAAGTGACGTTCAATAGCGCCGTGTTTCTCGCGCTCACTATGGGACTTTGTTCCCATTTAGTTAAATTGCGCCAAAGTAAGATAAGAAATAGCAACAGTGATCAAAGCACCAGCCAATGAAGAGGGAGAGCTCAAGTTGGATTTTGGCGAATGCTATGGGACTGAAGGTTCAAGATTGCTGCTTGGGCCTGTCACCTCAAAATTATATTGGAGGAGGCAGATGGCTAATATTCAGGTAATGAAATATGACAGAAAGAAAAATTCCATGGTGCCTTGTCAATTAAAAACATTGGTGTTGTGCTCTTAAGGACTAGGCTTTTGTGTCTGCAAGAAGGGTTAGTTCATGCCGAATTGGGCGAAACAACAACGATTTATTTCAAAACCCTGAATTCACAGCACTCTGCGCTACCTCTGGACCGGCTTGCTTTATGCCGGACGTATGTTCGTCACCCTGCCCCTTTATCAGGGGAGCACGTATTTTCTGAAGGATTCTGGGAATATGCGATCCCCGACACCGCTAGTATAATGTGAATACAGGTTATGACAAAGGCCACCAGCCATATGTTTTGACTGGATTCCTTGAAGGGCAGAATTTATTTTCAAAGTTCAAAATTGGCCCAGACTTTCCATCTCCTCCTACTCTGCCAGCAAGAATCGAGGAAAAGAAAATCTTCCACAATAACTAATGGTTCCTGGCTGAATATCTACAGATTTAAATCATCATGTTGATGCCAGCTTGGAAACAATATTGAACTGAAGTGGTGTTGTTCAGTGAGAAGCGAGCTGCCTTTCAAAGCAGCCCTCCATTTCCAAAAGCATTTGTAAAGCGTAATTAAACTCGCTGTGCTGAGTGGAATGGTAAACATTTGGGTTTTTGGTATAACTGTGATAATCAAAAAGAGTTCATCTTTTATATAATATTTGCTCTTACTCACATTGGTAAAGGACATGCAGTGACTAACGCCTGTCCTTTTTAAACTAAGCTTCTTTTCCATAGGGATTCATTTCTTAATATTGTAAATTAGAATTGGCTGAAGATCACATTTACAGAATTCCCAGTATAACCATCCTCAGTTTAGATTCATTTCCTGTGTTTTCTGCTGAAGGTGGTGCCAGATTAATACCTCTGAGTAACTGCCCTTACCTGATTTGTGACAGTTCATGATTTAAAAAAATACTGACCTCATAATACAGTCAGAAATGGCCATGTACAATGAGGTGTTAAGCCAATAAACACGCACTAAGTTGCATTATGCTCCCAATATTATTTGGTCGCAGTGCGACCACACTCCCATGTTAGGTTTTAAAAGAGGTACTTAGCTGTTTTAAAAATTGGAAACAAAATTGCAGAAGTACGACCAAGTTCCCGGCCCTATGTTGGCCGATCTTTCCCAGATTGGAGGTGGGCATGTCTGAATAACTCTTTCGTTCATTTGACAATGGAGCAATGCGAAAATAATATTACACATCAGCCGTTGCTTACTGACTAAAATTCTCAAATTCAAGAAAAATCTGTGCTTTTTTTTCCAGTTTGGTGTTGGAATCCACGTTCAATGGGTATAATGACAAAGTTAGGATCCACAGATGTTCGATCGGAGTCTGTGATAGAGCGAGAAGCCATCAATCTTTTACAAAGATTTATTTCAAAATACATTGATTGAATAAACTGTGTTTGAGCTGGAACACCAAAGATCATTCCTTTCATGCAGGCTTTCTTTGATAATGTCGAATGATGCCCTGGTCTCTGCAGACAGTCTGGTGTAGTAGTGTGTTGCAAATCCAAGAGGAGTATCAATGTTTGAATGCTTCCTATCCATTAGGAAGCAATGCGGGGTTCTTTCAACTACCCAGAAATCTGCTGATATCATGCTGTCTCAGTGACTACAGAAGCAACAGGGATTACAAGACATCAAACCGGAATCCTTTATCCTATCTTCTGTATGTAGAAACAAGAAACCAGGTTCCCTTTGAAGTACTAATTGACTGTCTGTATCAATCAACGGCTAAGCCCTTTCCTGCATGCATTTGGGTCTCCAGAGTAACTGAGCTGTGGTCTCCCAATGCCCATCCATTGCAATACATTCAACTGCATTACTATGCAGTGTAACGATGTTTTCAATGCAGTCTTTTCAGATTTCTTTACTGCTCGGATCTGTGTTAAAGTACTCAAAGATGTAAAAGGTTGATCATGACTTTACTGGCTTTTGTATTTTCTTTTATCAAACTGCATTAATGAAACTTGCTGATAAATCAATGCAATGTTGTGTTTTGTTTTTTAAGTTTAATCCAGTATCATCCCTTCTAGCTCTCCTTTGAAATCAACTACAGGTGGTTTTACAGGATGTACTTAAGGATTAGGAATTTTTATTGAAAAACGCTATCAGCAATAACATGTATTTATTCAGAGCCTTGAATATAGTAAAATGCAATAGGAGTTTAACACCAAACGCTTAGACAAGGAGTTTGGTTTTAAGGAGTGTCTTAAAAGGCATGAGAGAGGTAGGAAGATAGTGAGATTTAGGAGGGAGAGCTTAGGGCCCTCACGGCAGTTGAATGTGTGGGATCAATGGTCGAGTGAAGGAAATAAGGGATGCACACAGAACAGATAGGTAGATTGAGTCAGCCACCATTCACAAGCAAACCTTATTTTGACTTCCTTGCTTGCAGAATATTGGTATAAATGTGGAATTCTGTACGCCCGTAATGGAAGAATTAAAATAAGCATCGCCTTACTGAAAGGTCCCATCTCTTTTCTTCAGTTTTGTTGTAAGCAGAATAATGTCGGAATCTCTCAGACACCTTCATCATGGCCCCATCAGTACAACCCTGTCTGGTGACAGTCAATAGCATTCAGATGCACCTATTCCTTAACCAGTAAATTTCATCCATCAGACATTAAATGGCAGTGACTGATTGGTAGATACAGTCTGGGGACCTATGGATTGTGATGTTCTGCTGCTGAGCTGCTTTTGTGGAAAATTCCCCATTTAACATTAGTGAAGCACATCGACAAGGAATCTGGTTGCCTATATGAAAGACTCTGCAGTTTACAGAACTGTCTTGATTTTAGGTTACTTCATCTGAAGCTTATTGGCTATAATAATAATTCTATATGAGCAGGATAGCTAATTTATCTACAAAGTGCACATCCTGGGGGCGATTCTCCGATATTGAGGCCAAGTGTTCGCGCCGTCGTGAACGCCGTCACATTTCATGACAGCGCAAACAGGGCCCAGGCACAACCTATTCTGGCCCCCACAGGGGCCCAGCACGGCGCTGGAGCGGTTCACGCTGCTCCAGCCTCCTTATGCGGAGCCAAATGGGCGCCGCGCCAACCCGCACATGCGCAGTTGGGCCAGCCCAATCCTGCGCATGCGCAGTTCGGCCGCGCCATCCTGCGCATGCGCGCGCTGGCCCCGACCCAGAATGGTGTCGGTATTCAGGGAACGGCCGCGGCGGAAAGTAGGCCTGGGGGGGAGAGATCCGTCCGCCAATCGGTGGGCCCCGATCGTGGACCAGACCCCTTTGGAGGCCCGCCCGCCGGCGAAGGAGCCCCCCCCCCCCCCCCCACAGGCTGCCTCCCGAGCGTTCCCGCAGAGTTCCCTCCGGTAGCGACCCAGGGGCGAACAGCGGCAGTGGGACTCTGTCGCATCAGGACTGCCGCTCGGCCCATCCGGGCCAGAGAATTGGTGGCCCCGCCGATTCCAGTGGCCCGCGGACGGCGTCGCGTCAAGTGCGCTGGCGCAAATGGTGCTAATTCTCCTCACCTCGGAGAATCGCACGCCGGCATCAGGGTGTCGTGGCGCGGTTGCGGCGATTCTCCGGCCCGGCGCAATTTCCCCTTGGAGCACATTTGTTCAGAGCTATATGTTCCTTGTAAAATCACAATGGTCTGGACCTCATTATTACAAAACATGCTACTAAACAGTAACATGAAATTTGGATGTTGTGTGTTTACTGTCTGGAGGGAATGGTGGAGGGGGAGCAGAGAGGTAATGTCCCAGGCACTGTGTCACAGCCATACCCAGTTACTGACATATTAAACAGAGAAACCTTTACCTGTCTCCTAAACCCACTTGTCTCTTCTCTTGTTATTTGCTTCCAACTTGAAACCGCAGATCCACTATTCACTCCTGAAAAAAAAGTTAGTGGGAACAGAGCCTCTCTGTTATTTAACTAAAAACCGATGCCTGATTATATGTGCTCATTCATCAAATTGCATTGTAACTGTAGCATGCTCACCATTTTTAAAACACAGGAATATTTCTGCAAAAGCATCCTTTGGGGAGTCATTTTAATTAGCACAGAGCAAACCAGGGCCTTTTTCAAATTACAACCTTTTAATTACCCTTATGGGAAAAAGGTGAATTCTTTTCCCTTGTTCGAAGGAAGAAACATTTCTATTATTAAATCCGCATGGAGCTCAATAGATTCTTATATTCTCTGTGGTTTTGTCAGGCTGTTCCATCAGTTAGTCTTCTTGTCAGACAGAGCTATCTTTTTGGTAACCTGAAACTTAGACCTGCTCTTTGCCAATGAAGAATCAATTTGCCTTGCCAATGTGCACTGAATGTAAAGACATTTTAATGGAAAGAATCACTGAAGGATACCACATTGCTCCAGAGGGCAGCAGTAAACTATACTCTACAGGTAATATAAACACCATTTTCTTCCCTCTTGGTAATGCAGGTACCTGTTTCTCCACTGTGTCTGGAAAAGATAATGTTTGGCGTAAATTATCATTAACTCCCTCCTCTCAAGACATGGTGGAGTTTTACATGCAACCTTTAATTTGTCAGTTGCAATGATGTTTATGCACAACATTACGACTTTAAAGTATAACTTTTAGGTTATTTCAATGAAGCTTCATACTGATAGGCCAGTTCTAAAAAAAGCTTCACATTTACCGCTGAAAGATTCTGAAGAAGACCAAAAGGTTCAGAATTTGCTTTTAATAAATTTGCAGTACCCACTTATTTTTTTTCCAATTAAGGGGCAATTTTAGTGTGGCCAGTTCAACTGACCTGCACATCTTTGGGTTGTGGGGGCGAAACCAACGCAGACATGAGGAGAATGTGCAAACTCCACACGGACAGTGACCCGGGGTCAGGATCGAACCCGGATCCTCAATGCCGTAGGCAGCAGTGCTAACCACTGGGCACCGTGCCGCCCAAAAAGGTCAGAATTTATTTAACTTTCAGAACATATTCTGAGGATTTCAATTTATAGTCATTAGTGTTGGAAAGCCGCAGGACCAAGGTGCAATTTGGATGAAGTGTCAAGATGCATACAATGGAGTTTTCCATGCAGGCCCTAACTGCACCCCTAGTTAGATATACTTCGCTGGACTAACTTTACAAATAAACCTCAGGGACCAAGTCCATGATCCTCCATAATGGAAGGTTGAGAAAGAGTCGTGGTCTCTCACCCCGCGCTCCCCCTAATACCAGTGGCCTTGTAGGATGAAGGCGGGGCTCAGTGCTGAACATGGCACCATGGAATCTTTTCATGTCGACTTGCCATATCGTTCAGCTGCCCACCGAACCTCTGGTCCTTCTGATGTACGGTCTCATCGCATTTTGTCACTGATATCCCTGTAGGTATAAGAGGTTGGAAGGGATCATTAAAAGAAGGATTTTTTAAAAAGGTGCTCTGCTTTCCCTTTGCCAATTAATTTTTAATTACCCCTTATAAGTTCCAATGGAATTACACAATTTGTTGTCGTGTGATAATTACAGACTGATTATTATTCACATCCAGGTGTTGAACGCTGAATTAACTATGGGAATCTCCTCTGCTCTGTGGCGACTAGGGGCTTTTCACAGTAACTTCATTGAATCCTACTTGTGACAATAAGTGATTATTATTATCAGAGCAGAGGTAGGAAATGCAATCAGGCTTTACCTTTGCAAAGGTGCTCATGACCTCTTAAGTATATTTCAACCCAGATTTATTCGGTCTGTCTTTCTAACCAAAAATAAAAGAAATGGTGCAACCTTCAGCTCCCATTCAGATGTAGCTTGGTGCTCGAGGTGAACAAAGGCCCAGCAGGCATTCAGCGGCCACCTGGGTACCTGGACACTCTGCTCTGTTTCTGCATCAGCTTTGTTCCCATCAGACTGATTGCCGCCACCTGCCACTTCTCCAAAGCGCGCAACTTACAATTAAGGCCGATTGACTGGCTGATGGGGGCTCAAGAGGCGGGTAGCTAGGATTACAGTGTGCACTGAATGTCAGCATGTAATTGGGTGGAACTTAAGTCTCAGGGCTGCACAGGTGTCTGATCAGAACTCAAAGTATCGCTCACAGCAAACAAAATAAAGGGAAATCTTCTTTGCTGTTGGGTGTTTAATTTTTTTTTCACACTAACCTACTTCAAGCTCAACATTCTTAATAAGGGTTTAAGCTTCTCAGTTCTTTTTTTATATTGGTGCCTGTCAAGATTTAATCTGGACTTGATTGATTGTGAGAAACTCTTGAACAAATGCCTGATGAATTACATCATGCGTCACACTACCGCTTCCTCCAAAACTCTGAATTATGTCCTTTCTCACTGAGCCCCCCCCCCCTCGGCATGCCTGAAGAGATTGCGTCATCATGAATGAACAAAAGGTTGATTTTAGCACACTGAGTCCATTTTGGCACAAGATGAAGACAGTTTTCAAAATGGACCCTGAAATCCTCCAAATCCCAGCAGCGTGGTGTGTTTCGGGAGGCACTGAAGTCAGTCGATCGGAGTATGCAGCAAATTATTTTAAAACCCTTCGTTGTTTTAAAACAAAAATAACTTTTTACGTGGCTTTTTAAAGAGCTGTAACTTAAAGGGACAATGTTCCATGAATGGGGGGCTCGGGGTCCTTGGGTATCGAGGGAATACCTGCACAAAGAGATTGGCAGTCGCAAAGTGTTATAAAACTGGGAGTTGACAGTTTTTATTTTCTTCCCCCCCTCTTCTGATGAAGGCACACAGTTGCAGGGTGCTGGCTGCTCTCCAGTGCCTTGTCAAAGTGACCATTCTTTGTGTCGGCTGAGGCACTAGTTTCAGCAGGCTATAGGGATATGTCACAGCCAATCATCCTCACACCGGTCTTTCCAGGCAAGGGTCATTGGGATGATAATCAAGAGCAGGAACCTTGGGTGACTTTCTTTCCCCCTTGCCGACCCGAGGGAGCTGAAGCCGATTTACTGCGGACCCACCGTTGCTTTGGCTCCAATCGGCTCCGGCAGCACATGCTGGTGATTGAACCTGCCCCCTTGCCGATCCTCATGGCTCAGAATCGTCAGACGGGCTTTGCCCTTACTCACCAGGGCATGTGGAGTTTCATGGGTAAACCCGTTGCAATGTACTAAGCCAGAGATCAGGAACTTGTTTCTGTTGTGATTAAAACAAATACAAATAACACATTTGGAGTCAGGAAGGGCTGCGCATATCATGTTTTTCATGGCTGGAGGCCATCCAAAGCACTTTACAGTGCCCTAAAGTGTGGTCACTGCTGTCGTGTAGGAACCGTGGGAACCAATTTGCACACAGCAAGCACTCAAAATCTACAATGTGATAATGACCAGCAAACCAGTTTAAACAATGTTGGTTGTCGAAGTAATACAATGGGATCTTTCACATCCACCCGAGAAGGCTGTTGGAGCCTTGGCCTTATGCCGCCCGCGAAAGAGGATGCTTCTGACTTTACAGCAGATTGCATCTGGTATTTCAATAAGACCAGGTCTCATTATCCTAAACTCAAATGAGGATTGACCCAGTTTGCTCAATCTTTTTTCAGAACCTCAAACCCCTCAAACCAGGAATCAGTGGTGTGACCTTCCTTGAACTGCTTCCAATGCAACACCTTACGTAAGGAGAACAAAACACAGCACCTCTGATGCAGTATCACAAATGTCCCGTACAGCTACAACAATACGTCCCTACTTCTATACTCCACCACTGCTCCCCACTCCCACTTTGCAATAAAGGTGAACATTCCATTTCTCTTCCTAATTTCACATTGTTCCCTCTGTACAGCAGCTTTCTGCAGTTTCAATATTTAATATTAAATAGTCCCCATTTAAATAATATTCTGCTTCTCTATATAACCCGACCAAAATGGACAATCTGACAATCTCGCATACGAGACTCCATCAGCCTATGCTTTGCCCACTCGCTTACCTCTCTATAACCCTTTGACGACCTTTTGTATCCTCATAATTTTCTTTCCTATCAACCTTTGTTTCATCAGGAAATTTGGCTACAATACAGTCTGTACTTTTATCCCAGTCATCAATATAAATTGGAAAATAATTAAAGCCCCATTAATGGCCCCTACAGCACTCTACTAGTTGTTGCCAATCTGAAAATGAAGCATTTATTTACACTTGCATGGTCCTGTTAGTTAACCAATCCTCTATCCATGCCAATACATTTCCCCCCAGACCATGAACTCATTTCTTGTGCAGGAGGCTTGCGTGTGCCATTTTATCGAATGTTTTTTGGAAATTCAATTACACCACACCTATTCATTCCCCTTTAACCACCGTGCTTGTTACACCTTCAAAGAAGTCTAACACATTCGTCAAACGTGATTTCCCTTTCACAAAACCATGTATACATTGACTGATTGTATTATGATTGTTTAAATGTACTGCTACTACCGCCTTAATATGGGTTCCAACAGTTTCCCAATTACAGATGATGGGGCAACTGAACTGTAATTTCCTGCTTTCTGTCTCCTCCCTTTTTAAACAGTGGAGTTATATTTGTGGTTTTCCAATCTTTGGCACCTTTCAGAATCTTGGGAATTTTGCAAGCTTGCAATCAATGCATCTATTATTTCTCAGCCACTTAAATGTCCATCCTTTCTTTCAACTTGTTAATTATTATGAAATAGCTGCTTAAATGTTTGCCATTGCTTCTCTATCATATCATTGACCTATTTTCCATTCCACTCTAGTCACCTCTATCTTCATACCCTGAACTGCCTTTACTTATGTTTAAGATAACAGTTTAAGAACAAGGGGCTGGATTCACCGATGTGGAGGCTAAGTGCCGATGCCAGTGTGGGAACTATGGCATTTTACGATGCCAAAATCGGCGCTGATCCCTCACCGATCCTGCGACTGGTAAGGGGCTAGCAGCCACGCTGGGTAAAACCACTGGCTCGCACGACAAAAACGGCTGGAGAATGGCTCGGTCCATGGCCGAGCATGCACTCGGCGACGACCTGCAGCTTTCACGCCCGACCTACCAAATACTGCCCCCTGGCCATCTCCTGGCCTCCCCCCACCAGTCACCTCGGCCCTCACAGAAGCCCCCCCTCTCCCCGGCCAGCAGCACGGCTCCGGGCCGACTATGGTTGGACACAGTCTGCAGTTGCCACACCGGGTTCCCGACCGCTGAGACCACACGTCAACTGCGCAGTCGGGAACCAGGCCCATCGGGGGTGTAACATTGGGGGGGGGGGCCCTTCAAGTGATAAGCCAATGCCATTCCAGCGTGAACAGGTCGGGAACATCAGGCCACTCGGGCCGGGGAATCGCCGGTCGGCGTCGCCCATCGCCGCTCTCTGAGTCGCCCGGCCCTCCTGCGATTCTCCCACCCGACGTGGGGAGCGGAGAACCGCGCCCTGGGTCTGTACTCGATGGAGTTTAGAAGGATGAGGGGGGATCTCATTGAAACTTACTGAATACAGAGAGGCCTAGCTGGAGTGAATGTAGAGAGGATGTTTCCACTAGTGGGAGAAACTAGAACCCACCTCAGACTGAAGGGACGATCCTTTAAAACAGAGATGAGGAAGAATTTCTTCAGCCAGAGGGTGGTAAATGCGTGGAACGCTTTGCCACAGAAGGCTGTGGAGGCCAAATCACTGAGTGCATTTTTTTTTTTTTTATTTAGATTACCCAATTATTTTTTCCAATTATGGGGCAATTTAGCGTGGCCAATCCACCTACCTTGCACATTTTTGGGTTGTGGGGGCGAAACCCACGCAGACACGGGGAGAATGTACAAACTCCACACAGACAGTGACCCAGAGCCGGGATCGAACCTGGGACCTCAGCGCCGTGAGGCGGTTGTGCTAACCACTAGGCCACCGTGCTGCCCTATCACTGAGTGTATTTAAGACAGAGATCGATAGGTTCTTGATTAATAAGGAGATCAGCAGTTACAGGGAGAAGGCAGGAAATCCTGATGAGAAACATATCAGCCATGATCGAATGGCAGAGCAGCCATGAATGGCCGAATGGCCTCATTCTACTCCTGTGTCTAATGGTCTTAAATGGCACTTTTAATATGTTATTACATCCCAAAGCATTAAACCTGAATAAAACTGATACTGAGTCAAAGAAGAAAACTGTAGGCCAGGAGACCTCAAACTTAATCAAAGAGTTGTGTTTTAGAGAGTGTCTTAGAGGAAGTGAGAGAGGCATAGAAGAGGCTGACCTGAACAGTGGAAAATATGGACACCAATGGAGGGTCAAAAGAAATCGAGGAGTCACAAGAGGCCAGGATTTGAGGAATGCAAAGTTTTCAGATGGTCGAAGGGCTGAATGTTTTATTGTTAATTTTGGTTGCTTCGCATTCAATGATCTCTTTCAGTGTAAGTGTGTATGTTTGACGAAAAGAGGATTGCACTAAGCGATGATATGTTTCTTCCATCAAATTGACCTGTCGAATAGGGTAAGCAATATTTGAAGAGTATCTGGTACTCGTGGAACTTATTTAGAGCCAATGCCTTTGCTCTGCTCTCTCCTCAAATTATGCAGCTAGCTTCTCTCTTCACAGTGCTGTGCCCAATTATATCCATCGTTCACTCCTCCCAAAAAATATCCTTCCTATCTTCTTCCCTCCGGGGTTTTATCCTCCATGATTGGTGCTGCAGCTTGTCGAGACTTTTACATATCGTGCAATGGCATTTCAAGTGGTCATCTAAATACTTCTTAAAAGTTGTGAGGGTTCCATCCTCTGCCACCCTTTCAGGCAGTAAGTTGCAGATTCCAAACGCCCTCTGGTTGAAAACGTTTTCCCTCACATCTCTAAGTTCCTGAGAGGTTCTGAGAGTGTGGAAGGTACTGTATGAATGGTTTCCTTTGCTTTAAATATCACAAATAAAACAAGGGAAGAATGTAAATCATTATTTGATTCTTCTTGAGTTGGTGTTCTTCCTTTCTAGGTGGTAATGTCTTCAGCAGCCAGACTAAAAGGCCAGCCAGATTAAATAGAACCACTGCTCCTGACTTGATTCACTATCTCATCATGCCCCCCCATCCCAAAGCACCCAAGGATACCTGCTCTCACCTCTAGTGATGCCCCTCAGCTAGCATTTGCTGGCATTGAGCTGTGGTGTGGTAAACTTAATCAGAATGGCCTGTTGTTGGCTATGACTGGTTGAGCAGCCACACCAGTTATAAATGCAATGCTAAGGGCTAATGGCAAAGAGCGGGAAGTAACAGCGTAGCGAGGAACAGTGCGAGAAATTGAAAGAAGATTGAGTGCAAGTTATAACCAGTTTAAAACAAGGAACAGTGGGGAAAACAGCCCAGTGCTGAACAGCTAAAGCAACAAATAAGAAAAGGTAACTCCATGATGAGTATTTGTTATGAAAGGAAATTTTTATTGACAAGAATTTGAATAATTGATCAGATGCAGGACGGACCCTATGCGTAGGGAGAAATGCAGGTCCATAAACAGGTAAAGTCATCTGCACAGCTTGCGTACAAAGGCTGGGCCCAGTTTAGGCATTGCAAGACAGTTACATTTTTCTGAAACCTTCAATTTTCCTGCTGCATGGGAGTCCTTTTGAAGATTTTCCCCTCCTTCTCCAGCCATTTCAGTCGGATTCTCCGACCCCGCACCGGGTGGGAGAATCGCGGGGGGGGGGGGGGGGGGGGGATGAATCACGTGACGCCACTCCGATGCCATCCCGCCATTGGCGCCGGTGCGGTTGGCGATTCACTTTTCGGGGGCCGCTCAACGCGCCCCCTCCCCCCGACGATTCTCCCCACGATGGACCGAGTGCCCGTTGAGTTAGGCCGAGTCCGGCGGGCGTCTTTCTCGTGAGGTTCTACCCACCAGGGCCTCGGTGTTCATGCTGCGGGGGCGGCCTGGTGGAGGGAGGGGGAATCTGACTCCGGGAGGGGGGGGGGCCTCCAATGTGGCCTGGCCCGCAACCGGGGCCTACCAATCGACAGGCGGGCTTATCCCGGTGGGGGCCTATGTTGCTCTGTGCCGGGCCCCTGTAGGTCACCGCCATGTTTCGTCGGGGCCATGTTGCCTCGGAGGCAGCAACCCTGCGCGAACTCGCGCCGGCCGTGGCGCGTATGCGTGAACTCGCGGCGCCCGTGGCTCGCATGCACGGACCTGTGGCACCTGTCCTGACGCCTATATTGGCAGCTGGAGTAGCGTGAGACTCTCCAGTGTCGTGCTGGCCTCCTGTGCAGCGCAGGATCGCTGATCGTAGGGGCCAGATGATGCCGTCGTAAAACGCTCTCCAGGATCGGAGAATCCCGCGCAGGATTCTGGAGGAATTGCAACAGCGTCCCTATTCTTAGCAGAGAAAATCCAACTCTAAACAGGCCTGCGTCCCTCGACAGCCTCCAGGCTCTGGGAGTCTGTGTTAAAAGCAGGAGCGCTTAGGGCATTTGTATTTTGATGCCGTTAGTGCCGGTGAACTGAAAATGTGGAATGGCTTATGCCTTCAACGATGCTGCACATGGACATGAATGAGTGAGCTGCTGTAGAGCCGATGGTTTTTAATCACAAGCACAGCTTCTTACGCTGGCTCTTCCTAGACGACCACCCCAGAGATAAAAGAATTAGAATGACAGTTAATCTCAGGTCACTGTAGCGGAGGGGAGTGTTTAACTGCTCCAGTTTCTGGGTCAACTTATCAGGTTTTTAAGTGGTATGCCCTGTTGTGTTTGGTATAGGAGAAGCTTATAACAACAAAATGGAAGTGACCTAATTTTGAGGCGAGGAAGAAGGGTGGATAGTCATGTTTGCCAACACAGACTCTAAGAACCAACTCTGGAAGGGAAGAAAAAGAGGACAATCAATTTACAGAGGATCTATTGCTTCATAACCTAATTACAACTGCATGGTCTGCTGCAACCTCAGCACATCAGGTTGATCAAGCAGAGCATCATGGGTACCACCTGGTCAGCGCAGGAAAGCATCCACTGTGACTGACATATTTACTTTAGTCTGCCAGTGATGCTATCTGGAGCAGTAGCACAAACAATGGCTCCTTATTTGCACTTTTTTTTATATTCGCTAGGCAAACGAGCTGGCTTTCTTGTGAACCTTGTGACCCGGGGCTGACCCCTGTAATTGTGGGCCACGACCTTTTGTGTTCTTTCATGAATGTTTGCAAAGGGACCTGTCAGAAAATGTCGCCATCACTTGCATATTGCAAGGTCAGGAACAGCATGGGACCTCCAACTTCCTGTTGAACAAAATAAAAAAAGAGAGAGAGAAAAAAAAGGGGGTGGGTGGGTGGACAGAGGAAGAGAGAAAGAAAGGATCCCAGCTGTGGCTTGGTGCTGCTCGCATCACTTTCCAGCAATAATAGTGCCATCAGATTACCTCACCCAGAGGTGCTCTGTCAGGCCATAGTTCATGGGTCAGCGCTCCTATGCAATGCCTGCTGAATCCGAGGCAGGGCAACGGGAGATAGCGTTTAAGGCCACAATTACATAACAGCCTACAGCAAACAACAGACCTCATATATTTAAATCGGGCCTGCAAAAACATTACAGCCACAGTAAAGCTGGCAAACGTTCTGCCAATGAACCATTGTCTGTTCTGTTTGCTCCCGACTCCCAAGTCCACTGGTGTTTCAGATTTGAGTCGTGTTTCTCAATGAAGCAGCCAAACATTGAGCCAGTTCTGGAATATTTCGGTGAGCCAATTACCTGAATTCTGGGTGACATGGAGATCTTTGCATCTGTTTTGGTAAGCTCCAGAGCTCAGCAGCACGTTTGCACCACCGATGCTGTCGTTAATTATACATGGCAATCAGTTTTGCACAGGCAGTCAGCCTGTTAACATTAGCCTATGGACCACTATGCCAGTCCCTGCTTTCTTCCATCATGCTTGCCTGAAATAGTTGCTCCTGAGGATCAAAAGGTCAGCTTATAATAATAATACCTGACGTACATTTTGGATTACTGACCGGAGCTTGAATGGTTGTGTCGCGTATCGGCAATTGATTTTCTACTGATTCCTTCAGTTCCGTCAAATTGGCTGCGTTCCATGTTAATCCGACAAACTCCCTTGGAAACTTAGAAAATAGGAGCAGGAGGCCATTTGGCCCTTCGAGCCTGTTCCACCGTTCATTATGATCATGGCTGATCATCTAACTCAGTAACCTGTTCCTGCTTTCCCCCTATATACTTTGATCCCTTCAACGCCAAGAGCTATATCCTTTTTTTAAATTTAGAGTACCCAATTATTTTTTTCCAATTAAGGGGCAATTTAGCTTGGCCAATCCACCTACCCTGCACATCTTTGGGTTGTGGGGGCGAAACCCACGCAGACACGGGGTGAATATGCAAACCCCACACGGACAGTGACCTGGGGGCCGGGATCGAACCTGGTCCTCAGCGCCGTAAGCGGCAGTGCTAACCACTGCAGAGAGCTATATCTAACTCCTTCTTGATAACCTACAATTGGCAAAATTCTCGTCCTTTCGCGCCACAAACAGGAACCACGATCGGGTGGAGAAACGGGCGTCCGGCCAAAATGGATTTGGGCACCATGCGTTGGTACCTCGCTGGTGGCGATAATGTGGTTTGCACCGCGCACTGGAAGCGGATTGCAAAATTGGCATTTGTATGCATTCAAATGCCATTAGCGGGTTGGACACAGTACCGCCCTTCCGCGATGTTCTGCTCCTCTCAAGTGACAGTCTCATGAATGTGAATTGCTACACGTATTTAGAAACATGGACTAACGTGGCGCCATGGCTGCGGAGGAGGGGCGGGAGGTTAAAAAAACACTGAAAGGCCGTTATAAACTGTCGGGCCTGCTGGGGTTGGCTACCCGGGCCGGGGGCAGTAATGGGTAGTGACCTGGTGCTGAGTCTGTGAACTCAGGGTGTCCCCCTTAGGAGCAGGGTGGCCTGGCTCAGACCACCATTGCTGCAGTCTGCCTTTTAAACGCATCCCTTTGGTGTTACTTACAGCCTCCTGGCTGCTCACACTGCTGAGTGCTGCCTGTGTCCTTTATATACTCACAGAGCCTCTGGTCATCTGGGAGCCCACCCCGCCTTCATACCCCAGCTGTATCATCAAGGGCCAAACTCAATCAGGAGCCCACCAGGAGTTGGACACTCCTCAGAAGCATTACCCCACTGCAGAGGAAGCAGGGGATCAGCAGATCCCACCCCAACCAGAGGACACCAGCACTGCGGCCTTTGGAACCCTCCCTGGTTCACAGCCCCTCTCCGGGCAGAGGCCTCACCAGTGACCCCCACCCCTCTGTATCATCCGCTGTCTCTCCATGGTGAGATTGGCAGCACTGACAGCCTCCGCCACCATCTTGCGGATGGTGTTCAGGAGAGCTGGCTTGAGTCTGCTGCCCACGCTGGGGAAGAGGGTGTCCCTCCCCTCCTCACAGGCATGGAGCTGTGGGTTCACCTTGGACACCTGATCACGGGGGGGGGGACAGGAATTCTCTGTGGCATCTTGGTGACTGCAGTACTTAACAAAAGGTCCCAGCTGTCAGGTTATTTGGCGCTATCTCCGGCCCCAGCAGTTAGAACCCCCGCTGCGTTGGGAATTGCTCGGAATTCGCTCCAGCAGAGTGCTGGCCAATTAGTATGCCCTGAATTACTTCTCAAAAATAGCGCCCCCAACGGGAACTTGAACCGCACGTCATTCAGTCCTGGTGTCAATACCTAGGTCACGATCAAGTGCCCTCGTCGGGCCTGACTCGGTGGTACGACAAGCCGACTAAATCTTACGCGAGGCCTCTTGCAAGATTTACGATGCTTGGAACTCCTCGTGAGATCTCATAAGATCCTGCGAGATGTTAAGATCTGGATCGCGCCTTTGCTGGGGACTCATTTAAATATGTCGGTGCCTAATTCTCCCGAGGCCCAGGAAGTAATGCCACACTTGGGAGATCTTGCCATGCCACCCTTTAGCAATGGTCCACACAAATGTGGACCAGGTGTAACAATTCCTGGGAGGTCTCCCGGGCCATCGGAGGACCCAGGGTGGTATCATGTTGCTCCCGCTGCCTCCTGGGCTCCTTGGCACTGCCAGCCTTGTGCTCTGGCACTGCTAGGGTGCCCAAGTGGCACTGCTAGGCTGGCAGGGGTACTGCCCAGTGCCAGGCTGGCAGTGTCAAGAGGCCCAGGTGCCAGTTTTCCCGTGCCAGGGATTGAGCCCAGGGTGCCCTACCCTTATGCGGTGGGGCAAGAGGGGGGTCCCTGAGGACCCCCTAAGAGACAAGTTGGGGCAATGGGAGGTCTGGGGGCCACGGTGTGGTGTCCAAAGGGGGCCAAGAGATCGGCACAGCATTTAAAAATCATGCCTTTATGTCTTTTGTCTAATGTTTTGGCCTCAGCTGCTTTCTGCGGTAAGAAATTCCACAGGCTCACCACTCTCTGAGTGAAGAACATTTTCCTCATCTCAGTCCAACCCTGTATCCTTTGACTGTGACCTCTGATTCTGGACTTCCCCGCCATCTGAGACATCCTTCCTGCATCTACCTTGTCCAGTCCTGTTCGAATTTTCTAAGTTCCTATGAGATTCCCCCCTCTTCAGCCTTCTAAACTCCGGCGATTATAATCCTAACTGACTCTATCTCTCTTCATACGTCAGTCCTGCCACCCCAGGATTCAGGCTGGTAGAACATCACTGCACTCCCTCCATAGCAAGAGCATCCTTCTTCAGATAAGGAGACTAAAACTGCACACAATACTCCAGTGTGGTCTCACCAAACCCCCGTATAACTTCAGCAAGGCTTCCCTGGTCCTGTACTTGAATTGTCTTGCTCTGAAGGCCAATTTGCCTTCTTTACCGCCTGTTGGACCTGCATGTATATCTTCAGCAACAAGTGTACAAGGACTCGTTGCAAATACCCCTCTCTCAATCTTTAGCCATTCAGATAATAATCTGCCTTCCTGTTTTTGCTAGCAAAGTGGATAACCTCAGGGCAGCACGGTGGCCCAGTGGTTAGCACTGGTGCCTAGGTTCGATCCCGGCTCTGGGTCACTGTCCGTGTGGAGTTTGCACATTCTCCCCGTGTTTCAGTGGGTTTCACCCCCACAACCCAAAGATGTGCAGGGTAGGAGGATTGGCCATGCTGAATTGCCACTTAATTGGCAAAAAAAAATGAATTGGGTACTCCAAATTTATTTTTTAAAAAGTGGATGACCTCACACTTATCCACATTATACTCCATCTTCCATCACACAGCCGGTCCAAATCACATTGAAGCATCTCTGCATAGGGGCTGGTTTAGCTCACTGAGCTAAATCACTGGCTTTAAAAGCAGACCAAGCAGGCCAGCAGCACGGTTCGTATTCCCGTACCAGCCTCCCCGGACAGGCGCCGGAATGTGGCGACTAGGGGCTTTTCACAGTAACTTCATTGAAGCCTACTCGTGACAATAAGTGATTTTCATTTTCATTCATTTCATTTTCATATTCCACAACTGAATGAAGGTGCACTTAAGTTTTCAACTGATCACCAGACCATCACTGACCCAAACGTTACTTTGCTAATAACTCTTCTTTATTCAATCTCTCATTTCCCCAGATTATAAAGGCACTACAACCCTTCCAAAGCTTGTACTCGGAGACACAAACCTGAATTTGACCCCAAATCACCCAACAGAAACAGGACAGGGGCTTAGGTCAGAAGTTCTTTCTGCACAGAGCAACTGTGCAGTTGTGCAGTTTCATGCAAGAAGTTACATTGGAAGTCCTGCCAAGAGGTTTTGTAGCATTACTGCCCTTATGTGTCATCTTGTTGTACGCCATACGCATTCTCAGTCTCAGTCTGCAGTCCCAGCATGCCCCAGTTTATTTTGAGACATGTGACCAAATCCAAAGTTGCTACAATCTAGAATGAGGAGTCAGTACCGACCTTGCAAACTCTGAAAAAACTCAAAACATCCAGATTATGTCTACTTTGCCTTGGAGTGACTGGCAGAATCACATAGTTGGGGGCTACCCAAGCAGCCATCCAAAGTCTATTCTTCCACAGACCTGTGCTGCCCCATTGGAGTGGCAGGGGTATAATGGAAGTAGCGTGGGTTGCTCTCACTTAACTATCCATAAATCTGCTCCTTCACCAGCCTCGAGCCAATATTTGTTATTGTGCAAGAAAGCGAGAAGTGAAAAAATGAAAATCGCTTATTGTCACAAGTAGGCTTCAAATGAAGTTACTGTGAAAAGCCCCTAGTCGCCACATTCCGGCGCCTGTTCGGGGAGGCTGGTACGGGAATTGAACCGTGCTGCTGGCCAGCCTTGGTCTGCTTTCGGACCACCCGAACCACCCGGACCAGGGCGGACCACCCCAGCAGCAGCTGAAGAGAAGTTGTCTGCAACAAGACCACCACAGGGCTCAGCATCAGGAAATCACTGGCCAAAGGCACCTGACTTGGCCGAAGATGAGCATTAGTAGCTTTTCATCAGCTTTGTTGATGCAACCTTGGGACTAGTTGAATTTAGTTAAAGAAAGGTGCAAATATTTGGTTGGGAAATTAATTGAAGACAGTTATTAATTTTGTCATGACCATCTTTATAACTTATGCCACTTGGAACCACAATGTCATTAGGTATAACAGCTCCTTATGCTTAATTGTCAGTTTGTTATTCATATAAAGGTTGGCTAAACAGTTGCCATGTTCTTCAATGCAAGACTTAATAAGTTATGAAAGGTATTTTTTGAAAAATATTTTTATTAAGGCATTTATTTCCGCGTCGTGCAAAGTTCAGTCCCTCCCTACCCAGAACGGGACATGAAGTAGGGCAGCATGGTAGGGCAGCAGTGGTTAGCACTGTTGCTTCACAGCTCCAGGGTCCCAAGTTCGGTTCCCGGCCTGGGTCACTGTGTGTGCGGAGTCCGCACGTTCTCCCCGTGTCTGCGTGGGTTTCCTCCGGGTGCTCCCGTTTCCTCCCACAGTCCAAAGACATGCAGGTTAGGTGGATTGGCTCTGCTAAATTGCCCTCAGTGTCCAAAAAAAAAAGGTTAGGTGGGGTTACGGGTTACTGAGATGGGATGGCGGTGTGGGCTTGAGTGGGGTGCTCTTTCCGGGGGGCCGGTGCAGACTCGATGGGCCGGAAGGCCTCCTTCTGCACTATAAATTCTATGATTCTGGAGCTGGTTGGAATTAAATGAGGCCTGGGAGTTAAAATTCCCTGGGCCTCAATTCCGGCAACTCTAACTCACTCTGTTGTCACCAGCCCCCAAAACTGGCCCAAAGTTAAAGTGGGGGGGGGGGGGGGGGGGGGGGGGTCCAGGCTTAAGTGCGGAATTAGCAAAGATGATCATTGCGCTTTTGGAGAAAGGTGAAGTGAGGGAGGAAGTGAGTCAAAGGGGTTTAGGGAGCGAGTCCCAGACAATAGTTCTTAGACAGCTTGAAAGCTGAAACCACTGGTCGGACGGGTGGGGTTGTGGAGTCACAGGAGGCTCAACGTTAAAGGAACAAAACGGCTCGGGAGAGGGCAGAAAGGTGGAGGTCACCGAGGCAGGGTGGCTTAACAAATGCACACTGCCTAAACAGACTCTTGGGCAATCGCAGTAATAATCCTTCCTCCTTGCTTTCAGCAGAGGGAGGTGAGCAGAAACCTGTTTCATGTCAAAGCTGCCTGGGCTACTGCTGGCTTATGGCAAGTGTCATGTGCATTGATCCTCATTCGAAACAGTGAACTGGTGCAGTTAATTAAAGTACTATTGACAGAGCCCATTTGCTGAACTGAACTCATTTAGCACTGAAGTCAACCACCTGAACAAACAGGAATGTTCTGTTTAGTTAGAAGTTACCCATAACTGACGCCAAATCCTCCCACAACATTTTTTTTTTACAACATATTATTTTTTTCCTCCTCCCCACCTCCTTTTGAGCTTTTCTATCGCCATTTGCTGCTGCAGTTACATTCATCAGCTAACAATCTGTGGGAGATTGAAAAAACAGACACTTTAATTGGACCTACTCCCATCGCGCGACCTGAGGTTTTTCCCATCGCACAACACAATCGTTACAAATAAAGGTTCTGACGCAAACTTACAAGGGGGTACCGCTGGAGGTTGAGTGCTGTCACTGATTCATCCTAAAAGGGACATTAGATTAAAATTTATCAATCTTAGCAGCCAGCCTTCATTCGGATTTTTCCCCCTTTGCAGCCAAATTTTAAGAAAATAGATTGGACCAACCTATTAAAATAATGTTTATTCAAATTTTCATAAAATATCAACAACAAAAAGTTAAATAAATTTTTACAAAGAACAGAAAAAAGAAAAAAAAACAATAACCCCCCCCCCCCCCCCCCCCCCCGCGCATACACAAAGGAAGAGGTAAATTAACACCCGCCATTCGCACAAAACCGGCGCCCGCCCCTTCGACATCCGCCCCCCGCCCTGTGTATACATAGAGAAAGAAGTAAATCAACGCCCGTCATTAGCATAGAACAACTATGCCCGTCCCCTCGGTCCAAAACAATGGAACAACCCCCCCCCCCGGGCTGCTGCTGGCCTTTTCCTATCGTTCTGCCAGGAAATCCAGAAATGGCTGCCACCTCCTGAAAAATCCCAGCACTGATCCCCTTAGGGCAAATTTCACCTTCTCTAATTTAAGAACCCCGCCATATCATTGACCCAGGCCTCTATGCTTGGGGGCCTCACATCCTTCCACTGAAGAAGAATCCTCTGCCAGGCTATTAGGGACGCAAAGGCCAGAACACCGGCCTCCTTTGCCTCCTGCACTCCTGGCTCCACTGCAACCCCAAAAATTGTGAGCCCCCAGCCCGGATTGACTCTGGATCCTACCACCCCCGACACCGTCCTTGCTACGCCCTTCCAAAATTGCCCCAGCGCTGGGCATGCCCAGAACATGTGGGCATTATTTGCTGGGCTCCCTGAGCACCTGATACACCTGTCCTCACTTCCGAAGAACCGACTCATCCTTGTCCCAGTCATGTGAGCGTGAGCCCTATGCAGCACATTAAACTGTATGAGGCCAAGCCTCGCACAAGAAGAGGAGGAGTTCACCCTCCCCAGGGCGTCCGCCCACGTCCCCTCCTCTATCTCCTCACCCAGCTCCTCCTCCCATTTACCCTTCAGCTCCTCGACCGAGGCCTCATCCATCTCCTGCATCACCTGGTACGCTGCCGAGATCCTCCCCTCACCAACCCACACCCCCAAAAGCACCCTGTCCTGGATCCCACGTGGCGGCAGCAGAGGAAACTCCGCCACCTGCCGCCTGACAAATGTCCTTACCTGGGGGGAGCCCGAACTTCCCCTCCAGCGCACCCAGGCTCGCAAACATCCCGTCTACAAACAGGTCCCTCAACCTCCTGATACCTGCCCTGTGCCAACTCAGGAACCCGCCATCAATTCTCCCCGGGACAAACCGGTGGTTGCCCCGTATCGGGGCCCCCATCGAGGCCCCCACCTCCCCCCTGTGCCGTCTCCATTTTTTGAGGGTAGCCGCCACCACCGGGCTCGTGGTATACCTTGTTGGAGGGAGCGGCAGCGGCGCCGTTACCAGCGCCTCTAGGCTCGTGCCTACACAGGACGCCATCTCCACCCTCTTCCATGCTGCCCCTCCCCCTCCATCACCCATTTACGCACCATTGCTGCATTGGCAGCTCGGTAGTACCCACAGAGGTTGGGCAGCGCCAGCCCCCCCTATCCCTGCCCCGCTCCAAAAACACCCTTCTCACCCTCGGGGTCCCGTGCGCCCACACAAACCCGGTAATGCTCTTGTTAACCCGCCTGAAAAAGGCCTTCGGGATAAGGGTGGGGAGGCACTGGAACAGGAACAGAAACCTCGGGAGCACCGTCTTTTTTACTGACTGTACCCTACCCGCCAGAGACAGTGGCAGCATGTCCCACCTCTTAAACTCCTCCTCCATTTGCTCCACCAACCTTGTGAGGTTAAGCTTATGCAAGGCCCCCCAACTCCTGGCCACCTGAACCCCCAAGTACCTGAAGCACCACTCCGCCCCTTTTCAGTGGAAGCCTGCCAATCCCCCCCTCCTGGTCCCCCGGGTGTACCACAAACAGCTCGTTCTTCCCCAAGTTGAGCTTGTATCCTGAGAAATCCCCAAATTCCCGGAGAATCCCCATCACCTCCGGCATTCCTCCCACCGGGTCCGCCACATACAACAAGTGGTCATCCGCATAGAGCGATACTCTGTGCTCCACCCCACCCCGGACCAGTCCCCTCCAACTGCTTGACTCCCTCAGCGCCATAGCCAGGGGTTCAATTGCCAACGCAAAGAGCAGGGGGGACAAGGGACACCCCTGCCTCGTCCCTCGGAATAGCCAGAAATACTCCGACTTCCTCCTATTCGTGGCCACGCTCGCCATCGGGGCCTCATACAACAGCCTCACCCAACTAACAAACCCCTCCCCAAACCCGAACCTTTCCAACACCTCCCGCAAGTACCCCCACTCAAACCTATCAAAGGCCTTCTCTGCGTCCTGCGCCACCACAATCTCTGCCTCCCCTTCTGCCGCCGGCATCATTATAACTTTCAAGAGCCTCCTTATGTTGATGAACAGCTGCCTCCCCCTCACAAACCCCGTTTGATCCTTGTGGATAACCTGCGGCACACAGTCCTCTATCCTCACGGCCAAGATCTTTTCCAACAGCTTGGCGTCCACATTCAAAAGTGAGATCGGTCTGTATGACCCACACTGCAGGGGATCCTTGTCCCGCTTAAGAATCAAGGAGATCAGCGCCCGAGACATCGTCGGGGGCAAAGCCCCCCCTTCCCTTGCCTCGTTAAAGGTCCTAACCAACAGGGGACCTAACAGGTCTGCATACTTGTAAAATTCAGCCGGGAACCCATCCGGCCCTGGCGCCTTCCCCGACTGCATGCTCCCTATCCCTTTGACCTGCTCCTCCAGCTCAACCGGCGCTCCCAGTCCCTCCACCTGTCCCTCCTCCACCCTCGGGAATCTCAGCCTGTCCAAAGGGCGCCCCATCCCCCCCTCCTCCTCCGCCGGGGTTTCGGACCGATACAGTTTCTCATAAAAGTCCCTGAAGACCCCATTAATGTCTACCCTCCTTTGCACCACATTTCCTCCCCGATCCTTAACTCCACCAATCTCTCTAGCCGCATCCCGCTTACGGAGCTGGTGTGCCAGCATCCTGCTCGCCTTCTCCCCATATTTATACACCGCACCCTGTGCCTTGCTCCACTGAGATTCCGCCTTTCTGGTGGTCAACAAGTCGAACTCAACCAGGAGGCTGCGTCGCTCCCTCAGCATTCCCTCCTCCGGGGCCTCCGTGTATCTCCTGTCCACCCTCACCATCTCCCCTACCAATCTCTCCCTCTCTCTCTGCTCCCTTCTCCCCCTGTGGGATCAAATGGAGATCAACTCCCCCATAACCACTGCCTTCAGTGCCTTCCAGACCGTCCCCACTTGGACCTCCCCATTGTCATTGGCCTCCAGGTACCTCTCAATACATCCTCGAACCCACCCGCCCACCTCCTCGTCCGCCAGCAGTCCGACCTCCAAGCGCCAAAGCGGGCGCTGGTCTCTCTCCTCCCCCAGCTCGAGGTCCACCCAATGCGGGGCATGGTCAGAAATGGCTATCGCCGAATACTCAGCATCCTCCACCCTCGCAATCAGCGCCCTACTCATAATGAAAAAATCAATCCGGGAATAGGCCTTATGCACATGGGAGAAGTATAAAAATCCCCTGGCCCTCGGCCTCGCAAACCTCCATGGATCCACCCCTCTCATCTGGTCCATAAACCCCCTCAACATCTTAGTCGCCGCAGGCCTCCTACCCGTCCTGGAACTGGATCGATCCAGTGGCGGATCCAGCACCGTGTTGAAATCCCCCCCCATTATCAGACCCGCATGAAACCCACATCGTCCCAATTCGGGGCGTATACATTAACCAGCACCCCCCTCCCCCGCCGACTAGCCATCACCCTTCCGCCACGTGCCCGCGCCCCCCACTCAGCCCGTTCCCCACAGCGACAGACCCCCATCCTGACCTCCTCTCCATGCTCCAGGTCTACCTTGGCCATTCCAGCAGCAACCTGGTACCCCCCCCCTCTTCCCCCCCCCAAAAAAACCCACCCACCCCCCCCAAGCTAGGGCCCCCCCTAGCTGCGTAACCCCTTCCATTGTACTTCAGTAAGTCAGCCGGCTCCTGCTGACCCCGGCTGCTCCCGCCACCCCAATGACCCTCCCCAGTGCAACACAACCACCTCCCCAGTGCTGGCCCCACCCACCGCTCCTCTAGCGCAGGAGAAAAGCCCGTGCTTCCATCCCAAGCCCCGCCCCCCGACCCAAAACGCGGGAAAAGACGGGCACATGACCCAAAAGGACCGCGAACCGCACACAAACTCTCAACCAGTGAACAAAATACAGACCCCAAACATGACAAAACACCCCAAGTAAACATAACAGTCCCAAACAAGCAGGAAAAAAAACATCATCCAATAGAACCGATAAAGCAAAAGGATACACAGGAGGACAAAGCCTCCGGGCTGTATACAGCATTCCCCAGCCCTCAGTCCTCAGTACAAGTCCAGCTTCTCTGCCTGAACAAAAGTCCAGGCCTCCTCCGGGGAGTCAAAATATAGCTGGCGATCTTTATACATGACCTACAGGCGTGCCGGTTGTAAAAAGCCAAACTTGACCCCCTTCTTGTGGAGCACTGCCTTCGCCCGGTTAAAGCCAGCCCTTCTCTTCGCCACCTCTGCACTCCAGTCCTGGATATATCCTGACCTCCGCATTCTCCCACTTGCTACTCCTCTCCTTCTTCGCCCAACGCAGCACACACTCGCGGTCGAAAAAGGACCAGCACCGCCCGAGGCTGCTCGTTTGTAGATTGGACCAACCTAATGACAATTAATCAGCGACATTGATCTTGGGTGATGTGAAGTTCATAGAGAAGTACCTGCAATGTGGCTGGTCGGCTCAGAATTATTTTGTTTCTATGGCAATCCTCCTTTCGTTCGAATGCTTGAGACTGATGAAGAACACTTTGGAACATTTTAAAATATTCTAGAACTGCGCAGTTTATGCATTCCAAGGAAAAGGTCGCAGAGGCATCGCCATAAGAACATCAGAACTAGGAGCAGGAGTGGGCAGTTCAGCCCTCGTGCCTGCTCCACCATTCAATACAACCATGGCTGATCCTGTCTTGGCCTCATTGCCAACATCCTGCCCGCTCGTCATCACCTTTCATCCGAATTAAGAACCTATCCATCTCCTCCTTAACTTGGGTTCCGGCGTCTACTTTATCTGGGGTAGAGAATTCCACAGAATCACAACCATTTGAGCAAAGTAATTCCTCCTCGTATCTGTTTTAAATCTGTCACCCCGAGCCTAAAACTATAGCCTCTCATTCTGGAATGTCCAACAAGGGCAAACATCTGCTCGACGTCTAACCTGTCAATCCTCTTTAGCATCTTATATACCTCAAATAGATCTCCTCTCACTCTTCTAACCTCCAGCGAGTAGAGGCCTAAACTGTTGAATCTCTCTTCATGAGGCAATTCCTTTATCCCTGGAATCAACCTCGTGAACCTTCTCTGAACCGCCTCTAATGCAATTATGTCTTTCCTCAAATAAAGGAACCAAAACTATGCGCAGTACTCCAGATGCAGTATCGCCAATGCACTACATAGTTGCAACATCACTTTCCTACTTTTATATTCTATTCCACTTGGGTAGTGCCAAGCGGCATTGCCCCCTGGCGGTCCTCTTGGCACCACTCAAGTATTATCCCTAGCATTACACCCTGACACTGCCTCTTGGCACTTCCCTTGGCACTTCCCGAACACTGAACTCTGACACTGCCTCCTCACACTGCCCCCTGGGTCAGAAGCCCCATTTCAGAGAGTTGTCAGCCAATCTGATTGGTCAGTAGCTCCATAGTTCCAAGAACACCAGTGGCAGCAGTGGTCAGGACTGGGACAACAAGCGATCCCGAGATTCTATGTCCTAGAATCCAGAGGCAGATGTGTGCGATGGGTCTCGTGGCAGGCATGGAAAGTGAGGTCCAAGGGAGGTGGGGACTGGTGACAGGGGGGAAGCACCCACTGGGGATAAACTGTGGGGAAGACCCAATGTGGAACGGGGGACCTTGAGGGACCTCCTCCACCCCCCCCCCCCCAATACCCAAGGTGCAAGGAAGGTGACCTACCAGGCATTCCCCTACACTGAATTCCTCCCTCCAGGTTCAAAATTGAAGCCGGCAGGGAAGCAGACCTTAAGTTGCCCATTAACCTGCCATTGGGAGTCTGCCTTGGTTGTGCAGGTTGCCACAACACCTGGCGAAGGGGGTCACATCAAAATTGGTAAAATATCAACACTGACACAAACTTGGTCTCTTTGGGCCTTAATTGGATTAATTGACTTCCTGCTTCCTTTGTGCCTTGTTGCCTTTTAGATCCCTGATGTGGGTAATAATCACTTTGGCTTGGAAAGGCGAGAGCTCTTTATGCTTAATATTTAAAATGCTGCTTCCTGACAGATGTCTATTTTCTTTCTTTTTATATCAATGTTTTTATTGGGTTTTTGAACAAAGTATATTTACTGTTATGTACACAGAAAAAATATATATATAGAAGAGAAGGGCACACACAAAAATACCAAAAAAAAGTAATAATAAAAAATAAATAAAAAATAAAATAAAGTAACTGGTAAGATATTATGCACCAGCTCAACAGCAGCAACTCTGTGCAATTGGCCATATTATTTACAACACAAAAGTAGGCATCTGTTTGTTGGGGGGTGGGGTGGGGGCGGGAACTGGGGAGGTAGATATACATTTGGGTGCCGGAGAAACAATTACAGAGGGTAATACTCGAATGGGTCTGGTGTTGGTGTTGTCACTTGCTTCTCCCGGACGGATTTCGCTGCCGTTGTCATCTCACGCTCACCTTCGCTTCAGCTGTTCGTCCTCTCTTTCACCTGGATTCTCCTTGCTCTCTGTTCCTGTAGATGCCAAGTTTGTTATCGTTTCCCATGCCCTCCTTCCGGGCTATCATTACCCTGCCTTCCCTCCACCTCCCCGGTTCTCCTTTATTGATCCCTGTCCCTTCACTCTTCCCCCCCACTTCTGTCCCCTCCCCTCCTCCTGTGGTTGGCCTTTCTTTCCTATTGGGTTTGGCTGTTCCCCCCCCCACCCCCGGCTTCCAGTCTACCTCTCCCTTTCATGCCTTGGCAACTTTCCCCTGATTCTTGGCTACCTGGCTATTCTTCTGCTTGTTAGTTGTCCACAAACAGGTCCCGGAACAATTGGGTGAATGGCTCCCACGTTCTGTGGAAGCCGTCGTCTGACCCTCGGATGGCGAATTTGATTTTCTCCATTTGGAGAGATTCCGAGAGGTCGGACAGCCAGTCTGCAGCTTTGGGTGGTGCTGCTGACCGCCAGCCGAACAAGATTCTACGGCGGGCGATCAGGGAGGCAAAGGCAACGGCGTCTGCCCTCCTCCCCAGGAATAGATCTGGCTGGTCTGTTACCCCGAAGACATGTGGGCGTGGTTGGCCGGGCCTCCTTGGCACCGTTCACATCTATCCTCCACCTCCGGGAAGAACCTACTCATACAGGTTCTTGTTTAGTGGGCTCTATGTACCACTTTTAGTTGCGTCAGGCTGAGCCTTGCGCCTGTGGAGGTGGAGTTGACCCTATGTAGTGCTTCACTCCAGTGTCCCCACCCTATTTCAATCCCCAGGTCTTCCTTCCATTTCTTTCTTGTTGCGTAAGTACGGTGTCGGCCCCTTCTACCAGTCGGTCATACATGTCGCTACAGTTTGCTTTATCTAGTATGCTTGCGTCCAGTAACTTTTCCAGTAATGTCAGTCGTGGCAGTTGTGGGTAAGTCCTTGTCTCCTTTCGTAGGAGGTTTTTGAGTTGCAGGTGCCTCGTTCCCCCTGGCTAGCTGGAATTTCTCTGTCAGTTCGTCCAGTGTTGTGATCCTGCTGTCCGTGTATAGGTCCCTGACTGTCGGTGTCCCTCCGTCCTGTCCCCACTTTTTGAAGGTGGCGTCAGTCAGTGCTGGTGTGAACCTATGGTTGTTGCAAATGGGAGCCTTGTCCGACATTTTGGTCAGGCCAAATTGCTGCCGTAGTTGGTTCCAGGACTGGAGGGTGGCTATCACCACCGGGCTGCTGGAGTGTTTTTTGGGAGGGGATGGGAGTGCTGCCGTGGCGAGGGCCCGGAGGGAGGTCCCCCTGCAGGAGGTCTCCTCCGCGGGCACCCACTCGGCTTCTGGCTCCTTGATCCATCCCCTTATTTGCTCGGCCGTCGCTGCCCAGTGGTAGAATTATAGGTTTGGGAGGGCTTGCCCCCTCCCCACTGTATTTTATTTTTTGTAGGACTTTCTTTGGGATCCAAGAATCCTCCCCCCCCCCCCCCCCCCCCCCCCACCCCCGCATACGAACACGATGATTAGTTTGACTAGTGCTTTGAAAAATGCCTTGGGGATGGTGCTCAGAATGGATCTAAGTTAGAAGGGTTATCTGGGCAGTACGTTCATTTTGATCATCTGGACTCTCCCCGCGAGGGAGAGTGGGTGTGTGTTCCATCTTTGCAGGTCCTTTTTTACTTCCTCCGTTAGACTGGTGAGGTTCCATTTGTGGATCCCTTTCCAGTCATGGGCTATTTGGATTCCCAGGTAGCGGAATTTGTGTTGGGCTTGTTTAAACAGCAGTCCCGTTAGTGCTGCCCCCCTCCTTGTGAGTGTACCGGGAAGATCTCGCTTTTGCTCATGTTGAGTTTGTGACCCGAGAAGGTGCCAAACTCTTTCAGGAGTGCAATGATTCCATCCATGCTGCTTTGTGGGTCAGAAATGTAGAGGAGCGGGTCATCTGCATAGAGTGAGACTCTGTGCTCTCTGCCGCCTCTTTGGATCCTCCTCCAGCCTTTTGCTGCTCTGAGCGCATTTGCTAGTGGCTCGATCGCTAGAGTGAACAGCAGCAGGGAGAGTTGGCATCCTTGTCTGGTGCCGCTGTGCAGCTGGAAGTATCAGGAGTTGGTGTTGTTGGTCCGTACGCTCACCATGGGAGCCTTGTATAGGAGTTTTACCCAGGAGGTGAACCCTGTTCCAAGCCCGAACCGCTCCTGTACCTCTATGAGGTATTTCCACTCGACCCTGTCAAAGACCCTGTGTCTAGGGAGACAATCACCTCTGGTATTTTTTCTGGACACTGTAATAATCTGTTAAATGGCTCACCTTCGAGGGGAAATCTTGCCAACAAAACAGTTCACCTATGACTTCTGAAATTGTTCAGTTCTGTCCACTCTCATAAAGAAAGTGCTGATAAAATGAACATCAGACCCATGTTATGCACACCATTGATCCCATGACTCTTTCTTACAGGCCCCACTATCAGGGTCATTTGTCATCTATGCCTGCAGTGCTCAGTTGAGTTTTAAGTGAAATCCCTGGAGAGTAGCTCATGCAGACTGGAGGGCTGGATTTTCAACGTGAGGTCGGCCTGAATTCCGATCCTGTACCCAAGCTGTATCTTGATTGCGACCTGATTTTCATACTTAAATGAAATAATTGGCCAGGAGGCCAGCTCGCTGCTCAATTAAAGGCAACATGTGCCTCCACGAAGTGAGAGCTACCTGCCTGGTGCCAGCAGCAAAGGTAGGTGACGGCCATGTTGGAGCCTGCCTCACTCTTGTCATGTTGAACAGGCAGCACCTTGGAAATGGAAGAGGTGGAATGATAATGTACAACGAGGGCCTGCACAACTACAAACAAAATTATTTGCGCCACCCAGCTAACATGATAGCTGCGCACTGATATGCATACAACTGGTTCAGCGCACCTGCAAAACTTTTGGAATTTCTATTCTGCTCTAGATCAGCCCCCTTAACAAGTACCTGGTGTAAATTAAGGTGTCATTACTTGGCTTTCGGTGCGTTCCCCATTCCCTCTCTCCCAACATCCCTTAGAAAATCTGAAATTAGGGCGGCGTTGTGGTGCAGTGGTTAGCACTGCTACCTCACATCGCCGGGATCCCAGGTTCGATCCCGGCTCTGGGTCACTGTCTGTGTGGAGTTTGCATATTCTCCCTGTGTTTGCGTGGGTTCCACCCCCACAACCCAAAGATGTGCAGGGCAGGTGGATTGGCCATGCTAAATTTCCCCTTAATTGGAATTTTAAAAAAAAATAATCTGAAACTGTTCCAGAGGCATCGGGATCCCAAGGCAACATCTGGGACAATGGTTTGCAATGTTTGCCCCAAACTGTTTGTGCACCCCACCCCCCCCACTCTTGAAATTCTCGCCCAATTTCTGAATTTAGTAACAATCGTATTGAAATTTTTACATCTCGGGGAAATGCTATACTTGCTTATTTTTGCAGGCATTAAATAGTGTTCATTGTGCTTGCACTCCATTCCTCAGAATGCCAGCCAAATTATTCAATATCTGCGGTCGACGGTGTAGCAGTATCTGAATTGAGATGATGCAGAAAATGCTCCACCAGTCTGTTGAAAGCTGCAATGCTATGAGAAGGCCAGTCTCCAAATACGGCTTTTTGCTTTATCGCATTTTGTCCTGAAGCCACGTTATAAATTTTCACCACTGCTAAGCTCCATGTCCAGCATTAATACCTTATTTCCCTCTCGGAATGTCTTTAAGCTCACTCCCTCGTCTGATCCACTGACTCTTCTGCACCCATAAATCAAAAAGTGCAACTTTAAAATTCCTCTCCGTCTTTCTGAATGAATGCTTGCCTTTCCTGTCCATTAACCTTTCTCTGGAATGTGCATTTACTGTCTGAGTCTCGGGCCGCCTTTATTCTCCTGTTAAAACCGCCCTCCCTTCCTGGCACCAGGCTGCAAAGTAATATTTCCCCTCTGCTGAATGCAGCGCACTTAACCGGGTGTTTGATATGGTCTGAGGGCTCACAGAGAAGCACTGGAGCACAACCCGCTTTTATTTCATAGAGCTGTGGGAGTTCAGAGAGATGGGAGTCTCTTTCAATCCGAGCAGACACAGTGTTTAGCGAAAGAAAAACAAATAAAATAATTATCATGGCTCTTTACATCACTTAATGCTTTTAAAATTGAAAATGTTAGGTGGGCAATGTCTTTTTTTTTGCCTCCATGGATAGGTATGAAACGTGGTGGGGTACATTAAGAGAACATATATTACAAAGAACAGTTTTTTGCTGCAAGCCCATATTTCAGCTACTAGCGATGTTAATGAGATTAAGAATCCCCATAGTGCAGAAGGAGGCCATTTGGCCGATCGAGTCTGTACCGACCCTCTGAAAGAGTACTTCACCTGAGCTCACTCCCCCGCCCTGTCCCATTAATCTCGCCTACATATATTTTTGGACACTACGAGGTAATTTAGCACAGCCAATCCACTTAACCTGTACATCTTTGGACTGTGGGAGGAAACCGAAGCACCTGGAGGAAACCTACGCAGGCACGGGGAGAAAGTGCAGACTCCACACAGACAGTGACCCAAGGCCAGAATTGAACCCAGGCCTCTGGCGCTGTGAGGCAGCAATACTAACCACTGTGCCAGGCATTTCTGTCACTCATATTCACGGGTGTTTAACATGGTTGTATAGCAATCTTCTTCTATTTCAGGTGAGGAACGAAAGACTTGTATTGATGCAGCAATTTGAGTGCATGGCGTCCCAAAGTGCTTTACAACCAATTAAGTAGTTTTGAAGTCCAGTCATGGTCATAGTATCAAAAGCACAGCATTCAATTTATGCACTGTGAGGTTCCACAGACAGTCTTGAGATAATGACCAGGTAATCTGATGTTGATTGGGGTTGAAGATTGGTTAATAAATATCAACAAATCACAATTTATAGATTAACGCCTGCCCAGATAGGGATTGGTCGCAAAAGGCTCTGGGTTTTCCAGCATGAAAACAATGGGCTGAATGGCCTCCTTCTGTGCTGTGCCAATTTTGCTATTCAATGTAAGTGGAGAACATTGGAAGTTGCTAACTGTAGTTTTCCTGTTTTCCTGTTTCTTCCTAGTGATCTACTTTCTGGTCAGTTTTGTGAAACCAGAAGTATGTTTAGACCAACTGAGAGACCAAACCCAATCTCCGTCTTCTCCAGTTCTCCAGGCACTGGCCGGTCCGAACGCAGCGCCAAAATCCCCAATAGGAGCGGGGAAAGGAGGCAGATTCTGAATCAAGCCCAGGCTGGAATGGGGATCGAACTCTGTGCTGTTGGCACCAATCTGACCCACGCTGGCTGCCTGGCAAAAAAGGGGCCAACAATTCCCCCAAGGAGTCCAAATTGCTCCACCAACATTCACTTTTACATGCACATTGTAGCCTGCAGCTGTGCAGGACGTGAGAAACAAATTTTCTTTTCATCCCTGATTCAAAATCTTTCCCACTCTTAGTACCTGCCATTGACAGGTGTTGGAAGGATTTACATCTGTTTGATTGCACCATGAACCTTGTCCATCAGCTCCTGGGGAGGGACTCAAACCTGCAGCTTCTGGCCCTGAGACAGGGACACTAAGCACTGTGTCATGAGGCCTCCTCCCAGACCCAAAACAGGATTATAATTAAACAAGCTTCTGTATTTAAGAGATAAAGGGTCAGATTTTCATATCTGTCGGGTCGTAACACGATGCCACGCAATCTAAAAATCAGGTTCTTGGAGATTGTGGTAATCACCACTGTTGTGTATATTAGGAGATGTGTGGTAAGACCCTGTACTACAGGTACGGGGTTAGTCCCTGCCTGCTGGCTCCGCCCAGTAGGCGGAGTATAAATATGTGTGCTCCCTGTACAGCAGCCATTTCGGCAGCTGCTGTAGGAGGCCACACATCTTAGAGTAATAAAACCTCGATTGCATCCAACTCTCGTCTTTGTGTAATTGATCCTGCATCAGAGATCGTCTTTGGATCGCAGTGTCTCTGAAACATTTTAAAATTTGCAAAGGAGAGGGAGGGGGAGGGGAGCCCGCTTTCCGTCAATTAATGAACCATTCAGCTCCATTAGCTTGCTAAGAGGGCGGTGTGGTCGGGAATTGAATTTTTATTATTTGTTTTGGCGAAACCAAACAGTCTGGTCGACGTTCATCAGGACAGCAGCGTGGTGAAGGAAAAGTTTGCTTTTTAATGTTTAAAAGAACAGGGTGCTTAGGCATCCTGTGCCAGGATGCACATAGCACCTCAGTTCCACTAGCATGGGTTTCATGGCTCCACATCCAGAGTGGCACAGTGGCAGCACTGCTGCCTCACAGCTCCAGGGACCCGGGTTCAATTCCAGCCTAGGGTGACTGTCTGTGCGGAATCTGGACATTCTCCCCGTGTCTGCGTGGGTTTCCTCCGGGTGCTCTGGTTTCCTCCCACAGTCCAAAGATGTACGGGTTAGGTGGATTGGCCATGCCCTTAGTATCCAAAAAGACCTGGTGGGTTACAAGGAGAGGGTGGAGGTGTGGGTTTAAGTAGGATGCTCGTTCCAAGGGCTGGTGCAGACTCAATGGGCTGAATGGCCTCCTTCTACACTGTCAATTCTATGATTCTATCCTGCAGGACCATTGAGAAACTGCTTGCCCTCTTCACTTAGTCCTCAGCATGCCCTGGCACGTCTGCTGCTCGCCTTTTCCGCTGGGGCTTTACAGGCAGCTCCAACCTCCTGGAGGCACTTGCTGCAAGTCCACATTCTAACCATCTAGGGCATTTACATTGAGGCACGGGGTCAGAATCTGGAATTTATCCGAGTGTCGGGTTCCCAATCGTGCTTTGAAAATCAAACCCAATATGGCGGAGATGGAATTCCGGGCATTTTGAAGCCCATGATACAGACAGATAGAGGGAGGATGGCCTCCAAGTGGCAAAATACCTTCTAAATGGGTTCACGGTCTTCTTTCAGATAGAGAAAACTTTACCTCGTAGCTGACACTCAAAATCAGAAAAAAGTATCTGGCAATGCTTTTGATGTTTAGAATTGCTCTGATCAATTTCATTTCTGGGTACTTTTCAGTTATTGTATTAGAGGGACATCGAGGGGTTGAGCAAATGAAATGGTTCACTTTTAACAGCATTACATTGAAATGCAAGACCCAGCTCAGTTTTCATTCACCGGCTGGTTCTTTTCTATGAAACAAAAAATTGTACTGTTGCTTTGAATAAAAACATTGTAGAGTCATCATTCACAGGAAAGGATGTTTTGACTTTCTCTCCCTGAGCTTCTGCAGCAGTCTTCAAAGGGATTAGGATAAAGGGACAGTTCAAAAGAAGTTCAGTCCACCATCTGAAACCCCTTTCAAGAGATGGGTTTCAGGAAATCCAGAACACTGTGGTTTTTCTGCACGAGAAAGAAAATCGTTAATTGTTTTTACCTTATTTGGAGATCTATCATTTACCAACTGCTGGGAATCAGCTGTGTTCCAAGGGGAGATTTCTCCTATAGCTGAAGGAACGGAGTGCCAAATGTCCAAGTTTGCTGATGGCAAGGTGGTGCAGTAAGTACAGTTAACGGGAACAGAATGTGACATTAACTAAGCGGGCAAAACGCTAGCAGATTGAGTTGATTTTGAGAAACCATTCACTTTGGACTTAGGAAAGACAGTCAGCAATATTAAGAAGCTCGGAACTGTGGAGGATTAGAGGCATTTAGCGCACATGCACAGAAATTACTAACCCTAGTGGAGAGATACCAAAAATAATTCATGATGCTCATGAATGTTAGCCTTTAATCTCTTGGGGACGAGGAAACTAAGGGATGGAAGTTATGTTACAGATGTATGGGGATCTAGTTAGAGCACATCAGCAGTAACTATGTTCTGTTCTGGGATATATTGGAGGGTCCAAATATTCAGAATGTTACCGGGGCTAAAAGGATATTCCTACGAGTGGAAGATTAAAATATGATTTAGTTGAGGTGTTGAAGATAGGCAGGCAGATATAAACTGTTTCCTTTAGTGGGGGAATATAAAACCTTACCTGGTCAAGAAGGTAAATCCAAAAGAATTTTAATCCGACAACAAAAGCAAAGGCCGCAACGGCTTACTGCTCCAAGGTCACCAAAGGGGACTACTGTTCTAGCCGGTTCCGAGCCAACCTATATGAGGTGACTTCCATGAACCCAAGCTGATAGGCCTCCACCATGAGCTTATATTCCACAAGTCCCATGGGGAGATCAATTGGGATGCCCCATGGGTCTTGTGAAGGTTATTACATCCCTGCACCCCCAAAAGTCCAAAGGTCCCAGGGTAGCCGGTTTTATAGGGGACCTCCTTTTCTGTTTTTCCCACGCTATGCACACGTGGATCCGACTCCCATCCTCATCGCCAGTGCAAAAGTTCAGGAGGTCCAAAACATCGCCTCTGAGGTGTACAGCGCTGTGGCTTCTGTTCAGCGATCACTTCAGGAGCTGGAAGCTGGGAGACTGCTTCCAGCTTTCCTGGCCAGCAAAGAGGCCATCACCTCGTCTAAGAAAGCCTTTTTCGATCCTTCTCTCCTCCATCTCCTGTATTTCCCAGATGATCAGAAGTTTGCCATTCCCTTGTTTCTGCCAATGTGTGTCCCCATTGTGCTGTCCCCGTTGAAGACTGGCAAGGACCTTAAATGGCGAAAGAAGGTGGATTGAGAAGAAGGTGCACTGATTCTGAGGAACTAACAGCCCCTCATGGACACAGGACATCCCAATTATGAAAGAATGTTGAATGATAGGGATCAAAGTGTTGTAAATGTTTTAGATTTTGTTCAGTTTAATTTATTGGGAGAAGTTGTCCTCTTTCCTGAATGCAATGGAATCATGATGTGATGGAGTTCTACGGATGCATACAGCCCTCTAACCTCACTGTGCTCCTGGTAGCACAGTGGTTAGCACAGTTGCTTCACAGCTCCATGGTCTCATGTTCGATTCCCAGCTTGGGTCATTGTCTGTGCGGAGTCTGCACGTTCTCCCTGTGTGTGTGGGTTTCCTCCGGGTGCTCCGGTTTCCTCCCACAGTCCTAAGATGTGCAGGTTATGTGGATTGGCTATGCTAAATTGCCCTTAGTGTCTAAAAATGGTAAGGTGGGGTTAGGGCGGAGGTGTGGGCATGGGTAGGGTCCTCTTTCCAAGGGTCGGTGCAGATTCAATGGGTCGAAAGGCCTCCTTCTGCACTGCAAATTCTATATTCTAAGAAGTTAAATCCAGAAGAAGTTTAATTTCACAACAAAAGTAAAGGCCGCAATGTTTTCCACGAGTCCCATGGGGAGATCAATTTGGGTGTCTTGTGAGGATTAGTGCAGGGAATTTCACAATAAGTGGGCATGATTGAAATCAGAGCTAGGCTATAGACTGTTAACATCAGGAAGCATTTCTTTACACAAATGGTCATGGAATTCTGGAACTCTCTCAAAAGATGCTGAGACTGGAGGGGCAATTGAAAAATTTAACAGTGAGGTAGATAATTGTTAGGTTAGTGTAGTCAGGTAAGGTGCCTGCACAGTTACTTCAGATGTGGTCTTACCAAATCTTCACATCTGCAGAGTAACCTCCAGTCTTTTATATTCACATCCACGTGAGATTAAGGCTAATGTTTATTTGGCTTTTTAAATGAATTTTGATACCTGTCAACTAAAGTTCAATGATTTCTGTACATGTATCCAAAACATCTCTTTTCCTTCCCTAACATTGGGCAAGGTGGTTAAATTGAATTAAGGTAAAGTTCATTTGTGATCCAATTGTTCAACAGAACAGCTCATGCGGTTGAATTGTCTGGCCTGTTACTGTGTTGATGGATATATGCAACACAATATTAAGTCTCTGGTCCCGGCAGCTGGGAATCACGTGTCTGTGGGTCACTTGTGGTCTCAAAAATCATGAACCTGATGTGATGGACCTCGTGGTCGGCTAAGGGGCTGCTCCCTTGGCCCAGCACGAAGTCTACCACACCAGGGCCATGCTGGTAGAGACCATCCTAGCCCATCCGAGGGCCAACCCCTCACCAACAATGCACTGACTGCCCACGACTTCTCAAGCAGACCCTTCCCACACCTCCCCTCCTATAATAGTACCCCCCCCAGAGACGCCTGTAATAGAGTGACTCCCCCCCCCAGAGACCCCTGTAATAGAGAGACCAGGGACTCCTGTAATAGGATGTCTCACCCACAGGGACCCCTGTAATAGCGGGATTCCCCACAGGGACCCCTGAAAAGGGGGACCAGCCCATCAAGGTCATGTCAGCTCTCTGTCGAGCAATCCAGTCAGTCCCATTCCCCCCTCTACCCTGTAGCCATTATTTTCGTAATGTGCCTATCCACTTTCCATTTGACATAATGATCACTCCTGCTTTCATCACCCTCATTGACATAAGTTACGTGTCATTAACACTCGTTTAAAAAAAATCTTTCCTCACATTTCCCCTGCATTCTTTCACAAAATCTCAATACATATCCCTTCTTTCTTGTATAATTAGCTATTGAGTACATATTTTATTTGTCTACCTTACCTCAACCTGCTATAATCTTCCATGCCTTTATCAGATTTCCCCCCCTCACTCACTGCTACAAGGGGTACAATCCCTGCTTCCACAACCTAAACTGAGCCAAAATTCCTCATCCCTGGAACTTCTCTGGCAAATCGCCACAGCACTTTCACATTCACATCCTTCCTAAAGTGTGGTGACCAGAACTGGATGCAATACTCTCGTTGTGGTCTAACCATAGCTTTATAAGGCTTCAGTACACGGTTCTTGTTTCTGTACTCTATACCGCTACCTCTGTAGCCCAAGATGGCGTTTCCCTGGAATAGCTGTAAATACATTTACACACACATGCACACACACTCTCACATATATAAACACAATGCACATGTACGCACAAACACACCTATGGTAAATGTTCCAAAGCAAAAATTAAATAAATTTTAAACTCTGCCCAAGGGTAGTTGTATGCAAATATGATTTGGGTGGAGATTGAGGGGAAAGAAAATCACTTTTGAAATCGGTGGCAGTATTGGGATCGGCAATCGCAGCATAACTGGAAGCTCCACCTCACAGTGTATGAATTCAAAAACAATACTTGTCCCTGTACAGGATGGGAAAGGGTGATTAACCTTAATACTCGTCAATAAACATTAACAGGAAGACAATTTTATTTGCAGAAAAAAAACAAAGGCTTTTCTGAAGCTGACACTGGAGGTTGATTCAGAACTCGCCGGTCGATTTTGATTTTAAGAAGACAGCTTCTGTAAACTGTCAGATTTGTGGATAAGGGTGACCTTTAACCTCGACCTTTCACCTGCAGGACCTTGAGGTTGCTTTTCAGGATGTGCTGTTCGTCTGGAGCACATCTAGGCTGGGGTTATGTACTTGACATCTGTGCATGCAGAAAGCTTGGCTATTTCCTCTTTGGCAGAAACACTTAATCACCCAATCATCTCCATAATCAGAGTGGATTAAAAGCCAGTTTCTCCAGCATTGCAACAGCTGGTATTTCTGACACAATAAAGGATATGTTAAATGAGGAACAGAGATAAACAGCTGGCCTCATTCTTCGCATTCAATCTTTTGTTAACTCTTATAATACCGATGGGATAACTCAAGGGGTTAGGTTAAAAATGAAAGATTTGTTGTGATCAATGTAGGAACAGTCAATTCATGAGTATACATGCACAGGAATTTCAACTGTCTGCATTATAGTCCTTTAAATGTTTGCAGTTTCCATATCTAGTTTAGCGTACAGTGGAAGGTATTACTGCCTTCTCGATTTATAGCTATTCGAATTGAAACCATTTACTTACAAAACATCATGTGGCTATTTTACGCTTTAAGTGGGCTGATTGAAATGTGATACCCTCTCTCAGATGTCAGACCCCTTACTGGAGAGGGAGAAGCAAAGATCTTTCTCAAATGGTCTGTCGAAGATATACTTGCTACTCCAATGGCAAGCATTTATAGGAGGTGGGACAAGGGACAATACACAATCTTGTAGCCTATTGTAGCAATAATATCTGAGGCAGTCTGCACCAATTTTCAATAATAATGGGCGGAATGCAGCGGAGACCAATTTTGGGCGCGTTTAGCAGGGTGTTTTATCGGTGTCTTCAGTGCCAAGAACAAACACGCAATTTAACGGGAACTCTGCTATGTTTGTGGGTCTCTGCAAGGAAGGCCCTGCCAAGGCCACACTTACCTTCATTTCCTGCATTGATGAGCTCAGCTCGTCAGTGCAGGAAGAGATGTGGGCGCTGTTTTTAAGTGCCGCCCCGATCTTTCAATCCCCCACCGCAGCCTCCAGACTCCAACACTCCAACTTACCGATTAGGGGGTCCTCGAGCCCCCTTCACCCCCCCCCCCCCCTCACCCCACTTCATAAGGGCAGGGTACCACTGGGCCTGATCCCGGCATGGGCAACCTGGCACTTTGGCACTGTCAGCTTGGCAGTGCCCCTGCCAGCCTGGCAGTGCCACCTGGGCACCTTGGCAGTACTAGGGTGACACTGCCAGGTTGGCAGGCAGGCAGTGCCAGAGTGCCCAGGTGACATCGGGGGTGCCAGGGTACCACATTGCCCAGAGCCCGACCACCCGGGGGCCCCCAATCGCCTGAGAGACCCCCCCCCAAAGTGCCGTTACGCTTCTGGATGCGGAAAACTGTGCTAAATGGCACGACAACGAGGTCTCCCAGGTGCGGGTGTTCGATCCCATGTCTTGGGAGACTCCGGTCCAGACATATTCAAGTGAGGCTAACTGCTCACTTGAACACAAAAATCTGGATCCTGCCCAGTAAGGGCGAGATCCAGATCGTGACATCTCGCAAGATCTCGTCATATCTCGTGAGGTGTCCCGAGCGTTGTAAATCTATCGCGAGGCCGGCCTGGTTGCGTCACCGAGTCGGGCGCAGTGAGGTTGTTCGATCGTGCCCAATATTTCTTGTTAAAGGTCATAGACGTGAAATGTTAGAATATATTTACTTCCCTCCCCTGTGGCAAGGTTGATAGCAGGAAGACATTTTATTGGGTGGGTACGCAGTCGCCTTCTTGCCTCCATCCCGATAAAGCCTATGGTGCGAAGGCCCACAGATGCCTTTCCATCCTCCCTACATATGAAGCCCTGACGTAAGAAGCTACTGCAGGTGGAGGACCCGTCATGCAAGGAACTTGACAAATAATGCATGTGGGCTGCTGGAAGGAAGGGAGGGGGGTCAGGGGTACTCAGTTTCTGATCGAGAGATATCAGGAAGCAGTAGACCACCTGGGAACGGCTCCTCCCCCCAACCCTTGCTTGGGTCACTGTTGGTACAGTGCACGCTCTCCCCGTGTCTGTGTGGGTTTCCTCCGGGTGCTCCGTTTCCTCCCACAAGTCCCCAAAGACATGCTTGTTAGGTGAATTGGACATTCTGAATTCTCGGTGTACCTGAACAGACGCCGTAGTGTGGCGACTAGGGGAATTTCACAGTAACTTCAATGCACTGCTAATGTAAGCCTACTTGTGACACTAATAAAAGATTATTATTTAATTCTGATTCTGTCCACCACTGAATTATTTGATTTAATATGGAGCACGATGCGACTTTCCATGGTCCAGGGAGTTGCCATATATAACAACCACCATTTTTATTGGCTCCGAAGAAGAATGGTATGGACTCGAAACATTAACACTGTTCCCTTCTCGACAGATGCTGCCAGACAGGTTGAGTTTCTTCATCTTTTTTCTGTTTTTCCACTGAGCCTGGGTTTCATTGCCAGTCACAATGGTTCTGTGAATACCTTCAGTGCACAACAATGGAAGGAAGAACAAAGAGTCCCACTTGTTTGCTTTCACAGTGTGTTCTGTGCAGATTTCTTATAACCATTTGGATGCTACCCCTCATGATCACAACCCATCGGCATTGTTACTTTCTCCTCTTTGTAAATGTTAGTTCACTTTGTGGGGTCAGAAAGTGTTCTGTGCTGGAAGGACGGTACATTTCTCATAAGGTTCCCCAGTGTCTTGACATAGGACCATTGAACAGAAACACAGAAACATCCAACAAGATGGCCACAGGAAGTCAACCCGGAAGTCACATGGCAGACCGCTGGAAAACCCCTATCAGGAATCAGTGCAAAAAGGATCAGCTGTGTAGCCTTGCTAGACTATTTAATCATGGCACGGAATCCTGCTACGACATAAGCCATCTTGGTGAATGTCAGGAAAGCGCTTTGGAGAGTGAAGAATTTGCTGCGTGCATACTGTGTGTGCTGACCTCGGACTCTACAAAACCCTGATTTGGATTGAACTTTGGCCTGTACGATAACCCGTGCTGCTAATCCAATGGTCACCGTTACACACTATGTTGTGTTTTCCCTGGGAAACGATTAGCCGTCCAGTTTTAAACAGGGATATACTGTGTGCAAAGTCAGGCTCAAAGAAGAGCACGGTGTTTATTTCCTTTCTTTTCTGTTTTGCTGAGGACCTGAATATCTCTGTGTGGTGATATAACCACTGTATATATGTGTGCTTGCAGTAGGGGGATGTATGGCCGTACCTGTAATACAGGTTTCTCCGGTAAGCCCCTGCCGGCTAGCTCCGCCCACAGGGAGCAGTATAAATATTCGTAAGTTTCACTGAGATGCCATTCTACAGCTGCCGCCGGAGGAATAGCATCTCACTGTAATAAAACCTCTCTTGTACTGCACTTGAGTCTTTGTGTACAATTGTTAGCGCCGCACTTTGAATAAAGTTTCCGTTTTTTGGCATTGGGACAACTGTGTGAGCTATTGAATTGCGTGAACTCCACACCGCTTATCACAATACCCTGCCCCTTGCAACATCACAACTCGTTTAATGGATTTAAATCATCGAACAAACATCCACTGACACTTGGTGCAAGTTATGGAAAATTAGCTCTTTCACAAGGATGGATTTATCAGGCACATCGGGGGCGATTCTCCCAAATGGAGCCCAAGTGTTCGCGCCGTCGTGAACGACATCGCGTTTCACGACGGCGTGAACCGGGCCCGGGTACAACCGATTCTGGCCCCCACAGGGGGCCAGCATGGCGCTGGAGCGGTTCACACCGCTTTAGCCTCCCTTCCAGGCGCCAAGTGTGTGCCGCGCCAACCCACGCATGCGCAGTTGGACCGCGCCAACCTGCAGATGCGCAGGGGATTTCGTCCGCGTGCCGGCCCCGACTGAACATGGAGTCAGTGTTCACGGGCTGGCCGGTAGGCCCGGGGGGGAGAGAGGCCGACCCACCGATCGGTGAGCCCCGACCGCGGGCCAGACCCCATCGGAGACCCCTCCCAGGGATGGAGCCCCCTCCCCCCCCCCCCCACAGGCCGCTCCCTGACCCTGCGCGCAGAGTTCCTGCTGGCAGCGACCAGGGGTGAATGTTGTTGGTGGGACTTTGTCGTATCCACACGGCTGCTCGGCCCATCCGAGCTGTTAAATCAGCGGCCCCGCCGATTCCAGCGGCCCGCCGCGCCAACCGTGCCGGCGCAAATGGCGGCGATTCTCCGCACCTTGGAGAATCGCGCACCGGCATCAGGGCGTCATGGTACGGTTGTGCCGATTCTCCGGCCCGACATGGGGCTTGGAGAATGTCCCCCATCATCTCCTTGTGCGGGTTTCCATCCGTCATTTGCGAGCAGTATTCTGACTTCATTGGTGGATGACTGTGTCAACATCCTCAGCAATGAAATGCACCAAATCTGCCCTCACTCTGCAACCCGGAGATAGACACAGAATTTACAGTGCAGAAGGAGGCCATTCAGCCCATCAATTCCGCACAGGCCCTTGGAAAGAGCACCCCAACCAAGCCCACACCTCCACCCTATCCCCGTAACCCAGAAATCCAACCTAACTCTTTTGGACACTAAGGGCAATTTAGCGTGTCCAATCCACCTAACATGCACATCTTTGGACTGCGGGAAGAAACAGGAGCACCCGGAGGAAACCTACGCAGATACGGGGGGAACTTGTAGACTTCTCACAGACAGTGACTCAAGCCGGGAATCGAACCTGGGACCCGGGAGCTGTGAAGCAACAGTGCAAGCCATTGTGCTGCTGTGCTGCCCCTAGGAACTACTTGTCCTTTGCCACACCAAGTGCTGCTGGAGCTGTTTATTACTGTTTGCCAATGTGGAGCAGTCATTCTAATTAGTCATACTCACCACAATGGCCATTCCCATCTCCGTTCAATGTGTCTGATGTTTTCATGATGCGGAAACCTGGTGATTTCATCCACGTTTCATACATTTTAACAAATAGCCATTAAACAACCATGCACAATGATTATGAAAAACTCTTGCACTCAGCTTTACATCTTCTAACGCCAACACACAAATATGTTAAAAGTTCACATGCCTAATGTCGTGCAAAAAATGATTACCGAGATCATATACCCCCACTGTCGTGTCTGTTCATCGTTTTTTATTTACGAAACAGTCACATCTGGATTCACAATTAGCCATGGCAAACAATAACAAGATATCCCTCTCCTGGAGTGCAAGTCCCTGAAACTTGGTAAAGGTCTATCGGAGCGTGTGGTGAGTGATTCATGTTGGAATGTGACATGAGGTGCACTCCAAGACAGGTATACATTGCATGAACTCCCACTAGACCCTATCCACCCCTTTTATCAGTGCCTGAGAATTTCCCGTGTCTGCAGCTCAAACACTGGGAACAATGTAATAACTGCATCTTAAATGAGGAGTTATTGGACAGGTGGGTTGTTAAAAACAACAGCACTCCTCTGAACAGTGGAACAATGTTGGTTGGGGGTTGCAGAGTTGGGGGGGGGGGGGAGGAGATCAAATACAGTTATTTATCCCATTATAATATCTTATTTTGAGCAGTAGCTGGGCTGTCTTAACCATTTTGTCCAGGACCTCAAAGACGTATTGAATAATGCTTTTGATGCGACCATCATAGGGGCTGATTTAGCTCACTGGGCTAAATCGCTGGCTTTTAAAGCAGACGAAGCAGGCCAGCAGCATGGTTCGATTCCCGTATCAGCCTCCCCGGACAGGCTCTGGAATGTGGCGACTAGGGGCTTTTCACAGTAACTTCATAGAAGCCTACTTGTGACAATAAGCGATTTTCATTTCATTTCATTTCATCAATTCACTCGAGACATGAGTAGAAGTAAATTGTGGCTTTAATCAACTTAGAACAGTGCCTGCCTGCGACTGAACCAATACTGAGAACCGCCTACAGGTCGACTGCTCTTTATACCTCCCTTCAAGGGGAGGAGCCATGGGCGGAGCCCATACATGCCCCAACCTGTTCCCCTATGGATAATGCCATACAATGGCCCATAGGAGAAGCCCACAAGGGCAACAGCATAGCGCAGATACAAATACAAGGGCAGCAGTACAGATACAAATACATTTGTGGATTATTGGTATTATATATTCACATCATTTCGCTGTGTGTGTCTGTGCATGAATCAAGGTGGAATTTTACACAGATAAAACAGAAAAAAGTAGTTATAAGACAGCGTAGTTAGATTACAACCCAGGGTCATCATGCAGATGTACTTTGTTTTCCGATATCACATAGCTCAATGACTTTATTAAGATTATTGGCACTAGATAATTAAGACTGCATGGGAACATGTTAAACACAGGCAATGTCATATGGTAATATAGCATACATTTTAAACAGTTCATTCGAACAACTGTTCATAAGTATTGTTGTCTAACTTCTTCCAAAGCATCAACTTTGAGTTCACTTTCCTGATGTGCTGGTAGATTCTCTTCTGTTGTAGCTCATATCAATTGTCTCTCATAGCTCTGGTTATATACCACACCCAAGTAAAGATATATTGGCCTTGAAAGGACTGCACTGCAAACTTCCAATAATAATAAATGAACTCCAAGGTTCGGCTATTAGAAGAAAGAATCAAACCAAGGTTGCATTCCCTGAATTAAGAAGGTTAAGAAGTAATTTGGTCAAAGTTTTCAGTATATCGTTTCTTCCCACGGACCAAAAATATGCAGGTGAGGTAGGTGGTCATGCTAAATTGCCCCTTAGAGTCCAAAGATGTCCATGTTAGGTGGATTCTGCGGTTACAGGGATATTCAGGGGAGTGGCCTAGGTAGGGTGTTCTTTCAGAGGGTCAGTGCATACTCATTGGGCTGAATGGCCTCCTTCTGCACTGTAGGAATTCTATGAATTTTTGTTTTTGTTTTGTATAATAATTCAGAGTACCCAATTAATTATTTCCTATTAAGAAGAAATTTAGAGTGGCCAAGCCACCTAGCCTGCACATCTTTGGATTGTGGGGACGAATCCCACACAAACACGGGGAGAATGTGCAAACTCCACACGGACTGTGAACCAGAGCCAGGATTGAACCTGGGACCTCAATGCCGTGAGCCAGAATTGCTCATAGAATCATAGAATTTGCAGCCGAGAAGGAGGTCATTTGGCCCATCGAGTCTGCACCGGCCCATTGAAAGAGCCCACACCCCCATTCTATCCCTGTAACCCAGTAACCCCACCCAACCTTTTTGGATACTAAGGGCAATTTAGCGTGGCCAATTCACCTAACCTGCATACCTTTGGACTGTGGGAGGAAACCAGAGCAGACGGAGGAAACCCACACAGACACGGGGAGAAAGTGCAAACTCCGCACAGACAGTGACCCAAAGCCGGGAATTGAGTCTGGTACCCTGGAGCTTTGAAGCAACTGTGCTAACTACTGTGCATCGTGCTGCCCTGAATTCTATGAATATTAAGGAAAGCAGACAGGGGGAGTTAGAGATATTCCTCTGGTGAGCCGAGGAAGAGAGGGCATAGTCCAAAAATCAGAGCCAGACCTTTCAGCAGTGAAATTTGGAAATACTTTCCACACACAATGAGAGGTAGCAGTTTGATGTGAAACCAATTGTTGATTTTAAAATAAATATTGTTGGATTTCTGTTCACCAGAGCTATTATTGGGTGTGGAGGTCAACCATTATCTCACCAGATGGTGAATCAGGCTCATGGGGTTAAATGCAGCTCTCCAGTTCCAATGTTACCCTCAATGCTGATTCTCTCTTCATCTTCTACCTCTCCCGCTCCCAGCTTACATTATAAGGACTGTTCTTCGGCATTTCTGAGTGGGATTTGGCAGACAGTTTAATGGAGGAAGCAGTATTTCACGGTGCTGGCTGCAGAAGGGTGAATGTGCTGCAGGACATAGGAGGTGGGGAGGGATTGAGAAAAGCTGCACGTTTTGGTTGCAAACATGTGATACATTTGAAAAATGATTCTGGTAAAAGTAATATGACTGATAGAGAGGTCTTCTAGCACAGTGGATAGCAGCACGGTAGCATAGTGGTTAGCACAGTTGCTTCACAGCTCCAGGGTCCCAGGTTCGATTCCAGCTTGGCTCACTGTCTGTACAGAGTCTGTACATCCTCCCCGTGTGTGCGTGGGTTTCCTCCGGGTGCTCTGGTTTCCTCCCACAGTCCAAAGATGTGCAGGTTAGGTGGATTGGCCATGATAAATTGCCCTTAGTGTCCAAAATTGCCCTTAATGTTGGGTGGAGTTACTGGGTTATGGGGACAGGGTAGAGGTGTTGACCTTGGGTAAGGTGCTCTTTCCAGGAGCCGGTGCAGACTCGATGGGCCGAATGGCCTCCTTCTGCACTGTAAATTCTATGAATAATTCTATGAACTGGTTGGTTTGTAAGGGCTGCTGTGGATTGGAGTGGTACCAGCAGCATGGACTTTTATTCCTCTTCCATATGATAGATTTGGGACCTGCCTCCTTGTCCTACTCATAGTGGGGTTTATGGTGCCGTGGATCAGATCTCCCTTGGGCACAGAACTCCATTGGAAGAAGAAAAGACCAATAATTCAGAGCTGTGGCAGGCCACAGAAGAAGGTTTGAGAGCCAGTATACATTGGAAAATGAGAGGTGGGTAGAAGGGAGCCAAGAGGTGTGTGAGAAGGCCAGTAACTGAAATGGAGGTGTAAATCAGCAATCATCAAGTTGAATAGTAGAACAGACTTGAGGGGCAGAATTTTTTATTATTTTTTAAAATTTAGAGTACCCAATTATTTTCTTCTCCAATTAAGGGGCAATTTAGCGTGGTCAATCCACCTAACCTGCACATCTTTGGGTTGTGGGGGTGAAACCCATGCAGACATGGAGAGAATGTGCAAACTCCACACTGACAGTGACCCAGGGCCGGGATTCGAACCCAGGCCCTCAGCGGCGCAGTCCCAGAGCTAACCACTGCGCCACACGCTGCCCTGACTTGAGGGGCAGAATTGCCTACTCCTGTTTCTCATGGTCTCAAATTTGTAGGAAATTGGCCATTGTCTTTCTTGGTCGAAGAGTGTAGAAACCTGGAAATAGGGATGAGGAAGTGGCGTTGTGGTACCAGTGTAGGCCATCACCAACTAATATGCGACAAACCATTGTTTATATTGGAAATTCCGACAGGCAATTCCTACTCCAATAAAAAGCGTTACTCAAAATTGTAGTAGAATAAGTTGAACAGGAGATGTGTGTATCTGCAAGACCTTCGATAATATGTAGATGCACACTTTTAAAATAATGTTGTGAAAGTTAGCCGGACAGGGAACTCCATTGTGTATCATAGAATTTACAGAGCAGAAGGAGGCCATTCGGCCCATTGACTCTACACTGGCTCTTGGAAAGAGCACCCCCACTTAAGCCCACACCACCCTATCCCCGTAACCCAGTAACGCCACCTAACCTAAGGGCAATTTAGCATGGCCAATCCACCTAACCCTGCACATCTTTGGATTGTGGAGGAAACCGGAGCACCCGGAGGAAACCCACGCAGATACGGGAGAACGTGCAGACTCCGCATAGACAGTGACCGAAGCTGGCAATTGAACCTGGGACCCTGGAGCTCTGAAACAACTGTGCAAACCACTGTGCTCCCGTACAGCCTTCTTTGACCAACTTCAAAGGGCTCGTCCGGGATTTGAACCGAGACCTCTCAGAAATTCATGTTATCCCAGCCCCGAAGCGAGAAACTTACCCCTAGACCATTGAGTCGACTAAAGCAGTGTAGTCATATTTCCCAGTGATAGCAGCAAAGGTTGCTATTATATTCTGTATTTTAGATTAGCAGAGAAGGTACATATCATGGTGGCACAGTGGTCAGCACTGCTGCCTCACAACACCAGGTATCCGGGTTCAATTCCGGCCTTGGGTGACTGTCTGTGTAGAGTTTGCACGTTCTCCCCATGTCTGTGTGGGTTTCCTCCAGGTGCTCCGGCTTCCTCCCACAGTCTACAATTTGCCCTTAGTGGCCAAAGGTGCGCAGGTTAGGTGGGGTTATGGGAATAGTGTGGGGGGGGAGTGGATCTAGGCTGGATGCTGTTTGAGAGGGTCGGTGCTGACTCAATGGGCCAAATGGCCTCCTTCTGCAATGTAAGATTCTATGATATTAGCCCCGATTTAAAAAAATTTAAGTCTCATACCTCAAGCTTGCCACCTGCAGTGATCTGGAACTTTAATTTGTTGAACAATAGATTTTTAGGGAGGAACATTTAGATGAATTGGAAACCGATGCACTTGCGTTCGAAACCAGATTCTCAAATTCTAAAACAAACACACTTACGACAAGTTTACTAGAGTGCCCTGAAACCACCAAGAAATTATTGATGTTGTATTAAGGTCATAAAATTGATTCTCTGGTTGATTTTCCTTCCCTCAGGTTATTGTAAGCCACCAATATCCCAAGGCCACTGGGTAAATATGGACTCATGAAAAACCATGGCAACAAAAACTTTAGACAAGTCAGAAAGATATAAAATGAAATGTGAAACAAAATGTGCCGTGGATGTCTCTTAGTCCCTGTCAACACTCAGGGTTTTCCAAACATGGGAATAGGCTGATCAATGGACTGAATAATTTTAATGTGGAATAAAAACAGTGCCAGGAAAACCCAACCCATCTGGCAGCATCTGTGGAGAGAGAAACAGAGGTTAAAGTTTTGAATACATAAGGCTCTTCTACAGAGCAATTCTTTTTAAAAAATAAATTTAGTGTACCCAATTCACTTTTTCCAATTAACGGGCAATTTAGCGTGGCCAATCCACCTAGCCTGAACATCTTTGGGTTGTGGGGGGGGGAACCCACGCAAACACGGGGAGAATGTGCAAACTCCACACGGACAGTGACCCGGGGCTGGGATCGAACCATGGGACCTCAGCGCCATGAGGCAGCAGGGCTAACCCACTGCGCCACCGTGCTGCCCTTACACAGCAATTCTAATGTGGTATCACATCTGCAGGATGGACAAAATCAGCAAAGTGTCCCACAAAACTCGCAGACCTTGCACAAAACTCAAAGATCAAACCTCTCTCAACTTAAATCAGGTTGGTGCCAATTCAAAATTTCTTTTGTCTTGTCACTTTTATGTTCCTCTTGTCGAGGAAACTTCTTCATCCCATCAAATTGTCTCCCACATACATGGTCAAAAATGTTTGTTCGTTTGTATCCTATTCATCCCATTGTATGAGATTATGACTTCCCCCTATCTGCAAGAAAAGCACAACACATCAGACTAACTCCGAGGGACAGCAGATCTTCTTAATTTTTCTGAGACGGGTCTTGTTGGATTTAAAACCTGGCACAAGTAGGGCTATTATCATCTTCCATACTATTTGCCTGAATCAACACCATCTAAAAATTAGACAGCTCGGTGTTTAGAAATAAGATTGGTCAACTTTACTTTTGACTTTACTCTCATAATACAGGTCACATTTGTCGACTGTATCTGCTATGATTGCTCCTCCTTCTCCTCCGCAATGGCCTCATATTGTTGGATCTTTTCCATTGCGACAGATACTCAACCTCTTGGAGAATTTTCCACATGCTCCTCACACCATTAATGAAAGGGATTTATCCATACTGTTGAGCATGAGATTCATTAACTAATTCATTAAAATTAAATATGAGGGAAAAATCCACTTCCAGTCACTAAGCACGCAGGAATATAATCACTAGATACAATGTTGAAGCATCACAACATAAACAAAGTAAACCATTTATTTCTTTTTGAACAAGCAATTCATTTAAAATTTCAACCATTGTTTCTTCATCGAGGTCTTCTATTTATTCTATTTGAAACTGGGCCAGTGAGACAGGGACAGCAGTTAAAATGAGGCTGGGAAAGGGGGCTTCTCTGGCCCTGGCAAGAACCTGGCCTTTGCTTTAAGTCCAGGTGCAGACGTCCTTTCTTTGCGGACTGCCTGCTATCCCAGAAATGGCCACCACTCCTGGTGGCACGGCTGGGATTGGAGAACAACCAGTCACCTGATTAGCCAGCAGCTCTTGGAGGCAGAACTAAGTCCTGCCACCAGCCAATTAATGGTGGTAGAATGTCTGAGGGGTGATCTGGTCAAATAAAGACGGGCACACCCCTGACTTTTCAACTGGGGAGTGTGGCCACCCGTTTTGGGCAAACGCTGCTTAATAGATCTTGGGCTGGATTCTCCGCCGGCGGGATGCTCCATTTTGCCGACAGCCCGGGGGTTTCCCGATGGCGTGGGGCTGCCCCACAATGGGAAATGCCATTGACCAGCCGGCATAACGGAGCATCCTGCCGGCGGGGTAAAACGTAAATGTGGCGCGGCGGGGCGGAGAATTCAGCCCTTGAATTTGTATGTATCCTAACAATGACAGACCTGTTCTTGTATATTCTGACAAAGGTACAGAATAATTATACTCTTAATGCTGAACTGTGATAACCCGACAAAATGCCTGTTACCAACATTTGCCTGTTACTCTTGAGTTGACATTTGTTGGGAAGAAATATTGCACGACAGGGGGTAGACTGAATGTATTTTGAATCCTGCTTCCAATTAACATGCATAAGTATCAGTGCCCCTAAGGCTTTGCCCAGACTGATGTGTTCTTGATGAAATCCAGAAATGCTCATCATTCACATGATGCTCTTATTTTCATCTTCTACTTTGTTCACTGCTAAGCAGGTGGTGACACTTATTACAGTACTATGTCTAGTACGAGCATCATATCGGGATAGACTGGAACTAAATAGATCTGTGTTTTGAGTTCCATTCATTATTTCATGTGAACTTTTCACTCGCAATAAATATTTATAACCTTAGTTATGTGCCCTTGTACCTACATCAGAGGTTAAACAAACTGCAGGCATCTATGACCCAGCCACAACACTGAAGTTTTAATACATTTCCAGCATGTCTTGATCCTCAGAGGTGACTCCAAGGTTCCCTTACCTTGTTTTACAGGCTGGAGTAACAATATAGCTAAATGTATCTTCATTATGATGTTATGGCTTTGTCAGTAGCACATAAATAGCAAAAAAAAACAAATTCCACCTTTTTAAACATAAAATTACACTTGTTTTCCAAGGATTATGTTATTATAAAAGGTCCTTTTTACATTGAGAGACTGTAGCTGTTTCTACCTGTGTCTATTTTTCTTTCAGTTTATAGTCAATGGTTGCTTGCACCAGACTAAATAATTCTCCTGGAGCAGTGGCTCATCCATCACTTTGGAATATGTGCTACAAAAAAAAAGGATGCCCTGCTTTACAAAAAAAGGAAAAGATGATCATGGTGGAAACAAGGTTTAGGAATCCCTACAGGGAAGCATGCGTCAATTAATCTTTATATAGTTTTTAAAAAGTAGATGCGTTTAATGGTTGTTTTTATTTAATACAAACTGTAGTTTATCTAAGAGGTTCTGCATTCCTGTACTTATCAGTGTTCCCTTTATGTTGAAATTAAATTCTAGATTTGCGGTAATTTCAAAATTAAATCTCTTTCACCTCCAAAACTACACTTTCCACAGTTGCCAAAGCTGCCCTTAAAGTTGAATATAAAATAAAGACTCGAGGTTCTAAATGTTGGTGAAATTAGGCACTGCTTGTGATAGCATGGTCACTTTAAGGGGGCGGGCTTGGCATCCCATGTGACCGGCTTGGGGCCAATCGCACAGGAGCACACAAACCCTGGCCAAAAACGAGTTAATGCGGGGCACTGGGAGCTTTTCATTAATAAACTCCTTTGTTACAACTGGAAGCCTCCAGAGTGTTGTCTCGAGCCACCACATTGGCGACGAGGTAACAGGTTTGTTCTCAGCCTGCAGTACTTTGTGATGTGAGGGAGGAAAGAATGAGCACTTGAGAAAAAAAGAAAGACCAATGAGAATCGGGGACCATCTAACCTGACACCCAAAACATGAGTGACAATGCCTTTTATTGGTAGATTAGACCTGTTTGAGCAAGGGGCTGAAAATTGGAGCCCGTACATCAATAGCTTCCCTGTTTCTTCACTATGAACAAGATCATAGGGGAAAGCAAGCCAAAGGTGATTCTTCCTATAGTTGGTGAACCCCAGACATATAATTTGATAAGGAACTTCATGGCCCAGAGGCATCCAACTCAAATACCTTTCAGCAATTAGTCAAGTTGTTCAAGGACCATTTAAACCCCAGGGTCCATTGTCAAGGATGCTGAAGAGTCCATCTAAGGTTTCATAGTCAGGCTTCATCAGCTCGCTGAGCGCTGCGAGTTCGGGACCGCGCTTAGCGGCATGCTACACGCTGTCATGTGAGAGTACCTTTAAGAAATGGGTGTTTTATAGAATAACTGTACTGGGTGTACCTTAAGAAATGGGTGTTTATTACTGCAGTGATGTCAGAGTGTGGGTGGAGCTGGGCTGTCTGTCAGCTTTTCGTTGCACTTTGAGAAAAGCTTGGGTGTGTCTGTGTTTTTTGGGTTTTGTTTCAGTGTTGGAGCTGTAGTCAGCCACAGAATGTGTAATGTTTTTTTCTCTACCATGTAAAGACTATCTCTTGATCATTTGGTGAATTCTGAGTTATAAATGTTCTCAGTAGTGAATTTAAACCTGATGTGCTTCTGTTAAAAGTTTTTATTAAAGTCTTATGGATGTTAAAAGGAAAGTAAGGGTTACTGAGTGTTGTAGACTTTGGATGTTGTATTTGAATTGATGGTTGCTAAGGTATTCACTGTATGTTTTAAAAAGGTTAACTTGAGTTCATATAATAAACATTGTTTTGCTTTAATAAATACTTTTTGATTTCTGCTGTACCACACCTGTAGAGTGGGCCGTGTGCTCCCCATACCACAATCTATTAAACATTGTGGGTTAGGTGAACTCCATGATACACTTTGGGGTTCTCTAAACCCTGGTCCATAACAATGCCCATTTAGCTTCTGGAATCCATGTTCTCAAATCCAAAAGAAAGTCTTGATGAATCTATCATTATGTCAGAGAAAATGATCGAGATAGCTCAGGCGACAGTGCACGACCAAAGGCACCACTGAGCTCCAAAGTCTGATCGAAGGGAAATTCGATCAAGTATGGGGCGGTATGGCCTCAGGGGGTGCAACAGGTTCAACACTCACAGAACAGAACTAGACAGGGTCCTCGGGACTGGACCAGAATCAGAGGAGAAGAATAAGTCGTCAACCTAAGGCAGAGGTGGACTGCTATCGACATGGGGGGAGGGGGCCATCCATAAGAGACTTTCCATTGCTCCGAGTTTATGTGTTTCTCTTGTAACTGTAGAGGCTACATTCAAGCCCGTTACTGTGCAAGGCGGAGTGCGCCAGTGCAAATCAAAACTAACAGCAGCAGCTGTCCACAACACCATTGAACCTAGTGAAGAAAAGCTCTGAGGAGGAGTACGCAATATATCACCTGAATGTAGTCCAGATAAACAAGAAACCCCCATTGAAATCATCCTAATTGTGAATGGCAAACCTTTGCAAATGGAAGTTGACACTGGGGTCTCTGTGACAACTGTGGGAGATCAGACCTTCAGGTATATTTGTAACGGAGCTCAAACTTTGAGTCGCACCACAGCCAAGCTTTCCACTTGCACTGGGGATACTATGAAAATCCTTGGGTCCCCCGACATACCACAGCCTTCTGAAGCAAAAAGTTCCACAGATTCACCACTCTCCAGCTGAAGGAATTCCTCCTCATCTCTGTTTTAAAGGATCATCCCTTCAGTCTGAGGCTGTGCCCTTGGGTTATAGTTTTTCTGACTAGTGGAAACATCCTCTCCACGTCCACTCTATCTAGGCCTCTCAGTATCCTGTAAGTTTCAATAAGCTCCCCCCTCATCCTTCCAAACTCCAACGAGTACAGACCCAAAGTCCTCAACTGCTCCTCATAAGACAAGCTCTTAATTTCAGTGATCATTCTTTCGAACCACCTTTGGACCCTTTTCAAGGCCAGCATATTCTTCCTTAGACTCGGGGCCCAAAACTCACAGTACTCCAAATGGCGCCTGACCAGAGCTTTATATAACCTCAGAAGTACATCCCTGCTCTTTTATTCTAGCCCCCTCGACATTATTGCTAGCATTGCATTTGCCTTCCTTACTGCTGATTGAACCTGCACATTAACCTTAAGAGAACCTTAAACTAGTACTCCTAAGTCCCGTTGTGCTTCTGATTTCCTAAGCCTTTTCCCATTTACAACATAATCTATGCCTCCATTATTCCTATCAAAGTACATAACCTTACATTGCTGTTCCTCTGTCTTCCCTGTTCGGTTACTCTTCCAATCAACTCTGGCCAGCTCCTCCCTCATGTCTTTATAGTTACCCTTATTTAGTTGTAATACCGTTACATCTGAGTACAACTTCTCTCTCTCAAACTGCAGGGTAAATTCTGTCATATTTTGGTCACTGCCCATTAAGGGTTACTTCACCTTAAGTTCCCTAATCAAGTCTGCCTCATTAAGGGCGGCACGTGGCACAGTGGTTATCACTGCTGCCTACAGCGCTGAGGACCTGGGTTTGAATCCTGGCCCTGGCCCACTGTCCGTGTGGAGTTTGCACATTTTCCTCGTGTCTGCGTGGGTTTCACCCCCACAACTGAAAGATGTACAGGTTTGGTGGATTGACTACGTTAATTGGAAAAAGAAATAATTGGGTAGTCTAAATTTAAAAATATTTTTAAAAGTCTGCCTCATTACACGTCACCAAATCCAGAATTTCTGTTCCCTAGTGGGTTCTGTCACAGACTGCTCCAAAAGACCATCTCTTAGACATTCTACATATCCCTTTTCTTGGGATTCACCAGCAACCTGATTTTCCCAGTCCACCTGCGTATTGAAGCCCCCTCAAGATTATTGCAATATTGCCTTTCTTATATGCCTTTTCTATCTCCTGATTTATTTTTTGCCCCGCATTCTGACTGCTGCTAGGGCGCCTGTACGTAACTCCCGTCAGGGTCTTTTTACCTTTACGATTCTTCAACTCTACCCACACAGATTCTATGTCTTCTGATCCCATATCGCTTCTTGCTATCGATTCAATTGCATTCCTTATTAACGATGCAACCCCACTCCCTCTGCCCATCTGTCTGTCCTTTCGATAGGACACATATCCTTGGATATTTAGATCCCAGCCCTATCCCCTTGCAGTCACGTCTCTGTGATGCCCACCACATCGTACCGGCCAATTTCAAGGTGTGCAATCAGGTAGGTTCATCCTGAATTTAGCCACAACATTGGCACCATTACAGCAGCTAATAAATAAACATCAGTGGTGGCAATGGAGATAGCAATAAGAATAAGTGTTTTGCTTGGTGAAGCAAGTTTCGCAATCCTTAAAACTTTAGTCCACTTCGGCCCTGGGGAACCAATTGTCCTCACATGCTATGCGCCTCCTTACGGGATAGATGCAGCATTATCCCACAAAATAAGGGATGGTTCCAAGTGACCCATCGCCTTTGGCTCGAAGACCTTTTCAGAAGCAGAGGTAAACTACTCTCAAATTGAGGAAAGAAGGATTAGCTGTCAGATATATGTAAATAAGACAATATGTGTATGTAAGGTGATTCATTATAAACACCAGCCATAAGCCACTACTGGATCTCTTGAGAGGGGATAAACCCATACCACAATAGCCTCCACAAGGGTACAACATTGGGCCTTCCTGTGGGCGGCCCACAACTATGCCTTCTAGCACAGACCTGGCATGCAGATTACCAATGCAAACACGTTCACCAGTACCCCAGGAGATAATCTTGGCTTTAAATTTCTTAGATACCTTGCCAGTATCATCTGGCCACAGTCGGAACTGGAGCCAGTGGGCTTCAATATTTTTGAGAGTGAAATGGATGGTATAGACTGGGTGCACCATGAGACGTCCGAGGAGCTGAGGCCCTATTTAGACCTCCAGTGTGAACTGACCTGCGTGATCCTGTGGGCTTCATGAGTCGTTGTACCACCACCAGTCAGGGAACTTACAGGAGAGGGATAGGTGCGAGCAACAGGGCAAGGTTTATAATTGGGGGAAGGGTAAATACAATGCTGTCAGACAAGAATTGAAGTGCAGAAGTTGGGAACATAGGCTGTCAGGGAAGGACACAAGTGAAATGTGGAACTTGTTCAAGGATCAGGTACTGCGTGTCTTTGATATGTATGTCCCTGTCAGGCAGGGAAGAGATGGTCGAGTGAGGGAACCATGGTTGACAAGAGAGGTTGAATGTCTTGTTAAGAGGAAGAAGGAGACTTATGTAAGGCTGAAGAAACAAGGTTCAGACAGGGCGCTGGAGGGATATAAGATAGCCAGGAGGGAACTGAAGAAAGGGATTAGGAGAGCTAAGAGAGGGCATGAAAAATCTTTGGCGGGTAGGATCAAGGAAAACCCCAAGGCCTTTTACACATACGTGAGAAATATGAGAATGACTAGAGAGAGAGTAGGTCCGATTAAGGACAGTAGCGGGAGATTGTGTATTGAGTCTGAAGAGATAGGAGAGGTCTTGAACAAGTATTTTTCTTCAGTATTTACAAATGAGAGGGGCCATATTGTTGGAGAGGACAGCGTGAAGCAGACTGATAAGCTTGAGGAGATACTTGTCAGGAAGGAAGATGTGTTGCGCGTTTTGAAAAACTTGAGGATAGACAAGTCCCCCGGGCCTGACGGGATATATCCAAGGATTCTATGGGAAGCAAGAAATGAAATTGCAGAGCCGTTGGCAATGATCTTTTCGTCCTCGCTGTCAACAGGGGTGGTACCAGAGGATTGGAGAGTGGCGAATGTCGTGCCCCTGTTCAAAAAAGGGAATAGGGATAACCCTGGGAATTACAGGCCAGTTAGTCTTACTTCGGTGGTAGGCAAAGTAATGGAAAGGGTACTGAGGGATAGGATTTCTGAGCATCTGGAAAGGCATTGCTTGATTAGGGATAGTCAGCACGGATTTGTGAGGGGTAGGTCTTGCCTTACAAGTCTTATTGAATTCTTTGAGGAGGTGACCAAGCATGTGGATGAAGGTAAAGCAGTGGATGTAGTGTACATGGATTTTAGTAAGGCATTTGATAAGGTTCCCCATGGTAGGCTTATGCAGAAAGTAAGGAGGCATGGGATAGTGGGAAATTTGGCCAGTTGGATAACAAACTGGCTAACCGATAGAAGACAGAGAGTTGTGGTGGATGGCAAATATTCAGCCTGGAGCCCAGTTATCAGTGGCGTACCGCAGGGATCAGTTCTGGGTCCTCTGCTGTTTGTGATTTTCATTAACGACTTGGATGAGGGAGTTGAAGGGTGGGTCAGTAAATTTGCAGATGATACGAAGATTGGTGGAGTTGTGGATAGTGAGGAGGGCTGTTGTCGGCTTCAAAGAGACATAGATAGAATGCAGAGCTGGGCTGAGAAGTGGCAGATGGAGTTTAACCCTGACAAGTGTGAGGTTGTCCATTTTGGAAGGACAAATCTGAATGCGGAATACAGGGTTAATGGTAGGGTTCTTGGCAATGTGGAGGAGCAGAGAGATCTTGGGGTCTATGTTCATTGTTCTTTGAAAGTTGCCACTCAAGTGGATAGAGCTGTGAAGAAGGCCTATGGTGTGCTAGCATTCATTAGCAGAGGGATTGAATTTAAGAGCCGTGAGGTGATGATGCAGCTGTACAAAACCTTGGTCAGGCCACATTTGGAGTACTGTGTGCAGTTCTGGTCACCTCATTTTAGGAAGGATGTGGAAGCTTTGGAAAAGGTGCAGAGGAGATTTACCAGGATGTTGCCTGGAATGGAGAGTAGGTCATACGAGGAAAGATTGAGGGTGCTTGGCCTTTTCTCTTTGGAACGGAGAAGGATGAGGGGCGACTTGATAGAGGTTTATAAGATGATCAGGGGAATAGATAGAGTAGACAGTCAGAGACTTTTTCCCCGGGTGGAACACACCATTACAAGGGGACATAAATTTAAGATAAATGGTGGAAGATATAGAGGGGATGTCAGAGGTAGGTTCTTTACCCAGAGAGTAGTGGGGGCATGGAATGCACTGCCTGTGGTAGTAGTTGAGTCGGAAAATTTATGGACCTTCAAGCGGCTATTGGATAGGTACTTGGATTAGGGTAGAATAAGGGAGTGTAGGTTAACTTCTTAAGGGCAGCACGGTAGCATTGTGGATAGCACAATTGCTTCACAGCTCCAGGGTCCCAAGTTCAATTTCGACTTGGGTCACTGTCTGTGTGGAGTCTGCACATCCTCCCCGTGACTGCGTGGGTTTCCTCCGGGTACTCCGGTTTCCTCCCACAGTCCAAAGATGTGCAGGTTGGGTGGATTGGCCATGACAAATTGTCCAAAATTCTATGATTAACCTAGGACAAAAGTTCGGCGCAACATCGTGGGCCGAAGGGCCTGTTCTGTGCTGTATTTCTCTATACTTCTATACATGGTGCCCACCCAGGACAAAAGAAGATGGAGATGCTGGCCTGCAGCTATATATGTTGGTCAGGAATTGGTAAAACAATCAAAGAAATGTTATACAAATGTCATCCTTGTCAGACTCAACAATCATTGCCTCACTTGGCCTGTCTCCACCCCTGGGAGTGGCTGGGTCACCCATGGACTAAAGTCCATCTTGACTATGTGGGTCCTTTCTTGGGCAGGATGTTCTTAATTTTGATGGATTACTCCAAGTAGCTGGTTATAGAGGAAGTGGGGACCACGACCTTTGCATCTAAAGTGGAGGCCTATCGTTGAGTTTTCACTGTTGATGGACTGACTGAATATACAATGACAGACCTTTCACAGAGGCCGGCTTCCAAAATTTTGTTTGAACGAACAGCATTCGCCACAACAGGACGGTCCGACACCACCCTGCATCCAATGGGTTGGCCAAGACTGCTGGGGTTTTGTTTACGGATGTGTGCAGACTGACTACAACTGGTCAGTCTTTATTAATATGGGCGGATAGATGAAATTCAATTGATGGAAAGAGAAGTTGATGAATAGCATGCTAGCTAATTACAAAAAGAGGATTAATATGTGTTGGGATTGATCAGTAGTCTCGCTGGCCCAAATGGTTGGTATGTTCTACTTTTAACCAAAAGGCTTGTGGTTCAAGATGGCCACGAGATAAAAGAGCAGAATTGAAATCAGTACAAGGTGAGAATTGACCCATTCTGTTTTAACTCCACTGACTGCTGACTGGTGGGAGTTAAAATTCTCCTTCAGAATCACACAGTGATAGATTTCTCGGTTTGCATTACTGCCCTTCTGGAAGGGTGAATTTGCTTGTTCTCAATTTGGAGTAACATTGGAAATAGGAGTATAAAAGCGTGTTTATGATTTAGCTGTCCATAATGAAGAGAGGAAATGTTTCCCCTGTTTTGATAACGAGAAGAAACCTGACTACTGCCATCAGGTCTGGAACCTATTACATAGTGTTTACACCTTCCATTGACAACTTGTTGCTAACATCATATGTTGCATTCTTGCACGATTCCAGTGGTTATGGTTATTTTTCCTGTATCAAGGTGGGAGTATCAGGATATCTATGTGTTTCCTTCCATTCGACTGTCACCTCATGTTCCAACACTGATCCTTTTTACTTTGGGACAGTGAAAATGGACTTTCTTTGGCGATGGATGTAGCTTCTACACAATTCTGCATGTTAAATGAGTCCCAAGTGCTCCTCATTATAATAATCGCTCTTCCTAAATGTGAAATGCAATCTGTTAAACATTACGCCAATTTTCACTCATTTATAGAAATGATAACCCAAGGATACTCAAATGACGGATAAACCCAATTTCAATTAAAGGGGGAGTACTTTCCCAAAATGCACAAAGTCTTGACAATGGCTGGAAATATGTGTGGGAAACATGCACAGCCATCCACACATTTTATGGGCGGAAGCTGATGAATAAGCTGCCGTCATCCTGTTTGGGATGGGCGACTGACCCCTAGAGATTGGGTTGGTAACTCAGCAACCTCAAGGAGCGCTATCAAGAATGGTAACCACTGCTAAGGAAGGCAGGGGCCCTACAGCCTTCAGCTGGTAGATCGAAGAATATATATTTTTAGAAGCTCAAACATTATGTGGATGGAGGCAAAACCCCTCTGAGGTGATCACTGGTGCTATGGGGGCTCTGTTCACTGCCCACTGTCCCCTCTTCGAATAAAATCCACCCCCCCCCCAGGCTACTGCTGAGAGTCATGGCACTCAGCTGGTGGCCTTCCGACTTGTAGTGATCTGCATATCTGCTGGTAGGTAAAGGGTTGCCAACTGCATCACAGTGTTAGACAACCACTAGATGGCACCACTAGATTCAGGTATAGAAACTAAACTGAGAGGATCTTGGGTCTCTTCGAACCAGTAGTGACTAGACAGCAGAGTGTTAGCGAGATATAGCATAGTTAGCACGTGTCGTTAAATATAATAAATACTTCTTGTGATTTACTTGATCATCAGTTATAGTTCTGCAAGAGTGAACGAACTCATGAGTATTTAATTCGTTATTCATTAAATCTATTTTGCTTTGAATTGAAGATTGAAATCTAACCATCAGACCATTGTGGAAGCAAAGCAAAGAGTAACGACATATTATGATCACGTAATATAACACCACTAACCATGACAGAGGTTGGAGGGGAGGGGCGGTAAATCCGCTTCTAGGAACGGTCTTGGAAAATAGCCCTTAATTTTTTTATTTGTTCATGAGATGTGGGAATCATTAGCTAGGCCAGCATCCCTAGATGTCCTTTAGAAAGTGGAGGTGAACGGCCTTCTTGAACCACTATGGGGCTCAAGAAGCCCCTTTTGGACATTAACATTTTGTTTCCTGGCTCATTGTGGCGGAAAGGCTATCAAAATACCCCAATGGTATTTTGAACTGAGCAGCCACCGCATTCACCCTCCTCAGTGAAACCCAGCCTGTGGGGAAGAAGAGACTGATGTTTATCTTTCCTTTGTGGGGTCAGCAGGAATAGAAGAGTTCCTCTGGGCTCCAAGAGTGAAATCTTGGTCTCTACCATCTTCTTCTTTCCACGCAAGTAACCCTGCTCAAAATACTATTGTTCCTTCAGCTGAGCACTGCTCCGTTATATATTTTCTAAGTCTCAGTTTCTCAGTCCGCAACACGTTATTCGCAGTGCGTTAAAATATCTCTGCAGCTACAAAAATGTCTGCAGTCACGCTTGCTCCTGCTCAGTCTTTAACAACTTCTGTGGTCCCTGTTTATTTTTGCTCTGAGTCCACACCCCAGATGAACTAATCAAGCACAGTGAGCATAGATCAGTTGCCAGACTCGTATGATCAAATACAGAACAATTGAAGACTACAACATCCAACTAGCCAAATCTTCAATGGGCAGCAGCTAACCAGTTACATCGTCATACTTGGTTCTGGTGGCAACAGAATAAATGGAAATGAGGCCACGAGCCAGCTGTTCAATTGGCTCCCGACCCAGGATTTAAAATTTCAAGGAAAATAGAACACATAATAGGTGAGAATTACTTTGTTCCTCCAATGATCATAATTGTTGCATTATATAATTAACTTACTGCAAAGAAAAGGGCAACTCTGCAGCATATTCTCATACCAGCTTAGTCGAGAGAGGGAAAGGAGCTAGCCTACCAAATCCATGCACTACAGGAATAGTAACTGTAATGACCCCCATAAAGTCCAGGAGGATATTATGATTGATCTCCCAGTGGGGCTTTTGGAATATGAGCTTCCGGCCTAGTGGGCAGAGGCCCGCACAGCTGGGGCTTGTAGGAATTGAGTATAAAGGCCGACCCAGATAGGGACCAGCATGCTGATTAATAAAATAATTTATTATTGTCACAAGTAGGCTTACATTAAACTGCAAAGAAGTTACTGTGAAAAGTCCCTCGTCGCCACACTCCAGCACCTGTTCGGGTACACCGAGGGAGAATTTAGAATGTCCAAATTACCTAATCAGCACGTCTTTCAGGACTTGTGGGAGGAAACTGGAGCACCTGGAGGAAACCCACGCAGACACGGGGAGAATGTGCAGACTCCACACAGACAGTGACCCAAACCGGGAATCAAACCCGGGACCCTGGCGCTTTGAAGCAACACTGCTAACCACTGTGTTTTGTGCCGCCCACTTGTCCCAATGACTGTGTTGTATGAATAGTTTGTAGCGTGGCAGCCTCTAATTGACCTTGATTAAAAGCTACATTCTTCCTACCGCAGGCTTCCTGGGTCTTAACAGTAACTGAAATCACTGCAGTGCAGTGGATCCTCTCAATGAAAACACTCTTATTAAACAATTGGTAGCATCACTTTAGGACCAATGTAGCCAACTTTAATTTTTTTTCTCAGAGTTACATAGGCAAAGCACAGAGTGGATGGGGCAAACCCTTAATCCATCTCCTTGCTTGCTCCAAAAACCAATTCAAATTCAAATTGGATCCAATAAACCAGTTGGCCAACATGGAGAGAATTGCAGTCTACCAAAGGCTTCAGCATTGCACCCAGACCTTGCTGCAATGTCGGAAGTGGTTCAATGATTAAAGCAGTTAAAATACAAATTTTATCTTCATCTGCCTTTTTCTCTTTGTGAAGTCTTGGAATGTTATCTGCCGGCATTCCTGCCGAGAGTTATGCTGCATGTTATGAAAGATCTCTTTAAATGGCTGTCACTGTATTTCCATTGAGCTATGCCTTAACCTATCCACCCAGTTCACTTCAGCCCATTCTGTCTTTATACCCTTGTAATTGCTTTTATTTAAATTCAAAACCTAGATATTAAGGTAAGTAAGAATGAACCTAGGAGATGAATACACTATTTGTGGATGACTAAGGAAGTTAAGGACAGTATTAAATTGAAAGAAAATGCATGCAATTCTGCAAAGTAGAGTGGTCTGTCAGAAGATTGGACAGAATTTAAAAAACAGCAAAGGATGACTAAAATACTAATCAGGACGGAGAAATTAGAGTACAAGAGAAAGCTGATGAGAAATATAAAAGCAGATAACAGCAGTTTCTACATCTTTTTGAAAAGGAAAAGAGTAACTAACATGAGTGGGAGTCCTTGAGAATGTGTGTCTGGGGAATTAATTTCTCAGAACGATATTCCTTATTGGATCGGACAGAATATACTACATACAGTGCTGAAGGAGGCCATTCGGCCCATTGAGTCTGCACCAACCCTCTTAAGCCCTCACTTCCACCCTATCCCCGTAACCCAATAACCCCTCCGAACCTTTTTGGACACGGAGGGCAATTCATCATGGCCAATCCACTTAACCTGCACGTCTTTGTACTGTGGGAGGAAACTGGAGCACCCGGAGCAAACCCACGCAGACACGGTGAGAACGTGCAGACTCCACACAGACAGTGACCCAGCGGGGAATCAAACCTGTGGCGCTGTGAAGCCACAGTGCTATCCACTTGGGCTACCGTGCTGATCAATATAATTCTCCTCAATGCATTCAGAATCCCCTATTTCATAATTTTTAAGTGTTTTTTTTAATTTACCTCGAATCAAACATATTTTTTAATGTGGATTTGTGTATTTTCTTACCATTGGAGTTAACAAGGCAATTTAAATAAGCAGGTTCTAGGTTCTACACATTTTTACAAATGATACCAATCTGCTTGATTCATCATATATTTTTCTCTCATATGCTTCCTGTCATGTCTAGTACTGGCACAACCTATTAGTAACTGTAAACTATCCTTTGTATTTTAAATCAGAACACAAAAGGTTGAAATGGTGGACATCCAAAGGCCACCTGATTTCATTTGTGGATTGAAACTGCTCCCATATCTCAAGACGGAACGAAAGGAACACTCCAGATTGATGTGAATCAATGCCCTTTCCTGAAACCAGTCCAAAGGGCATTAGTTATTTATTTTTAAAAATAAATTTAGAGTACCCAATTAATTTTTTCGAATTAAGGGGCAATTTAGCATGGCCAATCCACCGACCTTGCACATCTTTGTGTTGTGGGGGCGAAACCCACACAAACACAGGGAGAAGGTGCAAACTCCACACGGACATTGACTTAGAGCCAGGAACGAACCTGGGACCTCGGCACCGTGAGGCAGCAGGGCTAACCCACTGCGCCACCGTGCTGCCCCAAAGGGCATTATTAAATTGAATACATATTTGAAAACCAAAGATACAGATTTTACGAAACACTCAAGGTGTTAAACCACAACAGAGAATGTTAGAATCAAAGTAACCACCACCCTTACTTGGAAAAATACTTGTAGAAAGTCAATTCATGAGACAACAATGTCTGCTTTGTAAAAATCACCACAAGCTTGTTTGTTGGAAGTTCCACCAAAGACATCAGATGAGCTGCAAGTAATTCAAGCAATCAAAATAATTAACAGTAAAACATTGTAAGTGGAGATCCCAACAAAGAAATTGGTTCCTAAAATGTCTAAACCTCTACTTCACCTGAGAACCAACTTCCTCAACGTTTTATTAATTGAAACCCGAGAGTCTGCTGAGAATTCTTCATTTTACAAAAACCTTACTAAGGCATCAACTTTCTCCAAGGAATCAGGCTTGTCTTGCGGGAGACTGAAGATTGTAAACCAAAGTCTGAGTTCAAATTGATTTGTACAAGTTTACTGTCTTTGCCTGTAGCCAAGATTTTTAATCTGTCAATGTGTATGTGGGAAAGGGTATCTGGGATAGTATGTTTAAAATTTGGAGTAAATACATGAAAATAAATAACTTCCTTTTTAAACTCACCACGGCTTGCTGCTGAATTATTTAATTGGGGGACGCAAAGGTGTAAGAAAAGACATGCCTCTTTCCATACAAAATATACTGATCACGGGCAGTAAGAAAAGAACCTACATTATGTCTGTGATGCTACTGATTTGAAGAAATTCCCAACATTTTGTGTTGATCAAGCCTGCTCATACTCAGTGTAGAATTTGATTTAATTTAAAAGCAATACTTAATATTTTTTGTGCAAAGTATGATTATTGTATTAAAATGTTTAAATTTACAGTGATTATGGTAGTTCAGGAGCATGCGAAGGAACAGTATTTTACTTTAGCAAATGGGGTCCATAAACCAACCACCAGAAAATGAGAACTGAATTTAGTTGTGAAAATGCTACTTCCTGGAATTTGATCTGAAAAAGGAGCAATTTTAAGGCATTGGCTGAGATAGTGGTCTTGACTGTAGCATTCAAATGGTTTCTGTGATCTAAACAGTAGATCACAGAGTCATACATCAGGGAAGGGGGCGCCATTCTGCTCTTTGACCCTGTTCTTGCTCTTTGAAAGAGCTCCAAATTATTGCTGAGAAAGACGTGTTGCTGAAGATTTTCTTCCAGAACTTGTGGACAAACACAAGAATGACTAATTTTAAACAGTCAAAAGCTGCCATTTTCTGACCTGAAAAATTGCCTGGTCTGCCTTAAGTTACCCTGATGTGGAGATGCCGGCGTTGGACTGGGATGAGCACAGTAAGAAGTCTTACAACACCAGGTTAAAGTCCAACAGGTTTGTTTCAAACACGAGCTTTCGGAGCGCAGCTCCTTCCTCAGGTAATACTTAAGTTACCCTGTTAAGGCAAAGTACCCGAAAAATGTGAACGACGGATTGAGCAAGCCCTTTCATGCTACATTCTATGGTAACGACTCAGATTTGTCACCCACAGGTTGCTGCATCAATCCAGAAAGATGTTCTCCCTGCCACACAATTGAACAATGTCACAGTTGAATTCAGCGTCAGTGTGACACCTGGAATGTAGGCTGTATTTCCCAATGATTGGCTGATTGAATCAAACAACATGTTGCTTTGGCTATTTGTAACAGGTAGAGCACAGACTGTACTCAACCCACCTGTGCGTGCAAAACTCTAGCTGTACTTGTACAATCTCAAGTGCGCTAATAGGTATACTGACAACCAATTTAAAAGAATCAGCCGAGATTGTAAAATAGCTTATTTACACTAATAGCTATAAATGACATCCATTCGTATGCAATGACCTATTCTCTGCAAAGAAAAGGAATATGTTCAGGCTTTGTGCCTTTTTTAAATTACTGGGAGCTTGGGGAGCCTAAAATCCAAGGTTGCTTTCTCCATGGGAATACTTTGGCCAATCAGAGTTGACTTGCCTACCAATCAGCATCCTTCTGTATTAAAAATTATTGTGATTATTTGAAATTTGGCATTCTTCCATTTGTCCTGATGAGTGCAAGCCAAAAAGCTTTGACAACACTTCTCTCTTTTCAGCTCTGTACCATCAAGTGTCATCTTTTTGTATTTCCCATGTCCCTGAATCTGGCCTAGTTTATTTAATTAGCATGGGTTATGATTTGAAGAATTGATGTATTGAATCATGAAGACATTGGGGGTGAAATACATAGAATCATAGAATCCCTACAGTGCAGAAAGAGGCCATTCAGCCCATTGAGTTTGCACTGGTCCTTGGAAAGAGCACTATACTTAAGCCCATGCCTCCACCCTATCCCCGTAAGCCCACCTAAACTTTCAGACACTTTGGGGCAACTTAACATGGCCAATCCACCTAACCGGTACATCTTTAGACTGTGGGAGGAAACCAGTGCCCCCGGAGGAAACCCACACAGTCACGGGGAGAAAGTGCAAACTCCACACAGACAATCACCCGAGGCCAGAATTGAACCCGCGTCTCTGGAGCTGTGATGCAGCAGTGCTAACCACTGTGTCACTGTGCCATCAGTGAAAGCAAAAAATGGATGGCAGCAGATCAGCCATGTGTAATATACCCCATCTGATTGAGTTCAATCACAATGAGAACTGGGAAGTTTGTACAGTGGTGACTATCAGCATTTACACTGACATCGGATCAGGGCGAATGGTCTGAAACTTTTCAGTGAAACTTGAAATCTTCAGCCTGACTTTAACCCATTCAAAACCGACCCACTCAACATGGTTGAAGAAAAGGGCAATGAAGTTGAGTAGAGTTCGCAGTAACTTTTAAAGGGAAATTGAATAAATACTTGAAAGGGTAAAAGTTTCAAAACTGTAAGGAGAGATTATGGATGTGACACGAGTTGGATAGCTATTTCAGGAAGAGCTGACAATGACAGGATAGATCAAATGTCTCCTTGTGTGCTACATCATCCTATGGTTCCATGATGAAGTATCATGTTCTTCTCTGTGGTGTGAATCTACCTGCTTTCAGCGCTGTGCCTCAAAAGTATCTGGAGCAGATTGCCTATGGAACTGAGTCTATAAAGTTTCCTTAAGCTCTGGTGATACCCCTTTAATTAATGTGGAACAGCTTCCAGACATTAGCTACATCTGCTATGTACTAAAAGGCAAATCCTGATTCTTTCACATCCAGCACACCTTTGATGACATGTTTTATTATCCTGTGATCTGCAGCTGCATTCCTCCTGACTGCTTCGGCATAAATTATTGCAAGAAAGAATGCTTATTTAAACAGGCATTTCAAAATGAAAAATTCCAAGCAGTGAGTGAAGCTGGAAATGTGTTTGACGATTCTCCCGAAATGACAGGATGGACAGTTACAGCAGCGGCAAACTCCAAACAAATTGGAGCAAAGCCAAATGTAGGTTTGGTGGACAGAAGAGGCCTATTAGTTGTAGGTTTCACGTGGGACATCATCATAGGCTAACGTGCAATGGCAAGTTATTGAAGAGGGTAGTTTGGTGTTTCCCAGGAGATAGTATTATGGAAACAGATAATAGGGTAAACGATTGAATGATGGAAGAAAATAAAGGAGCTGTAAGTGTTTAACAAAATCCACTGCCTCCTCACATGGACCTAAACACGCTGACATCAGCAGCTTGCAAACAAAGGCAAGGCCATATGGACATCAGAATGGAATTGCTGTGGGTGATTTTCTGGCGGGTCGCAAATACCACTATGTCGGGAGAATAGAGGGAGTGCCCCGAAACGGAGTTCGCGGCGATACCCGGAATACGTGTGATGATCTTGGCCCATTGCAGCTGTCGTAATCTGGTTCAAGCCCTCGCTGGCCACGAATCAGATTTGCATATTTAAATCACTATTTGAATATGCCGGATTCTCCCGGTTCCTGATATTCACCCCCCGGAAGGCACAGTATGAATCTGGCAGGAATCACTACTGGAGGGGGATTCTCTGCTGCCCGCCAGAGTTCCCAATGCAGTGGAGCGTCTTGTGTGGGTCAGAAAACGGGATCAACGCCCGGTCCTGGTCCATTGCGATACTCCGGTCCGCCGCTAGAAGCAGCGTTCACATCCTGCGCTAGAATCCTATTAACGGGCTGGACACCAGATTCTCCATGTCTCCATGATACTCCGGTAGGTTGGCATTGACATGAGCATGGATTGATCCAAGTATTTGCCAGCATGGCCCTGATGCAGTGGATTTCCCGGTGGGCCAAGGGGCAGGTACTAAAGTTTATCAGAAGGTCCCCTCCCATCCTCAATGCAAATTGTCCTCACCTCACCCCCAGCTCCCCCACCAGACCACCCAACCAGAACCCCCCACTAGAGACCCCCATCAGACTTTGTATCAGGCCTGCCCCACCAGATACCCAAATCAGGCCCTCCCCATCAGAACTTCCACCAGACCCCCATATTATAGATCAAAGACCCCCCATATCAGTGACCCCCATCAGAGATGCCTCCTATCAGAGACCCCCACCAGAGACCCATGCATATCAGAGACTCCCATATCAGAGAATGCCCATTTGAGACCGCCACCAGAGACCCTCACCAGAGACCCCCATCAGAGACCCCCATCAGGCTCCCCATCAGACATGTCCCACTAGAGACACCCATCAGACACCCCCCCAGAGATGCCCACCAGGCCCCCCATCAGACCACCCACCTGTTTTGAAGTTAGCCACAATATTTATAAGCATCTAGCTATGATTGACAGGTTGTCACCACATCAAAAGATATTAAGTGATTTCTGCTGAGAAAAAGTGGAAGTGAAAGCATATCAGAGATGTGGCATAGCAAAGGACCCTATGAGAGACATCTAGGAGTTAAGAGCTTTCACTTCCACTTTTTCTCAAAAGAAAGCACTTAACATCTTTTGATGTGGTATGACCTGTCAACCATACCTATCTGCTTATAATCATTGTGGTTAACTTCCAAGCAGGGTACTTGGGATGCTTCAAACATGAAGGGAAATGCAAAAAAACAATCCGGACACCTGGCTGTCTGGAATTTATTACCCTGTCAATTACAGTCTACTAAAAGCAAATTTTCTTCGATATGGATAGAAGCCTCGCAGATCAAAGGATCTGAGGGGGTGTAAAGCCTTATGATAAGTTTTGGCTTTCTGTGAAGTGACAGCTGCTTCTTCCTGTACTTCCATCTGAGGCAGCGGGTGTAAGGGGCTGGTAAGTAGAAAAGCAATAATTTTTCACTGTTTCTGCCTAGACTGCTCTTTAGTTTCCAAGTTTCCAGACAGGTGTGACTGATGAATGGGTGGGGGGGGGGGGAGGGGGGGGGGGGGGGGAGGTTGTTCTCTGATATGGAAGTCTTTGATTTGGGGTCTCTGATATGAGGGTCTCTGATGGGGGTCTCTGATATGGGGATCTCTGATATTGAGGACTCTGAAATGGGAAAGTCTGATGTGGGGTCTGAAAGGGGGTGTCTCTGTTGGGGTCTGATGCAGGGTCTGATGGTGGAGCTGTGGGCAGGATTTGGATTGCGGAGGAGAGGAGGCCCTCTGACGGGCTTTGGGGGCACCAACGTTAAATACGTATCCCCTGGGCCCACCACGGGGTCCACTGTGTCATGGGCATGCTCGAAAATACTTGCACCAATCCACACCCACGTGAATCCCAGCCGACAGTGTCAGAACATCATGAGGGGTAGAGAATTGGGTTTCCAGCATGTTAATCGGATGCAAATGGTTTCAAATGGCCCATTTACATCCTCCCACTGGCACTCGCCGCTTCAATTAAATTACTGTGAAAAGCCCCTAGTCGCCATATTCCGACGCTTGTTCGAGGAGGCTGGTATGGGAATTGAACCCACACTGCTGGCCTTGTTCTGCATTACAAGCCAGCTGTTTTTCCCAAATATGACAGAGGGCAGAGGTATCGACTTATTATTGGATTACAACTCAAAGAATGCTGGCATAAAAGCTGCTCTCTGTTACAGAACATGCAGCTTTTGCAAAATTTATGAGTGCAATGAGAGATAGCTTGAGGTACAAGTCAGTAATGAGTCGTGGAGCAATTATTATTAATATTTACTTTAATAATGTGTACTGGAGAAATCCAGTGATGTTGTACTTAAAGATGCATTTACATATTACTTTATGATGATGTTGAAATACCTCACGATACCGCACAAAATACTTTACTTGTGGAGGAAAATGACTGTTGTTAAAAAAGCATTATTGCTCATTATAACCTCCTCTTCGCATTAATGAAACCTATTGTGACTTTGATCTATTAAATTGATATTGAAAAAATACCTCTTTACTGACATCTAAGATATAGACATCAAGTTGGAGAAAACATTAGCCTTGGGTTACACTTAGGGCACTAGCAGGAATACTTAACATGGTACTCTGACATTTCTCTCTTCCCTGTTTTCATTGGAAGCAGGTTGACACTTCCTCTGGAGTTGAGGAATTTCAGATGAGCACTTTAAACATTTGCTCACTAAAAATCGCCGGAGTCATTTTTGTGTTACGGTTGAGATTAGTAGCACCAAAGGAAGAAAAATGCAAAGTCGTACACGAGAACTCATAGTAGATAGATGCCTAATGGAAAATCTAAAACAAAATCATGAACATTCTTTAAAAGAAAATGTGCTCCGTTATATATTTCCTACATTTTTGCTGGTATTTGTGCACTGGTAACAATTTGGGGAATGGAGCATTATCTCATCTTGCATCAATTAGCAATATTTGTGAAAATGTCATTGCCTTAATCTCTGAGGTATGAGATTCATCTTTGGCAAGGTTGAACCGAGGTCAGCAATTGGATGCACGTTAAACATTTTGCCCAATTTTCCTGTCCATTGAAGTCATTGGAAATGAAAATTGACAACTGAGTGTAATAGGTACTTGATCTGTTACGTGTTAAGTTGCTCAGTGTGAAATTCGGCTTGATATCACCCCTGGCATGCACCTTGGGCATCCAATTACATTAAGGATCCGAAACAAAATGGCTGCAGTGATTAGTGCTGTTCCCTCACAGCGCCGACGACCCAGGTTCGGTCACAGCCTCGGCTCACTGTCCGTGTGGAATTTGTACATTCTCCCCGTGTTTGCGTGGGTCTCACCCCCACAACCTAAAGATGTGCAGGGTAGATGGATTGGCCACGCTAAATTGCTCCTTAATTGGGAAAAAGAAAACTCATTTTGTGTCCCTGGCAAAATTGATTTTCATCCCCTTTCTTTCTGTGATTCACTCAGTATCTGATCGGACTGACATTTAAATTTATGGATATTAATGGAGAGCCAAACATTCCAGCTCTGTATGTAAAGGGGACATTGCTGTGAACCCGATTACTCACCATGGTGGGTGAAGCCTCTGTCTAGTTCATTATATAAAACCAGACCACGATCTCTCATGTTTGAGCTGAACAGCAAAACCTGTACTTTCATGCATTTTACTATTTCCAGATTAAGGTGCTTCAGGATAAGTGCTCCCCAACACCTACAATAAAAGATTGTCTTTTGTAACGTCTGCAGGCCTCGTGATTCGTTCAGCTACTTTAATCCCCAATATCATTGTTTCTATGAGTAGGCAACTCCAGTAAACTCAAAACAGTTTGTCATCGAAATCTCCAAGTGGATAAAAAAATGAACATTGCAGAGATAGATTGTGAAGTAGTGTGCAAATCAGAAAGTGAAGGGGATTACCGAGATGTAAAGAACATAATGAACTGCTTGAAATACCTGACAGGCTTAATACATTTTAAGTGGTGACTTTGTAATTGAATCCTGTGGTACTAGCAAATGGTTAGTGCTATTCGTCTGATCTTGGTGACTGTCCATGCAGTGATGATGGTGGAAGTGGCCAGGTCGAATTCCATTATTGAAAGGGAGACATAGCTAATTTGGATAATTATAGGCTAGATGGATTAACATCTGAGGTAGGGGAAATTTTGGAGTCTTCCATTAAGAACACAATTACCGCATATTTGAATAAAGAGGAAATAGTTACATTTAACCAACATAGATTGTACTTGGAACATCTTGGAGCATTCTTTGAGGGGTAACAGATGGCAGGTGCAGAAAATGTAGTCTGCAAAGATGTTTGGAAAGGTTTTGACAAAATACAACATGGGGGAGTATTAGGGAAGATGAAAGGGTATGGTGTAATGGTGAGCAGATAATCCTAATGGGCATATGCCTGAGATCTCCACCATTACAAATGCCTGTGCATAGCCAATTCAGTTTACTCTGCATTACATTAAGAATCACTTGCGTGCAGTAGAAACAGAAAAGATCATAGCGTTGACAGCATACCAGTTATAGTGCTGATATAGCTGTGCCTCCACAGAAAAGCTGTTCTAGTGCAGGTTTGACACTGGCATCCAGCTGACAACCTGTTAAATTACAGAAGTAGGATATTTGTACAAAAAAACCCCAAATGAATCCAACCCAGCCATCGATTATCATGAATCATAGAATCCCTACAGTGGAGAAGAAGACCATTCGGCCCATCAAGTTTGCACCGACCCTCTGAAAGAGCTTCCCATCCAGGCCCACTCCCCACCCTATTCCTATAAAGCTCCACGGTCCCAGGTTCGATTCCCGGCTGGGTCACTGTCTGTGTGGAGTCTGCACGTCCTCCCCCTGTGTGCGTGGGTTTCCTCCGGGTGCTCCGGTTTCCTCCCACAGTCCAAAGATGTGCGGGTTAGGTGGATTGGCCATGCTAAATTGCCCGTAGTGTGCTAATAAAAGTAAGGTTAAGGGGGGGGTTTGTTGGGTTACGGGTATAGGGTGGATACGTGGGTTTGAGTAGGGTGATCATGGCTCGGCACAACATTGAGGGCCGAAGGGCCTGTTCTGTGCTGTACTGTTCTATGTTCTATGTTCAATAACCTTTTAACGTAACCTATACATCCCTGGACACTAAGGGGCATTTAGGCATGGCCAATCCACCTAACCTGCACATCTTTGAACTGTGGGAGGAAAACGTGCAAACTTCACACTGTCACCCAAGGCCGGAATTGAACCTGGGTGCTGTGAAGCAGCAGTGCTGACCACTGTGCCACCGTGTCACCCTTGCGCTTTGTGATGGTCTGCTGTGCCCTCTACAACCTGGCACAGCAGCGGCCCGTCAACCTGCACTTGATCATCAGGGGGAATAAATTAGGAGTCATCAGTGTTGTCAATGCATTCATAAAGTTTTCACTGACATCCAGGAGCACTAAACTCCAGACCTCATCACAGGACCTGATCCAGACATAAACGGAAGAGTCGAATGCCAGAGGACAGGTGAGAGTCACTTGCCTTCAACATCGCGGCAGCATTTAATCAAAGTATGCTCATGCCCCAGGAATGAATACTGGGAAAATCTGTACCTCCAACACGTGATTTATTAAAAATCCTTTGAATTAAAGGCTATAAAATGACGGGCTGATGGGCTGACTGTTCTGAGTTTCTTGTGCCAGGATCTGAATAATACAAGTTCTCAGTCAGGGCTGTCCGCCAATCATAGTTTTTGAATTACAATTCGACAACAAATTGGTCAATTTTAAGGAGAGGAGAGCTCATAAGTACAGGCATTTTGATTCTGGCCTACCTGTTTCTTTAGCTTATGTGAGTTAAAAACAAAGTCTGTTGCTTACGTACTGAACCTATCTGCAGTATCTACCTCATTCTGTTTACTTGAAACTGCTGTTTGGTTTATGTATTCTGGGGAGCTTTCAGGAACTCTGGAGCTTCCTAGAGTTTAGTCTATGAAGATTCATCCATAAACAGAGGACAAGCTAAAGTAACTTGTTTTACCTAGGAATGCAGATTTGTGGGCGGATGTGGTCACCGAGCTTTCAACATATCTTCTCCTGAATTCAACCGTTTTATGTATGAGCACAAAAATAAGTTTCACGAAAACATGAGTGCATCCTTATGGCAGAAATATAATATCCCCCGCAGCTGGTGGCGAAATAATATCTTCATTTAACCAGTAGGATATTTACACGGCTTGTTGCTAAATTGCATGGAAGAGATAAATATATGCATTCATAAAGAATCGCCACATTTCTGAGCGAGGTTTCAAAGCAAGCAAGGCAGCCATTTCACAGCAAGATCCTACAATCAGCAGTGGAATGAATTGCCAGTTAACCTGTTTTTGGCCTTGCTGCTTGAGGGGAAAATGTTGTTCAGGAAACCAAGAAAATTATGGAAATGTTAATGTTTACTCGAACCACAGAAAAAGCCAAGTGGTTGGGGTTGGGGTCATGGTGGGGGGAGGGTTGGGAGAGGAGAGTGCTGATCTCCTTTATCGTCCCACCCAGGAATCCAGGAGTCTTTCAATCTGACTTGACTATTGACCAAGGTGTACCCAATGCCATTAAAAAAAATAAATTTAGACTACCCAATTCATTTTTTCCAATTAAGGGACAATTTAGTGTGGCCAATCCACCTAGCCTGCACATTTTTGGGTTGTGGGGGCAAAACCCACGCAGAAACTGGGAGAATGTGCAAACTCCGCACGGACAGTGACCCAGAGCTGGGATCGAACCTGGGACCTCGGCGCCGTGAGTACTCCATGCCTTTAATGCGGCTTGAAGCTACAAACTTCTCAGGCAGGCTTTTATCCTTCAGGTCAGGACTCTGATCCGGGGCCAAATGAGGATCACATTTCCCACTCTGCTTGGAAACAGTGATTTTCCCCAAATTGGCCAATTAATGGGAGGGCGGGGTGGGGGTGGGGGTGGGTGTGGGGAGGTGGTGGTCTTTGTAGAAGCCTGCATTTTGAGGTTCCTTCCAACCTTTTACACAACCAAATAAAAAAATGGAATCAGCAGGTGAGTCCCCACCACCACGAGGCCACTGGCCTAGTCCCCAATGAATCAGCTGGTCCAGTGGACAACCATTCTGGCCATTCCTTAATAGGCCATTCAGTATCTTCAACTGACCACCTGCTGCTTGTGGGCAGGTATTCTTAGGATTCCCATTCCGCAGTCAGGAAAATGACCCCTGGGGCAGAATAGATTCGGCAAAACAGCTGGTCAGCAGCGCAAATATTCACACACCCACTCACGGCCACACTTTGTCCCTTCAGGGTCTAAAATTTTCTGTCCCTGATCAGACACAAGCATGACATCATCTAAACCAAATTAACACTCAAATGACGATGTCACTTGAACTTGATAGTGTTTTTCGAGGAAGTGACAAAGATAATTGATGCAGGTAGGGCAGTGGATGTTGTCTATATGGACTTCAGTAAGGCCTTTGACAAGGTCCCTCATAGCAGACTGGTAGAAAAGGTGAAGTCACATGGGATCAGAGGTGAGTTGGCAAGATGGATACAGAACTGGCTAGGTCATAGAAGGCAGAGAGTAGCAATGGAAGGGTGCTTTTCTGATTGGAGGGCTGCGACTAGTGGTGTTCCGCAGGGATCAGTGCTGGGACCTTTGCTGTTCGTAGTACATATAAATGATTTGGAGGAAAATGTAACTGGTCTGATTAGTACATTTGTGGACGACACAAAGGTTAGTGGAATTGCGGATAGCGATGAGGACTGTAAGAGGATACAGCAGGATTTAGATTGTTTGGAGACTTGGGCGGAGAGATGGCAGATGGAGTTTAACCCGGACAAATATGAGGTAATGCATTTCGGAAGGTCTAATGCAGGTAGGGAATATACAGTGAATGGTAGAACCCTCAAGAGTATTGACAGTCAGAGAGATCGAGGTGTACAGGTCACCAGGTCACTGAAAGGAGCAACACAGGTGGAGAAGGTAGTTAACAAGGCATACGGCATACTTGCCTTCATTGGCCTGGGCATTGAGTATAAATATTGGTAAGTCATGTTGCAGCTGTATAGAACCTTAGTTAGGCCACACTTGGAGTATAGTGTTCAATTCTGGTTGCCACACTACCCGAAGGATGTGGAGGCTTTAGAGAGGGTGCAGAAGAGATTTACCAGTATGTTGCCTCGTATGGAGGGCATTAGCTATGAGGGGAGGTTGAATAAACTCGGTTTGTTCTCACTGGAACGACGGAGGTTGAGGGGACGACCTGATAGAGGTCTACAAAATTATGAGGGGCATAGACAGGGTGGCTAGTCAGAGACTTTTTCCCAGGGTAGAGGGGTGAATTATGAGGGGGCACTGGTTTAAGGTGCAAGGGGCAATGTTTAGAGGAGATGTACGAGGCAAGTTTTTTACACAGAGGGTGGTGGGTGCCTGGAACTCGATGCTGGAGGAAGTGGTGGAAGCAGGGACGATAGTGATGTTTAAGGAGCATCTTGACAAATACATGAATAGGATGGAAATAGAGGGATACGGACCCCAGAAGTGTAGAAGATTTTAGTTTAGATGGACAGCATGGTCGGCACAGTCTCGGAGGGTCGAAGGGTCTGTTCTTGTGCTGTACTTTTCTTTATTCTTTGTCTTTGTTCTTTGTGATGCACAATTTGGTCTCAAGTAGCCTGGGAAAGAGGGAAAAAAAACAGAGTTATGACCATTCTAGAAATGCTTTATAGATTTGTGGAAATGATTGCAGAAACTCACTTTGTGCTGAACATAATTAGTGCTTAAAGTTCTTTCATCTTTTGTGTTGGTTTGACTGCTTTGGTTTGAGTTGCACTGACAAAGTCAGAACAACCTTCCGGATATTTGAGACCCTTCTGTCTGCACATGTTTCCTACCTTCAAACCTTAACTACCTGTTGTCAACTTTTTCCTTTCCAATTTAGTATGTGCGCATTTATATTGGAAACTGCTCAAGCCCTCATCATGCTATGGGCCACCCTCCTGCTGTAAAACCAAAGCTTTGCACTTCATAACTCATCACCATCAAATGGGTAGAGATTTTCAAGCACCAACCAACTCCAGCGTTCTTCTTACAGAACTGCCAATTAATTTTACTATTTAAGTATCAATTATCGCAGAAAATCAACATATTGTACAAAGTAAGGACAAAGTCTATGCATTTAAAATGGAGGTGGGGGTTGGGGGTTGGGAGGTAGATGTGAATTATATGGACCTGCCCTGATCCAATCGCTTCTCCCTATACTCCTTGCTTCACCTGAGGAATGGACTGTTTTCAAATCTCAGACAAAGCCAAGGGATTCCCTGAAACAGTTTAGCACGTGACATGCACTTCCTGTTTAAAAACCTTGCTTCTTTTGCCATGATTAATTAGATAACATTTTGATGTAGATATTTTACATCATATTTGCATCAAAAGCTGCTTTTTAAATACCTGTGATGTAAAATCCCAATGTAAACACTTCTGATGGGAATTGCTGTGCAAACAGTTACCTTGCCACCTCCCACCACTGGTGGCGCTGTGGCGCAAGCCCCTCAGTTCCATCCATCTTGTTTCAGGTTTGCTTCTACTTTTTGTTTCTACGTTTAGTTTTTAAACATGCTTCTCTCTGCTGACTTCCTTCAGTTTGGGCTCTAATTTCTCTTTTAACTTTGGATTCTGTTTCTTGTCAAAACAAAATTAAATTTATGTTTGGTTCTACCTGCTTACCTTGGCATCAGGTTCATAGAAACATAGAAAATAGAAGCAGGAGGCGGCCATTCGGCCCTTCAAGCCTGCTCTGCCATTCATTATGATTATGGCTGATCATCAAGTTCAATACCCTGATCCCGCCTTCCCCCCATATCCCTTGATCGCTTTCGCCCCAAGAGCTATAGCTAATTCTTTCTTGAAATTACACAACATTTTGACCTCAACTACTTTCTGTGGTGGCAAATTGCACAGATTCACCGGTCTCTGGGTGAAGAAATTTCTCCTCACTTCAGCCCTAAAAGGTTTCCCCCTTATCCTCAAACTAGTTCTGGACTCCCCCACCATCAGGAACATCTTTCTGAATCTACCTTGTCTAATCTTGTTCGAATTTTGTAAGTTTCTATGAGATTAGGGGCCTCACGGTAGCATGGTGGTTAGCATCAATGCTTCACAGCTCCAGGGTCCCAGGTTCGATTCCCGGCTGGGTCACTGTCTGTGTGGAGTCTGCACGTCCTCCCCGTGTGTGCGTGGGTTTCCTCCGGGTGCTCCGGTTTCCTCCCACAGTCCAAAGATGTGCGGGTTAGGTGGATTGGCCATGCTAAATTGCCCGTAGTGTAAGGTTAATGGGGGGATTGTTGGGTTACAGGTATACGGGTTACATGGGTTTAAGTAGGGTGATCATTGCTCGGCACAACATCGAGGGCCGAAGGGCCTGTTTTGTGCTGTACTGTTCTATGTTCTATTCCCACTCACTCTTCTAAACTCCAATTAATATAATCCTAACCGACTTAGTCTCTCCTCATATGACAGTCCCACCATCCCATGAATCAGCCTGGTAAACCTTCGCTGCATTCCCTCCATAGCAAGATCATCTCTTCTTCTCATGTTTTCTGCTATGTTTCCTGGTCGAGGAGTTTATTTTTCTTCCTTCCCGATGTTTCCCTTGCTGTCCCACAACCCAAAGATTGCCTCTCCCCACTCATCTCATTTGTTCTCACTTGCTGTACAATCTCTAAATCCATTGCTCATTGGTATCCATTGCTGCTTGAACCATTAGCTCATGGTTCCGTTCTCCCTTCTTACACGTTAGTTCTGGCGCCTCTCCCATCCATCTCGCACCTCTATTTTGTCATATGAGGAGCAGTTGAGGACTCTGGGTCTGTCATCGTTGAGTTTAGAAGGATGAGGGGTGTATCTTATTGAAACCTACAGTGGCCTAGATAGAGTGGATGTGGTTCGGAGTGCAAAGAAGCCCAGCGAGGTGGTGTGTACTTCAGTAGGAAGCCTGAATTCCTAGGTCAGCTCCAGACTGAAGGGACGATCCTTTAAAACAGAGATGAGGAGGAATTTCTTCAGCCAGAGGGTGGTGAATCTGTGGAACCCTTTGCCACAGAAGATTGTGGAGGCCAAATCACTGAGTGTCTTTTAAACAGAGATAGATAGGTTCTTCATTAATAAGGGGATCAGGGGTTATTGGAGAAGGCAGGAGAATGGGGATGAGGAACATATCAACCATGATTGAATGGCGAAGCAGACTTGATGGACCAAATGGCCTAATTCTGCTCCTTTGTCTTATGGCCTACTTTGCTTCCTCTCCCACCTTACACCACGGCCCTAGTTCTCCATTGTTCCCTGCTGCATAAAATGTAATGCTTGTCATTCTTCATAGCTGCCAAATCTTTTATGAATTCATTACTCTGAATTCACCTAATTTACCTTGAGAAATATTCACCTTCAATCTCTTTTCATGATTGACGTCTGACCGACGATGCATCCATGTGCACAAATAACCACGCCACCAGTGCCAGCCAACCAACGAGGCATGCATGACGCCTTCCTTTTGCTTTGAACGATGACTGGTTATAAGGCATTGACCGAATGTTCAGTGATCCAGCTCCTGCCCCAGAATAAAGCATCTGGTGTCACAGAGAATAACCTTTCTATTGTCGCACTGCCCTCATATGCATTGACCATCTGAGCAATTCAACAGAAGATCGACTTGTGTCTTTTCCGACGGAAATATTTTCTCAGTCTGTTCAACTAAAGGAAATTGTGGTGCTTTTTTGTAAAGAAACAGGTTTTTATGCAAAGCACAGAGAAAAACCTTTCCTCCCATGTTAATGTATTGGTGGATGTTGAAAACGGCTACTTTAATTTTGGCAGTAAGTATGTTCGTTGTAGATGTTTAATTGTATCCTTTTTTTCTCAATGACAATAGATGGCCATATGTAAACTCACCATCTGAAACTATGTTTGAAATAAATACTTCAGCAGTTTTCTTTTCCCTTCACACACTATCATCTTATATAAATATTCGCATATAGCTATATTAAATTTACCTCAGCATGATCTATAGTTTCAATTAAAACAGTAAAACACTGTCCAAATGAAAAATAGATCCACTTGACCCCCACATAACACAGTCCTCTGAAGCCTGCTGTTATCCTTGGCTCCTGAGATGACATTTATTATGTCACATAGAATATATTGAATAGGATATACAGCACAGAAAGAGGCCAGCGTTCAAGTTACACAAGCTTCCTACCACTACTATATACTTCATCTCATTGTATTAATATCGTCTTGCATTCTTTGGAACTTGTAGTAGTAATTAAGCTTCACATCTCACCACTCTCGGAAGGAAGAGGTTTTATCTGTATTACTCTTAGGATTTATTGACTATGTTATATTTATGAGTTAGTTTTAGTTTTGAACTCCCTAACAAATGGAAATACCTGCCCTAAATCAATACGATCGAATCACATCATAATTTTAAAGACCTTTGGCAGGTCACTGCTTAGTCTATTCTTCTCGAGCGTACAGAGCACTAGCTTGTTCAATCTTTCCTGATCGTCATTCCCACTCAATTCTACGATTAGTCTTGTAGATCTTTTCTCCATTAACTCCGGTGCTCCTACATTATTTTGGTAACATGTAGATTAGAAATCTATGCAGTGCCCGAAGTGCGCTCTAACCAAGGTTCTCTCTATGTTTAACATTTTTCAAAAAATTTCCAATTAGGGGGCAATTTAGCGTGGCCAATCCACCTACCCTGCACATCTTTGGATTGTGGGTGTGAGACCCACGCAGACACGGAGAGAATGTGCAAACTCCACATGGACAGTGACCCAGGGCCAGGATCAAACCCAGGCCCCCGGCGCTCTGAGGCAGCAGTGCTAACCACTGAGCCCCCAATATACGTTTGACATAACGGCGGAATTCTCCAGCCCGTTGGGATTCTCTGTTCCTGCCGGCAGTGTGTCCCGCCCACGGGTTTCCTGGTGGTGTGGCTTCAATGTAAAATTCCACTGACAAACAGCGGGAAGAGATAATCCCACTGCCAGCGGACAATGTGCCCCGAGAAAGACATGGCTGGGGGACTGGAGCATCCCGCCTGACACCTCTGCTTCTGAATTCTATTCCTCTGGAAATGAATCTCAGTGCATTGTCAGCAGAAGTGGGCAATTCAGCCCTTCGAACCTGCTCCGCCATACAATCAGATCACGGCTCTTCCTGGTCTCAAATCCATCTCCCTGCCTGTTCCCCATATCCCTTTATCCCGTTTTTAAAATCAGAAATATATCTATCTCCTTCTTGAAACCATTTAATGATTCAGACTCAACCACACTATGGGGCAGCGAGTTCCACAAATTCACCACCTTCTGCGGGAAGTAGTTTGTCCTTATCTCAGATTTAAATCCACCACCTTTCAACCTATATCTGTGATCTGTGCTCTGTTAACATAGCTATTTGCAATAATTTGAGAATACATACCGGCAGTTTCCTTTGTTTCTCCACCCCATTTGAACTCCAATTTCCCAAGGAGGAAATCACCTCCTTATTCTTCCCAGCAAACGTCAGTACATCAGCATTATCTATATTGAAATTAATTTGCCACTTACATTCAAAATATAATAGAAAGCGCGACACATATTTTAAAAAAATCTTCATACCCCAAGATTATTTATAATGAGATTATTGCAGAGAGAATGCTATAATTTACTAATTAATTTTCCCACCATGTTAGTCAAGGCAATGTATAAACATATATTAAAACAGAAAGGTATTTACTTAACACCTCATTGTATCTCTTAGAAATGTCCCTAGATGCTTTGCATGCAAGTAACTTATTTTGACAAATGTGACATGAGCCATTTAAAGAGGCACCCATGGATTATTAGATTTCATCCGTAATGTAAAACAAGCAAGGAATCTCTCTATTTTTTTTCCAGGTGGTGTAATAAAATGGAGAATGGAATACATGGAACAAAATGAAAAATAAGACTGTTTGGGAAGAGGCAAGAAGAGGTGATATCAAAATAAAGCTAAACTAGTATAGTAGACCTTAGAAATGTTGCAAAAAAATAAATAGAGCAAGTGAGGAGCAGCCAGCATTAGAACAAAGAACATAAAACATACAGTGCAGAAGTAGGCCATTCGGCCCATCGAGTCTGCACCGACCCACTTAAGCCCTCACTTCGACCTAGTCCCCAAACCCAATAACCCCATGTAACCTTTTGTCGACACTTTTAATTTTAGCGTGGCCGATCCACATGACCTGCATGTCTTTGGACTGTGGGAGGAAACCAGAGCACCCGGAGGAAACCCCAACCAGACAGGGGGAGAACGTGCAGACTCTGCACAGGCAGTGACCCAGCAGGAATTGAACCTGTGACCCTGGCGCTATGAAGCCACATGCTAACCACTATGCTACCATGCTGCCCTAATGCAAGTGTATTAATGCAAGACGGGATGTCTACAGTAAGAAGTATGGTTAATGGTGATCAAGTGTACATACATACGTTTTGGGTGACTTATTATAAATTTGGTGGAGGGGCAGGGGGGTGACAGAGTGTGGCGTGTGGTGATGGGGGGGGGGGGGGCGGGGGATGGGGGACGGGGGGGGACGGGGGGGGCGTTGGGGGTAGTTTTTACCTTTCCAAAACACTGCTGCCCACATTCACAACCTCACTGATTGGATTCCGCATCCAGCAGCCCCTCAATTTTAAATTTCTCACACTTGTTTTAAATAACTCCATGATTTTACCCCTTATATATTGCCTCCTTCTGCTCTAAAATCTCTACTCTTCCCCCAATTTTGCCCTCTTGCACATCCCCATTTTAAATTAATCTACCATTTTAGACTGGCTTTCAGCAGTCTCATCTGGAGGTTTGCCTTCCCATCATCACTGCATCTCCACTTCTCTCTTCTTCTGTAAGGCATTTCTTAGAAATATAAGGGCAAAAAGTTTGATAGAGCTGGATTTTGGGTGCATTAATGTGTGCTTACACCCATCATTGCCGACCAAGATGATGTAGGCAGCACACAAACCTTTGTGCTGTTGGTTCATCACCATGGTTGTGGTTAGCACAGTCAAGAGCTGAACTGGCTGAATAATCAGCAGGTGGCCCACATGCATGTGTGGCCAGCGCAAGTTACAAATAGCCACTTCTTAAAACCAGCCTGCACCTTTTAATGGGAGGCACGCACACTGCAGGTGGTAGAACTCATTCTCCCTTTGTGTCCAAGCTCTGAACAGGCTTCATTGCAGTGTTAATGTAAGCCTACTTGTGACAATAATAAAGGTTATTATTATTATTGTAGATACTTTGGAAAAGTTCAAGGCGGATTAGCGTATATATTATTGTGCTGAATTTTCTGACAACTCCAAAAGGTACAGGCTTATACTTTATTAAAACTTAGCGAGCCCTGAGGCAATTGAAAAACTCGATTGTTTTCCAAACGGAGGAGGAAAAAAATAACCCGATAATCATTCTAAAAAAATTTGAGAATATTTGTCTCCTGGTAAAATACATAATCCTAGATCCAATTCAACAAATCAAAGAATAGATGAATCACTTCAATTCTACACCCTGAAAATATAGTCAAAGCAAAGCGCCTCTGGAACTCTCACCGATGAACTAATCAGGGATTGAATAGTTTGTGGAATTCACATTGATTCAGTCCTCAAGCAGCTGCTGCGAGAGAAAGATCTAGGGCGCGATTCTCCGCAAATGCGGAGAGTCGTAAACCTCCGTGCCCCCTCCTGGGACCCGATTCTCCCCCCCTGGTCGGGGCTAGCAGCGCGGCCCCGCGAAGCACGGCATCGCAGGCTTAGCGACCGTCGCTAAGCCCGTGCGCCAAGGGTCACGGCGGCTGACGCGCACGATGATGTCAGTTGCGCATGCGCGGATTGGACGGCTCCAACCCGCGCATGCGCAGATGACGTCATCATGCATATGCGTCAAACCTGCGCATGCGCGGGCCGTCATGCCCCTCAGCCGCCCCGCGGACTGATCCTGCGGGGCGGCGGAGGAACAAAGAGTGCGCGGGTATCGGACCCGCTGCCCGCAATTGGTGCCCACTGATCGCGAGCCCATGCCACCCTTGGCATGGCGGTGGTGCGGCCATGCCAATCGGTGCCATGGTTGTCGGGAACGGCACTTTGTGGCCCTTTTCACGAACGGTGAGAGCAGGTGTGTTTGCGTTCGTGAAAACGGCCGTAAAGGCCTGGGAACTCAGCCCATCGGCTAGGGGAGAACCGCTGATCGCCGTAAAATAACGGCGAGCAGCGATTTGTATCGTGGGGCGGCCGTGGGGGGGGGGGAGAATAGCGGGAGGTCGGGAAAGGTGTCGGGAAGGCCCTCCCGCTATTCTCCGACCCGTCGTGGGCAGCGGAGAATCGCGCCCCTAATGTTACAAGCAGTCATTAGTATCTGAGTTACACAAACAATCAGAAGGAAGAAGCAGATGTTTTAGGAGCGAAACAGAAATATTTGCAGGACAGGGATACGACCAGCTCCAATTGCAATTGTCAGAACCTCTGAACAGAACAAGTTGTTTTACATATGGTAAAAACAAATGTGGGAAGTGGAATCACTTTGCTAAGTGCTGCAGATCAAAACCACGGTATACTTTCCCGATATAACCAGGTGGACCTCATGGTTTATTGCAGGCAAATCATCCACACTGAAGGAATAGCTACCCTCCACCACACACAGGTCAATTTTAAGTTTCACACAATTGATCAGAATCTAAAATCACACACCATTACACAGGGGCTCATTCAACTTGGTCCAGAAGTGCATGCTGTCCAACACTAACCCCAGAGATGACAAACACCTCATCAACTATATCATCATTGGTAAACTATCAGTTGTATACCACATGAGGCTCTATGATTCAGTACCGCCAACAGTTTGCGCTCCTAGAAGAGCACCAATAGCCATGGAGAAGAATGTAGTTAATGAACTGCATCGGATGACAACACTGGGCATCATAACTCCGATAGAAGAAGCCGCTGAATGGGTTTCAACAATGGTTGTTGTAATACAGCAAGATGGCATGGTCAGAATTTGCATTGATCCAGTGTATTTGGTGCGGCTCAGAGCTCATCACCACATGAAGACAGTGAAACAGGAGAAAGCAGACATGCAAAATGCTGAGGTATTCAGCATTCTCAATGTGAAATGTGGGTTCTGGCAGATCCCATTAGATGTGGAATTCTCAAAACTTACCACATTCATGACTCCAGTGGGCAGATATCGAGCGAGATCTACCAGCCACTCTGTGCCCGAAAGGCAGCGTGGTGCAGCGCGGCCGATAGATGCCGGGTAATCTCTCTTCTGGGAACTACCCAGCGAGCCATGCCTCATGGGATCAAGTTAGATCTCGTGAGACATTGCAATGTGAATCCCTAGTTTCACTGTAATATACACTCCCACGATCTAATCACCATGCCTTGGAGGTCTCGGACGGGTGCTGTTAAGTGCTGGTCCCCACAAATGAGGACCAGATGGAACGGCACTCATGGGGGCCTCCCAGGGGATCTTTTGTGTTGTGGGGTCCTCCTTTCTTCTGCACTGGCCCCTGTAGCCCTGTGCCATGTTGCGTCGGGGCCAACGCATTGGAGGAAGCCACTGCGCATGCGCGTCTTGGCACCGGTGCCACTGCGCATGCGTGGCTCCCGTGGTGAATTGATGCCGGAATCAGCAGCTGGAGTGAAGTGAACCGCTACTATGCCATGCTCCGGACTTGTCCTGATAATGCTTGCCCTCATGCTTCTCAAGTGGCCAAGCAGCCACTTGACAAGTCAAGTCGTGGCCAAGACTGTTAATTTATTTTCAAAGAACAAGGTGCAATAAAACATCAGATAAAGAAACAAAATCAACCAGCCACATTCACCAATACCACCAATTTTGGTTTTATGAATGATGTAAGAACTAAAGTAGCTTATCATAGGTTATCATAGAATTTACAGTGCAGAAAGAGAACATTCGGCCCATCGAGTCTGCACCGGCTCCTGGAAAGAGCACCCTACCCAAGGTCAAAACCTCCACCCTATCCCCATAACCCAGTAACCCCACCCAACACTAACGGCAATTGTGGACACTAAGGGCAATTTATCATGGCTAATCCACCTAACCTGCACATCTTTGGACTGTGGGAGGAAACCGGAGCACCCGGGGGAAACCCACGCACACACGGGGAGGATGTGCAGACAGTGACCCAAGCCGGAATCGAACCTGGGACCCTGGAGCTGTGAAGCAATTGTGCTGTCCACAATGCTACCGTGCTTAGATGTTGGTTTTACCGAGAAGTGTACTAGCTTTGTGATAATGCCTTATCTCTTTGTGTTTGCTGCATTGAAACCATAACGAAATTAATTTCTTCGTTAGCACTTTGGCTTCCTTTGTACTTTTCTGATTTACTGAAGAACCATAGAAATCTTGGAATTTTCTATAACAGAGAATGAAGCAAGCTAACGAATGCTTGGTGACTTAAAACAGTAACCGCTTGCCTGTTTAAAGTGTTCCAAGACTACAAGGTGCTTAACTGATTTAACTATTTAACTGCAAGTACGCATACTGCTGTAAGCTACTTAAAGTCCCAATGTCTTTTTTTAAATTTAGAGTACCCAATTACCTTTTCCAATTAAGGGACAATTTAGAGTGGCCAATCCACATCTTTTGGGTTGTGGGGGCGAAACCCATGCAGACATGAGGAGAATGTGCAAACTCCACACAGACAGTGACCCAGGGCTGGGATTCGAACCCGGGTCCTCAGTGCCGTAAGCAGCAATGCTAAACACTGTGCTACCGTGCTGCCCTAAAGTCCCAATGTTGACCACAATTCCATGACCCTTCATCAGATGAAGTAACAGCACTTGGTCTCTCCACAGATGTTGACTGACCCGCTGTTTCAAACCTTCTTTACTTTATTATCAGAGTTCCGGCATCTGCAGTAAAGCATGCACTGGCGCATCTGGTAAATTTGTGGCCCCCTTGTTTCCGAGGGTGCTGCTGGGCCAGTGCAAGTGTGGTGGAATAAAACTCCCTGAAGCACCAGACATGGGAAGCCGATTATTTCCATAATTGAAAAGAGCAATCTACATCTGTGTGGATGCACCAGAGGAGTGTATCGTGATGTACCAGATGAACCCACTGTGGCAGCCTACTGCTCCCAGAGACACAAACCTGAAATCTAAGAAGGAAATTGTCTTCTGCTCCAAAGGAAGCAAAATGTCATCTTTATAAAGATGATTAGCCCTCTTTGGGGTGATTATGTTTCTCTTGGGTGGTCATGGTACCTTTTTAATGTCCAGTGCCTGATCTACCTCATAGGTGGCATACTGTTTAAAATTCCCAGATGAACTGTGGAACGCAAGATACTACTTTTGAATCTTCTAGCAGACTTTAAAATTTAAAAAAAAATTAGAGTACCCGATTATTTTGTTCCAATTAAGAGGCAATTTAACATGGCCAATGCACCTTATCTGTACATCTTTGGGTTGTGGGGTGAAACCCATACAGACACGGGGAGAATGTGTAAACTCCGCACAGACAGGGACCCGGGGTCAGGATCGAACCTGGGTCCTCAGTGCCGTCGGCAGCAGTGCTAACCACGATGCCACGGTGCCATCCCTTCTTGCAGACTTAAGGGGTGGGAGAGGTATATCTGTCCCCAGACTTGAATTTGGGCTGCCAGCTAGATGCACATGATCAAAGCTCAGCAGATCCAGAATTTGACCCTCCTGTTCCACATGCTTCCCCCGCTGTTGACTCCTGAACGCCGAGCCTGCCGGAACCTCGGGCCCCATGTATGGTGGGAGGGACTTCCATTATTCCACTTTGTTTGTCAAGAGAAGCTCTTGCAGAGCGACACTAATGGGGACAAAGGACCGAATGGCTACATACCTTGCTGTAACCATTCTATGTTTCTACCCCAGGAGCTCGGGTTTACACCGACACACCTGCATATTGCCATTCCGAACTTGGATCATGGAAATTGTCAAAGTATTTTGTTTAACCAAGTCCCTGTGAAACACCTCACCAGTGAATTTATTCTTTCAGGAGATCAAATAAGAGAGTCAGCATGATTGCATTTGAGTTATTGAAGTGAGCATTTTGGAAAGCATCCCGCAAACCCTCTGCGTAGGCATAGCGAGCTCATCCAGCGAGTAGATGAGCCAAGGTAGATGAGCCAAGTAGATGAGCCAATGAGTCAAGAAGGTGCCAGGTTTGAGAACTGCTCTGTGTTAAATTAGCAAATCTCAATTGGGGATTAAGAGCGTAACGATTAATATCTGCATTGATGGGTGAGGCAAGAGAAAACTATCCAGGAAAACTATCCCTGCTCCTGGAACCCATCCAGCAACCCTTGTTATGTGCCATTGATTGGACTTGACAGTGCAGCTCCAGATGTTGAATAGCCTGCCAGAATGTCCAGACTTGCGTATGATTGAGGAGGTAGCAGTGCGCGATTCGTCCCCCCCTGCCTCCCTCCCCACCACCCCCACCCCCATCTGTGTTCACTACTTGTGGAGAATAGTGAAAAATTGTCCACTTTAAATCCAGTAACTAAAGTCATAGGCAAGCTCTGTTATGTAATCTGGCAAGCTGACATTGGAAATAACTGCAGGAACCTTTTGTTCCTGGAATTATTGCAATAATGCATCGGCTATTTGTTTAACTTTATTAAGCCTGTGAGGACACAAGTTGGTGTATTTAATCATGATACGTTGACCTGTGTAAATTCCAATGCAACAAGCTCTCATCGTTTTTGTTAAGTTAAATGTCTTTTATTTTTATGTGAAGGCGTTACTTCTGATTTTTTTAAATGTTAAGTCATGCAAGGATTTTTTTTAAAGAAAGCTCAAGCGTTCTTACATTTTATGTATCATTTGTATATATAGTAATTCTCCTCTGTGCATGTAATAAATATCAAGGAAAAATAATATTATTAAACAAGAAGTTGATTTATAAACACTGCCAAATTCTGAGCTCCAGATTTACTCCAAAGTAAAACATGGTACAGCTGGAGGAAGTGCTGTTTTGCAAAGCGTATGCTCTCAGCACTATTTAAGTGTAACTCTAGAGCTGCTCAGCTGCTTTTTGAAGTCCATTGCAGAGGTTCAACAGAGCTTCACAAAGATTTCGAGTATGTTCTTGCTACGATTAGGATTGCCCCCAAAAATTGATGCAATTCCACGCATCCCCCACTTAATAATAATGATAGCTTACTGTTACAAGTAGGCTTCAGTGAAGTTACTGTGTAAAGCCCCTAATCGCCACATTCCGGCGCCTGTTCGGGGAGGCCGGTGCGGGAATTGAACCCGCGCTGCTGACCTTGTTCTGCATCACAAGCCAGCTGTTTAGCCCACTGTGCTAAACCAGCCCCTACAAATGTCAGCACGGCAAATAAAAGTAGCTGCTTGCGGATTGTGAAGCCGGTGAGAAGTGGTGTTCTGGTGTTTCGCAGTAAGTCAGAGGAGTGGAAAGGTGAAACAAATCAGGAAACTATCGCACCAAGGAGTAGATATGGTGCTCTTCTGAAATTGGAGATAATTAAGCACATGCAGAGGAATGTTTCACTCCCGCCTCCCTCCCATTTGGAATTGGGAAACATTCTCCATGATAGAAGCGAAGGAGGAGGAATTTTACTTGACTGCTGATTGTATTGCTGCTTTCAGGTCATTTCTCTTAAGCTTTGACACTCCTGCTGCTAAAATTCATGTGACTGCCTTTCAGAAATTCCGGCTTGGAACTGGAGCAACTTCGCAACTTCCAATGACAGCCTGCCATAGTTTTCCGAGATAATCCCACCACATAAAGTCATTGGCGTGAAATGTGTCCCAATGTCTTCTTCACATTTTGACATTTGTGGGCTCAATACTTTCTTGGGATTAATGTAATTTGTTTTGTCTCTTGTTATCTGGAGTGCATTACTTTCTGTCCAATATCTGGGTAAATATTGGGGCTGCACGGTAGCACAGTGGTTAGCATTGTTGCTTCACAGCGCCAGAAACCCAGGTTCAATTCCTGGCTTGGGTCATTGTCTGTGTGGAGTCTGCATGTTCTCCCCGTGTCTGCCTGGGTTTCCTCCGGGTGCTCCCGTTTTCTCTCACAAGTCCCGCAAAACATGCTTGTTTGGTGAATTGGACATTCTGAATTCTTCCCCTGTGTACCCGAACAGGCGCCCGAGTGTGGTGACTAGGGGATTTTCCCAGTACCATCATTGCAGTGTTAATGTAAGCCTACTTGTGACACGAATAAAGATTATTATTAAATTATAGCCAAATAGTGGCACTGTGTTTAGCACTGCTGCCTCACAGTGCCAGTGACCTGAGTTTGATTCCGGCCTTGAGTGACTGTGTGGAATTTGCTTGTTCTTCCCGTTTTGGCGTGGGTTTCCTCTGAGTGCTCCGGTTTCCTCCCATAGTTCAAAGATGTACAGGTTAGGTGGATTGGCCATGCTAAACTGCTCCTTAATGACCAGGGATGTGCAGGTGAGGTTACGGGGATAGGGCAGGGTGGGCGTGGGAGTGGACCGGCGTAGAGTGTTCTTTCGGAGGGTCAGTACAGACTCAATGGGCTGAATCATTCTACGATTCTCTGATTCTACTCCAGAAACATAATAGAGAATCCATTTTAATGTGCGGCACCTATAGAATGGACCACATGCCGCCAGATCATTCTCCTTTCACAGATGGATTGAGACCAGACAGGATCATGGCCCAAGCTGGGAATCAACAATTGATTTTATTAATGTGTCAACAGTTGATTTAATTTCTGTCGCAAATGAATCAACAAGAAATTGTATACTACTATAACATATTTTCCGCAACGCAGATGAAAAAGGTCACTTGCCCTTTCTCTTGGTGTTGTTGTACATTGTATTATTTGCTGCAGTCCTTTGACAGAGTTGGTTCGGAATTGTAAAATCAATTAGTTCCTCAGCAGTCTGTATTTTTGCCGTACCAAAGCTGTTGTCAGCCTCTTGTCCTGCGTGAACGGGGATCTGGATATATGAAGACGGATGCTTGGCTACCACTAGAGGTTGTTATCAACATACTCTCAGTGTAATATCTTGCCACTAGACACCAGGGGTGAGAGGCTTCTTTCGATTTGTAGCAAGTTCTCATTTTGCAGCAGACTAATGGTGTCGGTGGCCGAAAACTCCAACTTCCACCATTGGCAATTCCTCCACAAGTCGCCCCATAGCTTTTCATATATCTACTGTCAGGATCCTTCCTGTATATTCCCTTTCTTTTATTTTGCCATTTTCATTTTTGCTTTATGGCTGATTCTATGTATCTTTATATCAAGCAGCAGAGAGGAGTAACAAATTCAGAAGTTACAGGGGAGATCACTCTGCTAATTTTGAACAGGAGACCTCAGAGCTTTCGGCACCAGACAGACAGATGGGGTGGGACTCGGTTCAATTGATTGGCTGGATGCCAATGAATTGGCCAAAATGCTGAACTCTGCCCGGCAACAGGTGGTGATTGGTTCCTGACCCAGTGAGATGATTCTCAGAGACCTCAGGAAGCAATCGAGTCCTAGACACACAGAGGCAAGGACCTGCTCACTCTCTCTTTTCCCTGCATTCTCCGGGAAAGGTGTCTAACTGCTGTATTTCTGAAGCTGCGGAGAATGGAAATAAATTAATCTAAAGGGCAGACCATTACGGGCTGCAAACAGAAACTTTGACCTGCAAGCCTACAGTGAAGGAATGTGGGGTAGAAACCGCCATCTGCAACAAAGATGATTTTTACCTCTTTCATCCCCTCTATGTTTGTTTGTCTTGGTGTGTGTGTGTATGGAGGGTGGGGACAAGTTAAAGTGTGGGGAATTAGGAATTAGATGATAGCAAACCAGTTGCCTTTTCTGTATATTTCATTACAGTTTTGTTTGAAATAAAAAGTAATTGTGTTTACATTTACAAACCTGGTGACTGTAATTATTGAACAGCTGAGGCCCAAAGACTTGGGGTACTTTGTAATAATTATTGGTTGATCCATCTGTGTTGCAACTTCAGTGATGCACCATCAATTGGACACGAGACGAAGATGTGATCCAAACAAAACGCTTTAATGCACAAGATGTGTGCCCGGCAGCAGACGTACAGGAGAATGGCCGACTGCCGGGAAGCACGGGTTCTTATATCCCGCCTTGTAGTCGGAGTTACCTACCTCTCAGCCAATCGGCTGAGAGGCACATAACTTACCCGGGCCAATGGGCAGCGAGTCCTCTGCACCAATAGCAGCTCACTTCTGAGGTACCGTAATACCCCTAGTCATACCACCACATTCAGGTCAAGTGGGGCTGGAATTGACCACGCACTAGCCGAGGGTGCTGTAACACTACTGCAACGCCAATGAAACACCATTACATGTTTTGCAAAGACTCTGGATGGGTTTTACATGTTGATGCCGAGGCAGGATTCGTGGACTTTCACGACAGCAAAACAGGCGCCGCACCTGGACCCATTCAGCGAATGTCGGCTAGCACCGACGCCACGGGGAACACAATAGATTCCAATGGAAAATGGTTCCGGATTCACTGGATTCAGGATTGACACTCAGGAGGCTGACACGCTGCAGCCACACATACTCACTTCACTCCACACACACACACACCATCCCAGCCAACAAGATGGCAGCAAGGAGAGCGGCCCCGAGATTCACGAACGCCGAGCTTGAGACCTGCCTGGATGCCGCGGAGGAGGGGTGGGCCACCTTGTACCTGGCTCTGGAAGGAGGCTGCCAGCCGTCACTGCCCGCCAAGCATGGGCGCAGGTTGCAGAGGCAGTAAGCGCCACCAGCTACATCATCTGGACCGGCCGGCAGTGCCGTAAAAAACTGCACAACCTCTTCAGGGTGGCCAGGGTGAGTATGCAGCGCTGTGCCCCTGGCACCAACCTCCATCCCACTAACCGCAACCCCCCCCACCTCCCCGCCCATCCCAGAGGCACTCACCTCGGTCAGGCACTTTAGTGAAGAGGCTCCTGGGTCACTCTCTGTTGCTCTCCATACAAATGCTCCGGTACATCAGGTGGAGGCAGAAACTCACAAGGGGGCAGATGGTCAGAGGGCGGGCTGACCACAGACACTATCTGCCATCCAGGCAGGTTTCGGGCTTCTGGAACGGACAGTCCCATCTCGATCATGGAGATGCAGTCGCAGAACCAGGGACTACATGAGGGGTCTGCTGGCGAGCAGACAGCACCTGCGTGCAGAAGCAGGAGGTGGTGCTGACCATGTGTGCCACCGAGGCCAACCCCGCATGGGTGGTGTCTGCAGTGGAGGCTTTGAGGGTGAGGCTTTTGACTGGATAAACTCGTCCAAGGCTTGGGGCACTCTGTGCAGGTGGTGGCCGAGTCCCAGGATAGGACTGCCCTCTCACAGGCCGCCATGTGCCAGAGTCACCTGGACATTGCAGCGGTGCTCCTGAGCATAGCCCAGTCACAGCGGGACATGGTTTTTTTTTGTTTTTATAAATTTAGAGTACCCAATTTTGTTTTTCCAATTAAGGGGCAATTTAGAGTGGCCAATCCACCTAGCCTGCACATCTTTGGTTTGTGGGGGTGAAACCCACGCAGACATGGGGAGAATGTGCAAACTCCGCACTCGACAGTGACCAAGGTCCGAGATTCGAACCCGGGTCCTCAACGCTGCAGTCCCAGTGCTAAGCACTGTGCCACATGCCGCCCCATAGGTACATGGTTAAGAATGTCGGCGGCATTGCCGAGTTGCTGGCTGACATGGCACAGACACAGAGTGAGGTGGTCCGGTCCCAGAGGGAGATGGCGCATTCACTAGCTGATGTGGCACAGACCCAGAAGGTGGTGGCACAGTCAACGGGTGATATGGCGCAGTCCCAGATGGAGGTGGTCCATTCCCTGTGCGCCATGGCCACGAGCATGCAGACCCTGGTCGAGACGGCAGTGGGCCTTCAGAACTGGCAGCGGCAGATGATGGTGCAGCCTCAAGGAATAGGTCCGCTCGCACCCCCTTCCCATGGAGTAGCCTGGGGGCCACCGAGCACCACAAATGGTGACGGTCCCGTGCTGGTGACAATTATTTTTCCAATTAAGGGTCAATTTAGCGTGGCCAATCCACCTACTCTGCACATTTTTGGGTTGTGGGGGCGAAACCCACACAGACACGGGGAGAATGTGCAAACTCCACACAGACAGTGACCCAGAGCCGGAATCGAACCTGGGACCTCAGCGCCGTGAGGCGGTTGTGCTAACCACTAGGCCACCGTGCTGCCCTCACAATTATATATTTTTTTTTTTATAAATTTAGATTAGCCAATTATTTTTTCCAATTAAGGGGCAATTTAGCGTGCCCAATCCACCTACTCTGCACACATTTTTGGGTTGTGGGGGCGAAACCCACGCAGACACGGGGAGAATGTGCAAACTCCACACGGACAGTGACCCAGAGCCGGGATCGAACCTGGGACCTCAGCGCCGTGAGGCGGTTGTGCTAACCACTAGGCCACCGTGCTGCCCTCACAATTATATTTTTAAGGGACAGCTCAACATACTTGGAATCTTCTTCTTCGGCAGGCCCTTGGGATCAAGGGTGATTTGCTTCTACTCCGGTTTGATGGTTTCCAAGATAGTTGATGAGTCCAATGCATGACCTGCAGACTCTTCCACTTATGGGGCGGGTGGTGCTTGAAGGATTGGGCAGACGATGTGTTTGGAGGTCCATGTGCTCTCTTTCCAGCCTCAACTTTGTCTCAGCGTGCTCCTGGCACAATGTCTCATGTGCCTTCCTGAGTAAACGTTCTCCATTTTGGTCGGTGTAAAGCCAGGGGCAACGAGGCTACATAGGCTTATGGTGCTCTACGACTTGTCTACTGGTGCGGCCATCCTGACGAACTTAACAGTAAGACCTTGTTGACATTTCTTAGCTCTGTTTTCCACCCGTTCACCAGCCAAACGGACAGCCAAGCCAATTAGGCTGGAAGGAAAAGCCAGTGGCAGAGAACCACAATTGGCGACTCTTGGGAAAAGTGCCCAGAAATGGGAAGGTCAGCGAGAGTGGAATTGGGAGGGTTGATGGGGAGGTTGGCAACTGGGACTGGAGGAAACAAAGGTTTCCTTGAGTGACCTGGGCGGGTTTGGCCCGGGGTGGGGGAGAAGCACTTTGGCTACTCCTTATGGTCAGGAATACCGTAAAAGGCACTTACCGTGTGGCTGCTGGGATAGTTTCCAACTCCTTTTCACTGCTGCATTTCCATCTCCTGGGAAACTTGTGCAACGGCACACTCGGTTCTCAATAACACAAAGGGAACCTGATTTAAATATGTTAATGAAGTGCGCCAAAGAGGAATGATAAGAGGCCCGGATAATTAGCACTGTACCAATAGTGCTATGCATGCATGCATGGCAGGATTGTGCTGTGTTCCCATATTTAACATTTTAACCCCTTTCCCCGACCGTTTCTTGCCGTTGCTGCGGGTGGGGGATTGGGGTTGGGGGGGGGGCAGGACGCGGTGTGGGGGTGCAGCGTGGCCGGGGGGGGGGGGGGGGGCAGAAAGGGGGCAGAGCTTTAATACTGAGGCCCAGCAGGTTCCTTCCAGCAACCCTTTTGGGAGTTAAATCCCCATATTTCATTTTTAAATCTGCTTCTAATCGTCCGACCATCCATTGGGCCCATTCAAGAGAGCTGGCTTTTCTTTGACCCTGCAAACACTGGCAGGGCAGCACTGGAGGTCGCCTGTAGTCGTGGTCCTAACTTAATTGATGAGATTACCGAACCGTTCATTATCTGGACCTCAATACTACTGTTGTTGAGCGTGGCTAAGAAAATGTTGGATTCGCTCTGTTCGTTCCTGGAACAAATGTGGCATATGTTTGCCATGCATTTCCTGGAACTGCTTTGGTGGGGATTCATTAAAGCAATTAAAAAGCAACCAACAACAGATTTAACTTCTAAATATATGACTGCGAGTCCAAACTTAAACATGTATAAATTATTAGTTATGTGCGCAGTTTAATCACTGTGATCTTTAAAACCACAATAGTAGTACAGCGGCAGAAGGAGCTTCCTCCAATCCCTTTGATGAAAGGCTGTCTTTTAATTATCTTAAGTACTGTAAACACATTTTAAAGAGATAGCTTTAAAACATTGCATGAGCTTGTCAGCAATAAATGAATAAAGGGCAAAATATAAAAGGAAGGAACTATTTATTAAATATATGCTTTAGTCACCAAAGCCACTTCAGCCTCTTTGAAACTTGATGCTACGATGCACTGATTCCAATATGAATGTCCCATGAATTTATCAAACATTTTTATTTGCATGACCAAGCGATGGGCTGGAAATTAATTCAGCGTGCCTGGTCGAATTAACACAGCAGCGGGTAGTGAATACCATAACCAGGGGTCAATAATGCAGTTCTGAGGCAGTGGTGCATGGCCACTGCACATTTGTGTGTGCATTAGGAGCCAGTGGCCTAACTTGCATCATACCATGAGGCCAGCTATGCTTTAAGCTTGTGGTCCTTCCAGTATTGAGCACTTTTAGATGTTGTGGGAGGGAATCATTTCTACAACCAGCAGCTTTTAAAGCCATGGGGGCTGGATTCTCTGTTTTTGGGACTATGTCCCCACGACGTTGTAAACACTGTGGACTTACACGCCAGAAAAACTGGCGTGAATGGGCCACAAATTCCTAGCTCTGCAGCTAGCAGGGACTCGGCGTGAATCTAGCAGCTTTTTCTGCTGATACGAGCCCCCGCACCTCCGGGTCAGAGGGCGCGCATGCGCAGAGCGGCAGCCTCCCCCGCCCAAAAATTTCCAGCTGCGTATAGGCCCCCCCTGCCTTCAATCAGCTCGCCCCCGACCAGGGCGGCCAATGACTGAGTCCGCAGCTGCCCTGCTAGTATCCAGACCGGCAGGACCATGAGTGGTCCACACCATCAGGACTTCGGCCGGTCGAGAGGGGAGAATGGCGGAGCCGACCACCAACAATGGCCTCAGGTAAGGGAATGTGCGGCGCGGCGTACTTCCTGGGTATGCCGCTTTCCGGGCCCCGGGGAATTGGGGAACTGGCGCCGGTCCCGATTCCATGCGGGGAACTGGATTCTCTGCCCCGACGCCGGCCGCGATTTCAGCGTCGAGGTTTGGACAAGCCAGCCCATGATTCTGGCCAATATGGGCAATGGTTGGGGGGGGGGGGGGGGTGTTGGTCGCATGGTTCCATTAATTGACCAGACATTGGAGATCCCACTGTAGGAGGTACTGTACTGAAATGCTGCCCTACATGGAGCAGAGACCCACCATGCATGGAACGAGCAGATAGCTCGAAGGAGAAGAGATAGAGGTAGTGATGGAATGGTCTGAAAAAGAGGAGATAATGGGACGGTGAATGGATATGGGAAGATTTGATGGAATTGCTGGGGGTGGAAAATGTCAGTAATGGGTAAGATGGTCATATTTCCATTGTATTCCCCATCCCAAATACATTATCCAATTCTGTGACACCTTTCCTTGCTGCAATATTCCACATTATCCAACGTTACACACATTCCAATTGGAGTTCACAGCAGCTTAGCAACATGCCAAAACCCTCAGCAAAGCCACAATTGCGCAACTGAAAAGATCATCTAATTTCGGGCAGCTCAGAAAAAATTGCCTTTGTGAGACTGAGGAGAAAATAAGTCATGCCATTTTCTAAAATATTTTGGGTGGGGAGGGGGGATTTTGCGCCAGTGTTCGCCGCAAATGCTAATGGTGGCGCGGGTTCATAATCCTGTGCGAGCTGGAAAACGAGAATCTCGCCAATGAGATCTAATTTTCTGACTTTCCCCTGACAGCACCCCCCCCCCCCCCCCACTCCCTCCCCAACCAGTGATATAACGAGGTTCTCGCACAGAAAGGTTAGTGGGGAGGCTCGAGACATACACTGAAGCTTTCCTTCCTTATGTCACAAAACCTTTTATACTTCCTCTAGGCTGGCCATGTGTTCTGCTGGTAGCTAGCAGGTCACCAAGGTAGACCATCATCTCGGGAATTCCCTGGAGGAGATTTTCCTAAGTGCGCTGGAAGATAGCGCAGGCTGAAGTCATGCCGAACGGCAGTCTAGTACACTGGAAGAGGCCTTTATGGGTATTGATTGTAGCAAACGTCTGAGACTCCTCACCAACTCTAGTTACAGGTAGGTGTGACTGAGGTCCAATTTTGAATCGATGAGGCCCCTCGCCAGCTTGGCGTAGAGGTCTTCAATTTGGCGAATCGGATTCCCACCGACCTGGGCAGCTTGATTTATCATCTGCCTATAGTCCCCACAAATCCTTAATGACTGATCAGGTTTAGGCCAGCGACTGTCGATGCCGCCCACTCTGAAATCTGAACCAGCTTGATTATATCCAGCTCTTCCAATCTCTTCAGCTCTGCTTCAACCTTCGGACTGATGTGTGTACGGCACTGGTCTGGCTCTGAAGAACTTGAGTGTTGAATCCGGATTGACATATATCTTGACTTCTTCGCCCTTACTCAGGCCCAATTCTTTGCGGAAGCTGTCTTCATATCTCCTTAAGACACCTTAGAGGGCGCCATTAGATATTTTGAAGGTTTCCAGCCAATTGAGCCTAATCTGTAACCAGGATCCTCCCAACAGATTGGGTCCATGTCCTTCCACAACAACCAAATGTAGATTTGTCTCCTACCTTCCATAGGGATCTTCAAAATCTCCCCAGTCTATGTTGAAAGCTTGAAGCTTAAAGACTCTAGGTGGGATTCTCCCATTCCGGCGCGATGGCCCGACACCGGCATAAAAAACGACGCAAACCACTCCGGTGTCGGGCTGACCAGAAGTTGTGGCATTCTCCGCATGCGCAGAACCGGCGGCGTGGTTTCGCGTATGTGCAGACCCAGCCGGCGTATTCTGGCACATGCACAGGAGGGTGTCTTCTCCGCATCGGCCATGACGGAGCCTTACAGGGGCCGGCGCGGAAGGAAGGAGTGCCCCCACCGCACAGGCCCGCCCACAGATCGGTGGGTCCCGAACGCGGGCCACGCCACCATGCCCCCTGGGGACAGATCCCCCCCTCATCCCCCCGAGGACCGCACCAGCCAACTTACCGGCCATGTCCCGCCATGTGGGACCATGTCTAATCCACGTCGGCCAGACTGGCCAGAAACCAATGGCCACTCGTCCCATCGGGGCCCGGAGAATTGCCTGGGGGGGGGGGGGGTGCTGCCAATGGCTCCCGACCGGCGTGGCGTGATCCCCGCCCCCGCCCGAAAACCGGCGCTGGTGAATACGGCAGACGGCGTCTGTGCGGGATTCATACCGCCCCCTAGGATTCTCCAACCTGGCGGGGGGGGGGGGGGGGTTGCAGAATCCCGCCCTCTGTTCCTGCACGCAGATATTGGAAGGTCTGCACACCCAGTACGGTCTGAAATGCCCCGATATCAATCCATTTTAAGGGGTCAATTATTTATCCTTAAGACCATCTCAATCAGAGCCGTCTTATTCAATTGGACTGGATTCAATCGATGCATTGCATGCTCTTCTTCAGAGCTCTTCTCCATTATGTTCAGTGGTGCTGTTTATTTTTTGCATTGGTGCACTCTGCCTCACGGAGCAACGTGCTTGAATGTGACCCCCTTCGGTTGCAATTAAACTCCCGAACATGGTAGGTCTCCTGGGGATGGTCTACCCTCAACGAGAGCAGTCCACCAAGGATTTGGTTTGACGCCCCGATTTCTTCCAACTCCTTGGTTTCCGGTTCTATACCAAGGACCGTGTTTGGCTCTGAGCTGTGCCTGTTGATCCTGCCGTAGACCTTGCGGCCGAACTGCCCCATATTGGTTAACCTCCCCCTCAGTCATGCTTTAAAGCTCGGTGGTGCCTTTATCAGCACTCTCCTTCACCTGAGCCATCTCAATCGCTTTTTCCAACGTAACTATAGACTCCTCCAGAAGCTTCTTCTGGATATTAATTTTATGGACCCCACAAACCAGTCTGTTGCGCAACATGTCACTAAGTGCAGTCCCAAACCCACAGTGCTCAGAAAGCTGACGAAGCCTGGCTATGAAGGCTGAGACAGACTCTTCATGGTCCCTCACTGCAGAGTTAAATTTAAATATTTGAGGATTACCGATGGCCTTGGGTTGTAATGTTTTTTAACCAATTTAACTAGCTGGTCAAAGGTCTTTGAGTCGGGTGCCTCCGGGAACGTGAGGTTCCTGATCAAATTATACGTGTGGGACCTGCAGACTGTCAGAAGTCAAAAGTCGTATTCTGCTTGTCCTCGCCCGTGATCTCGTTTACGGTAAAGAAGACCCAGAGTCATTCAATGTACTGACTCCATGACTAATTCCCTTGGTCAAAAGGGCCTGATTTTCTAACATTAGACATTTCCATTTCCGGTTTAAATATGTGTCTGGAGCATCTGTACTTTCTCAACTGTTCCTTACTCTCCCCCTCAATTCATGAAGAATGTAGATAGATGGGTGATAGTGAGAGGGGCTGGGAGGAAGCAGTCAGTACAGGGATCCCCTGTGGCCGTTCCCCTCAGTAACAAGTATACCACTTTGGATACTGTTGAGGGGGATGGCCTACCAGTGGTAAGCCATGGTGACTGGATCTCCAGCACTGAGTCTGACCCTGTGGCTCAGAAGGGAAGGCGGGAGAGCAGGCGAGCAATAATTATTTGGGATTCGATAGTTAGAGGGACAGATAGATGGTTCTGTGGCAAAGAAAGAGACTCACAGATGGTATGTTGCTTCCCGGGTGCCAGGGTCCATGACGTCTCGGACCGTGTTTTCAGAACCCTTAAGGGGGAGGGGGAACAGTCACAAGTCGTGGTCCACATAGGTACCAACAATATTGGTGAGAGAAGGGACGGGGATTTAAAACAGGAATTTAGGGAGCTAGGGTGGAAGCTGAGAGCCAGGAAAAACCATGTTGTCATCTCTGGTTTGTTGCCGGTGCCACGTGCTAGCGAGTTGAGGAACAGGGAGAGAGTGCAGATAAACAGGTGTCTGCAGGGATGGTGTAGGAGGGAGGGTTTCAGTTACATGGATAATTGGAGCACATTCTGGGGAAGGTGGGACTTGTACAGACAGGACGGTTTGCACCTGAACCAGAGGGGCACCAATATCCTGTGAGGGAAATTTGCTATGGCTCTTCGTTGGGGGGGTGGGGGGGGAAGGTGTTTAAACAAATTTGTCAGGGGGATGGGGAAATGAGCTGTAGTCCAGAAGCCAGTGTTGAGAGTAGTGAGGTACTAAGGAGGGTATCAAGAGTGCAGGAGTGTACCGGTAGACAGGAAGGTAGATTGAAGTGTGTCTACTTCAATGCAACGAGCATCCGGAGAAAGGTAGGTGAACTTAGAGCATGGATTGGTACTTGGGACTACGATGTTGTGGCCATTACGGAGACATGGTTAGAACAGGGACAGGAATGGTTGTTGGAAGTTCCGGGGTATAGATATTTCAGTAAGAGTAGGGAAGGTGGTAAAAGAGGTGGAGGAGTCGCATTTTTAAAAAATTGTTTTTATTTTTATAAATTTAGAGTACCCAATTCATTTTTTCCAATTAAGGGGCAATTTAGCCAATCCACCTACCCTGCACATCTTTGGGTTGTGGGGGTAAATCCCACGCAGACACGGGGAGAATGTGCAAACTCCACACAGACAGTGACCCAGAGCCGGAATCGAACCTGGGACCTCAGCGCCGTTAGGCTGCAGTGCTAACCCACTGCGCCACCGTGCTTCCCCAGGAGTCGCATTTTTAATCAAGGATGAGATGTTGGCTAGTGTAGACTTGAGAGATGAACAGACACTTCCAACACTGATGAAGGTTCAACTCAATTTTATGAATTATTTCTAACTAACTAACACGCGATGACTGTGGGTCTAAATGATGCTAACTTAAACTAGAGACCTAAGCCTTGTCTGAACCAGTTGATTATCTCAACACGTGTTGTGAGTCTGTGCTGGGCTGGATGAGTTCTTATTACACTCAGAGGCAGCACCCAGAATGAGCGCGAACCGTGGTGCCCCATGCCTTTATAGTGTGTGTATTCTAACTGGTGATTGGTTGCAGTGTTTGTTCATGTTGATTGGCCCCTGTGTGTGTCCATCAGTGTGTGTCTGCACCATGATATACTGGTGTATGTTATGACAAAGGATAGTTTAACGGCTGCAGAAAGGTAGTTTGAAGGGGATCTGCCGACTGAGGTAATATGGGCTGAAGTTAGAAATAGGAAAGGAGCAGTCACATAGTTAGGAGTTTTCTATAGACCACCAAATAGTAACAGAGATGTGGAGGAAGAAATTGAAACACAGATTATGGATAGGTGTGGAGGTCTCAGGGTATGTGTTATGGGTGACTTTAACTTTCCAAATATTGATTGGAACCTCTATAGGTCAAACAGTTTGGATGGGGCAGTTTTTGTACAGTGTGTGCAGGAGGGTTTCTTGACACAATATGTGGATAGGCCGACAAGAGATGAGGCCACATTGGATTTGGTACTGGGTAATGAACCGGGCCAAGTGTTCGATTTGTTTGTGGGAGAGCACTTTGGAGATAGTGACCACAATTTGGTATCTTTCACTATTGAAATGGAGAGGGATAGGGCCATACGGCAGGGCAAGGTTTGTAATTGGGCGATGGGTAATTATGATGCGATTAGACAAGAATTAGGGGGCATAAAATGGGAACAGAAACTGTCAGGGAAAGGCACAGATGAAAAGTGGAGCTTATTCAAGGAACAAATACTGCGTCCTTGATAGGTATATCCCTGTCAGGCAGGGAGGAAATAGCCGTGTGAAGGAACCATTGTTCACAAAAGAGGTGAATGTCTTGTCAAGATGAAAAAGGAAGTGTGTGTAAGGATGAGTAAAACAAGGTTCAGTTGGGTTGCTTGAGGGTTACAAGGTAGCAAGGAATGAGCTAAAAAAAAGGGCTGAGGAGAGCTAGGAGGGGGCATGAGAAGTCCTTGGTGGGTCGGATCAAGGAAAACCCCAAGTCATTTTACTCTTATGTGAGAAATAAAAGAATGACCAGGGTGAGGTTAGGGCCGGTCAAGGACAGTAGTGGGAACTTGTGCATGGAGTCAGAAGAGATAAGAGAGGCGTTGAGTGAATACTTTACTTCAGTGTTCACCAATGAGAGGGGCCATGTTTTTGAGGATGAGAGTGTGATACAGGCGGGTAGGCTGGAGGAGGTAGATGTTCTGATGGAGGATGTATTAGCAATTTTGAAAAACCTTAGGGTCGACAAGTCCCCTGAGCCAGATGGGATATATCCTAGGATTCTTTGGGAGGCAAGGGATGAGATTGCAGAGCCTTTGGCTTTGATCTTTGGGTCCTCACTGTCCACGGGGATAGTGCCAGAGGAGTGAAGAGTGGCGAATGTTGTTCCTCTGGTCAAGAAAGGGAATACAGTAAGAAGTCTTACAACACCAGGTTAAAGTCCAACATGTTTGTTTCAAGCACTAGCTTTCGGAGCTAAGAAAGGGAATAGGAATGACCCTGGTAATTATAGGCCGGTTAGTCTTACTTCGGTGGTGGTAAGTTAATGGAAAAGGTCCTGAAGCATAGGATTTATGACCATTTGGAAAGATGCAGCTTAATCCGGGATAGTCAACACGGATTCGTGAAGGGTAAATCTTGCCTCACAAATTTGATTGAATTCTTTGAGAAGGTAGAGCAGTTGATGTCGTATACATGGATTGTAGTAAGGCGTTTGATAAGGTTCCCCATGGTCGGCTCATGAAGAAAGTAAGGAGGTGTGGGATAGAGGGAAATTTGGCCAATTGGATAAGTAACTGGCTATCACATTTTTCATCCACCACAGAGGGTGGCCCCGCCCACTAGTGTGCCTGTGTGGACCACACTTCCATTCTTTCCGCACCTGTTGCGGGACTATCGGCTTTTCCCGCATGGGACAGCATTTGGTGTAAAACGTCTGCCCATGGTAAACCTCCAGCATGAAAAAAATCTGCTTCTTGTGCTTGCCCTTCTACCCTCCATTTGACGTTGTCAGATGCATACTTCTTCATGTTTTTATAGCTGAAAAATGCATTAACCACCATGCTGTGCTGTGCAAATGCGGTGAAGCAATACAAAGTCATCGTCTCAGTCTTCTTAAGTGGATTAGCAAACCAAACCCAGAATGTATTTCATTCCATGCCAAGTTCAATTGGATGGAAAAATAAGTATTCTGTGGAAATAAAAGTTTTGTTTCTGAAGAAAATATAGGATTCAATGTTCAGCATTATTCGTGACTCCTCACATACTGAAGCAGTTCGTATCCATTTGCAGCAAGGCCTGGTCAATATCCAGGTTTGGGCTGACAAGTGGCAAGTAACATATGCATCACACAGGTGCCAGGCAATAGCCATCTCCCCTTGGCATCAATGGCTTTACCATCGCTGAATTCCTCACCAGCCAAATCCTGGGGTTTACTATTGACCAGAAACTGGCATGGACTAGACATATAAATGTTGTGGCTACAAGAGCTGATGAGAGACTAGGAGCCCAACAGTGAGTAACTCACCTCCTGTCTCCCCACAACCTCTCCACCACCTACAAGGCACAAGTCAGGAGTGTGATGGAATACTCTCCACTAGCCTGGATGAGGGCAGCTCCAACAGCATCAAGAATCTAAGCAGCACCCAGGACAAACCAGCTCAGCTGATTAGAACCCCATCCACCCTCTTCAACATTCACCCCCTCTGATGCACGGTGGCAGCAGTGTGTACCATCTCTAAGATGCATTGGAGCAATTGGCCAAAGCTCCTTTGCCAGCGCTTTCCAACCCTGCAACCTCTGCCACCTAGAAGGACAAGAGCAGCAGATGCATGGGAGCACCACCATCTTCAAGTTGCCCCCTTTTACCACACATCATCTTGACTTGGAACTATATCACCGCTCCTTCAGTGTCACTGGGTCAATAATCCAAGGCCTCCCTTCCTACCAGCACTATGGGTTTTCTGACGACAGATGGACTGCAGCAGTTTAAGAAGTCAGCTCACCACCACCTTATCAAGAGCAATTTGGAATAGGCAATAAATGATGGCGAAGCCAGCGAAGCCCAAATCCCATGAACAAGTAAATAAAAAGATAAATGTTTCGGCTACTTTGGCATTGAATGTCAAATTAGGCCCAGAAAAAGTAAGAACTGGTAACTGCTAAAAGTGGTCTTGTCATGGGATAAATGCAAAGAGGGGTTGTTTGTTCCGGTCTCTCTCTCGATATAGATACAGCAAATGTTGTAGATAACGTACCCATAGCTTCACGTACAGTCAACAGCCTTGCGGTCTCTGGCATGAATGCAGTATCCATAATTCATGTGGTAGAAGAAGCAATAAACAGTCGGAAGGAAATAATCCTGAATGAAAACAAACTAGAATTAAAAGTACAATGAAAATCATAAGACTCTGAGTACTGCCTCCAACAGATTTAGCCTTGACCGAGTCTGTTTTCAATCAACAAATGGGTCAATGGTAAAGCCCAGAGAAAAATAAAAATATTTCCAAATGGAAGGCAAGAAAAGGTCAAAAGGATAACTGACATGTTAAATGAAATGAAATGGATTAAACTTGGAACCAATATTAAATCTGTGTAAGTAAATTGAATTTGAAGGAATTAAAATTGGGTCAGTTGATATTTTATTTATTTGGGGGAGTACATATGTTGAATTAACAGTTTGGGCAATTGTCTCACCTTCGATCCCCAAATTTAACTAAGGAAAGCGGAACTCACCGTGAATCATATACCGCATTTGAGCCATGATGAATCCAGCCTTTTGCATAAGATTAGAAGATAGCCCAATAGGCTGTCTCCATTCAAATAGTGCATTACGTTTTTTAAAATGTCTTTCAGGAACCAAAGGTATTACATTATAACTTACATTATGTATTCAAATACAAATGAAAGATGCTTTTGTTGCATATTTTTGCATGAAGTTGATACTCTATCACAATGTCACAATGTTTGCATATAGAGGATTATAGCAAAACAGTGAGTCAGAATTTTCTGTCAAAATAATGGCGAGATTAATAGTGGTTCACTGTAATCTATGCACAAAATGGGACAACAGCTTTGCATGTGAGGCAGATGCACAGTTAAGGTCAAACAAAGTTACTGGCTGAATTGTGCTCGTCCATTGTTTGTTTCATGAAGATGGCATCTTGTTGTTTGCCTCACCATTCAAATGCATTGAATGATACAAAGCTGCTGTATATAGGCAGTCGATACAAACCAAACACACCACAGGAAGGCCAATCTTGCCCATTTTATTCTAAATACCCTTTTAGTGACAGTGGCGTTAGTTACTCCCTGGCAATGAAAATTAACTATTACAAGTGTGGAGTCACATTCCTTCAGGTTTTAATTAAAGATTCATAATTGTAATTTTCGTTTCTGCCCTTTTCTAATTCTTCACCAATCTTGCTTTCCTTCTTCGCACCCATTTTCAGTATTTTTATATCTGTTAGAGAGAAATGTTCTTAGAATGTATGACAAAGAAACCACTCTTTTTAACGTCCTGATGATTTTATTCTCCAGGATTGCACACAGTAGTGTCCCTGAAACTGGTCTTCAATTCCTGAAGACTCCAGGCCAATCTTGGGAGGGTTGGCAACTGCGGAAAAGCAGATTGTAAATACTCACAATGAATGGTCATCGGATCTCAAAATCGACAATGGTTCTGCGACCAGGCACCAATGATCATAAAGGAAATCTTAATCTGTAAACGTTACCTGACATGTTTATAAATTTGCAACAGTTTAGAGAGACCCTTGAAAATTGGAAAGTAGGTCAATTAATTTTGACGTTTAAATTTTATTTTTAATAAATTTAGAGTACCCAATTATTTTTTCTTCAATTAAGGGGCAATTTAGCATGGCCAATCCACCTCACCTGCACATCTTTGGGTTGTGGGGGTGAAACCCACGCAGACATGGGGAGAATGTGATAATTTTGACATTGAACAAAAAATTAATGGTGCTGCCTTGAAACTCCAGGCCTTGGGGTTAATTTTCTTCAGGGATTCTCACATTGGCATTCCAAGATTTAATTGATGAATTATGTGATTCCTGGAAAAATGGCATCATTGATGTTCATGTCTCTTCCACCAAAGTTATTGTGGTCAGACATATGCACCTCTGTAGAAATTCACTGCCAGGGAAGTTTAATATGATTTTTTGGGAAAAAATATCTGAAGTGAATTTGAGTGATTTGGGAAATGGACACTTGGAAAATTATAAGCTTACTCATGAGAGATTGAGGAAGGACAGGTTTTACTGAAATCTTTGCAAGTCTCTCTGGGAGTGCAAAGGAAGGTAATGGAATTATGACAAGTTCTGGGTATTCAAGGTCTTCATTTGTGTTGGAATTAGGGCAACTAATGCTCAAATAGTAGTCAATCTGTGATTACATTAGTGTTTTCCTGCTGTCAGAGTGCCCGCTACTTCCCCCGCAACCCTTTCCCTCCTCCCACCCCCTCCACAGCTTCCCCTGCCCGAACCTCCCTCCAGCCCCAGCCACTGTGCACTTAGTCTAGAGGCCGCTGGCTCATTGGAGGTAACCTGTTGGCAGCAGATTAGGCAGCCATTAGAGCCATACCTCATTTATATAGCTACAGGGATGAAACTCTACAACTGTATCCATCAGCACACCTGTGGATGGGCATCCCCTCCACCCCAATGGCCCTACTGGCTTAAGACCTTTTCATTTAATGATTCCAATAAAGATGCCTGCATGTTGAGGTGCCCTTGCACGTGCCTGCCTACCTGCCCCAGCAGCTCCCACCTCCTCAGGCGGAGCGGCCATTTTGGCTTGTGCTGCCGGCCCGCTGATTGGATCGGCAGCCTCGGGAACCCGGCCACCCGATGGTCAATTAGGAGGCCACCTCCCAGAAGGTTGCTTGGTGGGCACACTGATAACATGGGCATGCTCGGAATTCCCAATATGGGCCCAAAGTCTAGGCCCCAACTCCTGCCAGAAAATTATGCCCTTCTAACAATAACCCTTCCTCTCTGGTCACATCTAAATGAATACACACTGCATATTTGCCATTGCTTTTTTATTCGTCCTGCGGGCACTCAAACCATAGACATTAATCGAACTGTATTCTAATTAATGTTATCAGAAGAAATTTATCCTCCCTTCCGACCAATATAATCCTAAATCCATTCGGTCACATTCCGCTGAATTCCATGCCCTTCAATTTTAACCATTAATCTCTCATGTGGCACCATATTAAATGCTATTGTACAAGTGAGACTGAAGCTGTGTTATGCCAGTTGTCATCATCTCTGTATGCTCATTTCGGATCTGCATCATCAATCACTCTAATTAGAACTGGAGAGATCAATTATAGATTACAGTGGTGTGATAAAATCTAAACAATTTTAAGAGTGATCGCGATTGGGATCATGGGCAGGGCAAGTTGCTTGCTACATTAATTAATGTATCATTACTCAAAATCTGGCATTTTCACTGCCTTGGGGAATTTTTAAACCGAGTTGTTCTCAAGCAGTAAATCATGTTACATGCGGAATATGCAGGAACTCATCGGAGCTGATACAGGATGAAGCATCACACCAAACCAGTTGACCTCTACTGAAGAGTCTTTGGAGAAGAAAATACCATTGATGGTTATCCATTTTCTTGGCATAAAACTGGTGAACTTTGAGAGGTGCCCAGCCTCGGCCGAACTACGACACAGTCACATGGGTTGCAATGTTGACTTGGGTGGTTTTTGGGTACCCAGCATTGCGGCCTGAAAGAAATATTTGTAAACTTGATTACTGTATTGATTAAGGACCATCCTGCCCAGCTGATTTTTGGATGCACTGTATTCATTCATTTTGAACATTCACCGTACACACAAGTCCTCGCCAGCAATGTTTAGGAAGAAGATTGTAACATTTGTTATTAACGTTGTGCTCAGCTGCTTTAAGGTATTTGATTAGTGGCTTTCATAGAATCATTGAAATCATAGAATTTACAGTGCAGAAGGAGGCCATTCGACCCATCGAGTCGGCACCGGCCCTTGGAAAGAGCATCCTACTTCAGCCCGCACCTCCGCTCTATCCCGTAACCCAGTAACCCCACTTAAACTTTTTGGACACTAAGGGCAATTTAGCATGGCTAATTCACGTAACCCGCACATCTTTGGACTGTGGGAGGAAACCGGAGGTACATAGCTGAACAGAGATGGCAGCATGGTGGCACAGTGGTTAGCACTGCTGCCTCACAGTGCCAGGGACCCGGGTTCAATTCCAGCCTTGGGTGACTGTCTGTGTGCAGTTTGTACGTTCTCCCCGTGTCTGTCTGTATTTCCTCCGGGTGCTCTAATTTCCTCCCACAGTCCAAAGATGTGGAGGTTTGGTGGATTGGCCACGTTAAATTGCCCCTCAGTGTCCAAAGATGTGCAGGTTAGGTGGGGTTTCGGGGTTAGGGGATAGGGTGGGAGAGTAGGCCTAGATAGGGTGTTCTTGGTAGTGTCAGTGGAGAGTCAATGGGCTGAATGGCATCCTTCTACACTGCAGGGATTCTATCTAAAAACATGTAAGTGGGTATCTTACCTTCAAAACTCTGGTCAGATCATTGAATTTTTACATTGTTGAAACCGGGAATGCTCCTCACGTTAGAATTTTCTAGTATTTCTGACCACTGCTGCCAAGTTATTTGCCTTGGCAGTCTTATTGCATCTGCTGGAATGAGTAGCTCCCTCTACTGGTCACTACTTTGGTCCTCCAGAGCAGTATCTAAAAATCAATGCCTCTTTGCAGAACCTCTCCCGGATACTGTCAGCACCACCAGCAATGAGTGAGGGTTATGATTCAAAACAGTGCACTACCTTTTTAAAAGGTGCAGGCCACATTTCAATCATATCACTGATGCTTAAGTTGCCCACTGCATCCACCCCCTCCCCCCCCCCACAACCCAGTGCAATGAGCAGGATGCAAAATAAACAGCAGGGGTAGCACTGGCAGTCCGCCAATCGTAATTCACATGAGGGAATGAGGACCAGTTCCCTCACCATTCTTTTTGACATCATTTTGTGCGTGAATCTGCCGCTGAGTTCACTTTGTTCACCTTTTTGTCACAAGTTGAATTCTTTCCCTTGTGTTGTGTTTCATTAGACATGACCTTGCAGAAACTTTTTGGGAAAAAAAGGTGTGTCCAGAACTGAGACACTGTTCAAATATGAGATAAAATGCCCCATGGTCACCCTGCTTACACACAGGCAACCCCCACTAAACACAGAAAAAAAGAAAGTGTTTGCTTAACGTACTTGGACTTGAAACATCGCATGCCAAGACAATTAATCTCACCCATCCCTAAGCTCCATGAAGGGAGTGCATAGAAATGTCAGGTCAGTCTGTGATAGTGCTTTGCCTGTTGAACTCTGGATCTGACCTTGCCCTTTCAAAGGAAATAGCTAATGAAGGCAGCTGAAGCATCTCCTGTCCTCAAATACACATCCTTCCGCTGGAAGAGGAAAGTATTGAAAAGGCCTGTTATACACTGGGTTTTCAACAGAATGAAAGGATTAATGGAAGATTACAGGAAGTTAAATTGCTTTCAGCCTCCAGACTTCAGCTTACTCACAAGCTACAATTATTTCTATTTCAAGTTGCATTATTCGGCATACAGATTTGCACACAGAGGCACATGCACACACAGCCAAATACACACACACACAAATGCACACACACACACATACAAACACACAAAAGCACTTTTTTTGTTAACTCTTCCTAAACAGATCACCGTGCAAGCCCAGGCCTATTAGTAGAAACAACAGTTGAATCCCTATAGATTTTTGATTAAGCTTTGCTATTGATACTTGCAGACGACCAAAAATATATATTTTTTTTAGTTCCTGGGATGTGGCCAGGCCATCATTTGTTGCTCGGGCATTTAAGAGTCAACCACACTGATTTGGGTCCGGAGTCACCTGCAGACCAGCCCAGGTAAGGATGACAGATCTCTTTTCCGAAAGGACATTAGATAAGGGGCGAGATTCTCCCTTTCCCAACGCTGATTTCGTAATCGCCAATTGAGCGGAGAATCATTTTTTAAAAAAAAATTTAGAGTACCCAATTCATTTTTTTCCAATTAAGGGGCAATTTAGCGTGGCCAATCCACCTATCCTGCACATCTTTGGGTTGTGGGGGTGAAACCCATGTAGACACGGGGAGAATGTGCAAACTCCACATGGACAGTGACCCAGGGCCGGGATCAAATCTGGGACCTCGGCGCCGTGAGGCAGCAGTACGAACCACTGAGCCATCCTGCTGCCCGAGAATCCATTTCTACGGCCGATTTGGGGGCGGTCCCTGTTTTACGCAGGTTGCGCATGCTCTGCCCCCTCCAAAATGGTGTCAACGTGGTGTGCACCGCACGCCATTGGGACGGCCTCAGGACGTCCCCCGATGCTCCGTCCCGATGGGCCGACTGCACGGTTGAGGTGTAGTCTCAGCGGTCAGGAACTTTGCGTCCAGCGCCGCCACAGCTGGGCGGGAGCCATGCTGCTGGCCGGGGGTGCTTCGGTGAGGGTTGGGGAGACTATTGGGGGAGTGACGAGGAGGTGTCCAGGGGGGATCTATCTTGCAGGTCAGGTCCCCGCGAACGGCCGGCGCCACGTTGTACGGCTTAACCGCTGCAGTTCGTTGCCGTGCGCATGCGCGGCCCCGGACCTGGCCATTCTCTGGCTGTTTATTTCATGGAGGCGGGCGTTTTACTAGCGCGACTGCTAGCCCCTCACCAGCCAAAGGATCGGTGCTGGGGCGACACCTATTTTTCCAACGTAAAACACCACGTATCCTCCTGACATAACGTCAAAATTGGAGAATCCAGCCCAGGGTTCTTTCAACAATCGACAATGGTGTCATGGTCATCATTAGACTTTTAATTCCAGACTTTTCTTTAATTGAATTCAAATTTCACCATCTGTTATGGTGGGATTCAAAGCTGGTCTCCGGACCTATTGCTGGTCCAGTGACAATATCACTATGCCACTGCCTCCCCTGTAAGAGAAAATTTGCATATCGAATTAGCTATTTTACAGAAGGCTTTCTTCCTGAAAGGTTTTAGGATTGCCTGGAAATAGTGGTCTTCATTTTTGGGCACACCCCCTTCAACCTTGACTCGGAGCTTGCAGCCCTGCATACTGAGCCTCCACATAGGAATATGCTGCAGCACGAGGACAAGAAAGTACCTGGTGGAAGTTTGAGCCTCTGCCAATGCCGTCATGGTCCATTGGTGTTGGCCAAAGGAAGGGATCATGGGTCATCAAGGGATCATCGGTCATGGGCAGCACGGCAGCATTGTAGAAAGCACAATCGCTTCACAGCTCCAGGGTCCCAGGTTCGATTCCGGCTAGGTTGACTGTCTGTGCGGAGTCTGTACATCCTCCCCGTGTGTGCGTAGGTTTCCTCCGGGTGCTCCGGTTTCCTCCCACAGTCCAAAGATGTACAGGTTAGGTGGGTTGGCCATGCTAAATTGCCCTTAGTGTCCAAAATTGCACTTAGTGTTGGGTGGGGTTACTGGGTTATGGGGATAGGGTGGAGGTGTTGACCTTGGGTAGGGTGCTCTTTCCAAGAACCGGTGCAGACACGATGGGCCGAATGGCCTCCTTCTGCACTGTAAAATTCTATGAAATCCTATGAAGGCGTTTGCAGATATTGGGCTGGGTGCTAATTGCTGATCACTGGTGTATGGGCAGCGAGACTGGTGGCAACTTGCAGGATTGGGATCTATGTTTGGACTGGAGAGGAGGATGGACAGGAGGTGTGGTCAGGGATCGTGCAGTTGTGGGGGGAGGGGAATTGCCTCCTGCCTCCACTTACAGTGCTAGATAGATTGCCTCGTAAATTGTGGGCTTTCCCTGCATGCAGCCTATGGCTGCCTCAAGGAAAGGTAAATATCCAGCAGAGAACTCAAGGATGTGTTACCTGCACATGCAATGGGTCAATGACACCTCATATATGCCCTGACCCAATATGGCAGCCAGCACTCTGTTGGTCAGAAGTATGCACTTGTTTCCTGCAGGACATTTGAAAGACTTAGGAGGCTATGGAGTGCCTGGAAAAGCAAGCACTTAGAGACTCAATTTCTGGGTCAATGAATCCTAACATAAATTGATGAGTATAATGTCTCCGGTCCAGTTTTGTTCTTCTTTGTTTAATAAATACATCATTTTGCTGTGGTCTGGGAAATTCAAAAATCTGTTTTCAACTAGTGAGGCAGAGCACATGATCAATTATACAAAAGACAATCATTCTTATACATCAGTCCATGAATTAAAACATGCTGGTGCTTCCCAAAGAGAATATTTTGCTCAGTATGTGCGATTTATGCTGTGCAAAGACATTCGGGATAATTTTACGAGCAAACATTGACCTCTTGTGAATCCTTGATTTCCTTTGCTCTGCTATTGGAAGCTGTGCCATCAGCTGTCTGGACCTTAAAGTGCAGAATTCCCTCCCTAACTCTCTCTGCCTCTGCATCACTTTGTCTTTGTTAAAGATACTTTTTAAAGCCTATCTCTTTGACAAAGCTTTGCTAAATGAAAGTTGGTGTGGAATCTTTGCCTGCTACTCATACATATTCGCAAATTGAAGGTATGTTATTCATCATTCACTTTTTAAAAATATTTTCCCAATTAAGGGGCAATTTAGTGTGGCCAATCCACCTTACTTGCACATCTTTGGGTTTGTGGTGAATGAGATTCACACGGTATTATAATCTGTATATATATGTATCAATATTGTAAGTGCAGTTGCACTACCTGACCACCAGGGGGAGTAGCTCTGGGAGTACTCGAGAGTTTGTACTGGGCTCCTCCCTTGGCTCCGCCCAGGACTCGTCCCTCTGGAGCTGCTGTATAAAGATCCGTGCCACAGGGTCAGCCAGCCAGTTCACCGAACGTTCAACGGCTAACAGGCTGGCTCTGTTGTAAGTATATTAAAACCGCTATTCTAATCCTACAAGCACGTGTCCGTAGAATTGTTGGTTCCAACAGGGTTGTGGGTGTGTGACCCACGGAGACACAGAGAGAATGTACAAACTCCACATGGACAGTGACCCAGGGCCGGGATCGAACCGGGGTCCTCAGTGCCATGAGGCAGCAGTGCTAACTACTGTGCCACTGTGCCGCCCTATCATTGACTAAAACATGCTGCGGTGGTCATGTTTCCACAATATCAGTCAGAAAACTTTGGTTATCATGAATAAAATCTAAGATCTATGTTTATGTAACGTCTTTCAGGATTACAGGATATTCCTAGTACTTTACAGTCAACAAAGTGCAGACAGCGCAGTCACTGTTAGAACGGCAGAAACACGGCACCCAGAAATATCCCACAAACAGCAATGAGGTAAGGAACAGATCATCTCTTTTTGATGTTCGGCTCCTGGATGAGACCTGGGCACGTCAGAAATGTTAACCCCCCCTGTTCTTTTTCACAATGGTGCCGGGGATCTTTTATGTCCAGCTGAGAAGGCAACAAGACCCATTCAATTTCTTTCCTGCTGGAGTGGGACTTTTTTGCTTTTGAGCTGAGAGTGGTGCCTCCTGAACCAGGTATGACAAATATAACCGAACATCCCCTGTCCATGTTTGTCAATGTTTTCAGTTCGTGTGCTGCTTCCTGGCTCCAGTTCCCACTTTTCAGAACCTGACTTCATCCTGTTGAAATGTTTCCTGGGGCAGCATGGTGACACAGTGGTTAGCCCTGCTGCCTCACGGCACCGAGGTCCCAGGTTCGATCCCGGCTCTGAGTCTCTGTCCGTGTGGAGTTTGCACATTCTCCCCGTGTTTGCGTGGGTTTCGCCCCACAACCCAAAAGATGTGCACGGTAGGTGAATTGACCACGCTAAATTGCCCCTTAATTGGAAAAAATAATTGGGTACTCTAAATTAAAAAAAAAATACTTCAGCCTTCATCGCTGGCAGGGCCAGTTCTTTAAAGCCTCCATTGGCTCCATGTTGGCCAGGCATCTTTCCATTTTATCCACCATGATTCGATGCCTATAAAATTCCACTTCTAACACTGAGATCCGATGTGTGAGTCATGCACACAGATTGAACAAAGGTTATAAAGCAGGGATCCTTCATTCCATTCGCATCAAATCTTTATAAATATTTGTGGAAAAGTTTAAGATAGCGAAATGGACGATTTACAATGGATATTTATGGCTGACACTCCAGACCCACCAGGAGATCATTGAGAGCTAAACTCCTGGGGCGGGATTCTCCAATAATGGGGCTATGTCCCCACTCCAGCATAAAAACTAGGGCGAATAACTCTGGACTTTCCTAAAGAAAGTCCAGAGTGATTCTTCTACCCGAAAGGGGCTAGCAGGGTCCCGGAGTATTCCTCCCAGTTCTGGCTGCGGATACGGGGCCCTGCACCTCCGGTCGGTGGGTCCGCGCATGTGCATGGCGGCGGCCTGCGGCGGCCACTCCGCACAACATGGCGGACCTACATCACGGACCGTCACCAAAAATATATGCTCCCCCCGAGATCGTGCTCGCCCGCGGATCGGTGGCTCCCGATTGATAGGCTGGCCGTCTGTGAGGCTCCTCCACCCGGTGAAGGATCCCCCCGCCCCCTACCAGGGCAGCTGTGGATTGAGTTCCCGACAGGTGGGACCATGAGAGACCAACGCCGTCGGGAACTCAGCCAGGTACACTTGGAGAATCACCGCGGTGGCCTCGGTCAATGGCCCCTACCCGCGCCGCATAGACCGCGCACACGGTGACGGGAGAATTGCGGGATCGGCATCGTGCCAGATTTTGCGACAACGCCCATTCTCCGCCCCCGTGCCGATAACGATTTTGTTCCGGAGGCTTGTAGAATCCCGCACCATCTCCAATCCACTGAGAAGCAGAGTTCAGTTGGTTGGAGCTCCTATTGCTCATTACCCATAACAATGTGATCCGAATTACCTTGTCTCCCAGGCACAAGGGCAATCTTCCTCTCTTTGGGCTTCTCAGACTTGGAGAGGGTGAGGCTAAGATGGTCTGACTACATCTCCAGACGCTTTATGCATACTCCATTTCCATTCACTGGTTCTCCAGACAAGGTCAGAGGTTCCTGGCCTTGGTTCTTAGCACGCTGCGACTTACACGTCCTGGATTCCTGTTCCTTATTCTTGCTTCCTTACCTTATGGCATCAGTACCTTCCCCCAAGACTGGGCCCGCAGAGTCCACCATCGCCACCTGCTGTGAGAGGTCCCACAGGACTAAGGCCGGGATTCTGCAAAAACGTGGCTAAGTGTTGACGCTGGCGTAAACACCGGAGTGATTCACGCCGGCGTCAACGGGCCTCTTGGCCCAGCGATTCTGAAGCCCACAGGCCAGCACAGCGCCGGAGGGCACCGATACGCAGCCCTACACTGCCGGCTGCGGATCTGCGCATGCAGCGGCGGCCGTTCCTGCGCCGGGCCCGCGCAACATGGCAGAGCCACACAGCAGGCCGGAGCGGAGGAAGGTAGCTCCCCCCCAGATCGCGCGTGTCCGCCGATCAGTAGCCCCCGATCGCGGGCCTGGCTGTCGTGGAGGCCCCACCCAGAGTCTGATCCCCCCGATCCATCAACCAGCAAGGCCACTGCGGCCGCGGGTCTGAGGCCCCGCTGGGTGGAACCATACGTGAACCACGCTGGCGGGAACTTGGCTGGTCGATTGTGGAGAATCGTTGCGGGGGGTGGGGGTGGGGGTGGGGGGTGGGGGGGGGGGGGGGGCCTCTTTCAATGGCCCCCGACCGGCACCACGTCAACCGCGCACGCGCGGCTGGCGGAGATTCTCTGGCCCCCGGAGAATCGCGTCCCAGCGTCGGACCCGATCGTGGGTCTGAGGCCACATTCTCCGCCCTTGTGCCAAGCCCAATTTCGGCACGGAAGCTCGGAGAATCCCAGTCTATATTCCTCGATCACCTATATGAGACTTCCCAAATAAGCCTGCAGTGAATATTTATTCATGTATCTAATGCTCTCAAAAGCAGTGGCCTTATCTTATTGGAACTTACCCAATGGATCTATGGATAAGTCTCACACAACATGGACTGGCAGCCGGTGGTGCAAATGCTTTGGCTAGAAATTCAGCTAAGGTTATTCAGTGAATTTAATAATTAGCACAAAATGAAAGCATAAACTCAGATCTTAACTTATAATGATATTTTTTAGACATGACAGAACCAAGACTTTAGTATTAAATGTGTTCTTCTAGCAACAGGTGAATAGAGGGACATTGTAAAATTACATCGCAAGTAGATTTATGATCTGGAAATCACTTGGGGTAGGACATGTTTCAGGTTCGACCTGATTGATGGTCAATGCACTGGACTGGCTGTGGAAAGAAGACAGAAACTGGAATCGCCTCGAGCTGAAACATTGGCATACCCAAGAAGAAGTCAGGATACATCTTTCTTTTTTTAATGAATTTAGAGTACACAATTATTTTTTCCAATTAAGGGGCAATTTAGCGTGGCCAATCCACCTTCCCTGCATATCTTTGGGTTATCGTGGTGAGACCCAAGCAGACACGGGGAGAATATGCAAATTCCACACGGTCAGTGACCCGGGACTGGAATTGAACCCGGGACCCTGGCGCCGTGAGGTAGCAGTGCTAACCACTGTGTGCCACCATGTCGGATGGGCAACAAATGCTGACCATGCCGGTGACACCAACATCCCGTGAACAAAGTTTTAGAAAATGGCTGAAGGCCTCTGACAGTGGCCGGTGTGAGGTTGGAGCAGGCATAAAGCTCCTGGACAGCTTGTCGGACAAGCTCGGCATCTCCCCAGAATCCACGAGGACTCAAGGAAAGGAATATCCTTTGTGCTTGGGAGACATAGGAATCTGGCTCACATGGGGTTACAGGAAATGAGCAATAAGGGTTCCACCAACTGAGTTCTGTTACCTAGCTGATTAAAGATCAGGAGTTAAGCTTGTAATGGTATCCTGGTAAACCTGGAGTGTTGTCTTTAAGTATCCAATGTTTAATGAAGCATACTGATGTTATCTACAAGGGTATCCCAACTTGGATCACCGGTTTATGGGGGTGTACCGTTTTGGAATGCTGTGAGGAGACAATTGAAACCCCAGTGCGAATAAATAGCCCAGTCATCATCTAACCATTATTAAAGATAATTTATTGAAGTAAAGATATACACGAACAGGGCTACTCTACTTCAAGACAATTAAGGTATATGAAATACTAATCATGCACACACACAAACAGTTTATGTAGAATGTACCTTTGTTCCAAAATATAGCTACGATCCCTGAACTCCTTAAGTCTTCCCCGTTCCCCCAAACAACATCCAAATTAAATAAATCTTTTAAGTTAAAACCAGCTTATGGTTACCACACAATGCTGGGATCCTGCTGAAGTCTGAGAAATGTCTTGTCCTGGTCTAGCGATCATATTTAAACTGCCTTTATGAAGGCTTTCTACACCGCCTTGGCTTGAACACTCCGAGGCTGTTAAGATATGGGCGAGATTCTCCGCAAATCCGGAGAATCGTCTAAGGCTGCCGTGGGACAGGCCGTGACCCACGGCAGCCTTCACGGCCATTTCTGGGGCCGATTCTCCACCCCGGCCGGGGCTAGGAGCGCGGCCCCGTGCGTCACGGTGGCGCGGCCCTGACGACGGTCACCAAGGCGGCTGACGCGGCCGATGATGTCAGCCGCGCATGCGCAGGTTGGACAACGCCAACCCGCGCATGCGCAGTTGCCGTCTTTCTCCTCAGCCGCCCGGCAAGACGCGGTGGCTTGATCTTGCCGGGCGGCGGAGGGGAAAGAGTGCGTCTGTTTTGGACGTAGGCCCGACGATCGGTGGGCACCGATCGTGGGCCTGTCCCCTCCCGCGCACAGTCGTGGTGTTCCCGTGCCAATCGGGCCTCTAGATGCCCCAAACGGGCATCTGGCGCCCGTTTCATGACAGCAGCGAGCAGGTGTGTTTGCTGCCATGTTGAAATGGGTGTGAAGGCCCGGCCGCTCGGCCCATCGGCCTCGGAGAATCGCCGCTCGCCGTAAAAAACGGCGAGATGCGATTCGTGGCGTGGGTCGGGCGTGGGGGGGGGGGGGGGGAGAATAGCGGAAGGGCGTGAAAAATGTCGGGAGGCCCTCCCGCTATTTTCCCACCCGGCGTGTGGGGGTGGAGAATCGCGCCCATAAAGCTTGGTCTTCAGGCTTAGACTATAAGATAGACCATAAGATATTGGAGAAGAATTAGGCCTTTCAGCCCATTGAGTTTGCTCCACCTAATGATTCAGACTTTGTGGCTAGGAACTGACTTGTCTACTTCTGAGCCTGTTAGGTGTCAATGGTCTGCCTTGTCTTGAAGGTCCGGCTAATTTGACCATGGTTCCACTTTGATTCTGCCTCCTGTGTATTTGGCTGTCCGCCTGTATCAAAGTCCATGTTTTTATGTACTTCATTGATCTTCACAATCCTCTAGATAAATTGTTTCTACTCGCAAGCTATTCACATCGGTTCCTTATCTAAAATTCCTTCTAATCTCATTGCTGGGAGAGGCACCTCTCATCCAGAATACTGGCGACTGCTTTCTCTAGGCAGATTTCTACCCGCTACGAGGCAGGGCGCACCCGATTCTGTTTTGTTCAATTAATTTTACTGAAAATTTGTGACAAATGTAAATAGTCCGTTCCTCTCAGGTAACCTTTTCTGTGAATGTTTGTAAAGATTTTATGCGAGTGGAATAAAGAATCCTTGTTTTACAACATTTGTGCAACCTGTGTGCTTGAACGAAGCAGCGAAGAGGGGTGCTGTCAACGCGACAAAGGCGGGGCCGTCTCTGCCACCAAATAGCACGCAGCGGGGTGGTCGGTAAATCCTTCCCCCCTCCCCATATTTGAATTTGTTAATCCTTCATGAGAAATACTCGGGATTTTCATGCATTCCAGTTATTATGGAAGGTCACCAACCTGAAACGATAACGATAACTGTTTCTCTCTCTCTGCAGGCACTACCAGGCCTGCTGAATATTTCCAGGCATTTCTGATTTTACTACAGATTTTGAGCTTCCACAGTACTTTGCTTTTGTACGTGGTCAGTATTATAATGGAATTGCATATATGAAATGGGCTGATGCTGGTTAACCTTGCACTAGGGATTTTCCTGCCTGAAGTAACCGAGAACTTGCATTGTCTTTCAAAAACGACAATTCAAATTAAATGGCATTAAAAGTAATTGGGATCTGTTTTCCTGGAGGCAGCCCCTGAGGAGGGACTACTGCCTGGGTGTGGAGGTCAGTAAAAAGGGGGTAGGGACCCTGTTTCACAGTGGGCCTAGATCCTTTACATAGCCTGAGGGATTGCTGAAACCTTTCCCAAGGAATTGAGCAGGCTGCATAGGTGCAGGCCAAATGCTCCCATGGGAATGAGGAGGGAGGGGATATTTCTGCCCTCTTCAACGCACCTTCCTCTTTGAGCAGGGCTCCTATTGGATTAGGCTGGGTGTAGGGTGGGGGATATTGGGTGTTGCAGGCACGGAGGTGGCTGACTTTTTCTTGCTGGGCTAATCACAGTCTTCAGATTGAAGACGTTATAACTTGTTTTCTCGAATCAACTTGGAATACACAGTGAAGAATCAAATTCAGCGCAATGAGTGCTCCAAATCAAGCAATTTCAGATTAACATGCATGTAAATAAACTTAATTCAACATTAATGAGTCCCTTTAGAACAGGGGTGGGCAAACTTTTCCGTGCAAGGGCCACATTCAGAAATTCACAATTTTAAAGGGCCGCATAGTATATAAAGTAAAATAATTACTTCACCCGGTTATGATTCTGGGGCGCCTCATATAGAACATAGAACATAGAACAGTACAGCACAGAACAGGCCCTTCGGCCCTCGATGTTGTGCCGAGCAATGATCACCCTACTCAAGTCAACGTATCAACCCTATACCAGTAAGTAACCCAACAGCCCCCCCCCCCCCCCCCCATTAACCTTAAAAAAAATGTTTTAAAAATTTTTATTTTTTTTTCATGACTTGGTGGGCCGCATAAAGACCTATGGCGGGCCGCATGCGGCCCACGGGCCGTAGTTTGCCCACCCCTGCTTTAGAATATGTTATCACATGCACTAAATAAGCGAGGTGCACCTCTGACTGTGTGCCACCAATATAGACAAGCTAAAATTGTTTTCTGGCTATTACAATGGTTCATGGACATGTTGGGCATGATTATTTGGGCGCGTTGCTCTCAAGCAAAAGCGCAACATGGCTGGTAGTTGCCAGGAGAGGCCTCTCGTAGGCTTCCCGGCAGTCTTCACGCCTCGTGGGGTCTACTCAAGTCTCGGGTATAAGCACATTTACCTAGGATCTACCGGCCACCCCAGCAAGGCTGCAGCCGGGCGCAGATCAATACTGGTCCAGTGGACCATGCGGGACAGCATTAGGGGGTCTTCCGGGCCATTGGAGACCACTGGGTGACCAAGGATAGTGCAGGGTGGCTCACCAGCACTCACCCTAGAATGTGGGCACTTTGGCATTGTCCAGCTGGCACCTTGACACTGCCACACTGGCACTGCCAAGATGCCTTGGTGGAACTGCTAAGTTGGCAGGAGCCCTGCACGGGTGCCAGGGTGGCACTGCCAAGGGTCAGGGCCCGAGGGTGCCTAGCCCATGAAAGGAGGGCCGAGGGGGTTTTCAAGGGTTGGAGGGTGCATGGCAGGTAAATAGGAGCCTTTGCAAAGTTGGGGGTGTGATGGGTGGGAGTCCTGGGAGGGGGCCTGTAAGGAGGCCTGGGGGCCTAAAGAGGGGTGAGCCCCATAGCAGGATGCCCTCACTTGGGGTGTGTGGGGTAGTGCCCATGTTTGTGGTGGGTGAAAATTGGCATCACTGTGGAGTATGCCGCATCGCCGGGGGGGCCATTGGCAGAGGCCCGCTCAGCAACCCTCAGCTCCAGATCTGCCGAGTTCCCGTCGGGGTGGAACAACCTGCTATTGCCGGTCGGGATGCTCGTGTGGCAGCTGCAGAATCAGTCCGCGGCTGCCCTGGTCGGGGATGGGCGGATAGGAGACCAGGGAGGCCTTATAGGGAACCGCCGTTATGGGGGCGTTGCGGCTCGGGCACGCAGCCGATTGGGGGGTCTCTTTGTTCTATCTGGCTTAGTGGTCCGAGTCTGCCATGGAGCACGGCGCGGCCGTGGGAGGCTGCCGCCGTGCGCATGCGGGCCCTTGACCCGGAAATGCGGGGGCCCATATCGGCAGGAAAAGCTTTATGATTTACTCTGTGTCCCTGCTAGTCCCCTGCGTGAATCGCGCCTGGCGCGGGGGTGGAGAATAGCCATTCACGCCGGAAATCCAGCGCAACGGCGGCAACCACGCGCATGCACCGGAGTGGAAATGGCAACCACACGCATGCAGCGGAGTGGAGATGGCAACCACGCGCATGCGCCGGCGCCAGACTAGTGCGCTTCTCTCCGGCGCCATGCAAGCCCCCTGAAGACCGCTGAATTGCTGGGCCAGGAGGCCCGTTGACACCGGCAAACACCACTCCAGTGGTTATGCCGGCGTCAACACTTGGCCTGGATTTCGGAGAATCCCGGCCCAGGAGTAAAACTCCAGCATTTTGACGCCGGCATGGGGACATAGTCTCAATAATGGAGAATCCAGCCCCAGGGATGTGGGAGCAAATCATGTGATGAAACAGCCAGGAAAATATTTAATCACAGTTGGCAATCCTATACATTTCACATAAAAGGTTAACAGATTTAAATATTAACTCTGTTTTCCTCTCTCCACACATCACCCTAATCTATTAATTCATCACTTTGTCGATGGGCCATAATTTGGGTGTGGCAGGAAATCTGATAGGTTGTGCTGTTAGTTAGACACCTTTGAAGGTTTAAGTTTTTAAAAAAGTTGTATGTGGCCATTTGTTGAACAGTGTGAGCCGGTAATGATGGAGCAAGCGAAACAGAGTACCGGGGACCTGAGTGAATAGGGCAAGTAAATGTGTACCCCCTTAATCAATCAGAGTGAAGGATGGTGCATTGACTGTGCAGGACTGAGAAGGAAGTGTAACGTGTAAGAAGGGCAGGGTGAATTCAATGTAAAATTAGGTACAGAAAGAAAGATCGAGGGAAGGAAAGAACGGTTGGATTGATGAAGAGAAGAAAGGCAGAAAGGAGAAGTCAATTAAAACCTGAAGGAGTGCGACCCCTCATTTGTAACAGTTAATTCTCATCTCCAGAGTGGGTTACTGGGAGTAATTAACACTTTTCATCCCACGAAAAGGGTATTGTATTTGGAACAAAATGGGCAAGATTGAACTTCCTGTGGTGCATATAGTTTGTACCTACTGCCCATATACAGCAGCTTTGTATCATTCAATGCATTTGAATGGTGAGGCAAACAACAAGATGCCATTTTCATGAAACTAACAATGGACTAGCACAACTCAGCCAGTAACTTCCGAATGTTTGAGCTTAACTGTGCATCTGCCTCACATGCAAAGTTGTTGTACCATTTGTGCATAGATTACAGTGAACCACTATTAGCCTCGCCATTATTTTGACAGGAAATTATGACTCACTGTTTTGCTATAATCCTCTACATGCAAACATTGTGACATTGTGATGGAGCATCAACTTCATGCAAAAATATGCAACAAAGCATCTTTCATTTGTATTTGAATACATAATGTAATACCTTTGTTTGCCTGTACATAGAGTAAGAGTAATAAACAGCTCTTCTCTAGGTCCCTGGAAGAAGCAAAAAAAATTGCCATGCACTACTTGAAAGGAAACAACCTGTCAAACTACCTTCTAATCTTGTGCCAAATGTTGGTTTCATGATGGTTCAAATGGGGTATATGATTCATGGTGACTTTCGCTTTCCTCAGTAAAGTAGGGGTCCTGACTGTTCTCGGTATCTGGGAATGATTCCTATATCTGAACCTTCAAGAAGAAGTATGTATTCACTTTTCACATCAGACCATGACCTGCATTCACCCCTCAATATGGATTAAGTCCTCAAAGCTCTGGAGTGAGGTTCAAGGCCTATGAGTCTGTTGATTAAGCAGAAAAAAATATGAAGAATAGAAAACTTCTTGGGGCTCCGGCTCCACGTGCGGGATCTGGGCGCCGCCATCTTGGGACCCCGATTCCACGTGCGGGCCCTGGGCGCCGCCATCTTGGGCCAACATGGAAGGCCCTGCCAGCGATTACTCTGCCATTGAGGATGACCTGGAACTCTCGCCACGACTTGCTTCTATCACTCTCGACCAGTCGCGACCACACTCTCTCGCCAAGACTACGAGAACGATCCAGCTCAACGGACACAAGACGAAATGCCTACTGGACTCCGGGAGCACGGAAAGTTTTGTCCACCCCGACACGGTAAGACGCTGCGCGCTCCCCATCCACTCAGTTAAGCATAAAATCGAATTGGCCTCGGGTTCGCACTCCGTCCAAATCACCGGGTGCTGCATAGCGGACCACACGGTCCAGGGGAGGGTTTTCAAAAACTTCAAACTCCTCATTCTCCCCGTCTATGCGCTCCGACACTCTTGGGCATGGATTTCCAGTGCAACCTGGAGAGCTTAACCTTCCAATTCGGCGGCCCTATTCCCCCCCTTACTGTCTGCAGCCTTGCGTCCCTCAAAGTGGACGCACCTTCCTTGTTTGCTAATCTCACCCCAGATTGTAAACCTGTCGCCACTCGGAGCAGACAATACAGTGCCCAGGACCGGACCTTCATCGGGTCCGAGGTTCAGAGGCTCCTTAAGGAAGGAGTTATCGAGGCCAGCAACAGTCCCTGGCGAGCCCAAGTGCTGGTAGTTCGGACTGGGGAGAAAAACCGGATGGTCATTGATTACAGTCAGACCATCAACAGGTTTACGCAGCTGGACGCGTACCCTCTCCCCTGTATTTCCGACCTGGTTAACAAGATCGCGAAATACAAAGTCTTTTCCACGGCGGACCTTCCACGCGAGTGACCGCAAGTACACCGCGTTTGAGGCAGATGGGCGCCTTTACCACTTCCTCAGGGTTCCATTCGGTGTTACTAATGGGGTCACGGTCTTCCAACGGGCGATGGACCGAATGGTCGACAAGCATGGGTTACGGGCTACCTTCCCGTACCTCGATAACATCACCATCTGCGGCCACGACCAGCAGGACCATGACATCAACCTTCAAAAATTCCTCCGAACCACGAAACTCCTTAATTTAACCTACAATAAGGATAAGTGCGTGTTTAGCACCAGCCGTCTAGCCATCCTCAGCTACGTAGTGCATAACGGAGTGATAGGCCCCGATCCCGAACGCATGCGCCCCCTGATGGAAGTCCCTCTCCCCAACTCCCTCAAAGCCCTCAAATGCTGCCTGGGCTTCTTCTCCTATTACGCCCAGTGGGTCCCCAACTACGCCGACAAAGCCCGCCCCCTCATCCAGTCCACCTCCTTTCCCCTGTCGATGGAGGCCCGCCAGGCCTTTAGCCACATCAAAGCGAATATCGCAAAGGCCATGATGTATGCTATCAACGAGTCTCCCATTCCAGGTCGAGAGCGACGTGTCTGACGTAGCTCTGGCGGCCACCCTGAACCAAGCGGGCAGACCCGTGGCCTTCTTTTCATGAACCCTCCACGCTTCCGAAATCTGCCATTCCTCGGTGGAAAAGGAGGCACAGGCCATAGTCGAAGCTGTGCGACATTGGAGGCACTATCTGGCCAGCAGGAGGTTTACCCTCCTCACAGACCAACGGTCAGTAGCTTTCATGTTCGATAATGCACAGAGGGGCAAGATCAAGAACGACAAGATCTTGCGGTGGCGGATCGAGTTGTCCATGCACAACTACGATATCTTGTATCGTCCTGGGAAGCTCAACAAGCCTCCCGATGCCCTATCCCGCGGTACCTGCGCCAGCGTGCAGATTGACCGCCTCCGCTCCCTCCACACGGACCTCTGCCATCCAGGGGTCACCCGTTTTTACCATTTTATTAAGACCCGCAACCTGCCCTACTCCATTGAGGAAGTCCACGCCAACCCGCAGTATGCGTACGTGGAGTATCCCGACGGTCGGCAGGATACGGCCTCGCTTTGGGTCCTGGCACCCGCCGGTGTGCGGCCTTCTCCTCTTCCATCAACACCCCCCCCGCCCCAACCCCAATTCCCCCCAGCACCCCCGCGCCTCCACAATCCAGCGCATATACCCCCCCTTCCCCGATTACAGCGTCTCCACCACTGGCCTGGGGTACAGAGACATATCTACGACCGACGCTCCCGGAGGCAAGGACGACCATCGGCCCGACATCACCGACTCCACTGCAACGGTCCACCAGAACATCACGGGCACCCGACAGGCTGATCGTGACCATCTGATGCAACCATGGGACTTTATTGGACTCTATTGTATTTTTTTTTGCATCCCAATGTAGTATGTAGTATGTAGTATTGTTTATTTTGCCACGAGCCAGTAGACAGCCCATATCTTTGTTTAACTCTACTCATATCACCAGTCCTCGAACCCCCACCCCTCTCTTCCCCTCACAACCCCCCCCCCCGCCTTCTTTCTCCACAAGGGGTGAATGTGGTGATATGAGTGGGAGCACTGCCATTGGTGCAGAGTATTGGTTTACCATTGGCTCTGGCTGGTCATGTGCCTCTCGTCTGATTGGCTGGGACTAGTCATGTGACTGCTCACCAATTGGTCGAGAGGCAAGTATCAGTACCCAGGTTTCCCAGCCGTTGGCCTTTCTCTGTAGTCGACCACCAGGCTAACAACTAGCTGATTAAAGCCACAGTTTGGATCTTCATCGTGTCTCGAGTCCAATTGATGGTACATCATGGGACAAAGAGGAAAAGGAAAAAGGGGGGAGGGAGCAGGTAGGGGCGAACAAGGGGGAGGGGTGAAGGCACGCAAAGAAAATGAGACGGACAAAGAACAATACCAAAGTGGACCAGTCTGAGGGCACAGCAGACCACCACAAAGTGGGCGACCCTGCAGAGGGTGTCCAGCTGTGCATGACGAGTGTGGTCGAGGCATCGGAACCACACTTTCAGCAGTCTGATACACAATGACAGCCCTGGTGGCCACATGGGCTTTGTTATATTGGGTCTCCACATCAGTCTCAGCTTCCTTAGGCCTCCTTCGTCCAGCATCATTAGCCAGGACCTAACTTTATCCCCTCACTCTGGAGTGTCCCTCGAAGATGCCGGGGATCTCCGACTGGCCCAAGATGTGGTTGTCGTGCAGACTCCCTGAGAACTGTGCACACACGTTCATGATCTTGAGATAGTTGTTGCACGCAATTTGGATGTTCAGGGGGTGGTACCCTTTCCTGTTAATGAAGGGTGTCCCCGGCAATATCCTTGGCATCTATTACCCCCTGGGGCATCTCAGCAATGGCGGAGAAACTTTCTGCCTGGGCATCTTGTGGGCTTGGTCCAAGTCAAAGTTTGTATAGTCAGCTGCCCAGGCAAACAGGGAATCCATGACAACATGGCTGCACTTGTGGGCCATTGGCAGGAAGATGCTACACATGTCCTCACTCGAGTCTGGAATGAGGCATAGAAGTTTAGGGTTGCGGTGACCTTAGTGGCCACCGGCTGGTCCTGGTATCCTCCTCGCCCACGTGTTGCAAGATCTGCAAGGACATGGCACAGGAGCTGCACCATCTCGTTGTTGAGGTGGAGCCTCCTGCAACACATACTGTCCGACATCAGGTTGAAAGACCAGCGACTCCTCTACACCTTAGGCCGCCACCGGCCTCCCACTCTGGGTCCCTCCCTGGCCTGATGGGCGGCCAGGTGCTCAGGCTGTGGGGCGGGGCCCTGCACATGGGTCCCCTCCTCAGGCCTCCGTTGACGCTGCTGCCACCAGCAGCACCATGGGGGCAGCTTCCATGGGGTCCATAATATCATCCATACTATGATATCTGTAAGGAATTGGAGAGGGTGAGGGACTTACAATCAGCTATGGCTTCCACCCCAGACCCTTGAGTCCTCCAGTCTTTCCCCTCCCTCACATCCCCTGTCATCCTTCACGGTGCCATCCAACATGCCCTGCACAAGCACCTGGCCGCAGCAGGGGCCCCTGGGCAACGGACCCCAGACCCTGCACCCCAGACACCCGCTGGAAATGTTACCTGGACCGCGTGCTGGTTCCTTCCCAATGTACACATCCATCCTTCGTTGCGAGGATGTCCCCAATACTGTGGCCCCTCAAGCTATAAACTTCTGGCGACAGGCTAGTGACATGTTCCAGGAAAAACTAACTATGGAAATGGATGCCAGTCTGCGATGCACCATTTGGTGCGGGAAGAGAAATAAACAGCAATTGCACCACTGTATACATTTTCTGTTAATTTTTTAGATGCAGACAAGTAGATAAAGTTCCGGTTCATGCTGAAAGGCAAGATTCTTTCACATTTATTATGCACATCTATTCCATCAGACAATTCTGCTGAAAGAATCTTTCTGTGAAATTTTCATCAGCAGTGTTATGTAGAATGGAATGAATCCTCGGTCTTCACCGAGAGAGTTGACCCAAGCCAGGGTATTGCTGTGGTTACTGGATATGTGCTGCGAAACTGAGCAAAAGGACAGGTCAACCTGGCTTTCCGCGGCTAATCCTGATGTGTCAATCCCGACTGTGGACGTGTGCACCAAGTGATGACAGAAATTAAACTCACCTGTGATGCCCTCCACAGTTGGATAACCCGACAGTGTTTGCTACCAATGAACGGGCGAGTGACTGCATTCAGGTCGTAGGGAAGCCCAAGGCAATAAGCTGGTCAGTTGGAAATGGAGGGGAGTAAAGTGGAAAAGAAAGATTGTGGACGAAGCAAAATCGAAGAAAGGAAGAAAATTAAATTGCAAGTCCAAGAAGATGGCTGCTGTAACTCAGAGAGGGAGAAATTAGTTCTCGATGCATTTTTTCAGAAATTAAAACTAATTTCTGAAAATTTCAAGAGCTATCGAAACTAGCGGAGATATAAATGCATCCGTGATCTATTTCGCAGAAGTACTGCTTGTCCCTCAGAGCCATTATGAACAGAAAGCTAAGTGCAGACAGAAATGTTGTCAGACAGAGTGAAGGAAAACATGGATATATCATTCAGCCACAAAGGCAGCCAGCCAGAGTTGTAGCAGCGAACACAAAGGCTATTTTCAGCTGCGCATGTGGCTACAAGAGCGTCTGATAGGCAACTGGCTGAGATTACAAAAGAGAGCTGCATAATCAATTGTCCCACTGAATGGGCCGAGTCTGGGGCATTCCCACATCATGCAGAAACATGGCTTCCTGACCACATCCCCTCCAACATTCGTGGGATCATCCATCATGTTTACAGCGGATTGATGTCGTTTTAACATACAGGGGGGGAAAGAAAAAATGCCAGACAGATTTCTCAGACCCAGACAGCCCTCACATGGCTTTGAGCACCCCGTTAAAATAATCCCACACTGTAGTCCAAGTAGATAATGTTTTCTTTGGTGGCCTCTTGGAGGGAGTCTTTTCCTGCTATGTCGGCAGACGTTCTATCAACATGTGCGCAGCAAAATTGAACGGCATTTTCGGTCATTAGATAATGATTGATAATTAATCATCAAAAAGGACATTAAAAAAAAATTCTTTAATTTTACAAATTAGTACCATTGACATGGGGCTTTGTTCCCTCTTCCCATCGAGGAATAATCTAGGAAATTATGACAGGATTTGTTTCTTTTAAAATTCTAATCTGGGAGAAGGTTCTTTTGAATTGAAACATCATGAACACAGTGTGGGGGCAGCACTGTGGCGCAGTGGTTAGCACTGCAGCCTCACGGCGCCGAGGACCCGGGTTTGATCCCGGGTCATTGTCCGTGTGGAGTTTGTACACAGTCCTCGTGTCTGCGTGTGTCTCACCCCCACAACCCAAAAAGGCATGCAGGGTCGGTGAATTGGCCACGTTAAATTGCTTCTTAATTGGAAAACATAATAATTGTGCACTCTAAATTATTTTTAAAATGCACACAGTGAGGTAGATTTTGACTTTGTAGAACAGGTGGTAAGGAATTGGCAACCTGTTATATATCTCCCAATCTGCAAAGGAAATAGAATTGAGAGGTTTGTAAAAATTGATCCTGAGTCCTTGGACGGGTTTCTGCCGTAATCGGCGGGCGGGCAACTCCGGCGGGGAGTGGCATGAACCACTCCGGCGTTGGGCCGCCCCAAAGGTGCGACATCCTCCACACCTTCAGGGGCTAGGCCGGCCCCGGAGTGGTTTGCGCCCCGCTGGCCGGTGGGAAAGGGGCTTGGCGCCATGCCAACCGGTGCCGAAGGGCCTCCGCCGGCCGGCGCAAATTGGCGCATGCGCGGGAGTGCCAGCGTGTGCTAGCGTCATCCCAGCGCATGCGCAGAGGGCTTCATGTTCGCACCGGAAATGGAGGATCGCTACAGCCGCTGGTGCGAAAGAATAGAGTGCCCCCACGGCAGAGGCCCGCCCGCAGATCGGTGGGCCCCGATCGCAGGCCAGGCCACTGTGGGGCCACCTCCCGGGGCCAGATCCACCCGCACCCCGCCCCCCCGCGAACCCCGGAGGCCGCCTGCGCCACCAGGTCCCACCAGTAAGGACCGACTCTAATTGACGCCGGTGGGACCTGCAAAAATATGGACGGCCACTTGGACCATCGCGGGCCGGAGAATGGCCGGGGTGGCCGTTGCCAGTGGCCTGTGAATGGCGCGCCGCAATTCCCGCCCCCGCCAAATCCCGGTGGCGGAAAATTCGGCAACCGGCGGGGGTGGGATTCATGCCGCCCCCCCCGGCGATTCTCCGACCCGGCGGGGTTCAAAGAATCCCGCCCATATCACCATCAAACAAAAGCTAAATGTACCCCGAGACGTTTGAAACATTCACTTACTCTGTTCAACCACACCGGACCTTAAAAATTTCATTTCATTTTCAGTAAAGTACATCTTAAATCAAAGTAAGTTTTTAAAATCCCAGTTTATTGCTGTGATGTATCCATTACTGATCTGCCCTGCAGCGAGATGTGTTTCAGGGAAAGAGAGCGAGAGAGAGAGAGAGAAATCCTCCTCTGCACTCCACCAGAGAGTAGACCTTCCCACAGTGCAGGAATTATAAGGACAGGTCACTGTGAAATTTTTGGGGCCAGGCGATGTGGAGAGAAAATAATTTTTCTCTCTCATCCCGATTAAAAGGGGACTTCCAGAGAAACAGTGAAGCAATTAGAGGATCAAGGAATTGACCAATGATGTGGTTGCATGGAATTGCCAAAGTACATAAGATGGATGCCTTCCACTTCCCCAGGGCAAGGACCATCAGCAAATTCAATTAAATCTTAAAAATGCATTATCCCCAATGCCTGCGCAGCTTAGTCAATAATTCAAAAGACCCAAACGTATATTCCCGTGAGTAATATCTTACTGAGTTCACATTATATGTCAACATTTATCTAAATAATTTGGGCGAGATTCTCCGCAAATGCGGAGAGTCGCAAAGGCTGCCGTGAAACCGGTCGTGTTTCATGGCAGCCTTCACACCTGTTCCCGGGACCCGATGAAAAAATGGGCATAAAGGCCCGGCCGCTCGGCCCATCGGCCGCGGAGAATCGCCGCTCGCCGTAAAAAACGCCGAGCGCCGATTCGTGACGTGGGTCGGGCGGGGGGGAGGGGGGGGGGGGTGGAGAATAGCGGGAGGGCGTGAAAAATATCGGGTGGCCCTCCCGCTATTCTCCCAACCGGCGTGGGGGGCGGAGAATCGCGCCCATAATGTCTGCATGCATTTCCTGCCAATAACCTTGATTCCTGGTGTTACATCTTCGTCACAATTTAGTGCTGTCTTTTGTTACTGTAAATTTCGGTGCCCATATTTCCCATTCAATTGTCCTTCAGTAGAGGAGGAAACCATGCTAGCCCAGAATCCCTAGGGGTTGCAGTAGAGACAGATTCTGTGCTGGTCCTTGAGGCTCCTGAGCCACAACCATTACTCGTTCTTCCTTACCCATGCAGTGGGGGCTGGTTTAGCATAGGGCTAAATTGCTGGCTATTAAAGCAGATCAAGGCAAGCCAGCAGCACGGTTCAATTCCCGTACCAGCTCCCCGAACAGGCGCCGGAATGTGGCGACTAGGGGCTTTACACAGGAACTTCATTTGAAGCCGACTTGTGACAATAAGCGATTTTATTTCATTTCATTTCAGTGTCACCTGTTTGTGCCCATAAGGTTACTGTCTGAGTCCTCTAGGATGTGAGTAGCCATACTGGTACTTGTGATAGGAGGTCAGAATGGTGCCATGTGCTGTAGGGTTCTTGGTTGCTTAGCCACACTGGGTGAAAACAGTCTTCTTCCTGGCATGTAAAGAAGGAAAGACAAGAAAAGTCTCAAAATCCTGCCCCAGTTTAGCACCATTCGGCAACTTTTCAGTGACTGCACTGTACGTGATAGTCTTTAGATTGAGGATATGACTAGGAAGCTCAACAGGGAGAAAAGGCGCAGCACTAAGCCTAAAAGAGGTAGGCCTGAATTCAGGAGGGTAACATCTAGGCTCATCTTCTCTCACTGTCAAAACATTAGCATGGTATGATGCTCAGGGTGTCCTCCGCAAATGGATTGAAGGGCTTTGCAATGCCTGTGACCTTTTCCAGTTTTGATCTACTCCCTTGCCACCTTGTCCAAAAGCACAGAAGTAGCCTTGAGATTTTTCAAGTTTATATTACATAGATTGTTGCCAATGCTCGAACCTCAGTGTTTTTTGTGTGGGATATAACTGATGTATTTCTTCTATTCTGCTAAAACAATCATGCGAGGTAAGTATTCACTGCTCTGTTTCTTTCATGCCAACGCTGCACAGGATAAACTTCACTCAAAGATCGTCGTGGCTTAATTCAAAGTGATTTACAGGCTCTCACGATGCACTTTGTAGCATGTCAACTTGAGGCAAGTACTTGGAATTCCAAACTGCACTTTAAAATGATCATAGTTGTTTTCAGAATACCAAGCATTTTCTCACATTTCTTAGGGTTCCCCGGGGTCTGTCAAAATATCTGCTATTTGTTCGCAAAACCAAAGTACGTGGCACGTCGGGGAGGTGCACTTTATTTCCTCCAAAGTAGTGCCCTCTTGTCCTTCCTCCATCAATGCCGCACCTTCTCCCCGTGCTTCTTCAATACAATTAAACATTTTGGTCTTGATATTATAATGCATGATTCACACCTGCTACAGAAACCGGCAGTACTGGGGTTAGTGACTGAACCTTAATCCTCCTGGAAACATTTAGTGACTTACGGTTAATCCCCAAATAGCACCTCCATCGATTTCTAGACCGTTGTGGAGTACCTTTATCCAATTTCTGGTTTGTGTTACATTGGTGACACGTATTAGTGTGGATTACAACTGTAAGTCTACTGCTTATGCCTATTATGGCCCCACTGAATTATTAGCAGGAATGACTTTTTCAACGCAAATTGACCAAGAATTGCTATGATTTTAAAAGTATAACAGCTGAAATTTTCCAGTCATTCCTGCAGGTGGGATCATCCGGCCCTGCGTATGGCTTCCCCACCCCCCCCCCCCCCCCCCACCCCGCCCCTCCCTCCCCCCACCACCATGGCAGTGTGTTCCCTGGTGGCAGAGGGTGTGGGGACCCAAAACCCCGCAGACATCGGCAGGACCGGAAAATCCCACCTCCAGCCATTGGCAAGTCGTCATCACCGTTGGAAAATACACTCGGGGAGGGAGAGGGGAGGGGGGGGGGGGGGGGGGGGGGGTTGTGCGGTTGTGGAACATCTCACCCAATTGCTGAAATTCTTGGCCATTCACTGGCGTTGGGAACCTCTGGTCCCGCTGGCAATGCACCCACGCCCACCGGTTTGCCAGCTGCCTGGGGTGGTTTCAATGGGAACTCCCTTTGTGAGCGGAGAATCTCGCCGCCAACCAACGATGCGCCGCCTCGCGCTGCTGAGAAGCACACGGGCTGGGGAGGCCGGAGAATCCGGCCCAATATTCCTGATTCCATAACAAGCATGACCCCATGTTGAGCCACGAACTTGGGGAGAAAAGCTGATAATTTAGCCATATTTCGGTACTCAATCCGCATGCAGATGCCACACTTTTTTTTGGAAGGGAAAATGAATTACATTCCAGCATTCGTGGTCACTTGCAGTCACTCCTTGAACCTAAGGGGCTGAACCTGGAGGCCTCCTGACCAGCAGATATGGGACAAAAGCATCCCGGCTATACAGTTAGTGACCTATCACTCTATCCCCGCCATTGCACATCACCCAACTTTAATGCTGGGTATACTATTGGTCATTCAAACGCTTCCCTGAGTCGGGTTTCAGCGCCCATTTAAAATGCGAATCCACGTCATAAGATGCACACTTGGTCCCTGTTGCCAATTTCTGAGAATAATTAGGTGAATCACGCATCAGATAAACTCCATCCAGCATCAACTCCATCCAGCAGAAAGAGATTTGCATTCATACAGGACTATTCAAGACTATCGGTCATCTCAAGCACTTTGCAACTAATTAATCTGAAGTACAGTTACTGTTATAACATAGGAGAGCTGGCAGCCAAATTGGACATCGCAAGCTTCCATAAACAGCAATGTAACAATGACCAAATAGTCTGTTTTCTATCGTGTTGATTGAGGGACGAATATTGGCCAGGACACCACAGATAACTCCCCTGCTCTTTTTCATACTAATGCAAAGGGATCTTTTTCATCCAGTTGAACAGGCAGATAGGACGCTCGGTTTAATACCTCATCCAAAAGATGGCACCTCTGGCAGAGCAGCTCTCTCTCAGTACTGCACGGGAGTGTCAGTTTTTGTGTGCAGTCAGAGTTGAGCTCAGAAGAGACAGGAGCCCAGGACTGATATACAAGAGGACCTTATCAGAAAGGTGTTTGATATCGTGGAACTATTGACCCTCCTGGCCCCACAAAATAAACAGCCTGTCCAGGGTCATAAATGTAAAATAGTCATTAATAAATCAAATAATGAATTCAGAAGAAACTTATTTACCCAAAGAATGTGGAATTCACTGCTGCATGGGGTGATTGGGGAGATTAGCACAGATGTAATTCAGGGTAAGTTTGATAAGCATGCAAAGGAGAAAAGAATGATGTGATGCTGTAATGGATTGTGTTCTTAATCTCGACTTTCCTGATTCCCAAACTGAGGCTACAAGTCACTGCATGCCCTGGGAGTTTTCATTCACGTAAGGGCTGGGAACGGGCTGTGCATGTGAAGTTCAGAGTTTTGGAGATCTTGAGGCTGAGGATATGTTCCTTCCATGTGCACCTGTGTGGGGAATAACGGTGCGAGATCCCAAACACGGGTCCCAGGACTGGGGCACCAGACCAGAGAAGAGTCCTGGGTCCTGGACAGGAGACAGGGCAAGGTCCCGGGGGGAGGGGGGGGGGGAGTGCGAGAGAGAACCAGGGAAGGAGCCACCAGGTGGAGGAGAACAACAGTAGGAACCATTGGGGAGAGGAATAAAGAGAGAGTCTTTAAGCAGTAAAAGTGCTACAGTTGGCAGGCTTCAAGTAGCGAGACCGCGGGAGGAATTTTGTACAGTGGAGAGGCAGCGGAACTTTGGTGACCTCGCGCTGAGGGTCATTGAGTCAAAGGTAATCTTTTGGAGCAGTGGTATCCTGCTTTCTGTGGCTGAAGAGCTGAACTTGTGCTGGATTAAAACTCGGAATCAAGGGGAAGGTAATTGCAGGAGAAAAGATTGAAACTCTGGGGGGTGAGCAGTCATTGAGGCAGTCCAAGTTGGAGTGACTTGGAGAGAATTCAAAGGTTAGACCCTCAAAGGTGAAGGCTGGAAATCCCTGGTCGGGGGGGGGAGGCAGTATTTTAACAAGATTGTGTGACTCACATTGGATACTGATGTCTGGGTGGGTTGCTGTGAAATCCATGGAATTTGTCTTGGTTGTGCAGGGTGTGTGTGTGTGTATTCAACCACATTTTGCCTGTTAATTTACTTGTACCTCATAATAATTCTGAATGTTAGAATATAAGGTCGTGTAAATTGTATTACTTTTCCGACTTTGTATGTCAAAGTTTATTTTCTTTCTTCAAAACACAAGGAATTTAGTGGCTTAATCCTCCAAGAAAGAACTTGGGATCTCAAACATATTCAATTTTAAGTAAAAGGTTACTGGTCCCCAAGCAGATCGTAGCAAACATTTGGGGGTATGGTTCAGGTTGGTGACAGTTGAAATGAGATGTAAATGAGTGTGAGGAGGCTTAGGTGGAACAAAAACACTGGCTTGGATCTGTTGATTCCAATGACCTGTTTTGTGCTGTCGACTTTACGTACTCCATATAACAACCCCCCTCCCCACAGTCTTATCCTAACAGCTGGTACCAGTGTCACTGAGGCATTCTTGAATCGCAAGATTCCCACTTCAGGGCTTGAGTACAAAAAACACGACTCACACTCCGTGCAGTAACGAGGGAGGCTGCACTGTCGAAAGTGCCATGTTTTGTAATGAAACCGTGACACTCTTAGCAAGATCTTATACTCCCCGTGGGAAGTTGTACTCATTGCGGGAAGTGGCACTCACTGTGGGGTGTGGCACTCACTGTGGGGTGTGGCACTCACTGCGGGAAGTGGCACTCAGTGTGGGGTGTGGCACTCACTGTGGGGTGTGGCACTCACTGCGGGAAGTGGCACTCACTGTTGGGTGTGGCACTCACTGTGGGGTGTGGCACTCACTGTGGGGTGTGGCACTCACTGCGGGAAGTGGCACTCAGTGTGGGGTGTGGCACTCACTGTGGGGTGTGGCACTCACTGCGGGAAGCGGCACTCACTGTGAGAAGTGGCACTCAGTGTGGGAAGTGGCACTCACTGTGGGAAGTGGCAATCACTGTGGGAAGTGGCACTCACTGTGGGGTGTGGCACTCACTGTGGGAAGTGGCACTCACTGTGGGGTGTGGCACTCACTGTGGGACGTGGCACTCACTGTGGGGTGTGGCACTCACTGTGGGAAGTGGCACTCACTGTGGGAAGTGGCACTCACTGTGGGAAGTGGCACTCACTGTGTGGTGTGGCACTCACTGTGGGGTGTGGCACTCACTGTGGGAAGTGGCACTCACTGTGGGGTGTGGCACTCACTGTGGGAAGTGGCAATCACTGTGGGAAGTGGCACTCACTGTGGGGTGTGGCACTCACTGTGGGAAGTGGCACTCACTGTGGGGTATGGCACTCACTGTGGGACGTGGCACTCACTGTGGGGTGTGGCACTCACTGTGGGAAGTGGCACTCACTGTGGGGTGTGGCACTCACTGTGGGGTGTGGCACTCACTGTGGGAAGTGGCACTCACTGTGGGGTATGGCACTCACTGTGGGACGTGGCACTCACTGTGGGGTGTGGCACTCACTGTGGGAAGTGGCACTCACTGTGGGAAGTGGCACTCACTGTGGGGTGTGGCACTCACTGTGGGAAGTGGCACTCACTGTTGGGTGTGGCACTCACTGTGGGAAGTGGCACTCACGGTGGGGTGTGGCACTCACTGTGGGACGTGGCACTCACTGTGGGGTGTGGCACTCACTGTGGGAAGTGGCACTCACTGTGGGAAGTGGCACTCATTGTTGGGTGTGGCACTCACTGTGGGAAGTGGCACTCACTGTGGGGTGTGGCACTCACTGTGGGGTGTAGCACTCACTGTGGGAAGTAGCACTCACTGTGGGAAGTGGAACTCAGTGTGGGGTGTGGCACTCACTGTGGGAAGTGGCACTCACTGTTGGGTGTGGCTCTCACTGTGGGAAGTGGCACTGACTGTGGGGTGTGGCACTCACTGTGGGAAGTGGCACTCACTGTTGGGTGTGGCACTCACTGTGGGAAGTGGCACTCACTGTGGGAAGTGGCACTCAGTGTGGGGTGTGGCACTCACTGTGGGAAGTGGCACTCACTGTTGGGTGTGGCACTCACTGTGGGAAGTGGCACTCACTGTGGGGTGTGGCACTCACTGTGGGGAGTGGCACTTACTGTGGAATGTGCTACTCTCATTTTCCGGGTGGTACTTAGTGTCGGGTAGTGCTCACAATAAACATAATTTTAGAAATTGTGGGTTGCAGTTCCTGATTGTGTATCCGATAGAACCTTTTGATAAGGTATTTTCTGAGCATTCAGAAGTTATCACCTATTTTTCTTTTTAAAGCAGCACGGTAGCATGGTGGTTAGCATAAATGCTTTACAGCTCCAGGGTCCCAGGTTCGATTCCCGGCTGGGTCACTGTCTGTGCGGAGTCTATACGTCCTCCCCGTGTGTGCGTGGGTTTCCTCCGGGTGCTCCGGTTTCCTCCCAGAGTCCAAAGATGTGCGGGTTAGGTGGATTGGCCATGCTAAATTGCCCGTAGTGTCCTACAAATTAAGGTTAAGGGGGGGGGGGTTGTTGGGTTACGGGTATAGGGTGGTGGATACGTGAGTTTGAGTAGGGTGATCATTGCTCGGCACAACATCGAGGGCCGAAGGGCCTGTTCTGTGCTGTACTGTTCTATGTTCTATGTTCTATGTAATACCCAATTATTTTCTTTTTCCAATTAAGGGGCAATTTAGCGTGGCCAATCCACCTACCCTGCACATCTTTGGGTTGTGGGGGTGAAAACCCCACAGACACAGGGAGAATGTGTAAACTCCACACGGACAGTGACCCAGGGCTGCGATTTGAACCCAGGTCCTCAGCGCCGTAGGCTGCAGTGCTAACCACTGTGCCACGTGCCGCCAGTTATCACCTATTCGCATAAGTAATTAACTTTAAACAAATGAATGAAAATCAGCTGCTGTCATTTGCATGGAAGATATTTCAAAATACTAACTCAATTCTTCAGGATTTCAATTGCGGTCAATGGACTGTAAACAATTATTTGAATAGAGTAATACAAACTGTTTCGTCAGAACAGAGCAATGTTTTTTTTTTGTCTGCAAGCTACTAGCTGGATTTCCAAACGCTGGTCGAGTTGGGATCCATTGCGAGTTTGATTAGAAAATCTCAGTCCTGGATGTCACCTCAGAATCCTGAAGCCTCCAGGACATTTTGAAAATTTTGGGTGAGATATCACAACCTGTCCAGGAGGATCTAAAAGATCCTACACAGCATCCTTTTGAAGAAGAGCAAGGTGTCCAGGCCCAATTTTTATTCCTGAATCGACATCACATCAAACAGATGGTGTGTGCAGTGATATGCCTGTGCAGTTTTGCATATAGTTGTCTATCAGAGTACATAGTTATCGATGAGACCTCCAGCCAGTTGGTGGCGATAGAGATCTGCCATGTGACTCGGAATATCCGGCAGTTGGTAGTAAGTCGTTTCAGAGTCGCACTAGAAGTAGCTCAGGAGAATTCACTGAATTTATTTATTTTGTTACCGTTTGTATTCCAGTTCATTAGTTATCATTCCACATGCTCACCTTGTTAATAAAATGATCTTGTGAGTCAAAGAACTAGATGTTCTGTGTGCATCTGTGCTACGGCCACAACATAGAACACGACAATGTGGTCGTTATCATGTTGATGTTTGTGGATTCTTGCCCTGTGCAGAAATTGGCAGCTGCGTTTCCTACAGCGCAAACGTCCAAAAAGTGTACACCGTAGGGTGCAATGTGCTTTGAGGCATTTGGTGGTCGTAAAAGGTGCCGTATGAATACAAGTCTTTCTAGCTTTAAAAACCAATGAACTGCCTCGGACCTTGCAAGTCTCATTCTCTCTGAATTGGCTAGCCAGCTGGCTTACTCTCTCTCCTGGTTGGCTGCCAAACGTTAAAATCTACCCCTCTGTCTCAAAAATATTGTAATGAAGAGAGATGTTCTCAGGGAATTAGGTGTCAGTTGCGGGGTTTTTTCATTCCCTGTTATGTATCCTTGCTGCATTTTTTTGGAGCGTCGGAATATGCAAAGGGTTAAATGCTTGTTTATTGGTGAAGAAAGCGCTTGCATTTATATAGCGTCTTTCCTGACCTCAGGAGGTCCCCTCAGCACTTCACAGACAGTGAAGTACTTCTGAAGTGTAATACAGAGTTTAGCAATCATTCAGACACGAACATCAACTAACCAAACACTTTTTTTAAAATGGAGCATTTTGATGTTAATTTTTTGGTCAGGCAACTATAGCTCCAGTTTTCCATTTAAAAAAAAAAGCCTTTTGACAACAGCACAGTTTTCTGCTGGCAGTTGGCAGAAGCTATTTCTGACACACTGCCCACCATTGAAAAGTGGAGCTCGAAACACGGGCCATTGAGAAATTCTGCAGATTTCTGTGAAAAGAATTACCTTTTCTAATTCATAATGACTTTTGAAAAGCGGGTCACATGGGTCACCATCAGTGCTCGCACTGTAATCTTGCTTGTGGTAAGCTAATTGCCCTGCTCCATCGTGTTCATTCAGTGCTGAGACCTTTCCCAGGCTCCAGGCTGCACGGTTTCAATATATGCTGCCAGTCTATCAGCTGTTAGTAGGCCTTGGAAAACAGCTGCCATCAACTGCACACATCCGGCCTCCGCAGAGAGGCATAATGGCCCGTTTGATGCCAGCAAACCCCAGGATGCTAAGAAATTCCTTCAAGTTTACAATTAAATTCGAGGAAAAGTTACCTTATATCACTGCACACAAATGAATCACAATCCCCCCGCGGTGGAATCGTTTCTGTTTTACTTTCACATACATTTAGACACTGGCTATTTATCTCTGAGCCCTTGCTGATCGTGACTCTTGGCGAGCAGCCCAATATTCTTGTGATTAGTTTCTAAACAGGATGTCCTTGCAAATTGGGGAAAAAAAAACAAGCGAGCGCAGCAAAACTTCCTCCCAATGGGAGAGGGCTGGATATTGGCATGCAGGATGAGTGTAAGTGTACAGGCGTCAAACCCAACTGCAGCAAATTGAGTCTGACAAATGTGAAAGGTGCCGGGAGAGCTGCTGATAGGCCCGATAGTGGTGAAGAGGTATTTGCAGGGTTAAGTGGTGACACGGGAAGTTTTTAAATTGAAGCACAGAGAGTTCTCTATCCCGGGATTGATGGTTAATTACTTTTAGGAACTTCGGCGAGGAGCTAATCAGTGCAGAACTACTTAGTTAGCACAGTAGAGGTTTGTTTTGAAGAAAGGTCAATTATATTTTCTGTTAGGGTCATGAACTAGGCTGAGCATAAAGAATGAAGAAACCTGAATTGAGCCATTTTACGTTAGCTAGGAATGCATTGCCTTTCCCCCAGTTTTTGAGAAGGGATGGCCTGTTCTTTCACACCATTAACAGAAAATGGCAGCGCAAATATACCGTCACTGTGATCTAAAGTCAGTTCTCTTTCTATCAGGAATGGTGGCACGGAACCACCTGTTGTTGAAAATGTACTATCAAAGGCAATAGCTTTCAAAACGTTTTTCTTTAAAGCGGTGGTTAATGTAGCGTTGATAAGCATCAAGAGGACATAGAACAGCTCGGGCAGTCACATGGCAGCCGCAGTTCAACCCAGCAAAATGTGAGGAGATTCATTTTGGGCGGAAGAATGAGGGGAAAACACCAGATAAATAAGACAACATTGAAGGGAGTTGCAAGAGTGTTTATTTATTTATTTAAAAAAATCTATTTATTGCCATTTTCAACATTATGTACATTGATGTCTGTGTATATTTATTGTATAGTGTAACGCAAATAAGGCTTTTATCTTACTTTGCTTTATTTACAGACTGCGCCATCTAGCTTGGCATGGCCTCCGCCCCCTCCACCCCCCTCCCCAGCCCCCCTTACCCTAACCCCTCCCCACCCACCCCCTTGCTGTCCTCCCTGGTCGATACGGGTTTTTTTTCCCGGTGGAATGGGTGGGACGGGGGGGGTGGGACAGGGGGGGGGAGGGGTGGGGGGGGGGGGATGGGGGGGGGATGGGGGGGATGGGGGGGGATGGGGGGATGGGGGGGGATGGGGGGGGTTCCCCCCTTCCCCATGTTGTCTCTCTTTGACGACCCTCCGATGGCGTATATGATCTTCTCCAGATGGAGAGATTCTGAAATGTCAGCGAGCCAGTCTGCAGCTGTTGTTGGTGCGATTGATCGCCAGCCGAGCAGGATTCTCCGGCGTGTTATTAGGGAAGCAAAATCTAGGGCGTCAGTCCCCTTCCCCATGTGTAGCTCTGTCTGCTCTGATACACCAAAGATTTCTACATTTGGCCGTGGCTTCACCCTCACCCACACAACCTTGGACATTGCCTCGGAGAAGGCTGCCCAGAACCCATAAAGTTTGGGACAAGCCCATAACATGCGGGTATGGTTGCCCTCTGGCACCATCCACATTTATCCTCCACTTCTGGGAAGAACCTGCTCATTCGGGTTATGGTCAGGTGTGCTCTGTGCACCACTTTAAACTGCATGAGGCTGAGCCTTGCGCAGGAGGAGGTGGAGTTGGCCCTGCTCTGTGCTTTGCTCCAGAGTCCCCACCCTACTTCTGTCCCCTATCTGTCCTCCCATTTTCGTCTGGTCTCCGTCCAGTGGTGTTCGATCTGTCCAGTAGCTGTCCATATATCTTCCCACAGCGTCCACCCCTCCTTACTTTCTGTGGTCACCAGCTCCTCTAATAGTGTAGTCTCTGGGACCCTGGGGTATGCAAGAGTGTTTATGCACACAACTTTCACAATGACAGGACAGATACAAATCAGTTATGGAAGTATATGGGATCCTAAGCTTTATATATAGTGGTGTTGAGTACAAGCACCATTGCTAAACCAATACCAAATATAATTTGGTCTCAGCTTGAGTATTGTGTCCAATTTTGGGCTAAACGCTTCAGAGAGGGCATGCAAGCTTGGGAGAGGGCACAGAAGAAATTGACTAGAGTGTTTCCTGGGGTGAACGACTTAGTTACGGTGGATAAGCTGGAGAAGCTGATGTGACCTCCTCCGAGGAGAGCGGGTTATGTGGAGGTTTGATTGACATGACTGAAATCATGAAGGGCTTGGATAGAATAAGTAATGAGAAAACTGCGTCAAGTGGCTGAAGGGTCAGGGGTCGAAGGACACAGATCGAAAGTAGTTGACAAAAGAACTAGAAGTGTCATTGGGGAAAAGTCTTTTTCACAGCCAGTGATTAGGATCTGAAACGCTCCGCCTTCTGGGGTGGTGGAAACTAATTCAATGGTAGCTTTCAAGAGGGAACTGAATAAATACTTGAAGGAGAAAACACCATAGGGAAATGGGGAGAAAGTGTGGCAATGGAAGTAACTGAATTGCTCCTCAAGAAGCCAGCAGTATGTCAGGACTGATTGGCTTCCTTCTGTACTTATTATTCCAAACTTCTATTCATTATCATAGCACGTTTAACAAGTTCAGCATGCTATAAATCACGGACAGATAATGAAGTGTTTTTTCCGTAAATTACCATTGCACTGTAGTCAATTAGCTCACAGCAAACTCCCGCCATTGGCAATTAGATAATAAACATTGACCAGAACACTGAAGAGAAGTCCTTGTTCTTTGTCAAAATAGGATAATGCAATCTTTTACATCTGAAAAGCAGACTTGGGTTTAATGTCTTTTTTCTTTCTTTTCTTTACAGTGTGGTGAAACGCAAATGATGATCTCGTTGAAGGATTTGTTCCATTGGCAGGACACGTTGGCTGCTTTTTCCCTTTGATATCCTGAAAGGGGAGAGGAAGGTAAATGCGCTTGTTGGTAGCATCATGCTGGAGGTAGTGGAAGTGACATCGGAACACCTGTTGACTGTGGAGGCTGGGTGGGTGGAAGGTGAGAATAAGGGGAACACTACAAGGTTCTACAAGGGAGGAGAAGGAGTGGGAATAGGAGTGTGGAAATGGATTCCACACATTTGAGGCCAGAATCATCAACCGTGATACACTCTTTAATGATGCCAGACAGCGGTGCCGGCACAGTGCTGTATAGTCGCGAGGGAGTTGCCTTGCGAGTCTTTAACAATTATCTGGACCTCATGAAGTTCATGGGCAAGGAAACTTCCTGCTGATCACCACGTACTGTTCATCATCAGCTGATGAATCAGTTGTCCTCCATGTTGAACAACACTTTCAGGAAGCACTGAGGGTGGCAAGGGTTCAAAATACAGTTTGGGTGGCAGACTTTAATGTCCATCACCAAGAGTAGCTCAGTAGTACCACCACAGACCGAGCTGGCTGAGTTCTAAAGGACATAGCTGCAAGTCTGGGACTGCAGCAGGTGGTGAGGGAACCAAGAAGAGGGAAAACATACCTGATCTCATCCTCACCAACCTGCCTGCTGCAGATGTGTCAGTCCATGACAGAATTGGTATAAGTGACCACCGCACAGTCTTTGTGCAAAATCCTGCCTTCACATTGAGCATACCCTCTATTATGTTGTACGGCACTACCGCCGTGCCAAATGGGGTAGACTTCAAACAGATCTCACAACTCAGGACTGGCCATCCATGAGGCGCTGTGAGCCATCAGCAGATTGTATTCAACCACAATCTGCACCTCTGGCCCGGCATATCCTCCACTCTAGCATTACCACCAAGCCAGGGGATCAACCCTGGTTCAATGAAGAATGCAGAAGAGCATGCCAGGAGTAACACTAGGCATACTGAAAAATGAGGGGCGCGATTCTCCCGAGTTCCGAAAAATCGGGAAGCTGGCGTCAAAAACGGGCACGTTTGACGCCAGCCTCCGCCCCCCCCGACCGGGAACCGATTCTGCTCCCCGGTCGGGGCTAGCATCGCGCGGCCGTGAACTCCGATATCGCGGGCTTAACGAATTTCGTTAAGCCCGCTAGCCAGAGTTACCGACGGCTGACGCGTCAGATGACGTCAGCCGCGCATGCGCGGATTGGACGACTCAAACCCGCGTGTGCGCGGATGACGTCATCACGCATATGCGTGAAACCCGTGCATGCACGGGCCGGTATGCCCCTCAGCTGCCCCGCGAATGGATCCAGCGGGGCGGCGGAGGGAGAAAGAGTGCGCGGGGTAAGTACCCGCTGCCCGCGATCGGTGGTACGGCCGTGCCAATCGGTGCCTTGGTTCCCCAGATCGGGACTTTACGGCCGTTTTTACGAACGGTCAGTCCAGGTGTGTTTTATGTTCATGAAAACGGCCGTAAAGGCCTTGGAAATCGGCCCATCGGCCAGGGGAGAATCGCTGTTCGCCGTAAAAAAACGGCGAGCAGCAATTCGTGTCGGGGGGCGGCCGTGGGTGGGGGAGAATAGCGGGAGGGCGTCGGACCAGCGTGTCCGTAAAAATTTACGCCGCCCACTATTCTCCGATTTTCCGTAAGTCCGGAGAATTGCGCCCGAGGTGTCAACCTGGCGAAGCTACAACACAGGACTACTTGTGTGCCAAACAGCATAAGCAACAAGTAATAGACAGAGCTAAGCAATTCCACAATGAATGCATCAGATCTAAGCTCCGAAATCCTGCCACAACCAGCCGTGAATAATGGTGGACAATTAAACAACTCACTGAAGGAGGATGTTCCACAAACATTCCCATCCTCAATGATGGAGGAGTCCAGCACATATGAGCGAAAGACAAGGCTGAAACAGTCGCAACAATCTTCAGCCAGAAGTGCCGAGCGGATAATCCATCTCTGTCTCTTGTGGAGGTCCGCAGCATCACAGATGTCAGTCTTCAGCCAATACGATTCACTCCACGTGATATCAGGAAACAGCTGAAGGCGCTGGGTATTGTAAATGCTATAGGCCCTGACAATATGAAAATGAAATGAAAATCACTTATTGTCACAAGTAGGCTTCAAATGAAGTGACTGCGAAAAGCCCCGAGTCGCCACATTCCGGCGCCTGTTCGGGGAGGCTGGTACGGGAATTGAACCGTGCTGCTGGCCTGCCTTGGTCTGCTTTCAAAGCCAGCAATTTAGCCCTGTGCTAAACCAGCCGCTGTTCTGGCAATAGTACTGAAGACTTGTGCTCCAAAACTTGCCGCACCCCTAGCCAAGCTGCCCCAGCGCAGCTACATCACTGGCATCTTCCCGGCAAAGTGAAAAATTGCCCAGGTGTGTCCTATACACAAGAAACAGGACAAATCCATTTTAGGGCCTTTCAGAGTTGGTGGAGATGCAATCACTGCTGACTCTCAGGTTGGAAGTTGCTGAGCACTCCCCACCCTGAAGATTGAGGCCTATATTTTGGAGCTGTGTCCGTAAATTCACATGAAATGAAGGGATTTCATGCTCCCTGCTGAAGTTTGTCTGGCAATCAGCCTGGTAGTTTGATTATGGGAAATTAAAGGGATTGATTTACTCAGAAGGTGGTGTAAGTTGTTTATACTTGGAGACAATGGCAGAAGCCTTTGTGATAACAGTGGATAGACTGTGAGTCTCCAATGTACCAGAAAAGTGTTGAGAATGTCAGGTTGTAAACAGTTGTGCTTTCATCCCAAGAAGTTCTTATTTGTATATGAGACAGCACAATGGAAATCGGAGGAATTGGTATTTTAACTGGAAGTGGCGATGTTGCGATACAGCAAATGATGTGAAAGGATACAGCATTCTGTTTGTAAGGTTTTTTTGTGTCTAAATAATGTATAAGGTAGGAAATGGCAAATACTGGGGATTAGTGTACTGGAGATGAGTCAGTGTTTGCGATAAAAGTTAGGGGTATTTGGAGGAATATTGGATATGAACTAAACATATTGAAAGATGAAAGGAGAGAGAGATGGGGTAAGCATTTGAACAATGGAATTAATGTTCAACTGTTGACGCCGGCGTAAACACCGGAGTGGTGCAGGCCGGCGCTAACGGGCCTCCTGGCCCAGCGATTCAGGGCCCTCAGGGAGCCAGCATGGCACCGAATTGCTGCGTGCTGGTCCGGCGGCAAAAGGCGGCCCTGCACTTCCGGCGTCGGTTCGCGCATGCACATGGTGGCCGTTTCTGCGGCGGTGCCGAGCAACATGGTGAAGCCCTACAGCGGGCTCGCGCGGAGAGAGGTAGGCCCCCTCCAGATCGCGGGCAACCCGCCGATCGGTAGTCCCCAATGGCAGGCCTGGAAACTGTGGAGGCTCCCCGGAATCTGATCCCCTGCCCCCCCCCCCCCCCCCCCCCCCAGGACGGCTACTGCGGGTGGTACCAAGTTGGAACCACGCCGGTGGGACTCGGCGGAACTCAAAGGGAATTTGACCAGTCGACCACGGAAAATCGGCGCGGGGGCCTATTTCTGCGGCTTCCGATCTGCGCTGCGTTGACTGCGCGGGCACGATTGCCGGCAATTCTCCGGTCGCGGAGAATGGCATCCTGGCGTCGGAGTGGCGTGGCGGGAATTTCCTGCATCACCTGTGATTCTCCGACCCGGTGCAGACCTGGAGAATCCCGGCCCACATGTGCAGTGAGTATTTGGGTGAATCAGTATTTGGTTTAAGTAGATCAGCAATAGGAAAGTAGGTTGCTCTGGGGGGGGGGGGGGGGGGGGGGGGGGGGAGAAGAGTTGCAGGAAAGTGGCAGGGGATGGTGCGGGTAATGGATTTGTATATTATGGTAATGACACTGATACAATGACATGGTAATGAGATGGCATGATGCCATAATAAACGCTCCCTATAACTAGCCATGTTTGATGTCCATTTCTCTTTCTCAGTTCGCTGGACACATCACAATATTTGGCAATGGGGATAGGATTGAAGTCCATAAATAAATGTAGCATACAGCAGCAGGGCCTGGAGTGAACAAGATCAGCCAGCTCCCGGTGGCCTCCCTGCTCAGATAGTAAAAGCTTGTGACCGGATTGTGCGAGGCCTGTGCTTCATGTCTCCTGAGTGAATGGGATGCCACATGCACCTTGTGTGTACTGACTTAAAATGCTAATCTTGGTAAGAAGATACTGAGATAACTATAACAGTACATCACCTTCACCTGTACCCGAATTTGGTGAGTGAGAGTGTGTCAGATGTTGCTTTTAATTTGGGTTACCATGGGAGGATCAATACGTTTTGCTATTTTTAAATGCACAAAAGCTTGCTGCTGAAGTTATTTAATTGACATACACAATCCAAGGGGTGAGAACGCATTTACCAACTTCGTACAAAACATACTGATCATCGGAAGTAATGGAACACAGATTTCCTCTTCATGACAAAATTCAAAGGTGAAAGACTCAGAATAAGACATTTCTTATGCAAGAAAATAATTTTGCAAATGAAGATTGACCTGGAAGTGTGTGATACGCTATCAAATGTCTTGCTTGCAACAAGGCAAAAAATGTGCCATTCAAATCAATATCATCAAGATTTTTAAATGCTTTTAGGGGATATGGATGTCTCTGGCAAGGTCACCTTTCGTTGCTCACCCCTAATTGCCCTGGGACTAATGGCTTATTAGCCCCTTTCAGAGGACAGATAGGAGTTGACCACATTGCGAGGCGTCTGGAGTCACTCGTGGGAGAGACCAGGTAAGGATAGCAGATTTCCTTTGTTAAAGGGGCATTTGTGAACAAGATGAGTGTTTAGGACAATCAGTGATACGTTCATGGTCACCATTACTCAGAATATGTTTAAATTCAAGGTTTTATTTATTGAATTTAAATTCCACCATGGTAGGGTTTGAAGCCATGTCCCCAGAGGTAGATTACTCATTCAATGACATTACCACCACATCATCACCCCCTCAACAAACTGGAGGCCCATTTCAGCCGTAAGCCACTAGAGATATCAGGAATCAGAAGACGAGTGAAATAATTGGTGATTACATAAGACCATAATATATAGAAACAGAATTAAGCCATCCAGCCCATCGAGTCTGCTCTGCCGTTCAATCACAGCTGATATGTTCCTTATCCCCATTCTCCTGCCTTCTCCCCATAATCCCTGATCCGCTTATTAATTAAGAAATCCCCTTATTAATCAAGACACCAGATTTGTGCTTGAGGTGCTGTTACCTGCAGGGCTACAGACCAAGAGCTGGAAGGTGGAATTAAACAGAATAGTCCTTTCTTAGAACAAAAGAACATAAGAACTAGGAGCAAAAGTAGGCAATTTAGCTTCTCGAGCCTGATCCACCATTCAATATGATCATGCTGATATCATCTCCACAGATTCACAACCCTTTGGGAGAAGTAGTTACTCCTCATCTCTGTTTTAAATTTGCTACCTCTTATCCTGAGACTATGACCTAGAATACCCCACAAGTGGAAGCATCTGTTCCGCATCTATTTTATCCTTATCTTTAAGCATCTTGTATACCTCAATTTGATCTCCCCTCATTCTTTTAACTGCTACAGAGAATAGGCCTAAACTGCTCAATCTCTCTTCATAAGACAAACGCCTCATCTCTGGAATCAATCTAGTGAACCTCCTCTGAACTGCCTCCAATGCCACTGCATCTTTCTTCAAATAAAGGGGCCAAAATTGCACAATACTCGAGGTGTGATGTCACCTTGTACAGTTGTAACAACACTTCCTTACCTTTATACTCTATTCCTTTTGCGATAAATACCAACATTTAAGTTGCTTTCTTTATTACCGGCCGGTGGTGGGAAACATAAAATTCTGGTCATGGAAAATGTCCAGTAAATGTGTGTGAAACAAAAAGATATTTGGCTGAAATTGCCGAAACAATGAGAATTATCCGTGGAACGAGATTAAACAAAACCTATGCGTGATGCATTTGACCGTTAGCACATACCAGAGTTTGAACCAGTTCAGACTTCAGTATTTTAAGTGCCAATTTCTGAGAGAGAAACAGGATTTTCTTTGAGTCAGGAACTGAAACCCAACAGTCAAATTCCTGACTCTACATCAACACCTGTAAGAAGATCAGAAAGGCTTTGTGAAGCAATCGGTAAGTTTGGTTTGTAAAGGTAGTTCAAGAAGGAAAAAATTGCACAATACAGTTTTAAAGTAAAGGGGGAACAGGGTAAAGCCTTCTGCTGATGATACAATGTCCTGATAACTTCATTAACATTTCGTTAAATTAGCCGTGTTTGGTGTCCATCTTTCATTCAGTGTGCTACCCGACACAGTGGTGAGGGACCAAAGCAGAGATATTTGGGTAAGGGAGCAAGACTTGCAAGGGGCACAGGGAAGGAGAGAAAAGAGAGAGCAACAAGAAAGTGGTGAGCAGGGGAGAGGCGTGGACAATCAGTGAATCTGGAAGTAGAATGATGCTTCGTGGTGCTGTGTGTTTTCTCTACTACTTGGTCTTTTCTGTGGCTCTGTTCCAATTAGGGCAATCAATGAATTTGCCTTATTTCTATATTGTCTATGTCTGAATGCTTAGAGTCGCCAGGTATCGAATGATACCAGCACAAGTTTCAACCGGCTATCGATCAAAGAGCCAAACACCAGTTAGCTAGTCCAAGGTCAAGGGTACTTTATTTACATACAATCAGTCATGCAGCATGAACACTACTAGTTAACTACATCTATTACTTAGACAACCTGTACTTAACTTCGGGCATCCGGTTTAGGTCAGGAAACAATGGCCGCTGTTCAATTCTGGATCTCTTGGGTTTGAAGTGGTAACTGCTGCTCAGCTGGGTTCATCCGTCTGGTAGTGGGCGTTGAACTCGAACTTGCTTCTGGTGCTGCTGCAGTTGGCGATGGCCGTGACCAGGGTACCAAGGCCAAAAGAGAGCGAACATATGGCGAACTCGTCCTTTATACTCGGGGGGCTTTCGTGCTCTTTTGGGTGGTCCTTCGATTCGGGCCTTACTAATTGGGTGATCCCTGATCACTCTGTTCAATTTTTTAGCCAATAAGTGGGCGGAGATCTGGATGACTAGGCGTGTCCCAAGTGGTCATTGATCCCGTTGTTTGCGTTTCCCTTGAACAGGGAGTGGCGCCGAAATGTCTGGGACTGTCCCGGTTGCTGGAGTACCAGTCCTTTGTTTTGGGGGAGATGGGCCATCACATGCTAATCGGCCTGATTAACATGCTAATGGGACGGAGTTTTGATGCCGTCTGGACTTTGCTGACAAATATACATTTCAGGCTGATTCTTGGCTTGTCCATTTTACCCATCAGTCTTTGCGAGTTGCTCTGTGCCTAGTTGGAAGTGGCCATGCCAGATGGCTACAGTGGTTGATCGAGAAATCATAAGTTTCTTGATTTTCAATCTCAATTAAATTACTAATGAAAAAGATGGAAGGCTGATGATGTCTGAACAGTGTGATGAATGTAAGAATTTCAGATATATTGTTTTAAATCTATTTGGTGCAGTAAGGGTTAAAACCCTGGGTTAGTGTGTGTATGATTGCTGCAGTAGTGTTTTTAAAGAACCTGGTTTAAAAGACAAATAGACATTTTGGAAGTCAGAGGTACAATTAAAGCATCATAAAAGTTTGGGCTGGTGGACTTTAATCTTATATTAAGAAGGTTGCCTGGGGAGTGGATAATTAGAGCCTGAATTCTCTATCATTGGGATTCTCTGTTCCCGCTGGCAGCACACCCCCATCCATGGGGTTCCCGGTAGCGTGGGATGGCCACAATGGGAAATCCCATTGACAAGCGTTGGGAACAGAAAATCCCTCTGCCAATGAACGGCACGCCACTGAGAAACACCCAGCTGGGGCACTGCCCATTCTGTTCAACTTAGTGAGATGATTTAGCTCATTGTGGGGGGGGGGGGGGGGGGTGGCAGGGATTGAAGCAGTCAGGTGTTGAGGTTTTCAGTGTCAGCTTTTGGCTGGAAGTGGAGCTGAGAAGGTTTCTGAAGAAATACAACCAGAGATCCTGCATTATTCTGACAGGGGGTCAGGTCTCTCTCTTTCAAGCAGTCTCAAAAGATCACTCTTTCTCAAAGTGGAGTTTCCAAGATATCTCTTTGCAGCAAGTCTGCGAACTGTATTTAAAAGTGGATTGTGACTTGAGATGGTCCTGTTGTACGAGTGGAAATAAAGTTAGCAGTTAAGGGTCATTGTGTCACTGTATTGATTAGTATTGTTTAAGGCTTAATTGTAAGCCATTTTCTTGTGTGATGCGAAGGATATTTTAATACTGTGTTCGTAATAAAGTTTGTTTTAATATACCATATCCCCATTTTGCGTGTAATCACTCCTCACAGTCTTACAAAATTAAAATAAAATATTGGGGTTTCTATCATGTATCCCAACCACTGTTAAATCTGTTCGGGATCATAACAACTGCATAAACTGTGTTCGTGCGTTGATGTACAATGAGATTTATCAATCCTGGTGATCCAACACTTTAAGTCCTGAAAGATGTGCTTGTTAGGTGAGTTGGACACTCTGAATCCACGCTCAGTGTACCCGAACAGGCGCCGGAGTGTGGTGACTAGGGGATTTTCACAGTAACTTTCATTGCAGTGTTAATGCAAGCCTACTTGTGACACTAATAAAGGTTATTATTGTCATTATTATTATTATATGTCATGACCTTCAAACTAAGATGGGAGGAAAGAAATTGTTTAAAATATGAGAAGAAAAGTACCCAGAAAAGTGACCCGTTAAAATTTTAAAAAGCACACAGCTCCTTTAACAGAAACGAATGAGGGACTAAATCCCAAAAGGATCAAACTTGCTTGTAAGTGAAACTCGTTCTCCTCTGACTTGCTGTTAAGTAGAGTAGCCTGTATAAATATTTTTCAGAAAGTCATCATATTACCTATTTATCCGCTGGGTACAAATCTAAGCAGAACTTTATATCTGACCTGCTGAAATCATGAATAAATGTTTCAACTTTTCTCACATTTGAACGAAACCTCACGGAACAAAATAATAGTACATGACTTTTAATGAACCTATCAAGAATGACCCATAAAAATGAGTTGTGCTTTGAGCTGATTCATGGATAAATTCTTCTCATCTTGCACAGAAATATGTTTATTCTGCAGTTTTTGATATTGAGCAACTCGCAGCTTGCCACGTCTCAGTAACCATCTTAATCCTGCCCCCATTCCTCTCGCCGTATTCAATTGTTGCTTTTATTTTGTAAAGGACGGAGGTAGGCTGATGCTGGGGACAAATATTCCGATCTCCAGATCGTCGCAGATGGGATATACAACTGAATTGTGCGTCGGGGGCTTGCGGAAGTTCTGACGCACTGACCTCCATGGGAACTGCCCAGGAAGTTTGAATTTACGATAGGCAATTCTCCTGCTCCCCGGGTCCCTCCACGAAAGTCCCCAACTCTAAGCTAGAGTTGAAGGCTCGGGATAGTTCTGTGGGACTTTCTTGGATTGTTAATGGGAAATGTTAGACAGATTAAAAGCACGTCTAACATCTGGGAAACTACATCACTGACCTTCTATTATGCTCCCGGACCAGACCGCAACTTTTGCTGGGATATCGGATGGGAACTCAAATCACTTTTTTAGAATTTGTAAAACTGTGAGGAAAGGGTGCTTCATTTCAGGAGTGATTCCACGTACAAATAGGGACGTTGTGTATAAAGACAAACTTTATTATTAACACAGATTAAGATACCTTTATTTCACAGAAATATAACTCACAATTGCCAGTTAAACGATGCTTAACTTTAACTTGTAACTGTTACATTCTTTATCTCCAATCAAGCGAAACCCATCAGAGGGCAAAACCCACTTGCCTATCTTTGGATCTGAAGGTCTTTTGAGAGATTGCCTGAAGAGAGAGAGATTGTGTCAGGAAACAACCTGAAGTTTCTTGTCTGTGTCAGACTACCGCTTAACCTGACAGCCTTTCTCAGAAGCTACTGTTCAACTCCCAGCCAAAACTGATGAAAAACAACTCAAAACTGGCTGCTTCAGGACTGCTCCTCCCATTACTTTCACCATCTTTATCCCACTCAAATACCATGACCTAATTACTTAAGATTAAACGCAATGACTCTAATTAACTCCCCCCCCCAGAAATCATAACAAAAAACCATTAGCTTCTCCTCGTAAACATAAGCATGGTTTGAAATAATGGTGATCTCGCTTCTATGACATCTTAATTGAACCTGCAGCCACAGTTTCTGTCTTTCTTTTAAACCAGAATCAAAAAAACATATCAGTGCAGCAGATATATACACTATATCTGCTAACCAAGACTCTGAAAACCATTACTTACACCAAATAATTATAATTCAATATATATTCTAATTCCTTACATTCACCACACCACCCCCTTAAAAAAATGAAGCAGAAATGTGAAAACATGGCTTCATTTTTCAAAGCCTTAAAACTTCACACATTCCTCATTACTAAACAACACTAATATCTCTAACTTGCATATCTTATTATATTTAGGCATGCAAATTTAAACATCAGTATAGTCCATTTTAGTTTGAGTTCCTGCAGTGGATCTTGTAGATGCTACACACTGCTGCCACTGTTTGTCAGTGGTGGAGGGAGTGAACGTTTGTGGGTGGGTGCCGATCAAACGGGGTGCCTTGTCCTGAATGGCACCAAGCTTCTTGAGTGTTGTTGGAGTTGCACTCATCCAGGAAAGTGGAGGGTATTCCATCACACTCCTGACTTTGTGCCTTGTAGATGATGGACAGACTTTGGGGAGTCAGGAAGTGAGTTATTCATCGCAGGATTCCTCACTTCTGATCTACTCTCATAGCCACAATATTTATATGATTAGTCCAGTTCAGGTTTTGATCAATGGTGAGCCGTAGGATGTAGATAGTTAACAGTGACCACCCCATCACTAACCCACAGCCCCAACCCAACTACAGCCCCGACCATACCACTCACTACTCCCCCAATCTGACTCAACTACCCGACTAACTCCTCAGCCACCCAACTGCACCCTCAGACCACCTAAATACACTCCCAACCCAATTAACCCCTCGACCTGACCTGATAGAAACCCACTTTGCACTTCGTCCCGCTCACTGCTAACCCACTACTAACTTCACCAAGTTACCCACCTGCCCAATTACCCACCCGACCTACTCATCCACCCAACCTCAACCCTAAGTACCCACCTTACCCACCTCACCATTCTACCCCATTACTTACCTCGCCGATCTGCCCTCAATCCCAATTGCCCACCCTTGACCACTTCACTCACTCACTTAATTCACTCACTCACGTGGCCGTATTTTCATTCAATTAGTAATCCAGAAGATCTGGGTTCCTGGGTTCAAATCCCACCACGGCAGATGGTGAAATGAGAATTTAATAAAAATCTGGAATTTAAAATGTCGCAAGCGACCATGAAACCATTGCTGATTGGTTCATTAATGTTCCCTTTGGGGGAATAAATCTGCCGCCCTGACCTGGTCTGGCCTACATGTGACTCCAGACCCACAGCAATGTGGTTGACACTTGTCTGACCTCTGAACTGGGAGGATAGGGAATAACTGCTGGCCCAGCCACTGACACCCACCTCACGTAAATGGATAAAAAAAACTCGTTCATCTATTTGCAAACAATTAAACTGGACAGTTAAACTTATCCGATGACAGCAAGTGACCTACAAACGTCATTTGTGCTGATCCTCTTCGCAGGTCTCCATGGATTCCTGAGGGAGGGAATTCTTCATGCTGCAGTACGCAGTTACGACGCTTATCCGAGGAATTATGCCAACATATTAGGGGAGTCATTCCCAGTTGCATCTTACCAAATTTAAAGCCCCATGGAGGAGCGATAAATAAATAATGTATATGATGAATAAAGTTGTATGCAAAGAGGTAAAGGAAGAAATGAGCTTCGGACTCCAGTATGTTCGTCTTCATTCTTATGTCACTAACGCATATGTTTGCCAACAGGTTTCTGGTAGCACTGAGCAAATACAATGGATTTCACAGGATTTACAGCACAGAAACAAGCCATTTGGTCCAACTGGTTAATACTTAAGTTCATGATCCACATAAATCTCCTCCCATGCCTCTTCATCTGACCCTATCGGTATCACCTTCTACGCCTTCCTTTGCCATATTCACATCCAGCTTCCCTTCCCCTAAAATGCATTTCTGCTTTATGGTTCAATTGCTCCTTGCAGTATTATGTTTTGCATTCTAATCATTCTCTAACTAATGAAGTTTCCCCCTAATTCCCCATTGGGTTTATTTCTTTAGATACTGTTTTATGGGATGTGGGTGTCACTGGTCAAATCAGCATTTGCTGCCCACACCTAATTGCCCTTGAGAAAGTTGTGGTGAGCTGCCTCCTTGGACCGTTGCAGTCCATGTGGTGTAGGTACACCTACAATGCTGTTAGGGAGGGGTTTCCAGGTCTTTGACCTGGGGACAGTGAAGGAATTATTAGTGGCCTGTGGCACTGTGCAGGTGCCATCATTTAGTTGCAGCATTAAGCTGAGGTCCGTTCCTTCTCTGAGGTGGAATTAGATGATCCCATGGATATTTTTTCGAAGAGTAGGGATGTTACCCCTATTGGCCTAGCCAATATCTATCCCTCAATTAATCTCAGAAAAACAGATTGTCTTATCATTGTCTATTCTTGCTTGTGGGAGCTTGGTGCGTGCAGATTGGCTGCCATATTTCCTCCATTACAACTTCAAAAAGTACCCATTAGCTATAAGGTGCTTTGAAAGATGCTGTATGAATAGAAATCTTCATTTTGTTTCATTTTGGTGCTTTCCTTGGAAGTTAGTACCAAAGGAGGAGCGTGTGGTGCATTCAATCTGGGGATGGTACTCAGTGGGGGTGGTACTCAGTGGGGGTAGTGCTCAGTGCGGGGGGGGGGGGTTGATACTCACACTGGGGCCAGTACTTACAGTAGGGTGTGGTTCTCACAGTGGGGGTTACGCACAGTGGGGTGTGGTAAACATAATTGGGTGGCGTATATACAGTGGAGGGTGTTTCTCACAGCGGTGCGTTGTACTAGTTGGTACACACAGTGGGATAATGCACACACTGTTGTATACACAGTGATATTCATGGTGGGAGACTCACAGCGGTGCGTTACACACAGTGTGGGGACATGCAGTGATGTTTGGTCCTTACATTGGTATTGGTCGTCAGAGTGAGGTGTGGTACTCACAGTGAATGGAGTGTGGTACACACAGAGGAATGTGGCATTCACTGTGGAGGACTCAACCGGTGTGATACACACTGTGGTTCTCACAGTGGAGTGTGATGCACATAGTTGGGTGCGACGTTCACAATGGGGGATGCTTAGCGGGGTACATGACACACAGCGGGCGAAACTTTGGAAATTTTGGTTCGCAGCCAAAAATTATGCACCGCATTTAAATTCTGTGATGCAAATCATCATGCACCTTCCAAACTGGAACAATAGTACAGTCTTTTTGAAAGTTGTTACTCAATAACATAAAAAATTAATTTTAAACAAATACACGCCAGTATAAACAAATGAAGGAAAATCAGCCTCTGTCATTTACGTGAAATATATTTCAAAATATGAACATTCCAGTTATCATTGTTCAACATTGCTTTTGTTCCACATATAGACAGCAAGCAATTGTTTAAATATTGTAACCCAAACTGTTTGAGAAAAGTAATATAATTTTTCATTTCAACAATCGTTCCTCTCTCAACTCCTCCACTGTTGTGAAGTTACTCGACTACTTATCTGTCATCCAGTACTCAACGAGCAGAAATTTCCTCTAATTAAATAATGGAAAGCTTGCAGCTATTGTTCTCGGTCCCAACTCTGAACTCTGTTCCCATCCCTCGGCTCTATCGCTCTCCCGAGCAACAGCCTGAGATTAAGCCAGTCTTGGTTCAATGACTCCCGGAATGAGCTCCCACTCTCATCTTTGTGTCAATACAAGACCGCCTATTTTCACCTGCCTTACTTGGCCTCAGTCTCATCTTATCTGCCGATGAAACCCTTATCCATTTCCCTGTTGCCTTGAGCATTAATCAATCTAATCCACTCCTGACTAGTCTCCCACTTTCTTCTCTCTATAAACTTGAAGTCATGCGAAACTCTGTTGCCAATGCTTTAACTCGCAACAAGTATTCATCCCCCTATCACCCTTGTGCCCTCTGACCTACATTAGCTTCCAGTCAAGTCATCCTTGTTTTCAAATCGCTCCACGGTGTCGCCTCTGAGTTAGCTGTGCTCATGTGATCCTGGCTTCTTAAGCATCCCCGATATTAATCGGCCCACCATTAATGGCCATGGCTTTAGCTACCTCGACCCTAAGTTCTGGAATCTTCTCCCTACACGTCTCTGCCTCTTGACCCCGCTTACCACCTTCAAGACACTCTTTAAAACCTTTCTCATTGACCAACATTTAGAGATCCCTATGTAGCTTTGTGTCATGTTTTGTTTGATAACACTCCTGCGAAGTGCCATGGGGAATTTTATTGCATTAAAAGCACGACATAAGAATAGGTTGTTGCTGTTGGTGAGGGCTCCTGGAGGCTGTTCCCGAGGACCGAGCAACAGTACTGGGAGAAATTTGTTCACCTCACGCGGAAGGTTAAGGTCAGTGAGTTCATCTTCAAAGAACATTGCCTAGTGACCCTACCATCAACCTCTCAATGTAGCACACCCCAATCACTCAACCAACATCGATCTCCAGCGATCAGCACTCAGGTCTATTATTGAGATGTCCCACCTCACCCGCATGCAAGCACCATTGATGCCAGCCTCGGCACACATCCAGTTATACAGCTATGGCAGAAACATCTATAACACATAGCAACAGATGCATTTACATTCTTCTGTCCCTTGCATGATAAGATGGCCCATAACCACAGATAGCAACGCATGCCTGCATCACTAAAGCTCGCTACAGGACACCTACTGTCTAATCAAGAGGCCTATTGCGACATAGAATCATAGAATTTACAGTGCAGAAGGAGGCCATTCAGCCCATCGAGTCTGCACCAGCCCTTGGAAAGAGCACCCTACTTAAGCCCCAGGCCGCCACCCTATCCCCCTTTATCCTCGTAACCAGTAACCCCACCTAACCTTTTTTGGACACTGAGAGCAATTTAGCATGGCCAATCCACCTAACCTGCACAGCTTTGGACCTTGGGAGGAAACCAGAGCACCCGGCGGAAACCCACACACACATGGGGAGAACGTGCAGACTCCACACAGACAGTGACCCAAGCCGGGAATCGAACCTGGGACCCTGGAGCTGTGAAGCAACTGTGCTAACCACAAAGCTACCGACATAGCCTGTTACATCCAGCATAACTTAGAGCATTCTGGATAAGCATATGTTCCTCCACTATGGCACTTAATAAATACAATCTCACCCCTTTCCTGCTATCTGGCAAGAAAATACAAGCTCCAAATTTCATCATCCTGGACCTCTTGCTTTCTACCTCAACCCTCAACTTTGTTTCCCCATTTAGATTTTCTGCTTCCAGATAACAAAGAACTGCTGGCCAGTCAATGCCACCCAATGAAGAAGTGTCAGAGTTACCATAGACATCTACGGAGAAAGCACTGTCGCTTGATCTGACATGGGCAACCACCAGCTCATTGAAGCACAGCAAGTAACTAAGAGCGTATTCCAGAGTTGGGATCTTAAAATGTAAATTTTAATCAGTAAAATGATTTTAAAGTGTTAGTGCGTTGCCTCTGACAACTTAATGAGTAACACTGGAATTTTCCAGCTACCCCTGTAACAGCTGTGCATACAGTGAGCATAGGTTCTCCTTGTCGGCAGCTCAGTTTTAATATTGAATAGTACCTGTGAGAAGAGTGATTGTTGTTTATGGCGAGCTTTTATAGTAACTGACTGGAAACCTACTTCACTGTTAGGCATGTAAAGAAAAAAGGAACGGGGATTTGTAAACATGATACCAATTTAAATTGGTTTCACTCTTTCTATCTTTGTGTATGCCTCGCTTTCATTTTCCCTTCACTCTTCCTCACAGAAAAGTGCACTTATGGGAACAGGTTAGCTCAGTTGGGTAGAGAGCTAACATCTGGTTCAGAATAAGACAAATACCTGCCTCCTTGCCCTGCCCCTAAGAGTTGAAGGCAATGGGAAAACCATAACTAACAGAAAAAAGGGCCAAGAAAATGGTTTTGGTTGACACAACAGTGGACAATGTGCAAGAACCTGCCTTCAGGCAGAGCACACATAATGAATGAATGAATGAATGGAAAAAGGACGCATGTAGTGTTGCCATGTGTGTTGTTAGGAAAGCAAAGGTGGCTTTAAGGAATTTCTAATTGTATGGGTAGAGATTAGACATAAGGTATCGTTTTATCTGGCTTTAATTGAATGTTGCTGTGCCTGGAAGGATAAAACCTAAAATGAAATTCATTCTGGTAACAACGGCGTTTCTATGTTTGGTGGCAGGTTCAATTCCAACCGTGTTTCTGTTGTGCTTGGAGGGGATTATGACGTGAAGAGTAAATCAACTACAAGTGGTTGCTTAGTAACTGGAGGCCTTGTAAGGTAGAAAAGCTTTTAAGTTGTAGTTTTAGCTGGACATATTGCAGTTGAAGACAGGACACCGAGGACTGAATATCTCTCAACACTGCCAGGAGAAAGATTGGAAAGGACGGGAGATTCAAATAGTAAGGTTGCCAAAGAATCAGATATTCTCCAGATAACCAGGGAATCGGGACAGAAAGAATGCCATAAGAGTGAAGTAAGGGAACAGAGAACAAGGGATTGTTCAGGATAATTCAATGGGAAATATAAACAAAGGAGTAGATTCTCCATTGCCGGACCCAGGTAGCGGGTTTCCAGATCCGGAAGAGAATGGAACATCGTCCAAAAATGGGACGCCACAAGACCCGCGCCAGCGGGAGGATGCAAATCGGTGATTTGCACAAATTTGCATCTGATTAATGGACTAGAAATCTCCGTCTCTGCACCGCCCTCACCCTACTGTTATGCACCAACCTCCACAGCAGGAAACGTCCCGGTGGGTGTTGGCATAACTTTTATCAAGCGCGGCCCTGGTGCGGTGCACCCCATAGTGGGCCAAGAGGATCAGCGCATAACTGAAATGCGCCTCAAAGTGCATTGGAAGGCCCCCTTCATACCCACAATGCAAATCTTGCCCCCACGCCTGACAGTTAAGCAGTTAAGATAAATAAATCCTGAAGAAAGAGTTGAAAATCCTGAATACTTGGTTCACTGTTAAAAGTGGAGTGGAAACCTGGAGCTGAGCCAACAAAAGATCAGCCATGGTCTCATTGAATGGCGGAGCAGGCTCGAGGGGCCAGATGGCCTACTCCTGCTCCTAGTTCTTATGTTCTTATGTTCTTATTTCGAGAACCTGGACTGGAGTTTGGAATGCAAAACACTAATGAAAAACTTTATTGGGAAAGAAGATTTTAAAGCGTGCTTCTGGGAGTTAAATTTGGAAACTCACATGTGGCTATTATCTGGGGGATTCTGAGGAGAAATGAGTTGACACTAATTTGGGTTCAGAGTGGAATGTGTGTATTGGGCCACAGACAATTTGTGTGCCTTAAAGAGACTTTGTGTTACTGAGACCATTGAGCCAAAGATGTGCTTTGTAAATCTTTAAAATCTTATACATTTGTTCAACTAAGGGCAGGGAGGGGGGGGGGGGGGGGGGGGTTAAGGGGAGGAGCAAAGGAGTATTGTAACATAATCCAACTTTTCATGTTTAATGTTTTTTCTTGCTGTTAGAACTAATTAGTGGTGCTGTAACTCTGTCCCTTCAAGTTTTCTGGAAAAAAGTTACAATCTTTTGTGCCAGCATTCCATTTTGGAATCTTCCCATCCAGGTATAATGCCAATTGGGATCATAACAAAAGTGGGGCTCTTGCAGGATGTTGAGGAACAAAAATTTAAAACTGCTGGACAGGCATCAGAGCTAGCTAATGATTACTAATTGGTTCAGAGAAGAAAACATTTTTTCAATTATCCTTTAAAACACGAGAAGGACAGAAAGTGGGAATGATAAACAAATAGTCAAGAAAAAATAGAATGGTCAGTAAATTTCACTTCAGATCAAAAGGATAGATGCTGAGGGTGGAAGTGGCATTCGGAAGTGCGAATGGTTCCGCTGTAAAATGGTGGGACATATTAGGGTAGATTGTCGGAAATTAAATGAAAGACCAGTTGTAATAAGAAAGGAAACATCTGAAAAATAAATGGCTGTTAAAACTCCAGCAGTGGTGCAGGGACAATGTGTTACTTCTGCACCAATAAGAAAGAGAAACAGCTAAAAGATTTTTGACATGAGAAGGGAGAGATGGTGATGCCCAAAAATGACATTTGACTATGTTAAACTGAAATGCAAATTTACCACCTGAGAATTTAGAAAGTGAGATTGGCACCTTCGCAGTGCCAACCTGGCACCCTAGCAGTGTCCCTGCCAGATAGCAGTGCCACCTGGGCACCTCAGCAGTGTTAAGGTGACACACAGATGGCATTGCCAGGATGCTTGGTTGGCAACAGCAGTGCCAGGGTGCCAGCCTGCCCAATGAGCCAGCACCTGGGGCCCTTCAATCACGCACACAGTTAGATTCATGCTAGACGAAGTTTGTACATAGATACATGTACATGTATATATAATACTGTATCTTTCTCACTTGTGGTGAGCCAAATATAAGGCCAGCAATGTTTCATCATTTCCTACCATTCTGCTTCCAGCTAGGGTGAAACTTTGCCCAATTATGGAAACAAACTCGTTGATGAGTAAACAACATTCATATTGTAACTGATACGTTGTCAGGGAACTTTGCAGATTGAAATATGTTTAGCAGCTGCAATTTGGAGACTAGAAGTAAAGATCAGAAGCTCCCAGCATAGTAACGTTGTTTCTCTGTAATACAGTATGGCATCTTGAGAGCGATGTCTGTACATGTGTCATTATAAAATGGATTTTTAGGTTGGAGTGACAATGGCCTCTATATATTATATGTGACAGTTCAAGGCCATTTCTAATCTGATGCTCTCAAAGAAACCCCAACATCTTATGGAACACGTGAAACTTGGTCACTTACAAAGGCTCCATTGATGATTTTATAGTGACATCAATGATGCTTCATGCCGCTGAATAAACAGGTAAGTCAGCTCATTGACCGGCGGCTGATGTACTATCTGAAAACACACAAGCTTTTCACAATCTCAACATGGTACAACTTTTGCAGCCATCCTCAAAGAGCAGGGTAATGACTCCTCCCATCTTTTGGGGAAGGAGAGGGTGGAAGTTGGACTTATAAGGCAAAATTCAAAAAGTTCTGTGGAGGGAAAGAAAATAAAGAGCAAGGGATAAAAAAAAACACAATGAGGCGGTGTTGCGATTTCTAAATCCTAACATTGGTGCTGCTGATTATTTTTGTATTCAATGCGCTTTATTTGATGTGGATAACTAGGCCTGAAAGGAACTGAAGGACCTGCCAGTGATGCTTAAGCGACTCTTTGCAATTCTTCCAAGCAAAATGAATTCAGTCTCATTTTGCTTATTGCCAAATTGACGTTTTTTTTTGTGTGCTGACACTTTGAAATAAAAACGATATCTTTAAATTTTCCGTGGCCCAGTTCGGTGTCCTGTTTTCTCAAGAAGCCACGATCTAACCATGTGGCAGAAGGTAAACTGCTAAACTTCTTGATGAGAAGTGACTGTGACGAACAGCAGAGCAAAAAGCACAAAACCGTGCGACTGTTTCAAGTAAGTTCTTTTTCCCTCCTCCATTGAAATGAGGAGACAATAGAATTTTATTCGGCCAGTCTTTGTTTTAAAAAATATATATTTTAAGAGGCAAAAGACTATTTCCGGCGCATGTTTATACAGTTCCGTTAGTGCCAGAGAACTGTCTAAAATAAAGCAATCTTTGTTGAACAGGATAAGATATTTGAGATTTCCTGATTTCTGGAAAGACAGAACAAGGGCCAATTAAAGAATTTTCTTCCTTTAAATTCTTCTGGACTCAATCTGGGAGCTATTACTTTTTTTTCCACTCAGAGTTTCCGTTCATAGGGATTCTTGTGCAGTTAGAGGGGCTGAGTACAGAAAACAGAAATTTGTAACATTTTCACTGAAAATAAACGGTAGAGGAGTAACAGGTGTCTAAGTTCAATAATGCTGACAGAAATTTTCTCCGGGAATTTACTGCCAAGAACAACAGCCTCGCAAGCATAGACTTGTGCTGTTTTTTTTCCCCTAAAAGGCATTCTGGTGAAGGAAATTGATTGGCCTGTAAAAGCAGATAGAGACCTATCACCAAAAAAAGGCACATACAGTAAAATAAATAAACCAAACAATCTGTAGTTTATTAGTGTATGTTAGTACATTGTGACAGTGGAGTTATGGGTTTGTGTGCACATAGGTCACAGTTTTATGTTGCAACTGTATTATTAGTACTTCCCTTTGATTAATCTGCTCGTGCACAGTGGGAAGGGTAAGTTATGCTGGGGTGGTTAAGGTCGAGTCCAATCAAGACAGGTTTCCTCAGTTGAAAAAAAAGACTTGCATTGATATAGCAATGTTCACACCCACCAGACAGTTCAAAATGCTACATTACGGTTAGTAAAGCACTTTGGAAGTGTAGTCACTCTTGTAATGGAGGAAAATGCAGAAGCCAGATTGTGCACAGCAAGCTCCCATAAACAACAAAGTGGTCACGATCAGCTAATTTGCCGTGGCGGGGGGTTGGTATGGTTCTCCGGCCATTCGCTGGTGGCGGGATTCTCTGCTTCTGCCGCCAGCCCATCCCCGCCCGTGGGTTTCCTGGTGGCTTGGGATGGTTTCAATAGGAATTCCCATTGACAGCGACGGGAAGAGAGAATGATGCGCCCCCTTCCGCTGGCGAGAAACACGCGGTTCTGGGACCAGAGAATCCAGCCCACGTTATTTTTTGTGATGTTGGTTGAGGGATGAATATTTTCCAGGACAACCAGGGATAACTCCCCTGTTTTTCTTGGAAATAGCAGTATTGAATCTTTCACATGCATGCAAGCAGGCAGATGGAGCCCCGGTTTGACAACCTACCTGAAAGACAGCACTCTGGCAGTGCAGCACTCCCTCAGTACTGCAACAGGGTGTCAGTCTTGGTTTTTGTCACCAGGGGGACTGTGGGCCAGTGTTGTGGTTATTCAAAAAGGACACCAGTGCCGGGATTCTCCCCTACCCGGCGGGGCGGGGGGTCCCGGCGTAGCGGAGTGGCAGCAACCACTCCGGCGTCGGGCCTCCCCAAAGGTGCGGAATTCTCCGCACCTTTAGGGGCAAGGCCCGCGCCGGAGTGGTTGGTGCCACGCCGACTGCCGCCAAAACCGGCGTCAACGGCCTTTGACGCCCGCCGCCCGACATCAGGGCTGGCCGAAAGGCCTTCGCCAGTTCGCTCATGCGCCGGTGCGTCAGCGGCCAGTCTTCTCCTGATGTTTATACTTTTGTCCAGAATTTATCTTTGTGTTCCTTCTTCACAAGACTGCCAATTAACGTTGCCTCTGAGCATTTAAATTCTACAGTCCTCGCTCACCAGAAGCTGGAGGTAGAGCATTTACAACAGGCAGCGAACAAAGTTGGTGGAAGTGAAGAAGATGAATAATCTCGAAAGGAAACTGGATGGGCACTTAAGGGAAATACATTTAGAGGGTTACAATGAGAGCCAGCATGGACTTGATGAGCCAAATGGCCTCCTCCTGTGGTGTAATGACTCGATAACAACTATCTCTTGAGTGCAGAGATTGATTTTAATTCAGGATTTAAAGGCAGAGCCGTGTTGCCCACTTCACTGTTCCTCACTGTACTCCAAACCCACAAGTGCTTTTGTTCAATTCAAAGAGACCAGGGACTTGGGGCAGTCCAGTGGAAGGGTGATGAATGAGGTCGCAACTCGGGCCTCCCCCTACGAGTTACCAGGAGACTGTCTGAGTCAGATTCTCAGTTCGTACAAGAGGAAGTATGGCCAAAGGGTGGAGACTGGGGGTTTCCAGGACCCTGGTCTGGATGGCCTGATGTTCTGAGAAAGGTAGAGCACCACATGTCAATCAACACGAAGGGAGTCTACCTGGGTCCCAAAGACAGTAACAAAATGTAATTTAATTTCTCAAGCATGTGAGATGCGCTCCAATATATTCCACCCAATGCAGCCAGCCAAAAGCAGGATATATGTCCCTCCCCATCATCCTCCTCCCCTGCCCCATCCCTCCCAAGGCAGGCATCCAAGATCCACGCCTAGTGGCATGGGTACCCATACCTGTTCAGTTCATTGACACTGAGGTTTCATGCCCAGCATAAATTGCTGAAAGCATCATATTTCATTCACTCTGTGTTACATTAACTTGAAAGCTCGTGTATGGTGTTAAACATAAATTCGGCAACTCCACAGCAAAGTGTCATGAGGAAACTGACTTTAATTTATCAGGAAACTGGCTTCTGGGCAGAGTCCATTGCAGCACAGAGCCCTCCTGTATTCGAAAAGTATTTTTGTTCCAGGATATCACTGAAATCTTTTTGATAACGCAAATCGGGGATGGTCTGATTGCAGCAGAAGCAGTTAATGAATGCAAGGCATCAATTTAGTTTGATGTCAGAAACCCGTTGGCCAACCTCCTTTGTGGGCGCACCAACAGTCTTCTGCTTCATTTGTGTGAAAAGCTGAATTTGGAAGCTTTGCATGCAGCTTGTTCAAATTGCCCTGTTTATTCTGTGAGAAAGTTTCAGCAACATAAAAGAGAACTATCTCAGGGTGATTCTGTGATCCAACGTTCCCAGTGGGGTGCGGCACTCACAATGATTGTGCCTTGGGGAACCGCGATCTGCCTCTGGCATGGGTCCACAGGGGAAAAAGTGTGTGGGAAAATCTTTGAAGTGCCCGTAGGTCGCAAATGATCCCAAATCGCTCAAGTCTGTTGTTCAGTGAAAGCTTTGCTCCTGGCATTGAGCTTCGTGCTGGGGCTAGAACATGATAGCCTCGACTGTCCGAGCCATACCTTTCAAAAGTAAGATTCGAGACAATTAGTGTAATCAGACAAAACGATGCCTTCTGCATAAAACTATTTTCCATTTATTTTGATTATTACAGCACTATCAACGAATAATTGACAATTACATAGAATTTACAATGTAGGAGCAGGCCATTCCATTCAGCCCCACTGTCTGTGCTAGTGTGTAGGCTCCACATAAATATTCCTCTATCCCTTTGAATCTCACCTTATCAGCACATCATTTTACTATTTTCTCCCTCGTATACATATTTATCTTCCCCTTACATCCAAATGTGTTATTCGTCTTAATTAGTCCATCTAGTAGCAAGGTCTTCATTCTAAGCACTTTCCGGGTAAAGAAGGACCTCCGGAATTCCTTATTGGATTTAGTCGCTACCTTATATTTATGGCCCCCTCTGTTTTGGACTTCCCCTCAAGCGGAAACAACTTCTCTGTTTCTACTTATCAAAACGCTTCTACTGATCAAAACGTTAATCCTAAGGAACTCCATTACCTGAGTGAGGGGGTAGTGGGGTAGTAATCACTGCAATAGTAATCCAGAGGCCCAGGGTAATGCAACGGGTAATGCAAAATTAAAAAATCTGAAATCAAATGTTTATATCATGATTAGGAAACCATTATCATAAAAACCCATCTGGTTCACTAGACTCCTTCAGGGAAGGAAATCTGCCATCCTTACCTGGTCTGGCCTACATGCGACTCCAGATCCACAGCAATGTGGTTGATTGTTGACTACAACTGAGTTCAAGGGACAATTAGGGATCCACATCCCATGAATGAATTCAGAAAAAGCCTCACCTTTAGTTTTCCCATTTGTATTTTCTTCCCTTTCTTTCGAGTCAATTGCAGAAAGGGGTAAATAGGAATGAACTAGTTCTTCCAGCAAGCTGGCACACAAGCTGGTTGTCTGCTCCTGACCTGGCTGCAGTAGCCCAATGCAGTCCCAGTCTCTTACCTCTAACTTCATAGTCGCTTCTAATATTTCATGCCATGCCAATAGGAGCTGGGGTCTATTGGCATAAGACAAATCACGGTGCTTCCTCATCAGTGCTGTGGGGGGTAAAAACCTTTTCACGCAGCCAGTGGTTAAGATCTGGAACCTATTGCCATATTGTTGTGAAGGCAGAGTTAAACTAGGCATTCGAGAGAGAATTAGTCTGCTTTCTGAAAAGGAGGCAGGTGCAGGGCTACAGGGAGAAGGCGGGGCATCGGCACACATTTGGAGAGCCGGTGCAGGGACGGTGGGCCGAATGGCCTCCTTCTGCACTGTAACAATTCTGCAATTCTAAGATCTTTCGAGTCTGGTTTCAATGACCATGTTGCATTTGATATGTGACGAATTGTATCTCATTTGCATCAGCAAGCCAGGACCTAATGCCAATACTTGGGGCGAATGGGATCAAAAGGTTATGGGGAGAAAGCAGGATTCGGCTATTGAGTTGGATGATCAGCCATGATCGTGATGAATGGTGGAGCAGGCTCGATGGGCCAAAAGGCCTCCTCCTGCTCCTATCTTCTATGTATCTATTGAGGCTTTGCTCAACTCAATCCACCAGAACTTGTCAGGTCAGCTCATATATGCATCCATTGGCCATTCATTCTTATGAATCTCTGGTAAAAGCGGAATACTGTACTGGGGTGCTTGGAAATCAGGGCACAGCTTTAAAAAAGTCAATTCCAGCTGATGATTCTAACAGCAGACTGGGAGAGCAGCAGGTAATTTGGAAAATATTTAGCTCATTGAGTTGTCTGTTGGACAACTAACTGTCACGGATGTTATCCCAATTCCATTCTCTTCCAGTGGAGGGTATGATAAAGGCAGTTGAAGAATGGCAACATAATTGCAAAGAGATACCAAAGAAGATCTCCAAATTTCAGTCAGGCCAGGCTTCAACCCCTCCTTAACTGAGCAAAAGAGAGAAACACTGCTGAATGTCCATAGGAGGAACTCACTCAAATTGACTCTTGCTATCTGTGAGGGAGGCAGCACTGTCACTGAGCGCCCACTCTCTCATGTCCAGACTGTGGACCAGCACCACAAGAGGTTCAATGACCTGACATAGGCAGTTATGGTAACACACTGACTTGTCTCTCTCTTCCCTTGGAAAATTAAGAGATGCACAGTTCAGCCTTCGCATTGCATGATGGTAGTGGACGACTAACCTGGATTTCATAATGTGTGTCACCATACCCAATCTACCAACAAAACATGTTTCTTTAAGCTACCCAATTCTGCCTGTCTCTGACCCTGTCATTGTCCTTGTTCTGCAGCACTAATCCACATTTTATTAAGCTCATTGATGTGTTGGGTAAGCTGGGTCTGCGAGGACAGCGGTTGCTGCAGTAGTGAAAGAGACAGGCTTCCAACACTTGAAGAAACGCAACTCGATTTTATTGAACTCTTAACTATCATACATCCTTTAACTGTGGGTTGATACTATGCTGACTTGACTGGAGACCTGAGGCTAACCTGACCAGACTATCTTACTACCACATGGTGGATGTTCTAGATACTGCTCACGGGCTCTGACTGTCTCAGAGGCTGGATCCCAAGAGAGCGGGAAAACTAGTGCCTTCTGGCTTTATCGTGGTCGTGTCCTGTCTAGTGATTGGCTGCTGTGTTCTGTGTGTTCACTGGTCATCCTGTGCGTCAATCACTGCCTGTCTGTGCACCATCATATACCTGTGTATATTATGACACTCATAAAAGCAACTTCTTTGATTTTCCCTTCACCAACCACCCTTCTCTCACTACCCTGGCTTATTAGTCATCAAAAATGTTGTGGCTTGTGTCCTCACCCACAGTAAGTTTGAGACCTTCTTACCTCCAATGGGTTTGACAGCAAGGAAATCCCTGTAATAATTTGAGATTTTGCTTATTTGGCTTGAGAAGAATTTTGGTTTAAATTTCATGTTAATTTTTTCGACGATGCCACATTCAATTCACTGCGAGGTGCAGTTATTTGGAATACAGTAAGGGCGAAATCTGTTCAAATCTCAACCATCTTAGAATGATGCATTCTTGTATACCAAGACAAGAGACAAGGGAGTTCATCTATAGCTTTCAGAGATATTTGGAAGTCGAAGGTTAGAAGTGGAGTCTATGGAGTATCCTTGTAACAGCACTAGTAGCTTTGACTCATTGACGACTTCAAATTCTGACCTTGAATGTGAGTGAGGCTCATTTGTCCCATCGTGTTCTCAAGTCCCTCATGCCTCCAAGCAGCTGGTGAAACCCTGTGGGATACCTTGATACCACATCTCAGCTGGCAATCCAAACTAAGCGACAATGTCATCAGCTTCATCTGGCGTAGATAGGGAACGTCACCTGTCCAAGTGCATGGAATGATGGAAGAGGCAAGATGATCGCAACTAGAGGACAATGGTTCTGAAGGTGGGCACCAACTTAATGTCCGACAGGTACAGGACACTCTGCTGATGAAGCAGATTTGTAGCCAGTCACCTTGGAAAGAATTGGGATCTTTCCGAGTATCGTCCCGTAGTTGGCAATGAAATTTAGTCACAGAAATGTTTTTGCTTACAGTAGAAGTGACTAGTGCCACATCGCATCTGATTGTTGGCAGGAGGAATGAGCTTAAGGAAGAAGAAAGTTGGAATTGTTTCTATGCAGACGTGCCCAGCGGGAGGCATAGCTATACAAACAGTGTTGCTGCCAGACTCCCATACCAATAGGAGAAGGTTTCCTATTTGATGTGGTGGCTTTGATTATCAGCTTTGGGAGATAATCCTCAACACTGAGATTTGAGGCAGGGGTCAGAGGCCAAACTTTCGACTTTATCTCCATCTGGTTGTTAATCTTCAGCCAATTTGAAGCCTGGAGCAATTGACGAAGTAATGCGACCTCGCTTTCTTTCCAATATTGAGCAAAGCCATGCAAGATTCACAGAAAGGGGCAGTAAAAATAGTTAAACTTTTCCATGCTGGCTATAAGCGAGAGGCCCAGTAGATTTACATGCTCGGCAAAATGAGGAATGATCATGCATCCAGTTTGCCCTTTTCAAGGTGCTTAACATACATTGTATGAATATGAATTGTTCCGTTCCCCATGCCACTTATCGTATACCCGCTGTGGAATAAGGGTGCCAAACGACAGGCTGTTTTGTGGACTTGCACTCGATTGAAGGCATTCAGACTCATTCCTTACAGTAAGCAGATACAGGGGACACCCCACCCCATCAGACTGAGCAGGATTTAAATCCAGATTCAAAGCTGAAAGTAGAAAGAGCAAATCCACTGCATGCCAGAAAATGCCGTCCTTTGATCAAGCAAATTCCAATGGTCGGCATTGCCATGATTCAGATTTACTTTGTCTCAGAGATGTATTCATGCCTCTGTATTCCCAATCTTGCACCTTCAGTACCTACTGTAATCAGTAAACCAGCTTTTGATTGCTTGACATTCCCATGGCACAGTTTTGGATTTGTTTCCTTTATTGTAACTCACCACCCGTGAGGAAAAGTTTAACTCCTGTCCGGACTGATATTCTGTGCTCTGATGACCATCAGTGTGGCCAGTTTTCTTTGCTTATTTCCACTCCAATAAAGGTTATTTGCCTTTTGCTTTCTCCCTGATAGAGTCATAGAGGTTTACAGCATGGAAACAGGCCCTTGGGCCCAACTTGTCCATGCCACCCAGTTTTTACCACTAAGCTAGTCCCAATTGCCCGCATTTGGCCCATATCCCTCTATACCCATCTTACCCAGATAACTGTCTAAATGCTTTTGAAAAGATAAAATTGTACCGGCCTCTCCTACTGCCTCTGGCAGATCGTTCCAGACACTCACCACCCTCTGCGCGAAAAATATTGTTCCTCTGGATCCTTTTGTATCTCTCCCCTCTCACCTTAAACCTATGCCCTCTAGTTTTAGATTTCCCTACCTTTGAGAAAAGATGTTGACTATCTACTTTATCTATGCCCCTCATTTTATAAAGCTCTATAAGATCACCGCTCAGCCTCCTATGCTCCAGGGAAAAAAGTCCCAGTCTATCCAGCCTCTCCTTGTAGCTCAAACCATCAACTTCCGGTAGCATCCTAGATAGTCTTTTCTGCACTCTTTCTAATTTAATAATATCCTTTCTATAATAGGGTGACTGTACGCAGTATTCCAATTATTAATGTATTACTAATGTCTTGTACAACTTCAACAAGACATCCCAACTCCTATACTCAATGTTCTGACCAATGAAACCAAGCATGCCAGATGCCTTCTTCACCACCCTGTCCACCTGTGACTCCACTTTCAAGGAGCTATGAACATGTACTCCTTGATCTCTTTGTTCTATAATTCTCCCTAACATCCTACCATTAACTGATTAGGTCTTGCCCTGCAGATTCGATCTATGCATCATCTCACATTTATCTAAATTAAATTCCATCTGCCATTCATCCACTGGCCCAATTGATCAAGATGTCGTTGCAATCCTAAATAACCTTCTTCACTGTCCACTATGCCACCAATTTTGGTGTCAACTGCAAACATACTAACCATGCCTCCTAAATTCTCATCCAAATAATGACTGTAAATAACAATTAACAGTGGACTCAGCACTGATCCCTGAGGCACACACCGCTGGTCACAGGCCTCCAGTTTCTACAACCACCCTTTATCTTCTGTCAACAAGATAATTTTGTAACCAATTGGCTACCTCACCCTGGTTCCCGTGAGATTTAACTTTATTCAACAAGCTACCATGCAGCACCTTGTCAAAGGCCTTGTTGAAGCCCATGTAGACAACGTCGACTGCACTGCCTTCATCTATCTTCTTGGTTACCCCTTCAAAAAACTCAATTTCGGGAGAACTGATTTCCCACTCACAAAGCCACGCAGACTGTCCCTAATCAGTCTTTGCCTCTCTAAATGCTTGTAGATTCTCTCTCTCAGAATACCTTCTCACAACTTACCCTCCACAGACGTTAGGCTCACCTGTCTGTAGTCCCCAGGCTTTTTCCTGCGGCCCTTCTTAAACAAAGGCACAATGTTTGCTACCCTCCAAACTTCAAGCACCTCACCTCTCTGCTAGGGGTCTCGCAATTGTCTCCTTAGTCTCCCACAACACCCTGGAATATGTTTTGTCAGGTCCCGAGGATTTATCTACCTTGATGCGCTTTAAGACTTCCAGCACCTCCTTCTCTGTAATATGTACACTCCTCAAGATATCACTATTTATTTATCCAAGTTCCCGCAAATCCACACCTTTCTCAACAGTAAATACCAATGAGAAATATTCATTTAGGATCTCACCCATCTGTTGTGGATCCGCACATAGATGACCTTGTAGATCCTTGAGAGGCCCTACTCTTTCCTTAGTTTCTCTTTTACCCTTTATGTTTTTATAGAAGCTCTTTGGATTCTTCTTTGCCTCATCTGCCAAAACAATCTCATATCCCCTTTTTGCCCTCCTGATTTCGCTCTTAACTCTACTACGACAACCTCTATACTCGTCAAGAGATCCACTTGATCCCAGCTGCCTCAGCATGTCATATGCCTCCTTCCTTTTGACTTGGACTCCAATATCCAAGTCATCCAGGGTTCCCTACTTCTACCAGCCTTGCCCTTCACTCTAAAAGGAATGTGCTTACCCTGAACCCTGGTGAACCCATTTTTGAAAGCCTTCCACTTACCAGCCGCTCCTTTGCCTGCCAACAGACTCCCCCAAACAACTTTTGAAAGTTCCTGTCTAATACCATCAAAATTGGCCTTGCCCCAATTTAGATTTTTAACTTTTGGGCCAGACCTGTCATTCCCCACAGCTTTCTTAAAACTAATGGAATTATGGTCACTGGTCCCAAAGTTCACTGACACGTCCGTCATCTGCTCTTCCTTATTTCCCAAGGGGAAGTCAAGTTTTGCCCCCTCTCTAGTCGGGCCATCCACATACTGAATGAGAAATTCCTCCTGAATGCACTCAACAAATTTCTCTCCATCCAAGCCCCTACTGCAATGCTGTCCCAGTCAATGTTGGGAAAGTTAAAGTCCCCAACTATTCCCACTCTATTTTTCTTGCAGCTATCTGTAATCTCCTTACATATTTGCTCCTCAATTTCCCGCTGACTATTTGGGGGCCTGTAGTACAATCTTATCAAAGTGATCTCACCCTTCTTATTTTTCAGCGCTGCTCATACAAACTCAGTGGGCGAACCGCCAGATGTACCCCCTCTCAGTACTGCCGTGATATTCTCCCTAATCAAAAATGCAACTCCCCCTCCTCTGTTATCTAATGTTCTATCTTCCCTATAGCATCTGTACCCTGGTATATTGAGCTGCCAGTCCTGCCCCTCCCTAAGCCTTGTTTCAGTAATAGCAACAATATCCCAGTCCCATGTACCCATCCATGCCCTGAGTTCATCTGCCTTGCCCGCCAGGTCTCTTGCATTGAAATATATGTAGTTTAATCTAGCCTTCCTTTGCTCTCTGCCCTCTTGTCTCAGACCATCGGTCTGTCATGTTTTGCACACTCTCCTTGTGTTTTTTGGATTCCACTTCATGTCCATGTTTGTGCCTCAAGAGGGCAACAAGTTAACTTAATCCCAGGGATGCCCCATCACAGTCTATCAGGAGGTATTCACTGGTTTGATGGTGGTACTCCCTCTTTTCACTTGCCTCTCAATACATAATTGACTCAATTAATCACACTCATTGCCCCTGAGTCAGAAGGTTTGAGTTTAGTCCTTAGAAGTTAAGCACATTATCTAGACGTGAATGTTAATGCAGCATTGATGGAGCTCTGCAGAATTGGAACGACTCTCTTTTAGCGAGGCTATTAAACTAAGTTCCATCTATCTATTTGGAGGGATGTAAAAATTTCTGTGGCACTATTCAAAGAGCCAAGAGTTCTCCGGTGTTTTGACCACCATCCCTGTCTCAGAGAACACTACTGAAAACAGATTAGCCGGCCATTCAAATCATTTGTGTTCCAGGGAATTTGCCATGTGCAAACTTACTGCTGTAATTCTGACAAGAAAACAGTGGCGATACTTGAAAAGTAATTCACTGGATGTGATTAATTGGCTGAATAGTAGATGACGGAGGTTCAGGATAATGGTCAAGTACTATAATTAGGAAAGTGTGCCTAGTGTGAGTTTCTCATAGAACCAAAGGATCCCTACAGTACAGAGGAGGCCATTCAGCCCATCAGGTCCGCACCATCCCTCTGCACATCTTTGGACACTAAGGGGCAATTTAGCATGACTAATCCACCTGTCCTGCACATCTTTGGACTGTGGGAGGAAATCGGAGTTTCCGGAGGGAACCCACGCAGACACGGGGAGAACGAGCAGACTTCATACAGACAGTTAACCAAGCCGGGAACCGATCCCGGGTCCTTGGTATTGTCAGGCAGCAGTGCTAAGCATTATGTCACCCTGTCGCCCCAAATCTATTCACATCTTTTCACATATTCATTCACACCTGAAATGATAGGATAGAGAGCCACATATTCAAATTTACCAGTGACAAAAGATGGAAGGCATTGTAAGCAGTTTGGATAAAAGCATGGCTCAGGGGCACAGTGATTAGCACTGCTGCTTCACAGCGTCAGGGACCTGGGTTCAATTCCAGCCTGTGTGGAGTTTGCACATTCTCCCCATGTTTACGTGGGTTCCCTCCGGAAACTCCAGGTCCTCCGGTTTCCTCAGACATAAAATTGCCCCTTAGTGTCCAGGGATGTGCTGGTTAGGTGGGGTTGCAGAGAAGGGGCGGGAGAGTGTGCCTAGGTAGGGTCCTCTTTCGGGGGTTGGTGCAGACTCAATGGGTCGGGTGGCCTCGTTCTGCCTTGTAGGGATTCGATGGTAAAGCATAACATTATAAAGAGTATTGATAGGTTGAATGGTCAAAACAATGACAAATGGATACCGATGTGAGCAAATGTATGTTTGGACTGAACAGGTATAGTAAAAGGTACCTTCTTAATCGGAGAAAGCTAGAAGCAAGACTGGAAGTTTGAATCCAGGTATTGATGATTAAATTATCATAAACAATTACAGAAAATAATCATCAAGGCTAGTGGAATATTGGTCTGTGTATCTAGATGACAAGAATACAATGAGGTAGAAGTCATACGGCAACTATATACTCAGCTTCTGCTTAGATCACACCTGGAGTACTGTGAGCAGTTCTAGGTATCACATCTTGAACAGGATATATTGGGTTGGATGGAGTGCAGTGTAGATTTACCAGTATGAGTGGTTAGTTTGTTTCTTTCTCTTTTATTTGACTGCACAGACGCGATGGGCTGAATGGCCACTTTCTGCACCGTAGCTTTTCTATGGTTCTATATTTAGGTCCAGATTCTCTGCCGTCGGGATGCTCTGTTTTTCTGGCTGCCTGGGGGTTTCCCGATGGCGTGGGGCTGCCCCACAATGGGAAACCCCATTGACCAGCCGGTCAAACGGAGCTTCCCCCCGGTGTGCGGAACCAGAGATTTGGCGCGGTGGGACAGAGAATCCAGCCCCTGACCTGTGGACTTTTGCACATTGAGAAATGCACACCAGACCCATGTGTGGCTTTGCCTGGGAATTTTGTCTTTTCACACAGGAGTTGGGTTTGCAGTGCATTGTGTGAGCCATGGTGTAATGCATGAGGAGTATGGGGGCGGAGGCTGAATGGTTCAAAGATCTGCCTTGGTTCTTCAACATAAAAGCCCAGTTCTCAAAATCATTTAAAAGCCCCCTAAACATCCTCCTCTCCGACCCGTAGCTCCAAAGTCACCGCATTGCCCCTCAGTTTGTGTATGCTGTCTCCATGCCATCTCCACCCCCCACAAATGCCATCCATACCACTTACCCAGTCTGCACCATGTGTACTTCACTGGTGCTGTGCAATGGGTAATTATTACAAAATAATTGCAAAAAGGTTAGCCTTTAACAATCTAATAAAACCTTGAATTCAAACACGCAACCATTGCTACTGGAAATAAATAAACTTCTCCAGTACAAAAAATATTGACCCTTTATCTGCCTATTAAGTTTGTAAACAAACAATAAACCATGTCAACGGCATTTTCTATTTTTCCAGCTTCTTAAACTTTTCAATTATCATTGGATCAATAGACACCTGCTGAAGTCATTACACCTTTGGAACCTAACCAAGCATTCATCATGGCCACAGCTGTTATAACAAAAGCTTCCAGCTACATTACCTGAAACTATTGGAGCAGAATGGTGTCCCATTACAGTGTTCCTGTCAATCAATGGAGGGGAACAGGTGCAGTTTTTTTTTCATCTTCCAGCAGTCGTGTTGATTTTAACCATCAGAGCTATTAGCTGATTTAAATCACAACACAAAGCATGACAGCAGAGTTTGATAGTTAAAAATAATTATTAATGCATTATGGTACTTTTGACAATTGGAAAAGTGTTGTGTGCATGACAATAATTGTACAGTGCAGCTATATCTAAATGTATATCTAATTGCAGGACAGATCCCCATGATGAATCATCAAGTTAAAAATACATCTACGTTACAATGCAACATCTAAGCATGACATTTGAAGGGATAAAAACATTATTTCCTTACTTTTAAGAATGTCTCCAACTCCTCAGCTAGCTCCCCAAGGATGTGTTTCCCTTAGGGCTTCCAAAATTCTGACCAGCACGCAGAGATAGTGTGCAGGAGAAAATATAATTACTCTGTGGTCCTCACTTTGGGGTCCCCACCTACAGAAGAGGATTGTGTGCGTTTTCCACCCGATGTCTCCCAACTCATGAAAGGGCCACACAAAAGTAATGTGGGGGCAGGACGGCAAAAAGAAGCAAAGTTCAACATTTCCTTACCCGATTCACAGCTCTTTTGGAACTCTGTGAAGTTGATGATGAAATCCATGGAATTATGTAAGGGAATATTGGACTTTAAGATCTGCATTGTATATTTTAAATGACGGCGGTAGACACCAAAAATGGCTGAGGATACACAACTAACCACTGACAGGATTGGCTTCAGGGGTTTCCCTAAGGAACAATGGAACCCCTCCCTGTGCTTCCACGCAAGGCACTTATAAAACCATCCAAAGACTGATTACCATCTCTGAGAAGGACAAAGGGACATAATGACCCTCTCCTCTCCAAGATCCTGGGTATAATGACTTGGAGATAGTCTAGTACATTCCAGTCTTCTTGGAATGCTCACATTTGGGGGTTAAAATCCGACTTGCTATCAGCCTGGGCAGTTCGGTTTGTCTGTGGACTGTTTTTGTGCTGTGAGGAAAGCAGCTGAAAGTTTGCCACACTGAAAAGAATACTATAACCGAGGCAGAGCCTCTGCAAAGAAAGCCAGTATTTGCAGTGTTGTGGTAAAAGATTGAAACCACTCACGTGTGTAAGTTATAGAAATAGAACATAGAACATAGAACAAAACAGCACAGAACAGGCCCTTCGGCGTCGATGTTGTGCCGAGCAATGATTGCCCTACTCAAACCCACGTATCCACTCTATACCCGTAACCCAACAACCCCCCCCTCACCTTACTTTTTTTTAGGACACTACGGGCAATTTATCATGGCCAATCCACCTAACCCGCACATCTTTGGACTGTGGGAGGAAACCGGAGTACCCGGAGGAAACCCACGCACACACGGGGAGGACGTGCAGACTCCGCACAGACAGTGACCCAGCCGGGAACCGAACCTGGGACCCTGGAGCTGTGAAGCATTTATGCTAACCACCATGCTACCGTGCTGCCCTAAATGGAGACGTTTACTCACAAACATGCTTGGGAGACACAACCTGCCCCTGCAGGGTGTCTGCCTGATACAAAGGCTACACAACACAGTTATATATTTTGGTTATCACCCATACACTATAAAATCCTAATAAGCAGAATTATCCAGGCAGAAGTGTCCCCTTTATCTAAATGAAAGCGGGTCATTAAGTTTGTGATTATTACTTTCCCACACCACCTTGCTGAGAAAGGGCTCTAATAATTATTAAGTTGAAGCTGTTAATGCTCATCACGACATGTGCCGACTTCAAAGCTTTTACTGTTTAATGTTGAATTTTCCTCAGGTTTTTTTTCCCATGTCCTGAGAATCTGCTGAGATAACATAATATATGAATGCAAAATCTTTCTGTCTTTACTTCTGAGATTGTGAAATGAATGAGGTAAATAATCCAATCTTCGCCTTGCCATTATTTTTTTTCGCCTTCGTCAAGGATTTCAGTCTCATGGTCTTCACAGGTGCCAAGCACTACTGTAAATTAATAGATATTTTCTTGCCAAATCCAGCAGAGTTCCCTGTGAAAAATACTCTGTGCTGGAAGAAGTGAGGTAATCCAATCCAGAGTAATGGCAGTATATATCATCGCGGGGGTTCGTTACATTGAAATCAAGTTTCTTCTAACATAATGATTCAAAAATTCGGCCAAGAAATACTGAAAGCTCGCTTTAATGCAACGAACTACTTAAACAACGCTAGCTGCAACACTACACGAGCAATGATTGACTCAGGTGGATTTAAGGTTCACAAAACAAGTTTGGGTGAATGAAATATATATATTTAATGGAGTAAATTATAAATGTCCGTTGCGATATTTATTGATGCATTATGCCGCATTGAAAATTATCTCCTGAGAAGATGTAACAAAATAAATTCAACTCTTATTATAGACCAAGTAACATGATCCGGTAGCACGCCATTCAGCTTTAAGAGACAGCTTTTCAATTGAAACAGGCTTATCGCTGAGCCTATCTTATTAGACTTCAAAATAATAAGTAGTAATTAAAGCCACATGTAGTATAAAGAATAACACAGGTAGGACTGTTTCAAGATAATGGTATATCTGGGGGTGGGGAGGGGGAGAGTGGTCAAGTGACATTGGGAAGCTGGTCGGACGTCACTCTGCAAAAATAGAAATATTGTGCAGAGGTCAGGTGGAAACAAACTACTGTTGTGGTTGTTTTTACTTCTAATATTTCCAGTTTCATCCCTCTTTTTAACTTACGCTGGCACATGGCATAGTGTTGCAGCGAGAAGGCAGAGCAAGTGTGCGTTGACATTGTCCAAGTGACATTGTCAAGAAATTGCGCCGCCCTCGATTTTCCAACGCACACTTTTGGCAGCTGACGCTCCCTGAGGCCAGTGCAATCTCAGCACTGTGGTCTTCAGATAGACTTCCACCAGTGGTTCTGAGTGAGAACGCTGAAAGTCCATGGTAACCCACAATCTGATGCTTCCCCTCTTTCTGAGGAAACCGTTGGCTTTTATTCAGATTGGAAACTCTCTGCGTTTGGAGACATGTCCACGAACCTGCTTCGGACCACGACAAGCCTGCTGGATCCCCTGGAATTCTGTTGCTGCGCCTTCCTCGACTGTGGCTGGCATATGGCACAATAGCTGTGATTGTGGTGGAATGTTACAGCCACAAGTTTCATGAAAGACAGAAAAAGTATATTGTCAATCAAATGGTTGTTCAGGTGATTTAGGGTTGGGATGAATTATCATGTAAATCAGAGGGTGGCGGATGCCCTCTACTTCCATTTGGTAACGTTGTGACTCTTTGAGCTGTTAACATTTCCTCTCCACCGATTCCCCTGCAATGTTAATTGACGCGTAGTCTTGAGGCAGATGCAGTTCACTTTTGGGTGCAATAACTGAGCGTGTTGCTGGGTATGAGTGGGATTGCAGGAAAGCAGAGGTTGTCCCGATGAAGAGCTTCCTCGCCCGTGCAATTCATGACAATACTGAGCCTATGTTTCCACATGGGATACTTTCCCACTCCAAGGGGAAACCAAAGTGAGGAGCCTTAATTCATTTTAAAATTATTTCATGGCAGTAGGCTTCGCTGGCTGGGCCAACATTTATTGCCCAGCCCTTATTGCCCTTGAGAAGGTGGTGGTGACCTGCTTTCTGGAACTGCTGCAGTCCATGTGGTGTAGGTACTCCCACAGAGCTGTTCGGGAGAGAATCCCAGGATTTTGACCTAGCGACAGTGATGGGATACTTGCAGATGGCGATGTTCCCATGTGAGATAGTCATCAATAAATGCAATAGGCAAATAAGGAGAATCTTCTTTACCCAAAGAATTGTAAGAACGTGGAACTCGCTACCAAAGGTGTAATTGAGACTAATGATATAGGTATATTGAAAGGAATGCTAGGTAAGCTAATGAGGGTAAAGAAATGTAAGGATGTGCTGCTACGATTGGGTGAAGAAGATTGGGAAGAGACTTATGAGGAGCATAAACCTGGACATAGATCAGTTGGGCTGAATGGCCTGTTTTTGGGCTGGGAATTCTAGAAAATTCTAATCAATTCGTCGGAAAGACTACATGGATATAGTAAATTATTTGACTTGGTGGGGTGGATCCCTGCAGCCTGAGCAAGCATAACTGTCTAATCCTGCTGCTACTTCAAGTCCATGGGGAGTGTGGCAAGCGTACATGCTCAAGCAAATTTTAGTCACCTGCTTAATCCTAGTTGAAGCTGGAGATTAACTGGTGTTAATAACCCCTGTGCCAGCCTGGAAATAGCCCGGAAATAGCCAGGGACAGTGAAGTTGAGGGCTGCAGTGGCTTTGCAGTGGGCAATGCTATCCTAGTTTTGCCATTTGGTTACAGAAGGTACCATGATTTAGCCTCCCTGGAGAGGCACTGTCTTTTTCTGTTGATCTCAGCTCATGAACTTTAGGAGAACGCTTCCTTTTATTTGTTCTTCTTGCAGCTGTAGGTTTGTGTGCTTCCTCAGGTTTTAAGTCCCAATGTCAAGACCGAATACAGGTCACAATTCTGCGTGGGGAGGAGGAACAGGATCCCAGGCAAAATATTCCAATTAAGCCTGGCAGGCTACCTCTCTAAGCTACTGGCCTTGATTCCAGGGCTGGCAGTGCCACCGATAGAGGTGGCCACTGTTGAGGCTGCAAGTGGAAAGAGGACCCATGCGCTAAGTAGAAAAACTTATTTTTATGCTGGGTCGAGGCAGGCGGGTCCTGCTTATTACATTGGTAGTCTCTCTAGTGGTAGCATTGGGGCCATGGGGTCAGCTATTGCCACTGAGTGCCCACTCTTTGGGGCATGGGACATTGGGAATCCAAGGCTCCAAAATCTGTGGGAAGTGTGGGGAGGGGACCTCTATGCAGTTAGCGGGTGCCTCAGTCAATGAGCTGTGCCGCCACTGGGAAATGGTTGTCAGTTCGCCTTCTGATTATTTTAGCTGTCTGCCTTCAGTGAGGCCTCCCTCCCAATGCCTTTCGCCTTCATTTCCCCGTCCTTCTCTCCCCCCACTCCCGCAGGCCATGTTTACAGTGGAATGGTAAAATCTTGGCCCTCATGTCTTCTGCACTTCCTCTAGCCAGATTGAATTTGTTAGAATGAAACATGAGCATTGTCCGAAGTCCCTTAAGAATTTAGAGCGTTGAACATTCTACAAGCACTCCGAAATGGTCGGAGTGACCAAAAACCACCATCTAAAACAATCAAATCATCTCTTCAAATATTCCACTACTAGACCATAGAACAGTACAGCACAGAACAGGCCCTTCGGCCCTCAATGTTGTGCCGAGCCATGATCACCCTACTCAAACCCACGTATCCACCCTATACCTGTAACCCAACAACCCCCCCCCCTTAACCCTACTTTTTATTAGGACACTACGGGCAATTTAGCATGGCCAATCCACCTAACCCGCACATCTTTGGACTGTGGGAGGAAACCGGAGCACCCGGAGGAAACCCACGCACACAGGGGGAGGACGTGCAGACTCCACACAGACAGTGACCCAGCCGGGAATCGAACCTGGGACCCTGGAGCTGTGAAGCATTTATGCTAACCACCATGCTAACGTGCTGCCCCAAACTATTTTGGAGAACAGTTGAGGATCCCTTTAAATATTGCTAAAAATGCCCTCCTCATGATGCATACCATGCACGAATTGTGGAGAGCTGAAGGACTGTCTATAGCAACATGGGTGGCAACCAAAATAATATCTGGGTCCTATAACTGATGCAAGGACCAGGGGAAGCACTGTGGGATACTGCTTAGCACTGCTGCCTCATGGCGCTGAGGACCCGGGTTTGATCCTAGCCCCGGGTCACTGTCAGTGCGGAGTTTGCACATTCTCCCTGTGTCTGCATGGGTCTCACCCCAACAACCCAGAGATGTGCAGGGTAGGTGGTTTGGCCACGCTAAATTGCCCCTTAAATGGAAATTGAAAAAAAAACTGACATAGGTACCTGATTTTCCGTTATCTATTAAACTCCTGCCTACATCGGGGGGGGGGGGGGGGGGGGGGGGGGGCAGGGAGGGGGTGCTGACTATCTTTGCATTGGGTGAACCTCAATGTGAAATCAGCATGGTCTTCCACTTATTTTCTAACCTCTTACTGGCCCATTCCTGCAGGTGGAAGCTGCCTTCAAGGCATGTGAATGCTTTGCAAACTTTACAGTTTGCATATGGCAGCTGGATAGACAATTACCAGACTTCAAAGATGTCAGCGGAACTTCACCCACCAAACAATGTTCAGTGTCCTCTGTGATCCTAATGTCCACTTCCTTCACTCACTCTTGGAACATGTTTCCAAGACTATTTCCAGACACTTATTATCTCTTTTATTTCCTCCTACTCCTTCCTCCCTGAGGGAGCAAAGCATCTGTGTCTGAATGGGCCGCTGCTGCTCCCTGCATCTTTCATGCGTGCCGCTCACAACACCCTCTCTCACTCGTTCAAGCAAGCCACTTGACTGACGATTTACAGGTTGAACTCGTTCTTATCTTTGTGAAAAATTGGCGTGTTGCCCCAGAAGTCAGGAACTGTAAAATGTATGTCCAGCATTATGAATGGGAGGTGAGGGCAGTAATGATTCCATTGAGAGTATCATTGATTTAATCAGACATTTAGGAAAGCAGCAATTAAATATAACGGACTGGATTTACTGCCTATTCCTCACCCCCCTCGCACACACATACCCGGAGCATGCCTATGGTCAGCAGGATCAGAATATCCCACTGACGGGAACGGCTAGAAATCCCGCCCATAGTTTTTTGATAATAGGTGAAACATTGTGAAATAAAAACGTGCCATATTTAGTGCCAAAACTACAGCGATGCAGCATGGTGGCACAGTGGTTAGCACTGCTCCCTCACAGTGCCAGGGACCCGGATTCGATTCCGGGCTTGGGTGACTGTCTGTGTGGAGTTTGCACCATCTCCCCGTGTCTGCATGGGTTTTTTCCGGGTGCTCCGGTTTCCTCCCACAGTGCAAAGATGAACAGGTGAAAGATGGATTGGCCATGACCAATGCGTGAGGTTACGGTAATAGGGCAGGGGAGTGAGCCTGGGATAGTGTTCTTTCGGGGGGTGGGGGGATGGTGCAGACTTGATGGGCCGAATGGCCTTCTTCTGCACCATGGGATTCTTAGGATGATAGCATCATGCCAGGCTGTTTACTGCAACAGAAGGAAGATTCACATTTATAAAGCGCCTGACTGGACCATCTGAAAGAGTTTTAAAGCCAATTATTTACTTTTGAAGTGTAGTAATGTAGGAAATCTGACAGGTGATCTGTGCACTGCAAACTCCTCTAAACAGCAAGTTCACAATGACCAGAGAATCTGTTTTTCTGATGTTGACTGAGGGACAAACATTGGCCAACGCGCTGGGGATGATTCCCTGCTCGTCTTTGCAATAGTACCGCGGGATCTTTAACATCCGCCTGAGAGGGCAGAATGGGCCTCGGGTGAGCATCACATTGGAAAGACATTGGAAATAAATCACATTCTGACATGGCGGCGCTCGATTGTCACCCATCATTTTTGTGCTCAAAACCTGGCTTGGGACTTGATCTCAGAAAGTTAGGCAACAGGCAATGCAGGAGCTGAGCCTGGATGCCATGAAATACTGTCTGAAGCCAACTGATTCGCTGAAACGCAGATAATCACACCAGCAATGTTTCTCCACTTCTCAAACATGAACATTATTGCATCCGAATGGAAAATCTCAGGTCAATATATTTTCCTACATGGTGCTTGCTTTCATATTCCGTCCCCTCTTCTTTCCCTTGTTGTCTGCCAATATATGTAAGCAGCAGATATTCAATTGCTCTTTTTCTGAATGATTGACATATTTAGTGACATCGCCCCTGCCCGCACCTACCATGTTCGAGGAACATCTTGAAAATGCATACTCTGCAACTGCCGACTTCTGAAACAACACACTGGACTTCTTTGAAGATAAGAATGAGTTTAACCTGGAAATCCTCAGTCAAGTGGCCTGTTGAAAAGAATGAGAGAGGGCGTTGTGAGAGGCGCACATGAAAGATATCGGGAGCTGTAGGAGCCCATTCAGACAGATGCTTTGCTCCCTCAGGGAGGAAGGAGTAGGAGGAAATAAAAGAGATAATAACACATGTTTTCAACAAATGGTTCAAATGGGCGTCATTGTTTCAAGGGAACTGAAAGAAAAATAAAGTGATGTGACAGCAGTTCACATTACATGGATTTGTGGCAGGGGGGAGCACTACGATTTGGTCACCTCCTCACACAGGAAATGGAGGCCTGGGAAAGAACTTATGACATTAAACAAAAAAATAAACTTAAAAGCCAAATGAAACTGAGCGGACGATTATGGGAAAATAAGTGGGAGGAAGTAATAGTGCTGATGGGTACACAGTGACTATGTTGTTATAGATGTGAACATTTCTTTATTCATTGTACATCTTTGCAGAACACATACGGTTCACTTTCATGGATTTCAAGGAAAGCGCTGAAAGATGATTATCTGTGTAATCATAATCCAAGTTTCCAGACCGGACCTAGCAGGATTCTGTGAGGAGGTGGGGGTATAATGGGGTGTGGGGTGGGGAGGGGGGAGCGGAGATCTTTAGCCAACACCGGCCCGCAGTTTGAATGTGCTCTCCTTCTCCTTCTGGCCCAACATTCGCGTGAGGAGGTTTAAAGGTTGCTGTTTGACTGAGCAGTCATGGTGAATGCTGCGGTTTGTGGTTATCTAATTTGGGAAAGAGTGTTAAAACAGGCGGTGGGACCCTCTACTTGCATCGACAGTGGGTCTAACACTTTTTCCAGGCAGGTATGATGGAAAATAATGGGCGGGATTCTCTAGTTTCCGATGCCAAAACCGTGTTTGCCGATCGGCCGGATAATCCACGCTCGTGCCAAAATCGGGGGGGGGGGGGGGGGGGGGGGGCGGTGCAGCTTTTGCGATGCTCTGCTGCCTCCAAAACGGCGTACTCTAGGAGTACGCCACACGCCATCGGGAAGGACGTTACCTGAGGCCCTCCTCTCAATGCTCCAACTCCGATGGGTCGAGTTCCCGACAACGTCGGTCACTCACGGTATTTATTTTTGGGAACTTGGCATGGCAGCTGCGGACTGGGATGGCCGATCTGCGGAAAGGGAGGGGCTTTGGCGGGGGCTGGGGGCACTGGTGGGGGGTGGGCCAGGGGTGGCGAACCTGGCCAAAGAGAGTTACTATTTGGCAGGCCGGGTCCGCGCGTGGCCGGCGCCATGTTGCCCGGCGCGGCCGTTGCAGGCCGCTGCCCTGCACATGTGCGGCCACGGACCCGGAAATTCTCCAGCCGTAGCCACAGCAAGAGCCGGGTGCTCTACGCTGCGTGCCTGCTAACCTCCCACCAGACTGTCATAAAACCCCACCGTTCCCACACCGGTGTCGGCACTTAGTCTCAGAATCGGAGAATCCAGCCAACGTTTCGGTTCGGATGACTCCTCTTCAGGTATTCAGTAGATCCACTATTTTGCTTTGATGATGGGGTATGGTGCATTACTCATACGTGCTGAACTTCACGCTGGGACACTTTTGCCCAAAAATGGGAGCTGCCAATCCAATTTCTAGGTCAGGATGTTATTTTCTTTTATATATTTAGAGTACCCAATTCATTTTTTCCAATTAAGGGGCAATTTAGCGTGGCCAATCCACCTAGCCTGCACATCTTTGGGTTGTGGGGGCGAAACCCACGCAAACACGGGGAGAATGTGCAAACCCCACACGGACAGTGACCCAGAGCCGGGATCGAACCCGGGTCCTCGGCAATGTGAGGCAGCAGTGCTAACCACTGTGCCTCTGTGCTGCCATAGGGTGTTATTTTAAGTGGATAATGTAAGGGAGAAGTGTGAATTTATGTCAGAAATTCATTGACAAATTGTTCATTTTGAATAATTATGGAGCATGTCTTGCTACTGCTGTCAAGTTTGCACTGTGGATGCACAACCTCTACCACCTAGAAAGTCAAGGGCAGCAGACACATGGGAACACGACCACCATCATGTTCCCCTCCGAGCCGCTCACCATCCTGACTTGGAAATATATCTGCCGTTCCTTCACTGCTGCTGGGTCAAAATCCAGGAATTCCCTCACCAACAGTACTGGGGGTGCACCTGCATCACAGGGACTGCAGCGGTTCAAGAACATACCTCACCATCACCTTCTCAAGAGCAATTAGGAATGGGCAATAAATGCTGGTCGAAAGAGTGATGCTCAGGCCCTATGAACAATTTTTAAAAAGGAACCATGTACCCCCATGGGGTGCACCCACATCGACACATTCTCCCAACAACATCATGACACATCATGTGATTTAATTAAATCGATGTGCTGCGCATGACATAACATGAGTTTGCTGCCATTACCAACACAGCAGTTCCACAAGACCGCTTGCATAGAGTGTGCAGCACAGAAAGGGGCCATATGCCCAACTGGTCTGGGCAGGTGTTTATGATCCACATGAGCCATTTTCGATCCAACGTCATTTGATTAATCTCACCCTATTGATTTAATCTTCTATTTCTTTTTTTCACAGCTTTTACCACACGGCATTCTTTGGCATTGAAGAAAGGTGAAGAAACAGCCTAAAATCTCGGCCTTCAAGTCATGACCATGATGACAACCTGCCACGATGCAAATTTAAGATGACTAAGCGTAATTACCATGAACATATTTTCATCTTACTGCTTTAAAAACTGGCTGATATCAATTCTGCTCTTTCCGATCTCACATTGGTAGCTGCAATCATTTCATGTTTAGAATATGGCCCTGAGGTGCGTTAAGAAGTATCTCTGGAAATCAGCATATATCACATTAAAGAGAGAATCTTGGAGTCAATATCTATGCAGGGGTTCAGACAAGAAAGCGGCAGAGAAAATATTGGTCCTTCAAAAGATCTAAACCTCTCCCGGAGTCGAGAACAGAGACTCCAGCTGGTTATTGTAGCCACCTAAGATGGACACTGGGCTGCAAAATGGAGAACTGCTAAGGCTGCAGGGAGAAAACAGTCTCAGCAAGGACAAGCAGTTTGCAGAAGGCTAATTAGCATTCTGCACGTACAGAAACCAGTTTATGGCCAGGTGCAGGATCTCAGCTAAAGGTGTAAATGGCAACAACGATTTGCATAGTAATGAGGTGATCCAGATCTAGGCCCACACAATAGAAACATTTAGGTTTGAATGGATACTTTAAGTGGACGCCCAGACGAAACGGCACCATAAGTATCCATCACAAAGCACCATAGAGACCGCCCCACCCATCGAGAAGCGACCCTCAGATTGGGGGGTTTGGAAAATATTGATTGGGAGAAGACCCAATCGATATACAGCAGGTAGAGACCGCCCCGAAGAGGCACGGACTTTGGGGGGACCTATAAAAGTAGACCCCGCACATGGTCCGTTCTGTTGGCTCCGGCTCAGCCGTTGTTTGGCTCCGGCTCCGCTGTTGTTTGGCTCCGGCTCTCTGCTGTCGTCATCGCTTTGCTGATACCTCGCATCCTGACTCCAGTTCCATCACCAGCCGTTGAGCCACCAGCCATCGAACTGTAAGTTTCACCACGACGCTCGCTACGTGAACCAGACTTGCTAGACCCTGACGACCTCTAACTTTCTGAGAGTTGCAGACCAAGAACGAGACGAAGGCCTCGCTCCCTGACCTTGCCTGTTCCTGTTTAGATAAGTATTTTAGTCGTTTAGTTTAGAAGTAACTTAGTCTTTAGCGTATGCATGTGTATTTATTATATTGGTTATAATAAATATCAATCGTTTGAACTTACTAATCGGTGTACAGATTTATTACTTTGAACCTGACCTTGATATACTTGTGAGGTGTCTAAATATGGCACCTGGCGACTCCGAGCAGAATTACATACACAGAGCTGTAGTAGTGTTAAGCACACGGCCTTTAAACAGAGGCGTGTTAATACACTCCAATAAACGCGTAATACACTCAAGTAAAACGTGCAACATTATGGAAGCTGGCGAATATCTGCCAGGCTGCAAACAGTCTTTAAAAATGATCTGTCAAGGTAGAAACAAGCTGGTAATCCATGCCAACGGCTGTCCAGCATTGAGGATGGCAGAGATCAAAATTGATGCTACGTTAGTCAAGACTGGTTCAATTTCCTGTAACTCCCTCACTAAAAGCACGATACGAATACCTCCACTATTGGGCCGGCACGATAGCACAGTGGTTAGCACCGTTGCCCACGGCGCTGAGGACCCGGGTTCGATCCCGACCCTGGATCACTGTCTTTGTGGAATTTGCACATTCTCCCCGCGTCTGCGTAGGTTTCACCCCCACGTTAGGTGGATTGGCCGCACTAAATTGCCCCTTAATTGGAAAATAATAATTTTAAAAAAGGAAAACCTTCACTACATGGACTACAGTGGTAAATGAAGCACAATTAGTCATGGGCAATACATACCAACTTTGCCTGTGACACCCACATCCTGTGAATGAATAAAATTAAATTGTCCCAACGGGAAATTTATTTTCAGTTAACGCTGCCTGAAGCAAATACTACAGAGAGATACAACAGAGAGGTACTGTAGAGAGATACTACACAGAGATACTAGAGAAAGATACTATAGAGAGATATTACAGAGAGATATTACAGAGAGATACTACAGAGAGATACTACAGAGAGATATTACAGAGAGGTACGACAGACAGATACTACAGAGAATTACTATAGAGAGATACTACGGAGAGATACTACAGAGAGATACTACAGAGAGATACAACAGAGAGGTACGACAGAGAGATACTACAGAGAGATACTACAGAGAGTTACTGCAGAGAGATACTACAGAGAGATACTAGAGAGAGATATTACAGAGAGGTACGACAGAGAGATACTACAGAGAGATACAACAGAGAGTTGCTGCAGAGAGATACTACAGAGAGATATTACAGAGAGTTACTGCAGAGAGATACTGCAGAGAGATACTACAGAGAGGTATTACAGAGAGTTACTGCAGCGAGATACTGCAGAGAGATATTACAGAGAGATATTACAGAGAGATAATACAGAGAGATACGACAGACAGATACGACAGAGAGGTACTGCAGAGAGATACTACAGAGAGATATTACAGAGAGATACTACAGAGAGATACTACAGAGAGGTATTACAGAGAGATATTACAGAGAGATACGACAGAGTGATGCGACAGAGAGGTACTGCAGAGAGATACTACAGAGAGATATTACAGAGAGTTACTGCAGCGAGATACTGCAGAGAAATATTACAGAGAGTTACTGCAGAGAGATACTACAGAGAGATATTACAGAGAGATACTACAGAGAAATACTGCAGAGAGTTAATGCAGAGAGATACTACTGAGAGAAACTACAGAGAGTTACTATAGAGAGATACTACAGAGAGATACTACAGAGAGTGACGACAGAGAGGTATGCAGAGAGATACTACAGAGAGATATTACAGAGAGTTACTGCAGAGAGATACTGCAGAGAGATACTACAGAGAGATACTACAGAGAGATATTACAGAGAGGTACGACAGAGAGATACTACAGAGAATTACTATAGAGAGATACTACGGAGAGATACTACAGAGAGATACTACAGAGAGATACTACAGAGAGATACTACAGAGAGATACAACAGAGAGTTACTGCAAAGAGATACTACAGAGAGATACTACAGAGAGATACAAAAGAGAGGTACGACAGAGAGATACTACAGAGAGATACTACAGAGAGTTACTGCAGAGAGATACTACAGAGAGATACTACAGAGAGATACAACAGAGAGGTACGACAGAGAGATACTACAGAGAGATACTACAGAGAGTTACTGCAGAGAGATACTACAGAGAGATACTAGAGAGAGATATTACAGAGAGGTACGACAGAGAGATACTACAGAGAGATACAACAGAGAGTTGCTGCAGAGAGATACTACAGAGAGATACTGCAGAGAGATACTGCAGAGAGATACTGCAGAGAGGTATTACAGAGAGTTACTGCAGCGAGATACTGCAGAGAGATACTGCAGAGAGATACTACAGAGAGGTATTACAGAGAGTTACTGCAGCGAGATACTGCAGAGAGATATTACAGAGAGATATTACAGAGAGATAATACAGAGAGATATTACAGAGAGATAATACAGAGAGATACGACAGACAGATACGACAGAGAGGTACTGCAGAGAGATACTACAGAGAGATATTACAGAGAGATACTACAGAGAGATACTACAGAGAGGTATTACAGAGAGATACTACAGAGAGATACGACAGAGTGATGCGACAGAGAGGTACTGCAGAGAGATACTACAGAGAGATATTACAGAGAGTTACTGCAGCGAGATACTGCAGAGAAATATTACAGAGAGTTACTGCAGAGAGATACTACAGAGAGATATTACAGAGAGATACTACAGAGAAATACTGCAGAGAGTTAATGCAGAGAGATACTACTGAGAGAAACTACAGAGAGTTACTATAGAGAGATACTACAGAGAGATACTACAGAGAGATACTACAGAGAGGTATGCAGAGAGATACTACAGAGAGATATTACAGAGTTACTGCAGAGAGATACTGCAGAGAGATACTACAGAGAGATACTACAGAGAGATATTACAGAGAGATATTACAGAGAGTTACTGCAGAGAGGTACTGCAGAGAGATACTACAGAGAGATACTACAGAGAGATATTACAGAGAGGTACGACAGAGAGATACTACAGAGAATTACTATAGAGATACTACGGAGAGATACTACAGAGAGATACTACAGAGAGATACTACAGAGAGATACTACAGAGAGATACAACAGAGAGTTACTGCAAAGAGATACTACAGAGAGATACTACAGAGAGATACAAAAGAGAGGTACGACAGAGAGATACTACAGAGAGATACTACAGAGAGTTACTGCAGAGAGATACTACAGAGAGATACTACAGAGAGATACAACAGAGAGGTACGACAGAGAGATACTACAGAGAGATACTACAGAGAGTTACTGCAGAGAGATACTACAGAGAGATACTACAGAGGGATACTACAGAGAGTTACTGCAGAGAGATACTATAGAGAGATACTACAGAGAGATATTACAGAGAGGTACGACAGAGAGGTACTGCAGAGAGATACTACAGGGAGATATTACAGAGAGATACTACAGAGATATACTACAGAGAGGTATTACAGAGAGATACTACAGAGAGATACTACAGAGATATATTACAGAGAGATACTACAGAGAGATACTACAGAGATATACTACAGAGAGGTATTACAGAGAGATACTACAGAGAGATACTACAGAGAGATATTACAGAGAGATACTACAGAGAGATACTACAGAGAGATATTACAGAGAGATACTACAGAGAGATATTACAGAGAGATATTACAGAGAGATAATACAGAGAGATATTACAGAGAGATAATACAGAGAGATACGACAGACAGATACGACAGAGAGGTACTGCAGAGAGATACTACAGAGAGATATTACAGAGAGATACTACAGAGAGATACTACAGAGAGGTATTACAGAGAGATACTACAGAGAGATACGACAGGGTGATGCGACAGAGAGGTACTGCAGAGAGATACTACAGAGAGATATTACAGAGAGTTACTGCAGCGAGATACTGCAGAGAAATATTACAGAGAGTTACTGCAGAGAGATACTACAGAGAGATATTACAGAGAGATACTACAGAGAAATACTGCAGAGAGTTAATGCAGAGAGATACTACTGAGAGAAACTACAGAGAGTTACTATAGAGAGATACTACAGAGAGATACTACAGAGAGATATTACAGAGAGGTATGCAGAGAGATACTACAGAGAGATATTACAGAGTTACTGCAGAGAGATACTGCAGAGAGATACTACAGAGAGATACTACAGAGAGATATTACAGAGAGATATTACAGAGAGTTACTGCAGAGAGGTACCGCAGAGAGATACTACAGAGAGATACTACAGAGAGATATTACAGAGAGGTACGACAGAGAGATACTACAGAGAATTACTATAGAGAGATACTACGGAGAGATACTACAGAGAGATACTACAGAGAGATACTACAGAGAGATACTACAGAGAGATACAACAGAGAGTTACTGCAAAGAGATACTACAGAGAGATACTACAGAGAGATACAAAAGAGAGGTACGACAGAGAGATACTACAGAGAGATACTACAGAGAGTTACTGCAGAGAGATACTACAGAGAGATAATACAGAGAGATACGACAGACAGATACGACAGAGAGGTACTGCAGAGAGATACTACAGAGAGATATTACAGAGAGTTACTGCAGAGAGATACTGCAGAGAGATACAACAGAGAGGTATTACAGAGAGTTACTGCAGCGAGATACTGCAGAGAAATATTACAGAGAGTTACTGCAGAGAGATACTACAGAGAGATATTACAGAGAGATACTACAGAGAGATACTACAGAGAGGTATTACAGAGAGATACTACAGAGAGATACGACAGAGTGATGCGACAGAGAGGTACTGCAGAGAGATACTACAGAGAGAAATTACAGGGAGTTACTGCAGCGAGATACTGCAGAGAAATATTACAGAGAGTTACTGCAGAGAGATACTACAGAGAGATATTACAGAGAGATACTACAGAGAAATACCGCAGAGAGTTAATGCAGAGAGATTACTACTGAGAGAAACTACAGAGAGTTACTATAGAGAGATACTACAGAGAGATATTACAGAGAGGTATGCAGAGAGATACTACAGAGAGATATTACAGAGTTACTGCAGAGAGATACTGCAGAGAGATACTACAGAGAGATACTACAGAGAGATATTACAGAGAGATATTACAGAGAGTTACTGCAGAGAGGTACTGCAGAGAGATACTACAGAGAGATACTACAGAGAGATATTACAGAGAGGTACGACAGAGAGATACTACAGAGAATTACTATAGAGAGATACTACGGAGAGATACTACAGAGAGATACTACAGAGAGATACTACAGAGAGATACTACAGAGAGATACAACAGAGAGCTACTGCAAAGAGATACTACAGAGAGATACTACAGAGAGATACAAAAGAGAGGTACGACAGAGAGATACTACAGAGAGATACTACAGAGAGATACAACAGAGAGGTACGACAGAGAGATACTACAGAGAGATACTACAGAGAGTTACTGCAGAGAGATACTACAGAGAGAGATATTACAGAGAGGTACGACAGAGAGATACTACAGAGAGATACAACAGAGAGTTGCTGCAGAGAGATACTACAGAGAGATACTACAGAGAGATACTGCAGAGAGTTACTGCAGAGAGGTATTACAGAGAGTTACCTAGCAGCGAGATACTGCAGAGAGATACTGCAGAGAGATACTACAGAGAGGTATTACAGAGAGTTACTGCAGCGAGATACTGCAGCGAGATACTGCAGAGAGATATTACAGAGAGATATTACAGAGAGATAATACAGAGAGATATTACAGAGAGATAATACAGAGAGATACGACAGACAGATACGACAGAGAGGTACTGCAGAGAGATACTACAGAGAGATATTACAGAGAGATACTACAGAGAGATACTACAGAGAGGTATTACAGAGAGATACTACAGAGAGATACGACAGAGTGATGCGACAGAGAGGTACTGCAGAGAGATACTACAGAGAGATATTACAGAGAGTTACTGCAGCGAGATACTGCAGAGAAATATTACAGAGAGTTACTGCAGAGAGATACTACAGAGAGATATTACAGAGAGATACTACAGAGAAATACTGCAGAGAGTTAATGCAGAGAGATACTACTGAGAGAAACTACAGAGAGTTACTATAGAGAGATACTACAGAGAGATACTACAGAGAGTGACGACAGAGAGGTATGCAGAGAGATACTACAGAGAGATATTACAGAGTTACTGCAGAGAGATACTGCAGAGAGATACTACAGAGAGATACTACAGAGAGATATTACAGAGAGATATTACAGAGAGTTACTGCAGAGAGGTACTGCAGAGAGATACTACAGAGAGATACTACAGAGAGATATTACAGAGAGGTACGACAGAGAGATACTACAGAGAATTACTATAGAGAGATACTACGGAGAGATACTACAGAGAGATACTACAGAGAGATACTACAGAGAGATACTACAGAGAGATACAACAGAGAGTTACTGCAAAGAGATACTACAGAGAGATACTACAGAGAGATACAAAAGAGAGGTACGACAGAGAGATACTACAGAGAGATACTACAGAGAGTTACTGCAGAGAGATACTACAGAGAGATACTACAGAGAGATACAACAGAGAGGTACGACAGAGAGATACTACAGAGAGATACTACAGAGAGTTACTGCAGAGAGATACTACAGAGAGATACTACAGAGAGATATTACAGAGAGGTACGACAGAGAGGTACTGCAGAGAGATACTACAGGGAGATATTACAGAGAGATACTACAGAGATATACTACAGAGAGGTATTACAGAGAGATACTACAGAGAGATACTACAGAGAGATATTACAGAGAGATACTACAGAGAGATACTACAGAGATATACTACAGAGAGGTATTACAGAGAGATACTACAGAGAGATACTACAGAGAGATATTACAGAGAGATACTACAGAGAGATACTACAGAGAGGTACTGCAGAGAGATACTACAGAGAGATACTACAGAGAGTTACTGCAGAGAGATACTACAGAGAGATACTACAGAGAGATATTACAGAGAGGCACGACAGAGAGTTACTGCAGAGAGATACTGCAGAGAGATACTACAGAGAGGTATTACAGAGAGTTACTGCAGCGAGATACTGCAGAGAGATATTACAGAGAGATATTACAGAGAGATAATACAGAGAGATACGACAGACAGATACGACAGAGAGGTACTGCAGAGAGATACTACAGAGAGATATTACAGAGAGATACTACAGAGAGATACTACAGAGAGGTATTACAGAGAGATACTACAGAGAGATACGACAGAGTGATGCGACAGAGAGGTACTGCAGAGAGATACTACAGAGAGATATTACAGAGAGTTACTGCAGCGAGATACTGCAGAGAAATATTACAGAGAGTTACTGCAGAGAGATACTACAGAGAGATATGACAGAGAGATACTACAGAGAAATACTGCAGAGAGTTAATGCAGAGAGATACTACTGAGAGAAACTACAGAGAGTTACTATAGAGAGATACTACAGAGAGATATTACAGAGAGGTATGCAGAGAGATACTACAGAGAGATATTACAGAGTTACTGCAGAGAGATACTGCAGAGAGATACTACAGAGAGATACTACAGAGAGATATTACAGAGAGATATTACAGAGAGTTACTGCAGAGAGGTACTGCAGAGAGATACTACAGAGAGATACTACAGAGAGATATTACAGAGAGGTACGACAGAGAGATACTACAGAGAATTACTATAGAGAGATACTACGGAGAGATACTACAGAGAGATACTACAGAGAGATACTACAGAGAGATACTACAGAGAGATACAACAGAGAGTTACTGCAAAGAGATACTACAGAGAGATACTACAGAGAGATACAAAAGAGGTACGACAGAGAGATACTACAGAGAGATACTACAGAGAGTTACTGCAGAGAGATACTACAGAGAGATACTACAGAGAGATACAACAGAGAGGTACGACAGAGAGATACTACAGAGAGATACTACAGAGAGTTACTGCAGAGAGATACTACAGAGAGATACTACAGAGAGATATTACAGAGAGGTACGGCAGAGAGGTACTGCAGAGAGATACTACAGGGAGATATTACAGAGAGATACTACAGAGATATACTACAGAGATATACTACAGAGAGGTATTACAGAGAGATACTACAGAGAGATACTACAGAGAGATATTACAGAGAGATACTACAGAGAGATACTACAGAGAGGTACTGCAGAGAGATACTACAGAGAGATATTACAGAGAGTTACTGCAGCGAGATACTGCAGAGAAATATTACAGAGAGTTACTGCAGAGAGATACTACAGAGAGATATAACAGAGAGTTACTGCAGAGAGATACTGCAGAGAGTTAATGCAGAGGGATAATACAGAGAGAAATTACAGAGAGTTACTATAGAGAGATACTACAGAGCGATACTACAGAGAGTGACGACAGAGATGTACTGCAGAGAGATACTACAGAGAGATATTACAGAGAGTTACTGCAGAGAGATACTGCAGAGAGATACTACAGATAGATACTACAGAGAGATACTACAGAGAGTTACTGCAGAAAGATACTACAGAGAGGTACTACAGATATATACTACAGAGAGATACTGCAGAGAGATACTACGGAGAGTTACTACATAGAGATACTACAGAGAGATACTACAGAGAGAGATACTGCAGAGAGTTACTGCAGAGAGATACTGCAGAGCGATACTACAGAGAGATACTACAGAGAGATACTACAGAGAGATACTGAAGAGAGATACAATAGAGAGTTACTACAGAGAGATACTGCAGAGAGATACTACAGAGAGGTACTGCAGAGAGATACTACAGAGAGATACTGCAGAGAGATACTACAGAGAGATACTACAGAGAGATGCTACAGAGTTTCTGCAGAGAGATACTACAGAGATACTACAGAGAGATACTACAGAGATACTACAAAGAGATATTACAGAGAGATACTACAGAGAGTTACTACAGAGAGATACTACAGAGAGTTACTACAGAGAGATACTACAGAGAGATACTACAGAGAATTACTACAGAGAGATACTGCAGAGAGGTACTACAGAGAGATACTACAGAGAGATACTGCAGAGAGATACTACAGAGAGATGCTACAGGGTTTCTGCAGAGAGATACTACAGAGATACTACAGAGAGATACTACAGAGATACTACAGAGAGATACTGCAGAGAGATACTACAGAGAGATACTGCAGAGAGATACTACAGAGAGATACTGCAGAGAGATGCTACAGAGTTTCTGCAGAGATACTACAGAGATACTACAGACCGATACTACAGAGATACTACAAAGAGATACTGCAGAGAGATACTACAGAGAGTTACTACAGAGATATACTACAGAGAGTTACTACAGAGCAATACTACAGAGAGTTACTACAGAGAGTTACTGCAGAGAGATACTACAGAGAGTTAGTACATAGAGATACTGCAGAGAGATACTACAGAGAGTTACGACAGAGAGATACTACAGAGAGATACTACAGAGAGATACTACAGAGAGATGGTACAGAGAGTTTCTGCAGAGCGATACTACAGACATACTACAGAGAGTTACTACAGAGGGATAGTACAGAGAGATACTAGAGAGTGTTACTGCAGAGAGATACTGCAGAGAAATACTGCAGAGAGATACTACAGAGAGATACTACAGAGAGTTACTGCAGAGAGATACTACAGAGAGATATTACAGAGAGTTACTGCAGCGAGATACTGCAGAGAGATACTACAGAGAGTTACTGCAGAGAGATACTACAGAGAGATACTACAGAGCGATGCTACAGAGAGATACTGCAGAGTGATACTACAGACAGATACTACAGGGAGTTATTACAGAGTGTTACTACAGAGATACTGCAGAGAGATGCAACAGAGAGATACTGCAGAGAGATACTGCAGAATGTTTCTATAGAGAGATACTGCAGAGAGTTAATACAGAGAGATACTACAGAGAGATACTACAGAGAGATACTGCTGAGAGTTACAACAGAGAGTTACTACAGAGAGATACTACAGAGAGATACTGCAGACAGATACTACAGAGAGTTACTAGAGAGAGATACTGCAGAGAGATACTACAGAGAGATACTGCAGAGAGATACTACAGAGAGATATTACAGAGAGATGCTACAGAGTTTCTGCAGAGAGATTCTACAGAGATACTACAGAGAGATACTACAGAGATACGACAGAGAGATACTGCAGAGAGATACTACAGAGAGGTACTACAGAGAGATACTGCAGAGAGTTACTACAGAGAGATACTACAGAGAGATACTACAGGGAGTTACTGCAGAGTGATACTACAGAGAGATTCTACAGAGTGACACTATAGAGAGATACTACAGAGAGTTAGTACATAGAGATACTGCAGAGAAATACTACAGAGAGTTACTACAGAGAGATACTACAGAGAGATACTACAGAGAGATGGTACAGAGAGTTTCTGCAGAGAGATACTACAGACTTACTACAGAGAGATACTACAGAGGGATTGTACAGAGAGATACTACAGAGGGATTGTACAGAGAGATACTAGAGAGTTTTACTGCAGAGAGATACTGCAGAGAGATACTACAGAGAGTTACTACAGAGAGATACTACAGAGAGATACTGCTGAGAGATACAACAGAGAGATACTACAGAAAGATACAACAGAGGGATACTACAGAGAGTTACTACAGAGAGTTACTGCAGAGAGGTACTACAGAGAGATACTACAGAGAGATACTGCAGAGAGATACTACGGAGAGATACTACAGAGAGAGACTACAGGGCAATACTACAGATAGATATTACAGAGATACTACAGAGAGATACTACAGAGAGATACTGCAGAGATATACTACAGAGATACTACAGAGAGATACTACAAAGAGATACTACAGAGAGTTACTACAGAGAGATACTACAGTGAGATACTACAGTGAGATACTACGGAGAGATACTACAGAGAGATACTACAGAGAGATACTACAGAGCGATACTACAGAGAGATACTACAGAGGGTTACTGCAGAGTGATACTACAGAGAGATACTACAGAGAGATACTACAGAGAGATACTACAGAGTGTTACTGCAGAGAGTGCGCCATGGTTATCGTTGATAGTGATGGGGCTTTTGAAAGATGTTACAAGTATTGTCATGGATAGTGCAAAACATCGCAGTAGTTACACTTTAATTATTATTACTTTATTTGCATTTGACAGCTTTGATGCAAAGAGCACCAATGCAGTAAGCGGTTTGCTGTTTCACTCCCCACAGATAGTGGTGCAGAAGGCAGATTTTTATCTTTTTCCATAGCAATTTGTTTCCTGGAACAGGTGGCCAGCCTGTCGCCAGATGCTTACAGCTTGGGGGGGTCACAGCTTTGCATCAAGCGTGTATGACCAGGAGTCTCAGCCACTCTTACCGCCTGTCATTGGCATGTTGGAAGTTTTGCAGGTTGACAGGAAACTTGCTTGACCTCATTATGAACACACTTTCCTTGGCCATCATGTCCGCGGTCGGACTCTGATTCAGACCTTTTGGCGCAGAGGCAGAGAAGGTACCCGCTAGGCCAGGGCCGGTTTTAAGCCTATTTGACCAATTTCATCAAATTAGGCCCCGCACCTTAAGGGGGCCCTGCGCCAGCGGCGACAGAGTTACCGTTTGAAGCCTTTTCTGAATTCTAAGAGGAACTATAGGGTAGTTTTTACTTTTGGGGAACGCACCGCATTACCGTCGACAAATCCTTCAGCCCTGCACCACCAAATCCTTCCGCCCGGGTAAGTAAGTTTCAAAATTTTAGTATATCAAGCATTTAATGTTTTTTTTTTTGGTTAAAGATGAGCATACTACACGAAATACAAACATACATAAATTTTTACTTTTGTAGAGTAGGGGCCCCGCCATCACTTTTCTAATTGGGCCCGCAATTCCTTGCACCGGCCCTGCGCTAGGCCACAATACCTATTCCGTGCAGCAAGCTAATAAAAGCGAAAATATTGTGTTGAAACATCGTACAAAATATGATTGTTCAGTTGGTAGCAGTTATATGGAAAAAAAATCCACACTGAGCAGAAAGTCCTACATTTAATTCCTGGTCTACTCCATTCAATTCTATTTAAATGAATTCAACCAGTGCTAGCAATACTCATTGCTCATCAATGACTCCTCCTTCAAAGTTTATGCGCATGGACAACAGAATTGAGTTTCGCTGTGAGGATCTCTTTGGTGGATTAGTTCATTATTATTGGCACTGCAGTGCTTTAGACTCAGCAAAAGTCAATGTGTGTTTCTGCTAAAGTTGCAGCATTAGACTGAAGCAGAGCTGACTGCAGGGAAATGGTCTAGGATCCCTCGAAGTTAGCTAAGATATCCATGGATATAATGGCTATGATGGGTGTAATCTCTGTACAAGCTGTTATTGTTCAAGACTGCCTCTCTCTTCTTGCCCCAAACTTGCTGAGTGACACCCCTCATGCTATGCATAACCTATTGTCTCTCTCTAATGAAGAGGGAGAGATACCTTATGTGGACTATGGCTAATTATTTACTAACTACTTCTGACATCTCCTGGAGTGTAATTTCAGTACAATGTCAATCACCACTCAGGTTATCCTCAGAGTACGGTTAAAACATCGCTAGAGGTAACTTAGGGGGTGATACACTCCAAAGTGCAATTTCTAAAGAGTTATATTTCAACTCCTTAAGGTGAGGAACATTCTGCCTTCATATAAGCACACCAGTTCAGGGTTTAGTTTCAGGCATAGGAACGATAGGTCGAGCCAGGCAGTCTCTGGAGGAAATGCTTCCAGGTGAAGCATAAATGAAGCATCAAATTTCTTCAGGGAACTGGGTGACGCCGTGTTTGAACATGTCCTTTAATCTCTAGGGTCTGCAGCTAAATCCATTTCAGACAGGTAAATGTTTCTCCTCTGACAACTGCTAAAACAAAATTGAAGTCACAATCCAATTCTCAGAGTAGACGAGTCATCATTATAAACACCTTTTGATAATTGTAAGTCGCCCACAAAATATAAAATTGAGTTATTTTGGCACAGGGGAATAGGTTTGAACGCCAGCCATTTTAACCCAAGCATCTGAAAAGCATATGACACAAGTACGCAATTTTTAAGCTTAAAAGATGACTGAATAATGATGTCTCACATTGTTCCTCCAACTCTCATTTGAGTGACCCACAAACTAGCCCCGGGGACAATGTGGAGCTGCAGGTGGGAGAACGGCTAATCTCTCCGGGGCCGACTAAAATAAATTAGCAATGTCCCAGCTACGTGGCAAACTGCATGGCTATAATTAATGCCAGCAACGTTTTATATTCTCAGAACAACTTAGCTGTGTGAAACACACCACAAATGGAAATGCAATCAACCTGCTCGGTATAATTTTAGAAAATGCCTAATGTGGCGTATAAGTTCAACAAATGGAAGTTGACATTTCCTGAGTCCTTAAATTCTTCCTTTCCTCGTATAAACACATAAATAAGTTCCTTATGATTCACTTGGTTTTGTGGGAAATGGAGATCATTTCTGAAAGTTGGTTTCTAATTAAAATTATATTTACTGCGCTCTCTCAGAGGAAAAGGAAGTAGGAACCAGCAGTTCTAAACATCCTTGTCTTTGTTGAACGGTGAATTTGTCCCTCACTGTTTATTACAAGCAGCTGGGCCTTGGTTTTGTTCTGGAAGTGGCTAGAGACAGAGGATGTAGCAGACAGATGATATCATGACAGAACGAACAAGGGTTTTAGGAAACTAGCCATTTATTGAATATAAATACATTTGGATCAAATGCAGCCCTGCTACATTTAATAAGGGTAAGAATGCACAGTGCCTCTTCAACGTTAATTCAATGAGCTAAATCTAATTTATTCTGAAGAATCTAGACTTGGCCCATTTGGCTCTGCTTAACTTCACGTAGATTTCAAACGGCCTGAGATGACAAAGTGAATTGCAGTGTAGCGTCCACATACCAAGACAATACTATACGGATCCATTAGTCTTGTGTTTCTGTAGGTTATTGTACTCGATGAGTACTGGTGTGCTTTCAATCCTCAGGGCACACAATATGTCAAGCTGGATTGAGGCCTCGCAAGGGGTAAGGTTTCTTTGGTTGTTAAGGCCTGTCCAGTGAGCACTGCAAAACTGGAGTCACATCTGTTGAGTCTCCATGATTCAACATGAACCAGAACAGGGTGACCAACCATCCTGGATTTCCAGGGACTGTCCAGTAATTAGATCTGTTGTCCCATGTCCCGGGGTCATACATTCCCGAGATGCATTTTGTCCCGGAATGCATCTGCCTCCACTAGTCTTTCTCTGCACATACTTTAACTAGTCTTTGTGGCTGCGTATGTATGGACCTGTCTTTTATCTGAGCATGTGTTGGCCGATTAATTTTGTGCAATGTTGGCCTCAGAAGCGCTGGGCCATTCTAAGCGTGTCTCTGGGGTGAATGCCACCCCCCCCCCCCCCCCCCCCCAACCCCCGCCTCCCACCAACTCCTACAGTTCTGGCAAAACATTCACTCCACCCTGCCACAGCAAAGTATCCCTTAAACATTTCAATGGAAGTTAATCACCCTGAACTGGAGAAAGGAGGAGATTACGCTACTTTTGACAGCTTTCCTCATGAAGCATGGATATATATCTTCACTGTGGATCTGTTTGAAGACTGCGATCCTTGGGAAGAGCTAACTGGATACCAATACTGCCTTTTCTCCCTCTGCATGAAGTCCATTCCTTTTCCAAGACAAGCACCGACATTGGAATTAATTCCCATTGGAATTCCTACGGTGGAGAATAGGATTTCTGCTAATGATGCAGTTCCAATTGAGGACAGTGCTTTGAGAAAACATTATTGCACAAGGAACCTTTCAAAGCAAAAATGCAGCTACCGACAGCTGGGGTAAGTTATCCACCAAAAATAATGAAGATACAAGATTGGGAAAAATGAAAGACTAGAGCAGGAAATTCAAGCAGTAGGTGAACGAGGGAAAATGGTCACTGACTTTGGTGTGGGACTAATTTACACAGGTTTTCTCAAAATGTAACGGTCTAATGAGGTTGTCCTAATCCAGGAAGACAGCTGGTGAAGGGTAGTACTGGAGCCAAACTTGCATTGATTTACAAAGTGAAAGATGACAAGCATGCATCTCCAAACCCAACCACACCACAGTTTTATAAGGACCTCTTAAAATGTGCTCCCACCACCTGCGTACAACCAAACATAATTACTATGCTGTGCGTTAAGTGTTTAAAAAGTTTGCTATGTGAGCGACTCACTGAATTTGACACATCTCAAATCAGGCTGCTTCAGTGAAGTGCAATCCGGACTTGGAAACGGGATCAACCCTTATCTGTACCAGTGTTATAGATATGCTCATTAAAACAAAATTTCTGTGTGGTATTTCTAGGAAAACCATAAACGATTGAAAAGATTTTTCCCAATGTTGCTGCACATAACAATTGAAAGGGTTCTTAGGCACACAAAAGCAGACATCCGGCAATGTTCATTACATAACAGCCTGACAGAGAAACCCTGTTCAATGATCCAATGAACACTCAGCCATGGTTTTCCGTTTAATAGTCACACCTTTATAGCAGCTCCATGCAGACTGGAAGATTCTATTTGAGACATTTCTTGTTGCTGACAGTCTATGAATAGAATTTTCCGTCCAGTGTCATAGGTGGGTTTTTTTGGCCCCACCAAAGTCAATGAACTTTTGAACATCTCATTGCATCTGCCAACTTCTTCCCTGCTCTGACACAGCCATGAAATTCTGCGCTATATTGTACTGGTTAACCAGTTTTATCAGCCCACTCTGACTAATCACGCTGTCCTGGAGGGTAGTGTGTGGGCGGGTTTGGGGAGGGAGTATTTGGCAGGATCAGGAGATTTGGGCAGACAAGGGGAAGGGGTAGGGGAGAACCCAAGAGGAGAAGGTTGAGGCACTTAGAACATAGAACATTGAACAGTGCAGCACAGAACAGGCCCTTCGGCCCTCGATGTTGTGCCGAGCAATGATCACCCTACTCAAGTACTTAGGGGCAGCAGGGTAGCATGGTGGTTAGCATAAATGCTTCACAGCTCCAGGGTCCCAGGTTCGATTCCCGGCTGGGTCACTGTCTGTGTGGAGTCTACACGTCCTCCCCCTGTGTGCGTGGGTTTCCTCCGGGTGCTCCGGTTTCCTCCCACAGTCCAAAGATGTGCGGGTTAGATGGATTGGCCATGCTAAATTGCCCGTAGTGGCCTAATAAAAAAAAAGTAAGGTTAAGGGGGCGGGGTTGTTGGGTTATGGGTATAGGGTGGATACGTGGGTTTGAGTAGGGTGATCATGGCTCGGCACAACATTGAGGGCCGAAGGGCCTGTTCTGTGCTGTACTGTTCTATGTTCTATGTTCTAAGTCAACGTATCGACCCTATACCAGTAACCCAACAACCCCCCCCATTAACCTTATTTTTTAGGACACTAAGGGCAATTTAGCATAGCCAATCCACCTAACCCGCACATCTTTGGACTATGGGAGGAAACCGGAGCACCCGGAGGAAACCCACGCACACACGGGGAGGACGTGCAGACTCCGCACAGACAGTGACCCAGCCGGGAACCGAACCTGGGACCCTAGAGCTGTGAAGCATTTATGCTAACCACCATGCTACCGTGCTGCCCCAGGAGGAGGACGGGAATGGGATTGGGGAAAAAGGGAAAGAGGCTTTGGGGATGAGTGGAAGGAGGGTTGGGGAGGGGAGGAAGGGGAGTTGGGGAGGAGAGGGGTGAGGAGGAGGCGAATGGTAGTGGAGAAGGGGGTTGGAGGGAGGAAGAGTTGGAAAAGGAGGGGAATGAGGTTGGAGAGGAGGAACTGGCAGAGGAGAAGGGGTTTGGGAAGGAAGGAATTGTGATGGGATGCGGGGTAGAGTGTTTGGGAGGATGGAACATTGGCAGGGGCCAGGGGTGGTTGGGGGTTTTGGGAGCAGGGTTGGGCTGGGTGAGTTGGACGGAGGAGGGACGGGGGCAAAGGAGTCAGGCAGTCCATTATCTGTCAATCTGCTAAGCTTTCCACAGGCTTTGCAAGGAGTTGATCTGAACTGAAATTCACATATGTTGGGCATGATTCTCCGACCATATGCCGGGTGGGAGAATCGCGGGAGTACCGGGCGATTCACGCCACGCCTCCCTGCCACCCGCACGCGATTCTCCCAACCCCCCCAAAACGGCGCGTCGCGATTTACGACAGGCCGCTCGGAGAATCGCCGCTCGCCGTTTCTAACAGTCGAATGGCGATTCTCCGGCCCGGATAGGCCAAGCGGCCTGCCTAATCCGACCAGTTCACGCTGGCGCCAACCACACCTGGTCTCTGGCAGCGTGAACAGCGCGCGACCGCTGCATCTGGGGCCTGTGGGGGAGGGGGGGGAGGGAGGATCGAGCACCAGGGGGTGCTCAGGAGGGGTCTGGTCCGCGATCGGTGCCCACCGATCGTCGTGCTGGCGTCTCTAAAAGACGCACTCTTTTCCCTCCGCCGCCCCGCAAGATCACTCCGACATGTCTTGCACACGGGGAGGACGGCAACTGCGCATGCGCGGGTGACGTCATTTAAGCGCCGTCGGCCGCGTCATTTACGCGGTGCCGCTTTGACGCGGGCGTCAAGGCCGGGCGCGCGTAACTGACGCGGTGACGCCCCTAGCCCCCTGGGGGTGGGAGAATAGGGGGCGAGGAGCGGCCTCCGACGCCGGAGTGAAACACTCCGGTTTTCACTCCAGCGTCGGCACTTTGTCTCCCTTAGGGAGAATTGCGCCCGTTGTCTTCCAACATTACCTGAGTTCCTCAAACTTAAACAAAGTGTTGAACAGCTGAGGCATGTGGAAGAAAAGGTGGCATCGGAAGTAATGGTCTTGGGCGGCATTCTCCCCTACCCGGCGTGACGGAGGGTGCCGGAGTAGGGGAGTAACGCCAACCACTCAGGGGTCGGGCCTCCCCAAAGGTGGGGAATTCTCCCCAACTTTGGGGGCCAGCCCCATGCCGGAGCGGTTTGCACCAGAAGACTGGCGCAAAAAACCGGTGCCCCCGGTAGCGGGGCTGGCCGAAAGGCTTTCTGTGGGGTTCTCTTCCGCTTCCGCCATGGCGGAGGCGTGGCGGCCGCGGAGGAAAATAGTGCAACCAGGGCACTGGCCCGGAGTCTGAGCGGGGGGCCCCGATCGCGGGCCAGGCCACCGTGGGGGCACCCCCCGGGGTTCAATCGCCCCCGCGCCCCCCCCCCCCCCCAGGACCCCGGGGCCCGCTCGTGCCGCTGATCCCGCCGTTCCAGAGGTGGTTCAAACCTCGGCGACGGGAGAGGCCTCCCAGCGGCGGGACTTCGGCCCATTAGGGCCGGAGAATCACCGTAGGGGCCTCTCCGATCGGAGTGGCGAGATTCCTGCCGCCGCCACTTCCCGGGTGGCGGAGAATCTCAGCCATGGCGGGTGCGGGATGTTTGGAGGCCCCAGGCGATTCTCCGACCCTGCTGGGGGTCGGAGAAATTCGCCCCTTGTTTTGGAATATTTGAAATTATTTGACATTTTCTCTTTCGACCCACTTTGAAGGCTAAGAAAATCCCACCCTCTTTTTTTTTAACAATGTGAAGCTTGAGTTTATTAAAATTGTGCAGAGTGGTGTGTTCGATGTTAGTGGTTGCTTTTTGTAAATTGTGCCAAATAAGATATTTTGGTTACGATCAGCAATGCACATTTATCTGTTTCAAAATAGCATGAGTGAATATTTGCAAAGAAGTCCATTGGAAAAATGCGTAAGAAGATTGCCTCAATCCAGTGAGACCATACAAGGAGTATTATGGGACTGTGACAACAGCCAAAGTAAATTCAGATGTGAATTAAAGAACGGCAACGCTGAAAATAAAAAAAATGGATAGTTTTTGTTTGAAGATGAAAAATGAGTGACTATGCCTCTCTGCTTCAGTAAAATGTTAATGCTAGACTATTTGATTCCAAATTTAGCCAGAAACATGAGTTAATATTTTTCTCTTTAAACCGTAGCACAATAACCATTGTAGTCACTTTCATTTGATACAAATGGAGTAAAACACCCCAAGGCACTTCACAGCATTCAACACTATGCCACATATGGAGATGTGAGGGCAGATGACCAAAAGTTTGCTGAATGAAGGAAGGCAGAATTTGACCTTTTTTATCCAGAATATGGCAGCGAGTGGGAAAAGCAGTGTTGAGGTCACCGGCACCAGTGGTGGCTTTCTCCACCAAATTGCCAGGGAAGAGACAGGCAAAGCGCAGGTCACACAACCTCACGCTGGTGGGGTGGTCTTAATCAGAGCCCACCCCGCCAGCAACTATTTCAAAGATCGGGGTGCCACTTTTAAAGGCGACCTGCTGCACAAAAGTTAAAATGGAGCCTCCTCCCCACCCCCGACACCCTCCCTGCCTGCATCGCGACACCCCTCCCTCCAACCCATCGCCACTAGCACTGCCCCCTGCCACTGTCCCCTGGCATGCAAGAGAGCAGGAGGTGGCGCCCATGTGCAAACAGCACTTCGTGATGTCATGAGAGACATGCAGGACATTTAGTTTTGTGTCTGTGGTGAACGTATTGCTACTACAATTCACCACTGTATTGTAATGTATTGTATTATGTTGATGCCCTCGTGGGCTCCGTCTGTGGCTCCGCCCCCTCAGGGGTGGTATATAAATCTACAGCCTGTCGGCGGCACTCAGTACAGAGCAGTCACAGGCAGGCACAGATCTAGCTTATTAAAACCACTGTTCACTTTCTACTAATCGTCTCCTGTGAATTGATGGTCGCATCAGTGTCTGTTTGTTTTGCCATAGGCACATGGAGGGGGTTTACCGACCCTTCCCACCAGCGGTGGGTTCCCTGGCTGCAGGGCTGGCGGGCCATACAAAACGCATATAGTTTGACGGGACTGGAAGATCGCGCCGGAGGCCAATGTTGAGCCATCTCCGCTGCCGGGAAACACGTCACTGGGAGTGGGGGCTTGAAAACCCACCCATGGCAATTAGAATTGTCACTAGTTCAAGTAGTACAGCTTCATTTATGGTCACAAAAACAAGGGGGTTCACAGTTATACAGTGTGTGGTAAAAATGCAAGATTGTACTGAATTTCAGTGGCAGTTTAAAAAGATAAATCAGAAATTTATACCGAAAAATGCTGGTAAATAGAAACACAGCTGCCATTTTGGTCTTAGACGCAGCAATGAAATAAATGGCCAGATAATGGGCCTCACGGTAGCATGGTGGTTAGCATCAATGCTTCACAGCTCCAGGGTCCCAGGTTCGATTCCCGGCTGGGTCACTGTCTGTGTGGAGTCTGCACGTCCTCCCCGTGTGTGCGTGGGTTTCCTCCGGGTGCTCCGGTTTCCTCCCACAGTCCAAAGATGTGCGGGTTAGGTGGATTGGCCATGCTAAATTGCCCGTAGTGTAAAGTTAATGGGGGGATTGTTGGTTTATGGGTATACGGGTTACGTGGGTTTAAGTGGGGTGATCATTGTTCGGCACAACATCGAGGGCCGAAGGGCCTGTTCTGTGCTGTACTGTTCTATGTTCTATGTTCTATAATCTGGTTAGGTGGTGTTAACGTCGAACAGGATGCTGGGAGAAGTCTCAGATTTTCTTCCAAACTTGCCGATGGGATCATTTTCCCCATCCACCCGAGGAGGCATAACTGGCGTTGACTGAACATTTTAGTTCCAGCCTCTTCCGGTGCAGTGTTCTTGTCGTACTCCACTGCACTGGGATGCCAGTGCTTTTGGCCTGTGGCTTGACCCCATAACCTTCTGACTCCCAGGTCAGAGGGCCACCAACTGAGTCAAGGCTGACAATCTTAGTTGTTGTAATTCACTCTGCAGCACATCCCGACCATTATGGCCATAAGATCGAGTAGTTAAAGTTTTTCAATATGAATTCTTAATTGCTAGGTCCTCAAACACTTTTAGGTTTTCCATTCGCCTAAAATAAACCGGCTTTTACAATTGAAGCCTGGTGTTCGCTGTGCCTGTTTTATCACAACTTCTCTCTTGCTCTGTATAACATTGGTCGTGTTCGGTGTCATGATGTGCGGATATGCAGATAATGATATACAGACAGGCAGCTAATGAACACAGAGAACAGGACATGACCAATGAGCAGGCAGGACACTCAGGGGGGTATCTCACTACAAAGGCACGAGACACTCACACTCCGCCTCTTTCCACTGAAGAACATCTACAGAGTGAGTCAGGGTGTATATACAGTATTTCACCTCCAGCTAGTCTGGTTCATTCAGACAGAGTAACCGCACTTAGGTTAGCAGAGAGTCGAACTCATAGAGAACTGTGCTAACTGTGCTACTGGATCAATAAATCAGATTGAACTAAGGTCTGGAGTATCTTTTGGTTAAAGCTGCATCCAGTTACAGCCTGTGCTTGCCTGGTATGGAGGGTGCTAGCTATGAAGAAAGGTTGAGTAGATTAGGATTGTTTTCGTTGGAAAGACGGAGGTTGAGGGGGGACCTGATTGAGATCTACCAAATTATGAGAGGTATGGACAGGGTGGATAGCAACAAGCTTTTTCCAAGATTGGGGGTGTCAATTACAAGGGGTCACAATTTCAAAGTGAGAGGGGGAAAGTTTAAGGGAGATGTGCGTGGAAAGTTTTTTACGCAGAGGGTGGTGGGTGCCTGGAACGCTTTGCCAGCGGAGGTGGTAGGGTCGGGCACGATAGCATCATTTAAGATGCATCTAGACAGATATATAAACGGGCGAGGAACAGAAGGATGTAGACCTTGGAAAATAGGAGACAGGTTTAGATAAAGGATCTGGATCAGTGCAGGCTGGGAGGGCCGAAGGGCCTGTTCCTGTGCTGTAATTTTCTTTGTTCTTTGTTCTTTGTATCCCAGAGTACATAACATGATATTCGGCATCGTGTGGCCTTGGTTTTTCACTAGGTTTTCTCAATGATGCAAGAATCACCAAACGTGGATATTAGTGTGAAGTTCGACACACTTTCTGAAGGTGGCACTGGCGACATTGTTCATTCCTGAGATAAAAGCAAATTACTGCGGATACTGGAGCCGAAACAAAACTGGACAATCTCACCAGGTCTGACAGCATCTGTGAAGAGAGAAGGGAGCGAAAGAGGCATCCAGACTCAAAATATTATCTCCGTTCTCTCTGCACAGGCGCTGTCAGGCCTGCTGAGATTGTCCAGCATTTTCTGTTTTTGTTCATTCCTAATGTGTCATCAGTCAATTCTTGATTATGGTGAGGTTTCCATTGCTCAGGTAAAATAATGCTGCAGGCACACAGGAGCTCTGGCAGCATCTGTAGCACAAAAAGACATGGGCCGGGATTCTCCCCTACACAACGGGGCGGGGGGTCCCGGCGTGATGGAGTGGCATGAACTGGGGGGTCTCTTCCGCCTCAGCCATGGTGAAGACCCACCCGCCCGCCGAGTGGTGGGCCCCGATCACAGGCCAGGCCATCATGGGGGCACCCCCCGGGGTCAGACCGCCCCGTACCCCCACCCCCAGGACCACGGCGCACGCCCGCGCCACCAATCCCGCCAGTAAGGTAGGTGGTTTGATCCACGCCAGCGGGAGAGGCTTGTCAGCGGCGGGACTTCGGCCCATCACGGGCCGGAGAATCGCTGCGGGGGGCCCACCGACCATCGCGGCGCAATTCCCGCCCCCGCCGAATCCCGGGTGGCGGAGAATCCGGGACACATCGGGGCGAGATTGACACCGGCCCCAGGTGATTCTCCGACCCGGTGGGGGGTCGGAGAATCCCGGCCATGGTAGCATAGTGTTAGCACTGTTGCTTCACAGCTCCAGGGTCCCAGGTTTGATACCCGGCTCATGTCGCTGTCTGTGTGGAGTCTGCACTTTCTCCGCATGTCTCAGTGGATTTCCGCCGGGTGTCCGGTTTCCCCCATAAGTCCAATGACGTGCAGGTTAGGTGGATTGGCCATGCTAAATTGCCCTTCGTGTCCAAAAACGTTAAGTGGGGTTACTGGGTTACGGGGATAGGGTGGCGGTGTGGGCTTGGGTAGGCTGCTCTTTCCAAGAGCCGGTGCAGACTTAATGGGCTGAATGGCCTCTTTCTCCACTGTAAATTCTATGATTCTATTAAGACAGGGACGGATACAGACCGGACATCAGAGCATATTGCAATATTTTAAACATGTTGCAAGAATACATTTGGAAATGTTATTGAAAAATTTAACATTTTTAAAATGGTGAACTGGAATCACAGAGGTAATAATGAGGTGTAACGTGTTCCTTCACCCTGATTTGGCAAAAAACTCAGTGAAATTGCCGGGAAAGAGCTTTACCTGGAGAATTTCAAATTATGATTCTAACTTTCTGATAAGGTCAATCCGGCACATTATTGGGCTCGATACAGAACACAGTTCTCTCTGCACTGTGGTTAAAAGAGTGCCTCATCATCCGCCTAAGAGTCCAATTTTTGCATCAATCATCCTTTGAGTGAGATTGACAGATCTGGGATGTTTAAAACCTTAATCCAGTCGTCACTGCTCCTGGAGTTAGACTGTTCGCTCCTCTTCGAGTCTGAACAGACTTGTCTCAATGAACCGACAGCCTCTCCAATGTCATAAACAGTCACTGTTCAGCCTCTCCACTCTCGTGAAACGTTATCAACGGGTGGCACAGTGCATTAGCACTGCTGCCTCACGGTGTCGAGGCCCCAGGTTCGATCCCTGCCCTGGGTCACTGTCCGTGTGGAGTTTGCACATTCTCCCCGTGTTTGCGTGGGTTTTGCCCCCATAACTCAAAGTTGTACAGGGTAGGTGGATTGAACATGCTAAATTGCCCCTTAATTGGAAAAAATGAATTGGGTACTCTAAACTTTAAAAAAATAATGAAACTTTATCAACAGACATGGCAATTAGTACAAATTTAATCCCATCCCTCACCAGAACATTGACCAAATACTAATCAAAGATAATAATTCGTAAGAAAGAGATTTTGTTGGTTGATAGGATCTCTATTGTACATAGCAGATTTGAATTCTCTTTCATTTTTGCTGTGGAATTAAGATAATAATCCTTAAATACACATGGCTGAGACTCAGAAGAAGATAAGATTTCGATAAAACTTCGGAATAGAGTCAGAACCACTGTCTCCGACACTGATCTGACAGAACACTATCCACTTACCTGCATACATTGAAAAGGCTCAGATCTCCGATCCACATTGCAGAAGAACTCCCTCAGGAAGCCTCGCAAAGAGCAGTGAAGAGAATCATTGCAAAAGGCACATCCTGTTTTAACAGCACGAGCTGCTGTAAGAAAAGTTTAATCATGAAGCATAGATGCTTTTGGGTGGTGGATTAATGAGTGAATGGGTAGGTGGGTGAGGTCAGTGGGTAGAGTGGCAGGTGGGTGAAGCGGTAAGGTGGGCATGCTGGTAGATGCGTAGGATGGCGGGGTAGGGTGGCAGTGCAGTGGGCGATAGGGTGGCAAGTGAGCAGGTGGCAGGTGGGTAAGGTGGCAGGTAATTACAATGGTATGGTGGCAGGTGGGTGGGCTGGCAGCTGGGTGAGTGGTAGGATGGCAAGTAGGTAAGGTGGTTGAGTGGGTTGTCAGGTTGCGGGTTTATCAGGTGTTATGGGCGAGTCGGGGAGGTCAGGGAGGTAGTCAGGTGTTGGGGACTATTAAGATACAATTGGGGGGAGTGGGTGGGTCCAGGGATAGACTCGTCAAGTTGGACCCTGGAATCAGTGGGTGATGGAGGGGGGCAGGGAGTCGGATTGACGGGAGGGAAGTTGGTGTGGGGGAGTCACCTGTAAATTACCCAGGAGTTAGGCTAAGATTATTCTGTTTAATATTTCCTGGGTATTGTCCAGACAAGTAAATTGGAAATGTTGAAAGTTTCCCACTCTAACGCAGAAGTTGAAACATCTGGCGATCCAGAGACTGAAAGATCTGGAAAATAGAAGCAGGAGTAGGTCATGGCTTGCTCTGCCATTTGATGATCTTCTATCTGAACTTCATTTTCCTGCCCACTCCCATATCAGTAAATTCTCTGAATGACCAAAAATCTGTCTATCCCAGTCTTAAATGTATTCAATGATGGAACATCCACTACCCTCAGGGATAGAGAATTCCATAGATTCACACCCCTACGAGTGAAGAGATTTCTCCTCATCTCAGTCCTAATCGATCAGCTCCTTAGCTTGACGATGTGCCCCTATGTTCTAGATTCCCCAGGGGAATAGTCTCTCAGTGAACACCCTACCAAGACCCTTCCAAATCTTGTACGTTTCAAATATATCACTTTTCATTCTTCTAAACTGCAGAGAATATAGGCACAATTTACTCAGCCTGTCAACATGGGACAACCCTCTCATTCCAGGGCTAATCTAACAAACCTTTGTTGTACCACCTCCAAGGCAAGTATTCCCTTTCTAGAATCATGTGATGATGTTGCTGTACAGCGACCATGCCATTGTTAGCTCCAGCTTAGTCTTCATATGCACTTCCAAACTACGAATAGACATCTTGCAACCCCATGTAATGGAAACGAATTAAACTGAAGTAACCTGTTCACATTGTAGTGGACTTGGTTATGAACATAGAACATAGAACATACAGTGCAGTAGGAGGCCATTTGGTCCATCGATTCTGCACCAACCCACTTAATCCTTCGCTTCAACCCTATCCCCTTAACCCAATAACCCCTCCGAAACGTTTTGGACACTAAGGGCAATTTAGCATGGCCAATCCACCTAACCTGCATGTCTTTGGACTGTGGGAAGAAACCAGAGCACCTGGAGGAAACCCACGCAGACACGGGGAGAACGTGCAGACTCCGCACAGACAGTGACATAGCAGGGAATCGAACCTGGAACCCTGGTGCTGTGAAGCCACAGTGGTAACCACTATGCTACCGTGTTGCCCAAACCTTGGTTCTGTGTATCTTTTCCGCTAAAAGCTATTCACTTGACAGCTTTTCTGGATTTGAGGTAGCATTTATGGAGTTGTTAATCAGCTTTATTGAGTTTTCTAGGTTGCTACACACACTTAGCTTCGTGGTTAGCTTTGTGCTGGATAAATATCTCAATGGAGGCTCTGTCATGTGAGAGTACCTTTAACAAATGAATGTTTAAACAATGTACCTTTAAGAAATTGAGCAGCTCATATTACTGAAGTGATGTCAGAGGGTGAGGGGGAGCTGAGCTGAAGTCACTTCTGCTTTTTGGGAGTTTTAGTTTCCGTTTGAGAGAGCATCTGAAAAGTGCCTGGCTGGTTTGCTGAGAGCTGCAGGAAGAAAAAGAGCTTGGGTGTGTCTGTGTTTGCAGTGAGCTGGATCTGCTGTGATCTCTGCCATGAAACACTATCTCTGAATCATTTGGGTGATTTAAACTCATAATAGTAATGTCTTTAACCTGATGTGTTTCTGTTTAAAGGTGTTAAGTCTTTTGGAGGTTTGAAGGAACATTTTGAGGGATTATTTAATGCTGTATTATTTTCGGGATTATCTTTGAAGTAAGGGATGGTAAGTGATCCAATGTTTATTTAAAAAGGTTAAGTTGAATTCATGGAATAAACATTGGTTTGTGTTTAAAAACCCACGTGTCCATAATTGCAATATCACACCTGGAGACCAAGCCGTGTGATTCAAAAGCAACAATACATTAAAGGGAGAGGCTGGTTGAACTCCATGATACATTTTGGGGTTCTGAAAACGCCGCTCCCATAACAGCTCCCTGAAGTGAACTGCAAACATTGTCAGCCAAATTCATTCGATTTTTAGTTCAAGAAAATAATAGATCACGTAGCATCGCTATAATTTTATTTCTCCTTATGTTCTAGAATATTTAAACATTATTGAAACCTGCATTAGCCAATAAAAAACAATGCTGGGAAATAGTTATTTTTAAAAATTAGGAAGGATAAAAGAATTCTAGAAACTGTTGAACTGCATGCAGTTGAAAGCTGTAAATGGTGATCAGTACAAAGGTTATCTAAAGTTGATTACACACTCTGAATATTATTGAAGACATAGGTTGGGATTTTCCTTCCCCTCCCCACCACCCCCACTCCTGCTGCAGGTTTTCCGGCGGTGGAGGTAGATCGTCCTTGGCCACCGGCGGGAACTTCCCCTCCCGCTGATGTCAATGGCCATTAGTGTTGCTCGCTGGCCACACTGCTGGAGAACCGGGGCGGGGGACAAGAGGATCATGCTGGCAGGAAGAGCCGCAAAATCCCACCACAGTGTGGTGCAGCAGGGTAGTTAGGGGCAGCAGGGTAGCATGGTGGTTAGCATAAATGCTTCACAGCTCCAGGGTCCCAGGTTCAATTCCCGGCTGGGTCACTACTGTGTGGAGTCTGCACGTCCTCCCCCTGTGTGCGTGGGTTTCCTCCGGGTGCTCCGGTTTCCTCCCACAGTCCAAAGATGTGCGGGTTAGGTGGATTGGCCATGCTAAATTGCCCGTAGTGTCCTAATGAAAGTAAGGTTAATGGGGGGTTGTTGGGTTACGGGTATAGGGTGGATACATGGGTTTGAGTAGGGTGATCATGGCTCGGCACAACATTGAGGGCCGAAGGGCCTGTTCTGTGCTGTACTGTTCTATGTTCTATGTTCTAAGTGTCACTTCCGAGGGATAATAAAAGTATAGTCAACATTTGGTTGATTATTCACTGAACTCCATTTGGTTCGAATCGCAATGATACACTTGTCATTCACGTCTGAAATCTCCTGCAAAAGGCAAACAAGGTTCAATAGGTCAATAGGCAGCTTCCAATTGAACTCCACTGCAAAAACCTCAAAACAATACTTACCAGTTTTGTCCTGTCGAAGGATATATCTTCAGGGTGTTAACAAGCTAAAATGTACGTCGCCTGTCTGTCCCGCTCCCTCCCACAGGCAATTGGGGTCAAGCTAAACTCTGAAGTTAAACTCGTTTGAAGGGCCATTAAAACGTGTGTACAAAATGCACCCTCAACCTTTTGAAAGACAGGTATCAGAATACTGCTGGCCCATGACAACAGACAACAACATTCACAAAGGTGATGATGATAGATGCAATGGCCTACCTCAGGCTCACTCTGCAAGGCACAAACACATTAAATATTCTGTTCAGTTTCTGAGAAACCTATCAGTAATGTCTCTGTCTTCTTACTTGACTTCAATCACAGAATATGCCAATTAATGACCAATCAAATGTCCACTCATGTGATTATTATTTCAGCACTTATTGAGATTGTCTCAGATTCTGGGGAGGTTATAATTGGGTTGTTGGTTGTTTTGACTTGACCTACTGATGCAGGGTGAGGATCCGGAGACAGAAGTAAGTAAACTAAAGATGGCTTGAAGGATAGAATAAACATCATTGAGGAAGTATGTTTTACTCGTAATTCTTCAATTTTACACTCCTAGTGCAAAGCTGGACTCTCATTAGGTAGGCTACTTAATTGAAGCGAGTGTCATACATTTATCTTCCTTGTGAACATAACTTTTACGCTGGGGGATGCAGGATCACTCTGGCATTTTCATGTTGTCAGAACTTATGGCCATTTCTGAACAAAGTTGCTTCCGTATTTTTCTCCATGCTTCTTTGGTCGGTGCTCTCGGTTCTTCCAGGTTGAAAATATATTTTCCTCTTCATTACATTCTAAAGGTGTTCAAAAATAAATCACTGTCCCCCACATTATATTTCACAGGACCCCAGAGTTAAGGAACTCCTTACCTGCCTCAATCTCTTGCATCTTCAGTTCTTACCTTGACCTTGGTATCAACCACTTCTTACTTGCTGATTCCCCACACACTTTCTGTTGGTGCTTTTCTGAAATATGGCACTCAAGCCTTCACCTTGATTTTTCAAGAAATATATCTCCATTGATTCCTGCTGCAACACTGATGCACAAGAATAGCAAATAAATAGTGTACAGTTGTTCTTGGCGCAACTCAGAGGGCAGGTCTTGATGGGAGCAGGCTGCATAGAAGAAAATGGCTTCCATTTATATAGTTCCTTTCACATTAGGACATCGTTACATCCAATGAAGTACTTTTTAAGGGTGGACTCTCTTGTAATGTAGGGAATGCAGCAACAATATGAGAGTGACCAGATAATATGTTTTTGTGACATTGATTGCGGGACAAGTACTGGCAAAGATATGGGGATAACACCTTATACTTATATAGGGTGGCATAGTAGCATAAGGTGGCATGGTAGCACAGTGGTTAGCACAGTTGCTTTGCAGCTCCAGGGTCCCAGGTTCGATTCACGGCTTGGGTCACTGACTGTGTGAAGCCTGCACGTTCTCCCCGTGTCTGCGTGGGTTTCCTCCGCGTGCTCCGGTTTCCTCCCACAAGTCCCGAAAGACGTGCTGTTAGGTGAATTGGACATTCTGAATTCTCCCTCAGTGTACCCGAACAGGCGCCCAAATGTGGCGACAAGGGGATTTTCACAGTAACTTCATGGCAATGTTAATGTAAGCCTACTTGTGACAATAAAAATTATTATTATTGCTTTAAAATAGTTTTGAGGGATCTTTCACATCCACCTTAGTGCGTTGATGGTGCCTCAGTTTAAGGCCGCATTTGAAAGATGGCAACTCCAACTGCGCAGCCCTCTCTCAGTACTGCATGTCAGCCCAGACATTTGTGCTCAAATCTTGGAACGAGAGTTAAACGCACAACTCTGAATCAGTGGATCCAGTTCTACCAGCTGAACCATAGTTGATGGGGAGGAGGGTCAGGAAACCAGAAATTTGACATTTCCCACATGCTGTGCGTGGTGTTTTAACTCTACGATATTAACTCTACACATTGTTTTGTTTTGGTAAGTTTTGCACCTGGAAATCAACCTGATTGTCAGGCTTGGCTTGTTGCCATGTGAGGAGAACTCCAGAGGAGGCTGCAACTATCCCCGTAACCCAGTAACCCTACATTGGACATTGAGGGCAATTTAGCGTGGCCAATCCATCTAACCTGCACATCTTTGGACTGAAGGAGGAAACCGGAGCACTCGGAGGAAACCCACGCAAAAACGGGATGAACGTGTAGACTCCGCACAGACAGTGACCCAAGCCAGGAATCGAACCTGTGACCTTGGATTTGAGAAGCAACAGTGCTAACCACTGTGCTACCGTGCCGCCCAGGTGAAAGAGTGGCTATGAATTGGTACCTTGACCCCTGCCCTCTGCTTCTTTCAGGTATGGATCTTTTCTGGGGCCATGGATTTGTCGCCTCAGTATAAATTTTCAAGCTGGTAACCAAGGCCAACTTTGTGAGCCATCGGTTGCAGTACTGTCTCCCATACCTGAAAGTAAGGGAGCTTAATGGATCTTTGCTTCGGCTTGGAACAGTTATTGGATTTTCCAAAATCTAATCTCCACGGATTGAGTCCGAGCCCAGGATTATCAAGGGGAAAAAAAAGAACACTATACCTGCCATGCACACCATGAAAAAGTGAGTGTTAAAACATTCTCGCAATATGCATAAAACATATTCCATCGGAAGTGACGCAGATGCAGGCAACTCGCAGTTGCAAAGTGTTTTATGTTGGAAGATCAATGACCTTTAAGCACAATGTTCTGTGTTTCAATGGGCCGAGATCTCACTGTCTATTATCGGAAACAGCTAACATTCTCTAACAAAGGAGAACATTGCCATCCTTACAGCCACATGACTGTCTCTTTGTGGCTTTAACCTGGTATTTGTGCTATTTTTTCTTCTTCTTCTATTCATAACCTTGGGACCACCAGCAAGCTGAGAGCAACCTTTGACCTTCATTAGCTGCATTTATGAGAATCCTTCCTCGGTACAGTTCCCCCTGTTCAATTCCCTGTTCACGTCACGGGTTAAGTACCTTAGAAAAAGGGTGAGTTTCAGCAGTAGATTATGCATTCAAAGCCACTTGTTTTTCTCCAAACCCCCACCCCCACCTTTTTTTGTCCTTTTTTTCTTTGCCGTTTAGATAAAAGATGAAGAATAACAAAAGGAATTTAAGGAAAGTCAACATAACCAGCGCAAATTCCCTTTAATTCAGAAAATCAGGACTTGAGCCTTACAGTTCGTGCTCTGACCTGCCTGTGCTTACTCCAAATAGGAACCAAGTGTGCAGTGGAGGGAGAGAAAGAAAAGTCAGTGTGCGAATACTCTTTGTGGTGTTTTGTAGCCCCTGGGAAAGGAAAGCAATGTGCTTTCAGAAAGACAAGATTAGTACCTTCCCTCGGGCATGTCATATGGAGAAACTTTTCTCTGGGTGCAGTGTAATAGCTATCATCTGGAGCGCACGGAAAGGCTGTTTAGTTAGGAATGATAAGATTAATTTAGTGAAGTTCCTTGCAGGATTTGCTCATCATCAACTGCGCTCATTAGAATACAGAGGCTAATGATAAAAAGATGGTAGCTACTAATAAGTATTTCCAGTCCTCAAGGTATGGCTGCACCCAGCAAATGATTTATAAGTTAAAACTATGGTGTGCTTCCACTGCCCCCCCCAAAAAAAACAATGAAAGTAATGTATAAGATGTACAGTCTAAAGCTTTATGCATAACCCCATGAAAGAAATAACATCAGCTCCTGTTACAGAAATGTGTAAGATGGTACAATAGTTTAGGAATCTGACGTGGTTGGGGGTGTGTGGTGAAGGGGGAAGATATGCCTGAGACTTGAGGGGGAAGGGTAGGCCTTGAGACTTGGGTGGGGGGGGAGGGTTAGCCCTGAGCCTTTGCGTGTGGAGGAGTGCAGGCCCAAGACTTGAGGGGGGAGGGTTGGCCCTGAGCCTTTGCGTGTGGAGGAGTGCAGGCCCAAGACTTGAGGGGGGAGGGTTGGCCCTGAGCCTTTGAGTGTGGGAGAGTGTAGGCCCTAAGACTTGAGGGGGGGAGGGTTGGCCTTGAGCCTTTGAGTGTGGGAGAGTGTAGGCCCTAAGACTTGAGGGGGGGAGGGTTGGCCCTGAGCCTTTGAGTGTGGGGGAGTGCAGGCCCAAGACTTGAGGGGGGAGGGTTGGCCCTGAGCCTTTGCGTGTGGAGGAGTGCAGGCCCAAGACTTGAGGGGGGAGGGTTGGCCCTGAGCCTTTGAGTGTGGGAGTGTAGGCCCTGAGACTTGAGGGGAAGGGTTGTCCCAGAGGCTTGTTTTTTTATGGGGGGGGGGGCAAGATGTTGGGGGAGGGGAGGGTATTCCTGAGACTGGGTGGGAGAAGGGTAGGCCCCATTGGGGAATGGAGAGCATTCACCTGTGGCAGGTGCAATTGCTTCAGGAGAATGTAATTTATACTGGAGTGTATTATGTTTAGGTTCAAGTAGAAGACAAATCCCCTCTCTGTGGGATGCAATAACTCACCCAACAGTTATTGCATCATTCCAAGATTACTCAGAAACACTCGGGGCACCTTTTGCCAACTGGGAGCCAACTTCATAGGAAGTTAAACGCAGAATTGTTACATGTTGCGTGTACATTGTGAAAAACAACAAGGGAATGTATTTGTCACGTTGCTGCTAAACATTGTTAAGGCTCTCTTGCTATTTGCTTTTTTATCCCGATGGGTCAGCAATCCTCTCTTGAGATATGGTCATCTTTAGTACGAAGGTGGGAAAGGGACTGGGATGAGCAGTGGGGGCTGTCGTTGCTACCTGCTGATCATTTTTTTTCACTTATCATTTGGAACGATTAGAAGAAGGTGGTATGCCAAACCAAAAATTGTGGGTGCACTGCTGCCAAACATCCAACGATTGATATGCGTATGCTAAAAAATGAAGGAGAGCGAGTCTGCCATTTTACAATAGGCCATTTGCTTGTGAAATACCCCACCCTGGGTGGGGGGAATGTCTTGTAAAGTTCCACATAATGTACTTGACGGTTCAGAACATGTGGGATCAAATGGCCTTGTTGCGCCCAACTCATTGATGCGATGAGGCCGTTAACCTCTGTGAGTGGCCTCTTGCAAGATTTGCGATGCTCGGAACGCCTTGCGAGATCTAACGAGATGTCTTGAGATGTCGCAATCTGGATCTTTCCCTCACTGGGTATGATCCAGGCATGGATATTTAAATGGGTAGTTAGGCTCATGAGTATGTCGGCCACTAATGCTTCCGAGGCCCAGGAACGAACGGCCGTGCCCGTGAGAACTCACCATGGTGCTGTTCAGCATTGGTCCATACAAACGTAGACTGGGCATTACGGCACCTTGGGAGGGATGTGGTCTCCCAGGCCCCTGGGTGGACGGGCTCTGGGCAGGGTGGTATCCTGCCACTCCTGCTGCCACCCAGGTACCTTAGCAATGCCCGGGTGGCAATGCCAGGTTGGCAGATGCATTGCCATGGTGCCATGCTGGCAGTGCCAAGGTTCCCATGTGCCAGGTTGCTCATGCCAGGGATTGGGCCCGGGGGTGCCCTGCCCTTTTGCGGTGAGAGGGGTGCTGAAGGACACCCCCTAACAGGCAAGTTGAAAAGTTCCACCTAATGTACACCCAATAACAGGCAAGCTGAGCTCATCAGCGCAGGAAATGAATTAAGCGGGGTCTCGGCGGGATGTTCCTCACCGAGGCCATAAATCAAAACAGAGTCAGATTTGTTAAAGGGGTCATTAAGTGCCGAGAAACATCCTGTTTACACACGCCCAAAACGGGGTTCAGTAATTTTACCGTTAAATTGCGCCCGAACGTATTTTATTTTAGTCAAGTTACTTTAAGTTTTTTGAAGGGGGCAGGCTATCAACTGGGTTTGCAGCATGAGTTTTCAGATGATGATCAAAAGGAATAACAACAGCTTCAACAGCCTGAAGGGGAAGGGGGGGGGGGGGGGGGGAGCAGTTGGAGCAGCCTCGGGGAAGAAAATGATAGTTTCAGGGAAGGAAACAACACGGGTTAGTACTTTATGGCACTCAAACTGTGAATGCTTTCTTTCATGTGAGTTTTAGTGAAGCAGCTATCATACCACAATGTTTTGTAAACCAAAATTTACTATGGGGGGAGGGGGGAATGTTACGCTTTGTGACTCATAAAGGAATGCTTCTTGTTTTCAGTGGCAGAAGATATGTCTCTTTCTGTTTTCAAAGCAATGTGCTTTCCTTTAATCTCTCTCTCAGAAAGATGGAAGATTTCCGGCATGTTGTTGGGAATATTGGAATATCATATCACTTTATTGCACACTCCAGAGGGCCAGCCATTTTGTTACAGGTCGGACTTCCAACTCACTAACTTCAGGGACAAGTTCAACGACTGGATGTTTATATTAAAATAAAGATCAGCAGGCTCTTCATAAGCAATAGCGCTGCTTGCAATTATTTTAACTCGGGAATGCTATTAGGGGCATTCATATTAGGGGCTGGTTTAGCTCACTCAGCTAAATCACTGGCTTTTAAAGCAGACCATGCAGGCCAGCAGCACGGTTCAATTCCCGTACCAGCCTCCCCGGACAGGTGCCAGAATGTGGCGACTAGGGGCTTTTCACAGTAACTTCATTGAAGCCTACTCGTGACAATAAGCGATTTTCATTTTTTTCATTTCATTTCTTTTGTGACTGGACAACCACAAATGAACAGTTTTCAATGAATGGGAATCACAACAAAAGTGATATTTGATTAATCATAGAATTTACAGTGCGGAAGGAGGCCATTCAGCCCATCGAGTCTGCACCGACCCTTGGAAAGAGCACCCTACTGAAGCCCACACCTCCACTCTATCCCCATAACCCAGTAACCCTACTTAATCTTTTTGGACACTATGGGCAATTTATCATGGCCAATCCACCAAACCTGCACATCTTTGGACTGTGGGAGGAAACCGGGGCACCCGGTGGAAACCCACGCACACACGGGGAGAAAGGGCAAACTCCGCACAGACACCCGAAGCCGGAATTGAACCCGGGTCCCTGGAGCTGTGAGGCAGCAGTGCTAACCACTGTGCCACCCTCTCAAATAATCTCAAATAAACAGGTGAAAAATGTAATCATGGACCGGAAGTAGAAATATAGAATCATACAGCACAACTTTAAGCTTAAATAGGATGGAAGAAGTTGGCCGAAGATGGAATAGTCAAGTCCAGAGGTAACAAGGGCAGGGATATACAATGTCCAAACGTTTATGTGATCGCTTTTTAGTAATGCCATCCTATCCACCTCACTGTCCCGGCACTTTTCCCATGTCCCTGTATTTATTTTCCTTTATATATAAAGCATGTTTTCCCAGTTGGTGCTATGTTATCTAATCGAAGCCAATTTGGCAGTAATGGGCTCAATATTCAGTCGTGGTGCTTCTTGACAGGGCAAGGACACACAGCCAGGCTTCCCACTCCAAGAACCACAGAAAGCTTTGCACTTATATGGCACCTTTCCTGACCTCAGGACATTCCCAAAGCACTTTACAGCTATTTAAGTATTTTTGAAGCATAGTCACGGTTTTCATACGGGAAATGCAGGCAATTTGTACATGACAAGCTCCCACAAAAATAGACCCGATCATGTGTTTCTCGTGATGTTTGTTCAAGGATAATGTTTGAAAAATTAATTAATGGGACGTGGGCGCCTTTGGCCAGGCAAGCGTTTATTACCCATCCCTTGAGAAGGCTGCCTTCTTGAATATTGACTTCAGGGCACCAGCAAGAACTACTGATGTATGCAGACTATCAGACCTCCCATGGATTATCTCCCATCATTTATGGTCAAGCATAAAATATGTTGGATTGTCACAATTGCGATGTTATTAACAAAGTGTGACTGGGAAAGGAGTAGAAAATGTGTGTTTTATGCAAACTTTTCAACATGTTTCTGTTGATCTCCTGTAACTTGTACATTGCACATCCCTCCGTTTGTTACCTGCAGACCTGACTGTTCCATTTTCTGGCTAACCTCCCATCTTCCATGCTATTTAAACTTAGGCTTATCCCGAAAGTCCCGTTCCCCCATCACCCCAGTGTTCGCTCACCTGCATTGACTCCCAGTGAAACAATGCCTCAATATTAACATTTTCATTCTCAGTTTTAAATCTGTCTGTGGCCTCAACCCTTCCTATCTTTGTAACCCCTCCAGCCCTACAATTCTCCCCCCCCCCCACCCCCTCACCCAAGCATTACCAATTCTTTTCCACATCCCTGTTTTTAATTATTCCACAATTATGGGCTATACCTTCAACTACCAAGGCCCCAATCTGTCAAGTTCTCTCCCTAAACAATTCCCACCATCCAGCACTCTTTCCCATTCTTGAAATGGTGCATTCTATCTTTAATTTACCGAATATAAATTCCTATATCTAAACTGAGGCGACTCCACCACTCCTCTGGGGGGGGGGGGGGGGGGGGGGGGGGGGGGGTGACAACTTTATATTGACTGAACCTGAGATACTCGAGCTACAAAGAGCAGCACGTCGTAATTGCACCTGATTGAGCCAGAAGATAGGGTAGTACCCAATCATGCCAAGTCTCCACCCTAGCTGCACTGGTCTTTGACATTTCAGCGGGCATGGAACAACCAACCAGATTATTCAGAGCCCAGGGAAAATCTCAGGGCTATTCAGGGAACTTCAACCTTTAAATACTCCTCGAAACAGGTGAGAGCGATTGTGACTCCTGTTTTAGACCTTAATGGCTCTAAACCTTATTAAGGAAAGGCCTTAGTAGTATTAATGCTTTCAGGACTGTAAGGATTAATGTCGGACTGCACAGGGCAATTGTACCACCCATATTATTATTATTTTTAAAAAAAATTCCAAGTATCCAATAATTGTTTTCCAATTAAGGGGCAGTTTAGCGTGGCCAATCCACCTAACCTGCACATCTTCAGGCTGTGGGGGTGAACCCCACGCAGACACGGGGAGAATGTACAAACTTCACACGGAGATTGACCCAGGGCTGCAATTCAAACCCGGATCCTTGGCACCATGAGGCAGCAGTGCTAACCATTGTGCCACTGTACCCCCCCCCCCCCCCCCCGCACCCTGTAGCACCCATATTTTGATGTAAGGAGTCAAATGGGATAATAGTTTGCTTTGGTGAGTCTTGTAGAAATCGGCATGAAGATAGCTCCTGGTCAGGATTGTGTATATGCGGTTAGTTATGCGTTATTAATAAACAGTTATTGTTCAATTATACAAGCTTCTAGATCCCATCATGCGGCAACAGCCAACCTTACAATAATATCCAAAGGGAATTGAGTTATTTCAGGAAGGGATCAGTTTGCTCCATGTGGGACAAAAGCTTCAAGGCGAACCCTTGCAAGCCTCGACTCTGCTGTTGGCGTAGCAGAGTGCCATTGTGACTGATAGTTCAAGGTCAGTACTCTTGATGCACCTACCCCAGCCATCTAACCAATTCCTCAGGATTTGCAACAGGATATCCAGCTTGGGGCCGACAGGAATTCCGAGGCAACACATCCCAGTACAAGTCTGAACGTGGAAATGTACAATGTAAAAAGTGACAAGAAGGCAAATGAGAAATTCTTAATAGATACCATGGCCGAAATTCTCCGGTCATTGCGATTCGCTTTTCCCGCCGGCAGTGCAACCCTGTCCATTGGTTTACTGGTGACGTGGAGTGGTTACAATGGGAAATCCCATTGGCAATGGTGGCAAGATAGAATCCCGTCTCCAGTGAACAGTTCAGTGGCTGGAGAACTGAAGAATACCAAACGATTTCTTTGAAACTATAAAATATGTACTACACTCTGAATTTCTATAAGTTACAGATGAACAAACTCTCAAAGCCTAGTCACTGCATGCATTACTGATGAAGCACTTGATTTCCGAGAACAGTTACTTACAAATCTGGTCGAGCCAAATCATTTTAGAATTGCAAAGGATTTCCGAAATAACAAAAACAATGGATGATGGGTGAAGTTTGAAGGCAACTGCTCATTTGGTCTATCGCACATTAATTGTTGGATTATCTCATTTTAGGCAATGAAGGAAAATAAGTTGGTAATGGTGTCTTCAATTAGGAAGTGATCAAAGAGTCAGACAGAGAAGCAATTTCTTTCCTAATCACTGGTGCTCCTCAATTGCAATTGCTGCCAGTTATTGATCCTGTCGGGCAATGCAAGTGATTTCTGAGTCGACGTGGAAAATGATTTATGTTGTACTAAATGTACAAAAAGGTCAACATAACATTGATTTCACAACACATGAGGACACTTCTTTGTTGAGTATTTTTTCTCTCTTGAGCAATTTTCAAGAAACATCTTGCACTGTGGGGAATGACCCACACTTTATTATTAATCCAATTTACCCACCTTCAGTTAGATAAGTATCATATAAGATATTGGGATTGCAGTGGGTTGGTGGGAACTCTTGAATGGTGTTCATACCATAGGCTGCTGTCCCTTTTGAGAGCTGACTGGGTGTGATTTAACATGAGAGTCAACACACCTCAGGTGAAGGACAAGGTGGAGAATGCAGAGCCTTCATGAATAACCTTGCCATGAATAACCTCATCTGGGACAGGAATTGAACTCATGCTGTTGACTTTGCTCCACATCATGAACCATGCTGTCAAGCCAACGGAGCTAAGTGTCTATTAGCTATTGAATTGTGGAATGATTAAGGTTCAAAAGGAGACCATTTGGCCTGTCATGTCCATACTGACCGTCTGTGATAGAAACTCAACCAGGCCCATCATTTCTCGGCCTTTTGGCTAAGATGAGCGTGAGGTCAGGTGTAATGCCTGGATCTGGTATGTCTCTCTTGTGGGGATTATGAATAGGATTCAATTTGAATTGGTTTTTGGAACAGGCAAGGAGCTGGATCAGGGGTTTGTCCCTCTCCACACTCTGAGCTCTGGCTTTGTAACTCTGATAAAGTAATTAAAATAAAACTCAACCAGGCCCTCTCCCCAGCCCTTTCCCAATAGTCCTTGAAATCTTTTCTCTTCAGATAATTCTCCAATTCCCTTTTGAAGCCATGGTTGAATCTGCCTTCACCACCATTTTAGATAATCCGTTTCAGGTTCTAACCACATGCTGTGTGAAATAGCTCTTCCACATGCCACCTTGGGTCTCTTGCCAATCACTTTAAATCAGTATCTCTGGGTCCTGACTCTGCCGCCAATGGGAATAGTTTCAAATCAGTTCATTTTTCTTTTCCAAATAAGGGGCAATTCAGCGTGGTCAATACATCTAACATGCACGTCTTTGGGTTGTGACAGATACTGGGAGAATGTGCAAACTCCACATGACTATAGAACAGTACAGCACAGAACAGGCCCTTCGGCCCTCAATGTTGTGCCGAGCAATGATCACCCTACTTAAACCCACGTAACCTGTATACCCGTAACCCAACAATCCCTGCATTAACCTTACACTATGGGCAATTTAGCATGGCCAATCCACCTAACCCGCACATCTTTGGACTGTGGGAGGAAACCGGAGCACCCGGAGGAAACCCACGCACACACAGGGAGGACGTGCAGACTCCACACAGACAGTGACCCAGCCGGGAATCGAACCTGGGACCCTGGAGCTGTGAAGCATTGATGCTAACCACCATGCTACCGTGAGGCCGTGAGACAGTGACCTGGAGCTGGGATCGAACCCAGGCCTTCAGCAGCGTGAGGCAGCAGCGCTAACCACGGCGCCACCGTGCCTCCATTGTTTCAAATCTGTTCAGACCCCTCCTGACTTTGGAAGGCTCCGTCAAATCGCCTCTCAGCATTTTCTTCTCTACGGAGAACATCCCCAGCTTCTCCAATCTATCCAGGTAATCATTCTTGTAAACCTTTTCAGCAGCCTCTCTAATGATTTTGAATCCTTCCTAAAATGTGGTTCCTGTGTCGAGGTCGAACCAGTGTTTCATACAAGTCTATCATAATCTCCTCGCTCTTGTACTCTAGGCTCTTAGTTATAAAACCCAGCATCTTGAATGCCCACAATTCTCAATCTGTCCTGCCACCGTCAATGACATGCGAACATATGCGCCCAAGTCATTCTCATAGATTATCATAAAATTTACAGTGCAGAAGGAGGCCATTCAGCCCATCGAGTCTGCACCGGCTCTCGGAAAGAGCACCCCACCCAAGGTCAACACCTGCACCCTATCCCCACAACCCAGCAACCCACCCAACACCAAGGGCAATTTTGGTCACTAAGGGCAATTTATCATGGCCAATCCACCTAACTTGCACATCTTTGGACTGTGGGAGGAAACTGCAGCACCCGGAGGAAACCCACGCACACAGGGGGAGGATGTGCAGACTCCGCACACAGACAGTGACCCAAGCAGGAATCGAACTTGGGACCCTGGAGCTGTGAAGCAATTGTGGTATCCACAATGTTCCTGCACACCATCTGGAATTGTATCCTTTGTCTTATGTTGCATCTCCTTGTTCTTGCTATCACATACCTCCCAGAATGTGTTTGATCTCTGTTCAGCTGCTAAGATTGGTTCCTTTCGCACAGCAAGAGGAAAAAGTGAAGCTCCGGGGCTGGGGAGTGGGGGAGGGGGTGGGGGGGGGGGCTGGGAAAGGTGGGTATGGATGTTGCTGGAGGGGCCAGGGGTGAGTGGAAGCACCTGCTGGGTGCAGACCTCGGGAGGTGTGACCTATATGGAATGGAACTATTAGGCGAGCACCCTCTCCTTCCCTCCAAGGCCCAAGTAGGGTGATCTGCGGGTCTGCCCCACTGTCCTTGAACTGCTCCCACTAGCCTCAAAATAGAGGCTGGGTGGGAAGCGGCCCTTAGGTGGCCAATATTTGGCCTCATCAGTGTTTCTCTGAATGCCACTGGGGGCATTATTCTTAAATAGTGAGCACACCCTTTGGTGTAATTTTCTTGAAATGCAGAATTGCAAGATGTAAAGAGCAACAAAGAAGTGAAATACAACAATTTAATGAACTCATACCATGTACCTCTGTACTATTTTAATTGAGACTTCAACATGTCTAAGGTCCATTTCATACATGCATGTTAAGCATCCATGAAACAAGGCTGATGGCAGTAATTTCACCTTTATATACATTAGTTGATGCAATAAACTAAGCCTCATTTGCTACTATGGAACCAGCAGAGCATGCTGCAGTCTGTTGTTTTACCTTTTGATCTTGAAGTTGCCACATTTTGTTGCAATCCCCCACAGCTACACTTTAATATCCAACCCATTCTCCCTCTCTTCAGTCCTGATGAAGAGCCAAAAAGGACTCGAAACGTGAACTCTGTTTTCTCTCCTGACAGATGCTGCCAGATGCTGGGTTTTTCCAACATCCTCTGTTCTTGTTTCAGATTCCAGCATCTGCAACATTTTGCTCATTTCTGCTGATGTTATGTTGCCTGATGCTTTGCTAAAACAAATCCCTTGTCTGACACAAAATTAAATTGCATGGTCCTGTAACTAACCCCTTATTTTAACCTACATGGCGTACCCCAGTTACTGTTTCAATGCTTCTTCATTTTTACCATGGGATCGTTGAGTTTGTAACATCAAAGCAAATTATTGCAGTTGGGTGGTCCTATGGTCCAGACAATTGAGCTGGATCTGAGTGCAATTCTGTCTCAGGGAGCCAACATTCTTATAAAAGTAAAAGCACTGAGTGTAAAGAAGAAATAATTTAATATGTGAATATGTGAAGGCATGTTGATGACCACCATGACCAGCAACCACAATGACAATGCTTTCAGGGGATTCTTTTACTTGTGCAGTTCCACCAAATTATCCATTATAGGTTACTGAGGCAACCACATGGGCAGCAATAAATACCCAGCATGCATTGGTGAGGTGAAACTGCAATGCACAGATGCCAAATTAGGGTATTTGGTTCCAGGAATTGACACGTGCTGCTTCCTCTGGCTGAGCCAGTAGATGAGTGTTAATGCAATAATATTTTTCACTGCCTCTGTCTGGACTGCTCTCTAGCTTCCAGACTGGGGTCTGTTTCCTGGGGAACATCTGAGAGGGTTGTCTTTTCTTTGGGGTTTCCTAACAGGGGCCTCTTTTCTGAGGGGGCTTCTTGACAGGGTCACTTTTCGGGGGGAGGGGGGGGGGGGGGTCTTCTTGACAGGGTCACTTTTCTGAGGGGTCTGTGGTCGCCTTCTTTAGGGAGTCTCTGTGGGTGGGGGGTCTCTCTATTTAGGAGGCCTATGTGGGAGGGTTTCCCTATTTAGGGGGTCTCTGTGGTGGGTGCAGTGGGGAGGGCTCTGGTTGGGTTGGGGTGGGCTGGGGTGGGCTGGGCTGGTCTGGTGGAGGGGAGGGTAGCCCTCGGATGGACTTTGGGAAAAACTCCGCTAGCCCACCACGAGGTCCACCTCATCAAGGCCATGCTTGATCAGACCTGTAGTGATTCTCACCCCAGTGATTCTCATCCCAGAGAACCAGAGAATCACGCGAGCCGAGAGAATATGGTCTAGGCCCATAAAATGGTGTGGAGGCGAACCACAAACCCCACGCCAGTTGAGGAGGGGTGGGGGTGTGTGTTGGGGGGGGGGGGGGGAGAGATGAGCATCGGAAACTATTTTTCTTCACAACCGCTGGATTCTCTGCGTCACCAAGAACTCTGCTGGCAACAGCGTGAGGCAGGGAATTGCACTCCTTAACTTGTCCTGTGGTTGAAGGACCGTTATCGACTTCATAGTACCAGCCTCCCCGAACAGGCGCCGTAATGTGGCGACTAGGGACTTTTCACAGTAACTTCATTGACGCCTACTTGTGACAATAAGCGATTTTCATTTCATAGTAATACAAATATTACCATTTGAACTATTCGGTGCCAATTCATTAGATATAGGTAATCCCGGGAGTCCATCAGCAGTCCCATGGAGATTTCATTAACGATATTTTATCGTGTAGGTATGTGCTGACAACAGCAATGCCCATCTATGCTGCTAGAGATGTAACATAAGTGTACGGCCCAAGTATGATTGTCAGCGGTTGATGATCCATTAGTAATGTAAATTTCCCTCTATATAGGTATTGTAAAAATGTTTCATTCCAAAAATAATGCCTGGAGCTTCCTTCTCTATTTGTGCTTAATGAATTTCTGCTTTGTTCATGGATTTTGATGCTATTGGCTTCTCTTCGCCATTGGGCTTCATGTGAGAAACTTGTATTCTCACCCCATAAGGTGATGTGTCGCGAGCCAATTGTAATAGTAACTTTGGATCAAGGTTTGTCAGAACTTCCGACTTTAGTAGTGTCTACTTAGTTTGTGCGAAGAGCTTCACAGATCCATCCATGTCCAGTTCTAGTTCTGGCACAATAAGTTGTGTAAAGGCTTGAGAATAGTTGCTAGATTAGGGACAAACCTTCCATAATAATTCAATAAGCCCCAAAACAATCAAAGTTGATTCACATTTTGAGGGGCAGGTGCCTCAGTTATGGCTTTTACTCTTGAAGGTGAGTTGTTCAGTCCCTTTGCATCAATAATGTGGCTCAGGTATTCGATAGAAGATTTGAAGAATTCACATTTATCCTTCCTCACTCAGAGTCCATAATCTTCTTGTCTCTGGAGTATAGTATCTAAATGTTAAACTTGCTCTTCTTCATTCTTTCCAGTTACTAAAATATTGTCTCCTTCGAGACCACTTATTATTTGATCCATGGCACGTTGCGACAATGCAGGTGAAGACGTGATTCTAAATGGAAGCTTTTCTCTCTAAATAGCCCTTTGTGTGCCACGATTGTCAAATATTGTTGTGAATCTGCAACAACATTTATCTGGAGAAAAGCTGGACTATGGTCAACATTACTGAAATGTTGGCCTTCAGCCAACCCAGCAAATAAATCATCAATTTATTTATAATCTGCAGAATTATATAATTTCCCCAGAATTTATAATGGGGCAGCAAGGTAGCATGGTGGTTAGCATAAATGCTTCACAGCTCCAGGGTCCCAGGTTCGATTCCCGGCTGGGTCACTGTCTGTGCGGAGTCTGCACGTCCTCCCCGTGTGTGCGTGGGTTTCCTCCGGGTGCTCCAGTTTCCTCCCACAGTCCAAAGATGTGCGGGGTTAGGTGGATTGGCCATGCTAAATTGCCCGTAGTGTCCTAAAAAAAGTAAGGTTAAGGGGGGGGGTTGTTGGGTTACGGGTATAAGGTGGATACGTGGGTTTGAGTAGGGTGATCATTGCTCGGCACAACATCGAGGGCCGAAGGGCCTGTTCTGTGCTGTACTGTTCTATATTCTATAATTAAAGTCAGAGGGTACAGCTCTGTACACAGTACCAGATTGATAGTGACATTAAAATCACCACATATGCGTACCAAATCATATTTGTTCCTCACGGGCACCCATCAGCGTGACCCAACTATTTACATTCATGGATTCGAGGACCCCCACCTTGACCAGTCTGTCTAATTTTGCCTCGACCTTATACCCAATACCTTATACGGCCTTTAAGCATGATGGTGCCCATAAGGAATCTAAAGAATCCCGAAGGAAAATCAACTGAATCAGAGTTTCACTTTTAATATTGATAAACCCAAACCTGGAAAGGAGGACGCATCTGGGAAAAAAAATGACAGTATCCTTCTGCAACCCTGGCATTATTCAGATATGTAAACAAATCAGATCATTGGCTTCTTACCAAATAAACTCAGTGAAATAATCAATTATATCTTCGTCACAAATGCTGTTACCCACCCCTGCATAGACTCTATTGCAACTTGACAGCTAACAATTGTAGTATTCGAGGCTCGGGGAAGAGTTCACCTTGAACAAAATGCATTAGAAGGCTCGCTTTGCATCTGTCATAATGCATTTCAAGCATCACTTGTGTAAAAACGCTGCAATTTTGTCAGTCTTCCTCATCCTAGTTTTCAGCTTAAAGTTGTGCACTTTGTGACCATGTGTGGTCCATCAAAAGCCATGCTCACAATCAGTCATCCAGTTCGACAAATTAAGCAACACATGATCTCTGCATAATGAATGAATCATATGAACTTAGCATTCACCGTAGAGGGTGCATTAAGAGGAGATTTGCTTGGTGAATGAAGAGAAGAATTTACGGTTCATGTGTGTCATCAGGCTGTCTGGTGTCTGTAGTTCCACTTGGGTATCTTCTTGAATAATCCGCTTTGCATCTGCAGATTATAACTTTCGTCATCTGTGCAGGATTCCTGGAATAACGGAGGAATCAGACAACCTTTAAAGTGGCGCAGAGTAGTTGGTGCATCAAGCATCTGTTGAGTCAATGGGGATATGGCATTTTGATTAATGCCAACTAATTCACCTCCTGACACCTGGAGAAAACTCATAGACAGAACAGTCAGTGAGAAATCCCTCTAAATCAGAATCAATTTACTGGCTTAGATCACTCATTATCTTCTTGTTAAGCTAAAATTGGCCCTGTATTTCTGTCATTCAGGCAATTCTTTCAAGTCTGTAGATTTTTCTTGTGGGAATGCAGGATTCTGTCCTTCTTCCTCCCTTCGCTTTTCGACACATTTTGTTCTTTTTTTATTCTTCTTTGAGTTCGCCACGCCAATTTCAAGAGGTGTTTTGCCATTCATTATGTCAGGATCATAGCAGTATCCCCTCTGTGGAGTAAATATTACAACAATGTATTGTTAGCCTTATTTGAAAGTAAATTGGCTCCATCAGAATTCTTAATTTAGAAGTGGAAACCGTCCAGCATCGCATTAAATCCAGATTTGCAAACATAACAGGGGAAAGAGTAGGAGTGTTGGGATTAATTGGATAATAGTACCAAAGAGCTGGCACAGGCCATGATGGGCCAAATGGCTGCCTCCTGTGCTGCCTCATTCCATTGTTGACAATCTTCACTTTTCTTTTCCCCACTTTCTCGGGCAATCTTTCACCGTCATTCTTCTCAAGGTATCCATACCTCGATATGGTTCCACAGGCAGCTGATACCTCATTAAAGTAACCAGAATTTTGTTTGATGATTCGAGGTTGCTCAAATGTAGGTGAGATCACGGACGATTTAATACTGTGTTCTCCTGAAATCCTCACACATTTGCAGCAGGAGGGTGGGGGTGGGACTCAAGCCGATTCTGTCTGTACTGCAACTTCACACCAACATAATCATCGGAGACTGAGAATTGGCTTCCTGATCGACACCCCTTGGTTATTCATTGGGAGAGTTTGTAAATGCACTTTTAAGGAAATTTGGCGTTTTTTGCGATTGCGCTAAGTCACCCGTAGTCTAAAAATAACTTTCAGGAATGCCTGCATGCTGCAATACAGCAACATAGCAAAAAAAAAACATTTGGCGTAAAATAAATGACACCGGTGCTTAAGTAGACAGGCCATCTGGATGTGGTTAGGCTGGCTCTGAAATTGGCTGCATTCTGACCTTTGACTTAACCCACTTGAATGATGAATACTAAACCGTGGTTGTTATCAAGCAGACCCGCCCCACTCTTCTTTTTTAACCCCAGTCCCAATTGTGGCATGTGGAAGCATTACATTCCAGCAGCCTTCACGTTATATCACCTTGGTTCTCGGTGATGTACCCGAGCTTGTGCTACAGCTCCAGTTCCTTCCCCAACCCAGCACTGTATTCCACTGTTATAAAGTTAGGAGAAACAAAATTGCCCTTTTAGACATGCCTGCTTATTTCTGGCTAAAACATTTTGTTAAGAGAAACCTGTTGTACTGCCTGGGCTGCAAGTGGTTGTTTTCCATAAATGTGCAGATGATAATACATATGCTTATTATAATCGAAGCATTAAAATGCCAGCTGCAAATGTGAATGTGTCGAGTAAATAAGACTCTGAGAATCCAAAGCCAAAGATTTCATTTAAATTGGGTGCAGATAAATGTGAAATGGTTAATGCAAGCTCTCCTTTTGTTGGCTGTTAACTTGTTCTTTGGGATTTGTGAATGCAATCTGCTTTGGTTTTGTTTATTTTAATGTCAGTTGCTTGTACTTCACCTTGCCAAATTGCCAAATATTGAAAAGGAATCTGGGTGGAAATTAAGCCAGTTCCATTAGCCTTCGCTGCTGCTTTCTAAAATTCCCTGCTGTGTGACCCACTCTTCGAGTCAAAGCATGATAAAATGTCATTGCATTTATCACCATTACTGAGCAAAATGAGCAACCAGCTCCCAAATTCTTCTCATTTGACCAGCAACTGATTCTGACATTCCTGTTTGTGTTATTATGAAGGATTACATATCTTCCTCTATTGGGCTGCTGAATCAAGGCATACTATCACCCGAACCTTGAGGTAATAGCTATCCCTCTAGGTTGGTCAGAGGTAAGCACTCCTGTAATACCAGCACACTACAAGGAACTTAAGGGCCAAATCCTCCAAGGCATGGCAATCTCTTCAGAGTTTTCTCGGAGTCATTCCTCACTGTGCAAGATCATCGGGAAAAGCCAAACCACAATTCATTTTTATGGCACTTGCTGCCCTGCTTTGGTCAGTCTTCATTTGCTAACACACTGAATAACTTTGGAACAGTTAAATAACTTTCCAGTGTGTTAGTGTGTGCGTCTGAGTGAGATAAGTGGGTTAATGGGGAGGCTGGTAGGATGGCAGGGTGGTAGCTGGCAGGATGGGTACGGTGCCAGGATAATAGGTAGTAGAGTGGTAGGTGTCAGGATGGTTGGGGGAGGGGGGGGGGGGGGGGGAGGTGGTGAGATCGGGTGAGGTTGGATAGAGGGGGAGTCGGAGGGTTGAGGGAAGTCAGAGGGCTGAGGGTGGTCAGTGGGCCAAGCAGATTTGAAGGGTTGGGGGGAGTTGGAGGATTGAGGGAGTATTTGGGGGCCAGGGTTTTGGCGGGTTGGACGATCAGGGAAGATGTGAGGCCCGGTTTGGAGGTGGTGGGGGGGGCAGGGTAGGTGCGTGCTGGGGTGGGGGTAGAGGGTTAGAGGCGGAGTCGGACGGCCAGGGTCGGTCAGAGGGTCGGGGAAGGAGTGAGGTCCGGGATTTTGAAGGGCCGAGGGAGACAGGCAGGTTAGCGGGCATTCGGGAGTGTAAAATGAATAGGTATCCAGGGGTTAGATTTATTTTTCTGTCTATGATTTCCTGGGCAATTATCCAGGTACCTGAGCCAGAAAATTCAAAATTCTAACACAAAGTTGGAGGCCTTGTCAGACGATCCTGGGGAACGTGGGAATTGGCCATCAGAAGTTAAAATTCGGACAGAGTCATTGCATTGGGACTTCCAAGGAGCCCCATAGCGCATCTTCCAGGTTATATTCAGTCTGTGACCATCCTCAGACTGGAAGACCAGGACTAATATTTAACAGGCAATTGGGGAATTGTACCTTTAATAAAACAGCCCCATCATGCTTGTATCTGTTACTGATGATCCATTTGAACCACACAGGTGTGTGACAGAGGACTGTGCCTCAATAGGTACCGCTGAGTCAGATGCTCTGGATTCAAGTCCCCTTCCTGGACTTATTAGCTGCCGAAAGATCGTTCATAATGTGGTTCAAGCAGGTTGATAATCAACCTGCATGTACTTCTAATTCTTTCTCCTTTTTGGGAATATTATGGAAGTAAGTATGAAGAAATGAAACACAGTACTATGGTCTGCAACGGCATAGACACTGAGAATGTGCCTTGAAGAACAATAAACAGACCAGCGACAATCAGTGTTCCCTTCAAGGTGAACATATGTGCACAGCAGCAAAAGAACCTTGAATGTACCACACAATGTGATAAACAGGTTTCATAGGAAACGCTGCTTCTTATTTGTCACACCAACTGCTGATGACATGTGATTATCCATTGTAAAGCTGAATTCTAATGAAAGGTCATGATTAATTCTTTCTCTCCACAGATACTGCTTGACCTGTGGCGCTTTCCAGCTTTGTTTTGCTTTTATTTTGAATTTCACCATAGTTTCATTTGTCATTTAATTTTATGGAGGAAAAACCCTCAAATCAATACACTTTTTTTGTTTTTCAGGACATTGTATAACGTTGAAACTGTGGACATTACTGGGAATGGGAGGGTATGGAGACATTTCAAAATATCTGGAAGTTAAGGGAATCCTCTAGTGGTGCAAACTGGCCACTACAGATAAACTGACTCATTTTTTGTTGCAAGTTGCTGGTATTCATAGAATCATAGAATTTACAGTGCAGAAGGAGGTAATTCTGCCCATCGAGTCTGCACCGGTCCTTGGAAAGAACACCCTATTTAAGTCCACTTCTCCACCCCTAATCCCACCTCACCTTTTGGACACTAAGGGGCCTAAATTAGCTTGCCTAATCCGCCTAACCTACACATCTTTAGACTGTGGCAGGAAACTGGAGCACCCGGAGGAAACCTCCGCAGACACGGAGTGAAAGTGCAAACTCCACACAGTCACCCAAGGTCGGAATTGAACCCGGATCGCTGTGAGGCAGCAGTGCTAACCACTGTGACATAATATAAAAAGTTGGAATCATGACAAGTCGTGTAGAAGCTTTAAGGAATTACATTGATAATAGTTTGAGTCAAATGTGTTGATGATATTCTGTTACTTATTCTGTCCCTTGTTGATTTTTTTTCCTTCCATTCAGCATTGACATTCTCTTCCTCCCACTTGGATCATGAGACCATAAGAAATGGGAACAGGAGTAGGCCGTTCGGCCCCTCGAGCCTGCTGCGCCATTCAACAGGATCATGGCTGGTCAGACAGTTCTCATGCCCAGTTTCCTGCCTTTTCTCTGGAACCCTTGATTTTCTTCCTGATCAAGAATCTATTTATCTGAGCCTTATGTGTCCACAAGGACTCTTCCCCCACAGCTCTCTGTAAAAAGGAGTTCCAACGATTTACAACCTTCTGAGAGAAGAAATTCCTCCTTATCTCAGTCTTAAATAGGTATCCCTTTATTCTGAGACAATGCCCTCTGGCCCTAGACTCTCACATAAGGGGAAACATCCTCTCAGCATTTACCCTCTCAAGCCCTTTAAGAATTCTGTATGTTTCAATGAGATCACCTCTCGTTCTTCTCAATTCCAGTGAGTAGAGTCCCAACTTGTTTAACCTTTGCTCATGAGACAATTCCTCCATAACGGGAATTATCCTCGTGAATCTTTTCTGAACCACATCCAATGAAATAATATATTTCCTTAAATAAGGGACAAAGCTTCTCCAGATGTGGTCTCACCAGAACCTTTGTACATTTACAGCAAGACTTTCTTACTCTAATACACCAACTCCCTTGTAATAAAGGCCAACATTCATTTGTCTTCCTGATTACCTGCTGCACCTCTGTGCTAGCTATCCATATTTCATAAGAACATAAGATCATAAGAAAATAAGAACTAGGAGCAGGAGTAGGCAATCTGGCCCCTCGAGCCTGCTCCACCATTCAATGAGATCACGGCTGATCTTTTGTGGACTCAGCTCCACTTTCCGGCCCGAACGCCATAACCCTTAATCCCTTTATTCTTCAAAAAACTATCTATCTTTACCTTAAAAACATGTAATGAAGGAGCCTCAACTGCTTCACTGGGCAAGGAATTCCATAGATTCACAACCCTTTGGGTGAAGAAGTTCCTCCTAAACTCAGTCCCAAATCTACTTCCCATTATTTTGAGGCTATACCCCTTAGTTTTGCTTTCACCCGCCAATGGAAACAACCTGCCCGCATCTATCCTATCTATTCCTTTCATAATTTTATATGTTTCTGTAAGATCCCCCCTCATCCTTCTAAATTCCAACGAGTACAGTCCCAGTCTACTCAATCTCTCCTCGTAATCCAACCCCTTCAGCTCTGGGATTAACCTTGTGAATCTCCTCTGCACACCCTCCAGCGCCAGTACATCCTTTCTCAGGTAAGGAGACCAAAACTGAACACAATACTCCAGGTGTCGCCTCACTAACACCTTATACAATTGCAGCATAACCTCCCTAGTCTTAAACTCCATCCCTCTAGCAATGAAGGACAAAATTCCATTTGCTTTCTTAATCACCTGTTGCACCTGTAAACCAACTTTTTGCGACTCATGCACGAGCATACCCAGGTCTCTCTGCACAGCAGCATGTTTTAATATTTTATCATTTAAATAATAATCCCTTTTTCTGTTATTTCTACCAAAATGGATAACCTCACATTTGTCAACATTGTATTCCATCTGCCAGACCCTAGTCCATTCACTTAACCTATCAAAATCCCTCTGCAGACTTCCGGTATCCTCTGCACTTTTTGCTTTACCACTCATCTTAGTGTCATCTGCAAACTTGGACACATTGCCCTTGGTCCCCAACTCCAAATCATCTATGTAAATTGTGAACAATTGTGTGCGCAACATTGATCCCTGAGGGACACCACTAGCTACTGATTGCCAACCAGAGAAACACCCATTAATCTCCACTCTTTGCTTTCTATTAATTAACCAATCCTCTCCTCTACTTTACCCTTAATGCCATACATCTTTATCTTGTGCAGCAACCTTTTGTGTGGCACCTTGTCAAAGGCTTTCTGGAAATCCAGAAATGCCACATCCATTGGCTCCCCGTTATCTACCGCTCTGGTAATGTCCTCAAAAAATTCCACTAAATTAGTTAGGCACGACCTGCCCTTTATGAACCCATGCTGCGTCTGCACAATGGGAAAATTTCCATCCAGATGCCTCGCTATTTCTTCTTTAATGATAGATTCCAGCATATTCCCTACTACCAAAGTTAAGCTCATTGGTCTATAATTACCCGCTTTCCTTTTTTAAACAGTGTTGTCACGTTTGCTAATTTCCAATCCGCTGGGACCACCCCAGAGTCAAGTGAATTTTGGTAAATTATCACTCGTGCATTTGCAGTTTCCCTGGTCATCTCTTTTAGCACTCTGGGATGTATTCCATCAGGGCCTGGAGACTTGTCTACATTTAGACTCATTAACTTGCCCATCACTACCTCCTTAGTGATAACAATCATCTCAAGGTCCTCACCTGTCATAGCCTCATTTCTATCAGTCACTGGCATGTTATTTGTGTCTTCCACTGTGAAGACCGACCCAAAAAACCTGTTCAGTTCCTCAGCCATTTCTTCATCTCCCAAATCTTAAATCTCCCTTCTCATCCTCTAAAGGACCAATATTTACCTTAGCCACTCTTTTTTGTTTTATATATTTGTAGAAACTTTTACTATCTGTTTTTATATTCTGAGCAAGTTTAGTCTCATAATCTATCTTACTCTCCTTTTGAGCTTTTTTAGTAGCTTTCTATTGCCCCTAAAGATTTCCCAGTCCTCTAGTCTCCCACTAATCTTTGCCACTTTGTATGCTTTTTCCTTCAATTTGATACACTCCCTAATTTCTTTAGATATCCACGGTCGACTTTCTCTCTTTCTATCGTCCTTACTTTTTGTTGGTATAAACCTTTGCTGAGCACTGTGAAAAATTGCTTGGAATGTTCTCCACTGTTCCTCAACTGTTTAACCATAAAGTCTTTGCTCCCAGTCTACCTTAGCTAGCTCTTCTCTCATCCCATTGGAATCTCCTTTGTTTAAGCACAAAACACCAGTGTTTGATTTTACCTTCTCACCCCCCATCTGTATTTTAAATTCCACCATATTGTGACCGCTCCTTCCGAGAGGATCCCTAACAATGAGATCATTAATCAATCCTGTCTCATTACACAGGACCAGATCTAGGACCGCTTGTTCCTTTGTAGGTTCCACTACCTACTGTTCTGGGAAACTATCGCGGATACATTCTATAAACTCCTCCTCAAGGCTGCCTTGACCGACCTGGTTAAACCAATCGACATGTAGATTAAAATTCCCCATGATATCTGCTGTACCATTTCTACATGCATCAGTTATTTCTTTGTTTATTGCCTGCCCCACCATAATGTTACTATTTCGTGGCCTATAGACTACCCCTATCAGTGACTTTTTCGCCTTACTATTCCTGATTTGCACCCAAATGGATTTAACCTTATCCTCCATAGCACCAATGTCATCCCTTACTGTTGCCTGGATGTCATCCTTAAATAACAGAGGTACACCACCTCCCTTACCATCCGCTCTGTCCTTTCGAATAGTTTAATACCCTTGGATATTTAACTCCTAGTCGTGACCATCCTTTAACCATGTTTCAGTAATGCCCACTAAATCATAGTCATGCACGATAATTTGCACCATCAACTCATTTACCTTATTCCGAATACTACGAGCATTCAGGTAAAGTACACTTACTTTGTGCACAGGTTCCCCCAAAGTCACTTTGTGTTGCAGATTCCTGCAGCTTTTCTCCATTTAAATAACACTCTGTTCTTTTGTTCTCCCTTCCAAAATGAACAACTTCACATTTTCCCACATTAGACTCCAAGTGCCAGCTGTTTTCCCACAGATTTCACCGATCAATATCTCCTTGTTTGCAAACTCTTTGTACCCCTCTCGCAACTTTCTTTCCACCTATTTTTGTGTCTTCTGCAAATTTGGTGACTGTGCATTCGCTTCCTTCCTCCAAGTCATCAATATAGATGGGAAACAGTTGTGGTCCCAGCACGGGTCCCTGAGGAACCCCACAGGTCGCCAAATTTGAAAATGAACCCTTATCCCCACTCACTGTGTCCTGCCCGTTCGCCAATTCTGTATCCATGCCAATATACTACCTCCATGCCTTTTGGAAGTCCGACATACAACACATATACTGTCCCCCTCTATCAACTCTGGTTGGGACTTCCTCAAAAAACTCTATACGATTTACCTTTCATGAAGCCATGCTGACTCTGCTTGATTAGATTATGATTTTCCAAATGTGGTGCTATTACTTCCTTAATACTTAATTCTAACATTTTTCCAACAATAGATATTATGCTAATCGGTCTACAGTTACCTGATTTTTGCCTCCCTCATTTTTTGATTATGCCTGTCACATTGACAGCTTTCCTCGCTGCCAGCAATTCCAAAGATTTTTGGAAAATTGTAACCAATGCATCCATTATCTCTGTAGCTGTTTCTTTTAGGATCCTAGGATGCAAGTCGTTAGGGCCAGGGGACTTATCTGCCTTTAGCCCCATTAGTTTGTCTAATATTACTTCTCTATTTAATTCCTCTGCTGTATTCTTTAATATTAATGGGATGTTGGAAGTAACTTCCACTGTAAAGACTGATGCAAAACATCTGTTAAACTCCTTCCTCTTGTTCCTTGAAATCTTCCCTCCACAGCACTTCTTACTGATCTACTTTCTCTTCACATGTAAATTTATTTAGCCCTTGTGGTCTCCTCAGCACTCCACCATTTGATACTTTTTCTGTCCAGTAGATCCTTTACCATTCTCCCCCAAACCCACATTTCAAAACTATTAGCATCAAAGACCAACTGAACACCAAGTCCGTTGAACAGCGGCACTGCACTCCCATTGATACCATCACAAAATCTTCTGATGGTTCAGTTCTTACCTTTGAACCTAAAGGCATGGGTTGAAACCCCAGTGAATGATTCTGCAACTGCTTATTTCATTAAAGGTTATGCAGAGCCAGTGGTCCTCTGTTCATGTGATGACGCTGTTACTTAGGACGTCATGTGCACGAAGTGCGGGCGAGTATAAGCATGCCGTAGCTGCTCAGTGAGTTCATAAAGTATTGTTTGTTAGAATTCCTGGGTTGTCAGTCTTTGGGAACACAGCACTTCCACAGGGTACATTATGGGAAGCTTGCACCAGATATTTTGCTATATCCTTCTATGAGGGGACTAACTTTGTAAAACTACCCCTTCAATTTCAACAGATATCAATCCGGAGAATCTAAAGTACCATAAACAATTCAGTAAATTATTTGCATTCTAGTACCTCAACAGTAGCTGCACCTCCCTCGATAAGGTGATCTGTTCAATGTCCAATCCATTGTACTGACTTAGTACAATGAACTTCACAGTATATAGATATAGCACATCTCTGGTAAGCATCCAGTGCCAGATTATCCCTAGGTGATGTAAAACCGTACAGCTTATTTCCTTGGCTGGCAAGCCAGTTTCAGGGTTAGACATGTCTGCCTTCCCAGATTCACCTCTAGCTGTGTCGGAAACGATTCACCATCTACGATCATTGTCATCTTCATTTACTCAGCATCTTCTTTTTCTAATTTTATTAATCTTGCACATACTTTACCTTCTCTGTTTCTTGGTGAACTCAACTCCCTTTTTTCATTTAGGAACTTTGGTTATCAACTGAACAATTTTCATAAGTTGAACCTTCTAACCCCCTTCAAATGCTTCCTTAACCTTTCCAAAACATTAAAATTTCCAGAAGCTTCTGATTTTGTTGAACAAAGTCTCAATGTATATATCTTAGCCTATTAGGAAGTCTGACCCCCTTCAGCTGCCTTCGCGAATCAAATTGACCAATCCATCTACCTAGAAACCTTAAAAAAATATTATTGAACTAGGCAGTCAAGTCTTAGATACTATAGTTGCCAGATTCAGTAATTTAATTTCTCTTTTTCATCTCCTTGTGCTTAAACCATCAAGCAGGAGTTGTTATCCTGATAGCAACTATCAAAGCTTTGACTCAGCATTAGTAATTTGAGGTATTTGACATGTTAATCTGTGTTTGTATTTCAGTGTTAACAATGTCCAGGCTGAAACAAAATATATATCTTACAAAGGTCAATCTTGTTCTTTGAGCATATCTTATGAGAGCAGTGTAGAGTGCAGGGGTTCTCTTGAACGAGAATATGGATATAGCGACCATCACCAAGCACGTTATAGTGGAAGAAAAGTGAGTGATCCATGACCTCAAAGAGCATCAGAGGGTCAAGAGTGCAGCGAATATTATTCCAGGAAGTGCTTTACTGTAGTAAAATCAGTTAACAAGGCACGGTCATAGAATCATAGAATTGTTACAGCGCAAAAGAAAGCCATTTGGCTCATTCTGTCTACGCTGGCTCTCCTAAGGAGTAATTCAAATCCTGTCACACCCCCACATCCCCTGTATGTTGTTCCTTTACAGATATTTAGAAAATGTAGGAAATATAGAAGGGTTTGCGGTACAAAAGAAGGCCACTCTGACAATTCTGCCTGTGCCGGCTGAAAAACGAGTAACCCAGCCTAATCCCATTTTCCAGCACTTAGTCCTTACTCCTGGAGGTGACTGGACGTCATGTGCGTATCCAGATACCTTGGAAGTGAGTTGAGGATTTCTGCTTACTATTCTTTCGGGCAGTGAGTTCCTGGCCCCCACCACCCTCTGGAAGAAAATATTTTCTTCAGCTTGCGTACAATTCTTCTACCAAACACTTTAAATCTCTGCCCTCTTGTCGCTGACCTCTCAGCAAAGGGAAATCGGTCCTTCCCGTCTACTCCATCCCCTCACAACCTTGTACACCTCAGTCAAATCTCCCCTAAGCCTCCTTTACTCCAAGAAAAAAACAACACTCATCAATCTTTCCTCAAAGCTGCAATTATCCAGCCCTGGCAATTTCCCTGTAATTCTCCTTTGTACCCTCTTTCATGCAATTTACATCCTTTCTGTAATGAGTTGACCATTTGAAGACCAGAGCCAAAGTAGAATCAGATTGCCAAAATAAATGGTGTCTTTGAGGTGTTGATTGACAAACACTGAACATTCTATTAACCATCTGGGCTCCAGTGCCAGTTATAAGTAAAGTTCATAGAAGACGTGGGCTATTATACCAATGTGCCACGTTTTCCACTTTCTATTTCAACCATGTTTGTGTGGCCTTGCCAATTAGGGTCAAATTATGTTGTGTTAAATTATTTCTCACAAAGGATCCTTGCAATTAATGGACACAGAGGAAATTTCATTGCATCCCGAGCGAACAAAGAACAAAGAAAAGTACAGCACAGGAACAGGCCTTTCGGCCCTCCAAGCCTGTGCTGATTTTAATGCTCAAACTAAAAGAAAACCTTCTGCCCTTACTCAGTCCATACCTCTCTATTTCCTCCCTATTCATGTACCCAGCCGGATGCCTCCTAGATGTTGCTAACCTGTTGTATCCTCTGACACTCCTCGGCACTATCAGCATCTCCACCAATCTCCGTGACATCCACAAACTTACTAATCAGACCACCCACATTTTCCTCCAAATCATTTATATATACTAAAAACAACAGAGGTCCCAACACTGATCCCTGCGGAACATCACTAGTTACAGATCTCCATTCAGAAAAACACCCTTTCATCACTACTCTCTGTCTTCCATAACCAAGCCAGTTTGTATCCAGCCCACCATGAAACCCATATGATTTTAGTTTTTGTACCAGTCTGCCATGTAGGACCTGTCAAACGCCTTATTAAATCCATATAAACTACATCCACAGCCCTTCCCTCATCATTTTTCTTTGTCACCTCATCAAAAAACTCCATCAAGTTGGTGAACCATGACCTTCCCATACAAAACCATGCTGCCTTTCACTAACTAGTCAATTTTCTTCCAAATATGCATATATCCTGTCTATCAGTATCTTTTCTAACAGCTTCCCCACCACAGATGTCAAACGCACCAGCCTATAATTTTCTGGATTATCCGTGTTTCCTTTCTTCTGAACTGTAAGTAAGTAAAGTCGCCATAGTTCCAGATCCTGCTTCCTTTCTTAAACAAGTGAATGACATTGGCTATTTTCAAGGCCTCTGGAACTTCGCCTGTGGTCAAGGAGGATGTGAAGACATATATTAAGGTCCCAACTATTTCTCCCTTTGCGTCCTGCAGTAACCTGGGATAGATCCCATCCAGCCCCGTGGACTTGTTCACCTGAATGCAATTTAGGACATTCAACACTTCCTCCTTTGACATACTGATGTTCTCAAGAGCGTTCACAAACCGATCCCTGACCTCAACATCCGTCATGTTCTTCTTCCTGGTGAATACCGATACAAACTGATCATTAAGGCTTTAACCCACTTCCTGTGGTTCCAAACATAACTTCCCCCCATTGTCCTTGAGTGGGCCTACTCTTTCTCTTGCAACCCTCTTGCTCCTAATATATGCATAAACAGCCTTTGGATTCTCCTTGACCATGTTTGTTAAACATAGAACATAGAAGACATTTCATGGCTCCTTTTACTCCTCCTAATTCCACATTTAAGTTCCTTCCTACTTTCACTGTGCTCCGCAAGTGCTCCATCAGTTTTTAGATGCCTAGTCCTATCATATGCTTGCTTTTTTCCTTTAGACTAAGCTTACAATTTCCCTTGTCATCCATGGTTCCCGAATCCTGAAATTTCTATTCTTCATTTTTGCAGGGACATGCCTATCCTGCACTTCAATCAACTGGTCTTTAACAGCCTCCCACATGTCAGACGTGTTTTTCCCTCAAATAGTCACTCCCAATCCACATTCCCCAGTTCCTGTCCAACTTGGCTGTAATTGGCCCTCGCCCAATTAAGCACCCTCACCCCCAGGCCACTCCTGACCTTATCCATGACGACTCGAAATCTGGTGAAATTATGGTCATTAAACTCAAAATGCTCCCCCCACTGAAACATCAATCACCTGGCCTGGCTCATTCCCCAGTACCTCGTACGGCCCCTCCCTGGTTGGATTGGCAACATACTGTATCAAAAAGCCCTCCTGGGCACATCTAACGAATTGCTCTCCATCCGAGCCCTTGGTTGTAAGGGATTTACAGTCAGTACGAGGGAAGTTAAAGTTGGCCATCGCAACTACCCTGCTTTCTTCACACCTTTTCAGTATCTGACTACAGAACTGCTCCTCTGTCTCCCGCGGGCTGTTGGGAGGTCGATAGTACACTCCCAGCATTGTGATTTCACCTGAGCTCCACCCTTAATGCCTCACTACAAGATCCATCCAATGTGCCCTCTGGCCGCACAGCTGTGATATGCTCCCTAATCAGTAACGTAACTACCCCACCTCTATTGTTTCCCCTTCTGTCCCATCTAAATCAACAATATCCCAGAATGTTAAGCTGCCAGTCCTGACCCTCCTTTAACCATGTATCCGTAATTGCTATTACATCATAGTTCCATGCAGTAATCCAGGCTCTCAGTTCAGCTTTGATTTGGACCAAAGTCTGAGAGATGAAATCTTAGGACAACTACAGTTCCGCTGTCCACGGCTTGCAATTCTCATGGTGATGCTCATAACTTCCATTGAAGAAGTTAAAGAGTATAAACTGCATTGCTGTGTTGTGACTGTAACCAACAGCCCTGTTCATGCATAACTGTTATCTCTTACAGGCGACAGCAGAGGGAGCAATGGTTTTCTAAAATAGCTAATTTCCAAAGGCAAAGCACATAATGCATCTTGACATTTGTACATTCACCATTAACGTATTGACGTCTGAATAAGGATTGTGCCTTTTTGATATATGTGCACAGATTAGGTCTCATTGAATTTAGAATTTAGAGTGCAGAAGGAGGTCATTCAGCCCATCGAGTTTGCACGAGCCCTTGGAAAGAAGACCCTACCTCAGCCGACACATCCACCCTATCCCCACACCTTCACCCTATCCCCGTAACCCCACCTACCCTTTTTTGGACACTAAGGGCAATTTAGCATGGCAAGTCCACATAACCTGCACATCTTTGGACTGTGGGAGGAAACCGGAGCACTCGGAGGAAACCCACGCAGACACAGGGAGAACGTGCAGACTCCGCACAGACAGTGACCCAAACCAGGAATTGAACCCGGGTCCCTGGCGCTGTGAAGCAACAGTGCTAACCACTGTGCTACCGTGCCGCCCTAAATTATGTTGACCACCGTCCTAATTTCCTCACGACTATGAAGACAGGCTGTTTAGGCTAGGGCTGTTTTACTTCGAGCAGCGAAGGCTGGGGTGGGCCTGATTTGAGGTATACAAAAATTATGAGGGACATAATTATGAGAGCCCTTGTCTCCTGTGTATACAAGAACTGTTAATAAACAAGGAGTTTGGAATGTTGAAAGTGTGCTTTGCATGCCTGGACCAGTAACAATCTTTTGATATGTTGCAGAGGAGAAGTGCAAGTGTGCTTCAAAATGTCATTATGAACCGGGGCCTCACCACATATTCGAATGAGAAACAGTGGGAAGCCATAAATGATCAAGCCAGAGCATAATGTTCAGTAGTACAGCAACAGTTCAGCCACTGCAGTGAAGAATCTGGGGCGAAATTCTCCGACCGCCAGCAGGGTCGGAGAATCGCCTGGGGTCGCCGAAAATCCGGCCCCCGCCGTGGCAGAGATTCTCCGCCACCCGGGAAGTGGCGGCGGCGGGAATCACGCCATTCCGATCGGCGAGGCCCCTGCGGTGATTCTCCGGCCCGCTATGGGCCTCTGCTGGCGGCGGGTTCGGCGGCGCGAGCGGACCCCCGAAGTCCTGGGGGGGGCGGGGGGCGATCGGACCCCGGGGGGTGCCCCCACGGTGGCCAGGCCCGCGATCGGGGCCCCTAGCTCAGACTCCGGACCAGTGCCCTGGGAGCACTCTTTCTCTTCCGCGGCCGCCACGGCCTCCGCCATGGCGGAAGCGGAAGAGAAACCCACATCGCGCATGCGCCGGTGGTGACGTCAGTGGCAGCTGGCCGCTGATGTCACCGCCAGCGCATGCGCCAGCCGGCGAAAGCCTTTTGGCCAGCCCCGCTGCCGGGGGCGCCGGTTTTTTGCGCCTGTCTTCTGGTGCCAACCGCTCTGGCGCGGGGCTAGACCCCAAAGGTGGGGAGAATTCCCATAAAATCCCCACCTTTGGGGAGGCCTGACCCCGGAGTGGTTGGCGTCACTCCCCTACGCCGGGACCCCCCGTCACGCCTGGTAGGGGAGAATCCCGCCCCTGGTGTGTGATCAGCTCTTTCAGTGAGCTATAGAGTTGAAAATAATTATTTTTTTTGGATGTCTGGATTGTATGAGACACAAAAGTATTGCTTCAGCATCTAATAGATATGCATCAGTGTCAGTGTTTACAGCAACGTCTGGAGAAAGAATAAGAAAACATCGACTGATCTGTGGTGAGCCACGTATGGCTATTGTATATACTCACTGTTGTTCTATAATGACTATTGTCATCGACATCCACCCTAATGTATATACTTACTGTTGTTGCTGTTACTGTTGAATTGTTGTGTTGATGCTGCTGTTGGCTCCGCCTGTGGCTCCGCCCCTCTGAGGAGGTATATAACCGGCCGATCTGAGACGTTTGGGGAGGCCCGACGCCGGAGTGGTTGGTGCCACGCCGACTGGTGCCAAAACCGGCCAGTGCCGGGACTGGCAGAAAGGCCTTCGCCGGTTCGCGCATGCACCAGTGCGTCAGCTGCCGCTGACGGCACCACCGGCGCATGCGCGCTGGGGGATTCTCTTCCGCCTCCGCCATAGTGGAGGCCGTGGCGGCGGCGGAAGAAAAAGAGTGTCCCCATGGCACTGGCCCGCCTGCCGATCGGTGGGCCCCCATCGCGGGCCTGGCCACTGTGGGGGCACCCCCCGGGGTCCGATCGCCCTGCGCCCCCCCAGGACCACGGGGGCCCGCTCAATCCGCCGCCACCAGAGGTGGTTCAAACCACAGCGGCGGGAGAGGCCTCTCAGCGGCGGGACTTTGGCCCATCGCGGGCCGGAGAATCGCCGCAGGGGGCTCGCCGATCGGCGCGGAGGGCACGCCGATCGGCGGGGTGTGATTCCCGCCCCGCCAATTCCCGGGTGGCGGAGAATTCCGGCCACGGCGGTGGCGGGATTTTCGCTGGTCCCGGGCGATTCTCCGACCCTGCGGGGAGTCGGAGAATTTCGCCCAGGCTCTCAATGTGGGAGGAGCTACAGGTTGGGACACATCTAGTTGATTAAAGCCACTGTTCTTTGGTACAAAGTGTCTCAACTGAATTGATGGTCATCATGATCAATCTCTCCCAACATGACTCGACCGACAGGCACCAAGGACCTAATCCTTTCTCCTTCCAACCCTACAATTTCCTGGCAGGGACAAAAAGATACAGCCACATAATGTAGGTTCTGAACATGCAGAATTTTCTTTTCCCTGGCCTCCAAAGGCAATCAAACAACTTCCAGGAGAGGGCAGTCACATCATTAGTAGCAACCTTTGGAAAAGCCTAATCTGAATTCACACTCTGTGCACATACTGGAAACTATTCTATGACGGTATAAAATAAGTATTTGCCGATGCCTGAACCTCATTTCCAGAATGGATAGTGATGCCTCCTAATCATTCCCTGCCGATCTAATTGAAATAATGTCTTCCTTCACTAGAATATAACCTTTTCTTTATTTTGCAAATCTTGCTCATATCCCTTTTTAATTCTGCACTTTCCCAGTGCAAGTCTTTGATTCCATAATCCTCTCTTAAGGTACTCATATTAGGTATCAAATTAATGTTTCTGCTCTGAAACTTTATCACCCACAATATGAGTGGTTCTACGTTGACCATGTTTTACTCGGTGTAGCCAAGTCAATACCTTGGTACAAATTAAGAGCTCCTTTGCTAGTTTCATATCTATTTGTGTTAGATATACACCCTCCACACTTTTGCACTGATAATCAGCTATATATGTCTCTCGTCCTTCTCCACTCACTAGGTTTAAGTGGCCAACCCTGCGACCTTAGGTATAGGCCTAGAATTTCCTACTCCAAATGCAAAATATTGTAATTTTCTACACTGAAGGACATGCCTCGCAAAAGCTGCCCATTCTCCAATACTTCCAGAACTGTTTCTGGATCTGGATCGGCGCAGGCTGGGAGGGCCGAAGGGCCTGTTCCTGTGCTGTCATTTTCTTTGTTCTTTGTTTCAGACTATTTCATATAGAATTTACAGTGCAGAAGAAGGCCTTTCGGTCCATCGAGTCCACACTGACCCCTGAAAGAGAACCCGACCGAAGCCCACGCCCCCACCTTATCCCCTTAACCCAGCAACCCCACCTAACATTTGGACACTAAAGGGCAATTTAGCATGACCGATCGACCTAACCCATGCATCTTTGGCCTATATTGTTGGGGCTGGCTTGCTGTGTGGGTCCGCCATGTTGCGCGGAGTACTCCAGGGCCCTGCAAGCCCCCTTCAAAACAGAGAGTCACTTTGGACTTTCTCCAGCAAAGTGGGGACATAGCCCCATTTTTAGAGAATTCCGCCCTTTGACTTTATGTCATCAGAGAACTTGGTGGCGGGAGCGGTGTTCATGCAATACTGATAACTGGATCATTAAAGATTGGTAAAAGACAATGAACCTAAAATAGATTCTTCCAGGATGGACTGGTGACTGGTGGCCAGGAAAATCTGCTCCCATTAATAATTACCTTTTCTAGAATCTAGGCTGGGATTTATTAATAACTCATGCTGAATGCAATTTATAATACCTTCCAACAACTTGCTTAAAACTGGAGTCAATCCCTTCTGAGTTGATGTGGGTGGCATTGAAGACAAACAATGTAACAAGTTCTGTGCACAGCAAGCTCCCACAAACAGCAATGTGATAATGACCAGACCCTCAGTTTTTGGGATGTTGATTAAAGCTCCTTGCTTCTCTTCACAATAGTGCCTTGGGATGGTTTACATCCACTTGCGAGGCAGATTGTGCCTCAGTTTGATATTTGATCTGCAACCACTGAAGATGCAACACTCCCTCAATTCTATACTGGAATGTCAGCCTTGATCCAGATCTGTATTAGAATGTGAACCTAGAACATTCTGGAACCCAGAGGCAGGAGTGTTACAAACTGAAGCACAGATGACACTTGAAGGGGGTGAGTGAGGTAGAGATGTGGAACAGTTTAGGAAGGGAACTCCAGAGGTTAGTGCCTCAGCAGTCGAAGGCCTAATTAAAATTGGAGATTCTCAAGAGGTTCGAATTAGACCTGTGCAGATGGGTCAGAGAGTTGGGGCCTGGAGGAGACTACAGATAGAGGGAGGGGCAAGGCCATGAAAGGATTTGACAAAAATGGTGAGAATTTTAAAATTATAACCTGATGGCTTCTCAATACACTGGATGGACCACACAGCATCATAAGGAAAAAGGAAGGGTGGAGGGGTTTGCCTCCTCATCAACTCCTCCCGGTGCTCGGACGTGGTGACCCTGGTGAAATACTGCTCCCTGGACCTGGAATACCTGACTGTGAAGTGCCGCCCGTACTTTGTTTCCGCCATCATCACAGTGGGCTACATCCCACCCCAGGCAGAAGTGAAGAAGGCGCTCGATGAATTGTACACCGCTATAAATAACAATGAACCAGAATACTCAAAGGCTTTGTTCATCTTGGCCGGGGACTTCAACCAGGCCAACCTCAAGAGCGTACTGCCAAAATTCAACCAACACATCTCCTGTCTCACCAGGTGCACCAACATCCTTGACGACTGCCACACAAAAATCAAGGGTGCCTATCGATCTATCCCTGACCGCACTTCAGAAAATCAGATCTCAAGACGGTGCTCCTTCTCCCGGCCTACAAGCAGGAATTTAGGTGGGAGAATCCGGTTGAGGAGGTTGTGCAATGCTTGTCCGAGGCAACACAAGAGCTCCTACTTGACTGCTTGAAGTCAATCGATTGGTTCAAATTCAAGAACTCAGCGGCGAACCTAAACGAGTATGCCACCACCGTCACAGACTTCATGAGCAAGTGTATAGAAGATTGCATGTGTTCCCCAACCAGAAACCATGGTTTAACTGGGAGATCCACTCCCTATTGAAGGCCAGGTCTGAGGCATTCAAGACAGGCGACCCTGACCTATACAAGAAATCTAGGTATGACCTCCGCAAAGCCATCAGGGATGCCAAGAGACAATACCAGACTAAGCTATAGTCACAGACTAATGACATGGTCTCTCATTGGTTGTAGCAAAGCTTAAACAACATAATGGGCTGGAAAGCCAAGCAGAGTAGAATCTCCAGCAACTTTCCCGATGAACTCCATGTTGTTTAAAGCAGGAAACCAACAAACCATTGTCAACTGCCCCAGCAACCTCGGACACACTCATACCCACGGTCACAGCTTCCAAAGTCAGATCGGCCTTGTTGAAAGTGAACCCTAGGAAAGTAATGGGTCCTGACAAAGTCCCTGGTCATGCACTCAGATCCTACACGGACCAACTGTGTGTGCTCGCGGACATCTTCAACCTCTCCGACTCTGTCCTGAGGTTCCCACCTGCTTCAAGAAGGCCACCATCATACTGGTGCCAAAGAAGAACCAGGCAACGTGCCTCATTGGCTGCTGTCCGGTGGCCTTGACATTGATCGTTATGAAGTGCTTCGAGAGATTGGTCATGTGACACATCAACTCCACACTTCCAGAATGTTTTGATCCACTACAATTCGCATACTGCCACAGCAGACGCCATCTCCCTGGCTCTAAACTCATCCCCAGAGCATCTCAATAACAAGGACTCATACATCAGACTCCTAATCATTGACTACAGCACTACCTTCAACACCATAACCCCAGCCAAGCTCATATCAAAACTCCAAGACCTGTGACTTAGCTCCTCCCTCTGTAACTGTGTACTCAACTTCCTGACCCATAGACCACAATCAGTAAGGATAAACAATGACACCTCATCCATGATAGTCCTCAACACTGGGGCCCCGCAAGGCTGCGTACTTGGCCTCCTACTATACTCACTATACACACATGACTGTGTGGCAAAATTTGGCTCCAACTCCACCTACAAGTTAACTGATTACACGGCCATAGTGGGTGAGATCTGAAATAACGATGAGTCAGAATACAGGAGGGAGATAGAGAACCTAGAGGAGTGGTGTAACGACAAGAATCTCTCTCTCAATGTCAGCAAAACTAAAGAGCTGGTCATTGAAATGAAAAATGAAATGAAATGAAAATGAAAATGGCTTATTGTCACGAGTAGGCTTCAATGAAGTTACTGTGAAAAGCCCCTAGTCACCACATTCCGGCGCCTGTCCGGGGAGGCTGGTACGGGAATCGAACCGTGCTGCTGGCCTGCTTGGTCTGCTTTAAAAGCCAGCGATTTAGCCTGGTGAGCTAAATCAGCCCCATTGACTTCAGGAAGCAAAGTGCTGTCCACACCCATGTCAGCATCAGCGGTGCCGAGGTGGAGATGGTTGACAACTTCAAATTCCTAGGTGTGCAAATCACCACAATCTGTCCTGGTCTACCCACGTCGACTCTACGACCAAGAAAGCACAGCAGCGCTTATACTTCCTCAGGAAACTAAGGAAATTCGGCATGTACACATTGACTCTTACCAATTTTTACAGATGTACATTAGGAAGCATCCTATCTGGCTACATCACAGCCTGGTATAGCAACTTCTCGGCCCAAGACCAAAATAAACTACAGAATGTCCTTGACCGTGAACAGAGCACAATCCATCACGTGATCCCGCCTCCAATCCATTGACTCTGTCTACACCTCCTGTTGCCTTGGGAAAGCGGGCAGCATGATCAAAGACCCCTCCCACCCGGGTTATTCTCTCTTCTAACCTCTTTTATCGGAAAGAGATACAAAATTCTGAGAACACACACCAACAGATTCAAAAACAGCTACTTCCCCGCTGTTACCAGACTCCTGAATGACTCTCTGATGGACGGAACTGATCTCTCCATGCATCTTCTCTACTGAGTAGTACGACACTCCATATGCTTTACCCGAAGTCTGTGTCTATGTATTTACATTGTGTATCTATCATATAGAACAGTACAGCTTAGAACAGGCCCTTCGGCCCTCAATGTTGTGCCGAGCCATGATCACACTACTCAAACCCACGTATCCACCCTATACCCATAACCCAACAACCCCCCTTAACCTTACTTTTATTAGGACACTACGGGCAATTTAGCATGGCCAATCCACCTAACCCGCACATCTTTGGACTGTGGGAGGAAACCGGAGCACCCGGAGGAAACCCACGCACACAGGGGGAGGACGTGCAGACTCCACACAGACAGTGACCCAGCCGGCAATCGAACCTGGGACCCTGGAGCTGTGAAACATTTATGCTAACCACCATGCTACCCTGCTGCCACTCATACATCAGACCTATGTATACATACAGACCATACATATGTCCTATGTTTTTTTTCATGTATGGAACGATCTCTCTGGACTGTACGCAGAACAATACTTCTCACTGTACCTTGGTGCACGTGACAATAAACCCGAATCCAAATCAAGGCAATGCTTGACCTTGAGCCAATGTAAGTCAGCAATCATAGGGGTGATGGACAAATGGGACCTGGTGCGGGTAAGAACACAGGTAGCAGAGATTTGTATGACATCAAGTTTACAGAAGGTTGAATGTGGAAGGCTGGTCAGGATTGCCTTGGAATAGTCAACTCTAGAGATAACAAAGACATGGGTCAGGTTTTCAGCAGCATGCCAGATGATGAAGTGGCCGAGTTGGATGGTGTTATGGAGGTGGAAATATGCGGTCTTTGTGTCGGAACAGATGTGTGTTGCAAACTTGGGATAAAATACGACAAAAAGGTTGTGAACATCTTTGACAGTTGCCAGGCAGACGGATCGAGTTGATAGCCAAATAACTAAGTTTGTAGCAGGCACGAAAGACTGCCCAATATTTAATTGGAATAAATTTCAGCTCAAACATGTCCTGATGATGGACGAAAAATCCCAAATTACACTGAAATATTGGACATTCAATAAGACCCTTGTATTTTACAAATACGGACATACAAGTCAAAGGTGGCTGAAAATGTCATTTAATCCACTGGGTAAATTGCTGGTGGGTGATACTAAAAGGGAGAGAGTAGAATTATACCCTGGGCGCGATTCTCCCAGCCCTGCGCCGGGCCGGAGAATCGCCACAACTGCGGCACGCCACTCCAACGCCGGCGCGCAATTCTCCGAGGTGCGGCAGTAGCAATCTGCGGTGGTGCGTTTGGCGTGGCGCTGGTCGCGGGGCACAGTCCATGGCCTCGCCGCCGATTCTCTGGCCCGGATGGGCCGAGCGGCCACGCGGAAATGGCAGAGTCCCGCCGGCGTTGTTCACCCCGGTCGCTGCTGGCGGGAACTCTGCGCGAAGGGTCGGGGGGCGGCCTGTGGGGCGGGGAAAAGCGCTCCTTCACTGGGGGGGGGGGGGCCTCCGATGGGGTCTGGCCCACGATCGGGGCTCACCGATTGGCGGGCCGGCCTCCCCCCCCACCCCGGGTCTACTTTGTTGCACATCTGGCCCCTGAACTCCTACGCCATGTTGCGTCGGGGCCGGCGCGCTGAAGAAGTCCCCCGTGCATGCGCGGGTTGGTGCGGCGCCCATTTGTAGCCGGGAGGATAGGCTGGAGCAGTGTAAACCGCTCCAGCGCCGTGCTGGTCCCCTGTGGGGGTCAGAATCGCTACTGCCCGAGGCTGTTTCGCGCCATCGTGAAACGCGACGGCGTTCACGACAGCGCGAACACTTAGGGCGCGATTCTCCAAAGTGGAGACTGAGTGTTCCTGGCTACAAATGGGCACCGCGCCGACCCGCGCATGCGCAGTTGGCCCGTGCCAACCTGCGCATACGCGGGGGACTTCTTCAGTGCGCCGGCCCGGACGTAGGGGTTCAGGGGCCGGCCGCGCAACAAAGTCGGCTCGGGGGGGTGGGGGGAGAGGCCGACCCGCCAATCGGTGAGCCCTGATCGCGGGCCAGACCTCATCAGAGGCCCCCCTGGTGAAGGAGCGCTTTTCTCCCCCCACAGGCCGCCCCCCAACCCTTCTCGCAGAGTTCCCGCCGGCAGCGACCAGGGGTGAACAGCGCCGGCGGGACTCTGCCATTTCCGCATGGCCGCTCGGCCCATCTGGGCCAGAGAATTGGCGACCTGGCTGCGGAAGCGGCCCATGACTGGTGCCACGCCAAACACGCCGGTGCAAATGGCGCCGATTCTCCGCACTTTGGAGAATCACGTGCCGGCGTTGGAGTGTCATGGCGCGGTTGGGGCAATTGCGGCCCGGCGCGGGGCTGGAAGAATCACGCCCTTAGTCTCTATTTCAGAGAATCGTGCCCCTATCTCTACATACGGATATATCAAAAGCACTAAAGCCATCCAGAAACAAATTGTCATCTCCTGCAGAGACAATGGGAGATAATGGAAAATCATCATATCAGTAAAATTGCTCCTGTGAGCATTGTCCCAGACAGATTTATAGGTTTCATGTTCCAGGAATGCACAGACTAAAATAAAAGCCAGCTGCAAAGCTTGATTAGGTGTGGACTAGTGCTGGGACTGTCAGAGTGTGTGTGACACAGCAGCAAAAAGCCAGCCAGAAGCACACACCCCATCAAAGGTTTTTTGCAATTATCTGTCTCTCTCTCCCTCTGATGATTGAAGTAAGCCAGGTCAGCAAAGTCACAGAGGATAGGAAATAGGGCTGTTTCCCAGCCAAACTGCAGAACATTGGAATCTCAGAACCGACTGTTCACCTGCTGAAGGCAGCACTACTCAAACCATGAATCATAACGGTTTGACAATTTTTATCAGCTACTCCTCATGGACAAGTCAAAGACTGTTTTCTATGTTTTTTACTTTCTTACTTCAGACTCAATTCGCATTTCCAATCTGCATGAATGTATAGGCATGTGTTTATTATTTTCTTGCATTTAGTGGTTATACGTTCACTCTTTAACTCAAGAAAACAAGGTTGAATTGACTCCTTTCAAAGAATAAATATTGAGAATGGGAAAGGATATCCACAAAAGAAGGGAATCTTTTAAAAATATATTAATGAAATGAAAATGAAATGAACAAGAATAATCTTGTTGCAACCAACTGAGGGGATTGAATAAAGAATGGTGCAACAGTTCATCCTTCCTCACCCGGGCCATAACAGTTTGGAGGTTTCCCAGCCATAAGTTAATAATTTGAGGGATCTCATCTGGGTTAACAAATTTGGGGAACGTTGCCTGGCGTCCAGTCATAACAACCAATACTGAATGTCAGACAAGGAGTTGGATAATGTAGCACGAGTAGAGGAGTTAAGAGGGGTGGAGATGAGGGAGAGTCATGCGACGTCGGGTCCCCATAGAAACTAACTCTGTTTTTGATTGATGTCAATGAGAGGCAGCAGATAGATGAGAAATTGGAGAGGGGCGAAGGATCAGTCTTGGAGGTAATGGTGTGCGATTAGACAGGGAAGAATGGAACCAGAGGAGTGCAGTCCCACCCAATTGGAAAACCATAGAGAGGCAGTGAAGAAGGTTGATGGTGGTCAGCAATGTAAAATAAAACGTAGAAAGGTCAAGAAGGATGAGGAGTGCCCGTTTCCTTTGGTCACAGTCACATAGGATGTCATTTGGTACTGCGCCAGGAGGCCTGTTTCCAAGGGTTTAAAGATGGAGCTCCAGAGCGATGGGTGCTGATTTGGGAGACAATAGCATGTTCAAAGACATTGGAAAGGGAAAAGGGCTTGGAGAATTGACAGTAGTTTGCAAGCATGGTGCAATAAAGTGTTCTTTTGGAGGAGAAGATAAAGATGGCACATTTATTTGTGCTCTTTTGTGGACCTGTGAGGAGGCCCCAAAATTAAGCTGGTTCTTTTGAACACTAAGACAATAATAGAAATACTATGAAAGCTTTTAAATATAATATATATATTATATGTATATTATATTATTATTATATATTATATATATACAATATATATTATATATAAAACATATTTAATTTACTAAGAAATTGAAACGTGCAACCGAATATTACTGGAAATAGATCTGCATATTTTTCATTAGTCATTCTCATTGATTTAAAATGAGTCCATTCAGAGGTGGTGGATTGAATTTTGATTAAAAAATTCGGAGAAAATTAGAAATGTTTACATGTATTAATTTCTCCTAGTTATCTCTGTGCAGAAACTCTACTCATTAAATTCTAATATGTTGAAAATCATCCATAGCATCATCGCATTGGACAAAGTATGCTTTACAGTAACTCCCATGTCTATCTTTAACCGTGGCACCCTTTCTATTTTCCTGCCTGAGAACAATAAACATATGACCACAAATTGAGCCTTACTTCTTCTAGTCTGTTTACTTCATGATCACAGATTCAGAGACTATTCATAGACGTTTATAGCACAGAAGGATTCTGTCCATCAAGTCCATGTTGGTCAACAAAGTTCTGATGGAGGGCAGCACGCGGCACAGTGGATAGCACTGGGACTGCGGTGCTGAGGACCCGGGTTCAAATCCCGGCCCTGGGTCACTGTCCGTGTGGAGTTTGCACATTCTCCTCATGCCTATATGGGTTTCACCCCCACAACCCAAAGATGTGTAGGTCAGGTGGATTGGCCACACTAAATTGCCCCTTAATTGGAAAAAAATTAATTGGGCACTCTAAATTTATTTAAAAAAACAAAGCTCTGACGGCACTAATCCCATTTTCCAGCTCTTGGGCCCATAGCCCTGGATGTTATGAAATGGAAATCGCTTATTATCACAAGTAGGCTTCAAATGAAGTTACTGTGAAAAGCCCCCAGTCGCCACATTCCGGCACCTGTTCGGGGAGGTTGTTACGCAAATGTCAATGCAAGTGAATATCTAAATACTTCTTAAATGTTACAAAAGTTTTTGACTCTACCATCTTTTCAGGCAGTGAGTTCCAAACTCCCACCACCCGATGGGTGAAAGCTTTTCTCCTCAACTCCCCTCTCAGTCTTCTAGCTCGCAACTTGGATCTATTCCCCCTGGTTATTGACCCATCTGCTACTCCGTCCCGCCTTCCTATCTAACCTATCCACGCTCCTCATAATTTTGTACACCTCCATCAGGTCCTCTCTCAACCTTTGTTGCTCTAAGGAAAATAGACCCACCCTATCCAATCTTTCTTCATTGCTCAGATCCTCCACACCAGGTAAATCTCCTCTGCACCTTCCCCAGAACAATCACATCATTCCTACAATGTGGTGACCAGAAATGCCCGCAGTACTCCAGTTGTGGCCAAACTAACATTTTATACAGTTCCAGCATCACACCACACATTGCTAAATTTTGGTAAGTGTCAGGCTCACACAGAAAGTTGGCATGGAACTTTCCAGTTCCATAGACCAGGGGCGGGATTCTCCCGTACCCAGAGGGGCGAGGTGTCCAGGCGGGACAGAGTGGCGTGAACCACTCCGGCGTCATGGTGCTGAATCCTCCGCACCTTCAGGGGCTAGGCCCGCCCTGGAGTGGTTGGCGCTCCGCCGGCTGGCGGGATAGGGGCTTGACGCCACGCCAACCAGCGTCGAAGGCCCTCGCCGCCTGGCGCAAGTCAGCGCATGCGTGGGAGCACCAGCGCGTGCTGGCGTCATCCCCGCGCATGCGCAGAGGGAATCGCTTCCGCACCGGGAATGGCGGAAGACCACCGCCTCCGGTGTGGAACAATAGAGTGCCCCCACGGCACAGGCTTGCCTGCGAATTGGTGGGCCCCGACCGTGGGCCAGGCCACCATGGGGGCACCTCCTGGGTCAGATCCCCCCGCGACCCCCCAGGAACCCCGGAGCCAGCCCGCGCCACCAGGTCCCACCGGTAAGGGACCTACTCTAATTTACGCCGGCGGGACCGGCTACAGACAGGCGGGACTTCGGCCCATCACGGGCCGGGGAATTCGGGCGGCTCTGGCGCCCATTCAGTCGCGCCGGACCCCGCTATTCTCTGAGTTGGGCGGCGCGACTCACGCCGGGCCGGTTTTTTGGGGAGCGGGAGAATTGGGAGGACGCGGGGGCGGGACCCTGGTGATTCTCCCACCCGACGGGGGGGGGGTCAGAGAATCCTGCTCCAGTTTTCTCACAGAATCGTGAGCTCCTTTGCCAACATAAAGTGAGTGAGCGTGGGTTACGCCGCCACTCTGGTGATCTGGGGTCTCTTAGAACTGATAACCAGCTCGAAACAGTTTGGGGGAACATCTTTAAAGGGCATTTGACCAATGCTACAGTCTAACGGCCCCCAACCCACATCACGGAGGACTTGGGGACTCTTTTACCCCCTACCCCCAACAACTAACCCTGGTATATGTCCCCCCCCCCCCCCCCTCAGTGCTCAGTGTCCAATACTACCCTGCCATCACACATATACACTCAACCCCCCCAGCAGGTTCGCATTAGGGTCACCCATTTGCCCTGCCTCCTGGCACAGGTTGACAATGCCAGGCAATGTCCCTCTATCTACACCCGCAGCACCCCCCCCCCCCCCCCCCCCCCCCCCACCACCCCACTAAGCCCCCGGGGGTTATACCTACCTCTCTTTCCTTGGAGGGATCCCCTTGAATACCTCACGCCTGGCTCAATCTGTTATGGGGTCACTTCGCCAAGTTATGAATACTTAGTGAGGGGGGAATCATTTGCCGGGAGGGCCACTAAATATATGGAAATGGACTAAAATTGATTAAAATGTGGTAAAAGGCGTGAATCTCGTGATGTCGTCAGTGAGGTCCTTGAAAAAAATATGCTATCTCCACGGCGAGATTCGTGTTTCCTAATTCTCGTGGGATTTTTCCACCCTCACCACCAATCAGGCAGGCAGGCAGCAAGTGTGGCCTGATTTCCCCACATTGTAGTACAACTTTTAAAACCTGTGCACAGCAGTAATTTGGCAAATGAATGTTGGGGGAGAGATGTGTGGTACAAAGTATTAAACCTCAAACACTGTGGAAGCAGTGATGATAAAGTTTTCATCACACGAGCCTTATACTGTGCCACCTGCCAGACAGGAAGGAAAGTTGCCTCTTGGCATCTCTGAAGGTACAATGACTTTTTTGTTATTTGTTTGCAGAACCATAATCACTTCAGGACAAACAGCTGCCAAATTGAGAAAGGACTAAATAGCAGTAGTGGGGAAATTAAGGTAATGACAAGTACTTTACAAGGGGAAGTGCATTATTTTGAAATAATTATGAGGAAAATCTCAATTCAAACTCACAAAGACAAATTGACAGAAAATCACTCGAATATTTCGAATGAAACTGTTCTGTAATTACCGGAAACTAATGAAGCAATTTGACGGGAAACACTGTTGTAAAAATACAGCCTGTGACGATACCTTCATTAGTTGAGGGGGTTTTCTGCTATAACCGTAGATTTTTAACATTAAAGAAAAATATGCAAGTGTCAATAATACTTCTTGCACTGAGAACAGTGAACTATTCTCAAATAATACAGCAACATTGAAGGAGTGTATGGATACTAATATTTATTTATTTTTGGACAGGCCATAATTGATAACCGAACAGCTTTTATGATTTAAAAATAGTTACTTTAAACTGTGCTGATTTTGCGGATTAATCAAGTTGACAATTGAAACAATCTGTCATGTGTGATAATCAGAATGGATTTTCAGCTCTTTCAATGGCCTAAACAACTGCAAAAATTGAGAGACCTGCGCTGGGATATCAAACTCCGCATGATATTCATGCAGACCTTTTCCCAAGTAGTTTGTTCTCTTGACATCAAGCAAATCATTGGATAGAGGAGAAGGAAGGAAAAATGGGGAATAAAAAGTTCTGCATGTACCATGACAGGATTAAATAAAATTAGTTACTTTCTAATGGCAAATGCATGCTGCCAGTTAATTTGCATTTGCTATTCTAAATTAATCATCCTAGGCCTTACACTCAATCCAGTTGAATCTTAGGTCGTCTGAATAATCAAGAATAACATTTTATAGTTATAGGTGTGTAGCGTATTTAAGGTACATTAGTAGGAGAAGGCGCTTAATCTAGGATGACAGACATTGAACCAAGGAAGGAGACACAAGAGAGGGCCTTTAGGACAAAGGTTTAGTCGAAGAGGTGGGTTTTAAGAAGAGTTTTCTGGAGCAGAGGTAGATAAAGACGTGGAGAGATTTTAAAAAGGAATTCTGACGTTGGGTGCATTGGTATGAAGGCACAGCCACCTCTGACAGAGAGTGGGGTTGAGGAAGGATGCGCAAAGCACAGGTTCAAAGGGAAAAATACATGCAGGTGCATCTGTAAGTCTGGAGAACGTCAAGAAATACAGAGTGGCATAGGCATGAGCTGTTTTGAATTTGGGCCACCATTATGTATTCCAGTCACTGTCACAGACAATGGGCAGGGCTCCTCCCCCCCCCCCCCCACCCCGCCCTTGTTTGCCGCTCGCCGGGGAACCTGCCGTGGGGGGGGGGGGGGGGGGGGGTGGGTCACGATCGGCAGAACTGGAAGATCCCACCCAAAGGGAGGGCTGGAAATTTCAGCCCCGTGTTCATTCCTGACTTGGACTCTGGTCATGTCAGTGCTCCGGCACAGGAAACCTGTTTGCAGGGATTCCAACATGGGATTATTGGAACAATGGCCACAAACCTGGAAACTGGCAACACGTTCACTGGCTTTGAGAGAAAGGGAAGGTTTGGAGATGGGCTATAGTTTCTCTTGGACAGTTGGCCAAGATGGGAGTTTTGAAATGGAGGGGTCAGTTTCTAAGGAATATGACATGGGATTATTGGAACAATGGCCACAAACCTGGAAAGTGACAACACGTTCACTGGCTTTGAGAGAAAGGGAAGGTTTGGAGATGGGCTATAGTTTCTATTGGACAGTTGGCCAAGACTGCGTTTTCTGAAGATGGGAGTTTTGAAATGGCTCTAATGTCAACTAGCATGGGAGCCACGAAGAGAAGAGCCAAGAACAGCCAAGAAGAGAAGGGTTGGTTTAGCACAGGGCTAAATAGCTGGCTTTTAAAGCAGATCAAGGTAGGCCAGCAGCACGGGTTCAATTCCTGTACCAGCCTCTCCAAACAGGCGCTGGAATATGGCAACTAGGGGCTTTTCAAAGTAACTTCATTTGAAGCCTACTCGTGACAATAAGTGATTGTCATTTCATTTCATTTCATTTTCAGAATCTGGAAAAACAGCAGCTCTGTGGGAATTGGGTTAACTGAGCAGCAGATCAATCTCAGGGACAAAATAAGATCAGAAAGTGTATAAAGAAAATTGCAAGTTCGGGGCTCACAGGTGAGGGAGTGTAGAGCACTTTGAGGCAGCTGGTTGGATGGTCTCAATTTCCATGATAATGCAGTCTGATTTCCTCACACATGGTGCTGGAGGTGATGATAGTGTGGGCAATGGGGAAAAGAAGCTGCAGGTTATCTATGTTCCACCGAATCAATGTTGAGTAGTGAGTAGTTTTCTGATACTGGAGAATACAACTAGGAAGAAAGAGAATAAAGGTTTTGCTTGGTCCATTAAAACATTGCACCAAGGAAAGGTCAAATGCTAGATTGGGTTTTTGAGGTCCAGCTGTAAGTGAATTAAGACCATAAGATGTAGGAGCAAAGGTAGACCATTAAGCTCATCGAGTCTGCTCCGCTATTCAATGAGATCATGACTGATCCATAATGTTAATCCTAAACTCTACTTTCTCACCTTACCCTCCAACCCTTGATTCTCTTACTGGTTAAAAATCTGTCTATCTCAGTCTTGAACATAATTAACGGCCCAGCCCCTACAGTCCTCTGCGGGAAAGAATTCCATAGATTCATTACCCTCTGAGAGAAGACATTTCTCCTCATATCTGTATTAAATGGGCAATCTCTTACTCTAAGATTATGCCCTCTGGTCCTGAACTCTCCCACAAGGGGAAACAACCTTTCAGCATCTATCCTGTGAAGTCCACTGAGAATCCTATGGGTGGGATTCTCCAATAATGGGGCTATGTCCCCACGTCAGCGTGAAAAGCGATGCAAACCACTCCGCCATCAACGGTCCCCGATAATGGGGAATGCTCCCCTTCCTAGGGGGCTAGGTCAGCGCTGGAGTGGTCCCTGCAGCTCCAGCCGGTGCGGAACGGCCAGTGCGTGTCTGTGCATACGCACTACGGCTGGCGTATTTCCGCGCATGCACGGAACGGGCAACGTGATTCCGCGCATGTGCGGGGGTTCCTTCTCTGCGCCGGCCCCCGGGCAATATGGCCGAGCCCTACAGGGGCCCAGTGCGGAGGAACATAGGCCCCCATGGAGCCAGCCCGCCCGCCGATCGGTAGGCCCGATCGCTGGTCAGTTCACCGTGGGGCCCCCCTCCGGGGTCGGATCCCCCTCCCCCCCCCTCCAGGATGGCCCCCGCAGGAACACCTTCCAGGTCCCGCCGTGTGGGACCTGAGTAACCTACGCCGGTGGGACTTGGCTGAACTCGGCCCATCGGGGCCCAGAGAATCGCCGGAGGGGCCGCTTTCAACGGCCCCGACCGGCGCGGTGGGAATCCCGCGGGTCCCCGAGAATTGGCGGGGGAGAATCGGGAAGCTGCCGTTTGGGCGACGGTGTTTCTCCGACCCAGCGCGGGGTCGGAGAATCCCGGCCTATATGTCTTGAGGGAGATTTTTCATAGAAGATAATCGGGTTAGAAGGGGTAAGGTGATATAGAGGGCAACCACTACAAAGAAATGGTTGCAGAAAGTCTAGTCAGACAAGGGGAGATGACAATACTGAGTAGATGGTTATAAAAATATGGAGGAGGGTATACTTGGAGGGAGAGGTATAGAGAAGAATGGAAGACACCAGACAACAAGTAGAAAGGAGAGGTGAGATAATTGGGATATAATGGACTATTTGAAAGAGGAGAAGGGACCAGATGAATAGGGGAGAGACTATGTTGGTAACGGCTGTACTGCCACCACAGAATGCAAGATCAAGAACTGAAAGGATGGCAAGTAGGGATGTTATTGGTAAGGATCAAGGTATTGCTAAATACGTTTCATCACTAAAAACTCAGATGACAATACAATTATCATTAACAAGGCCATGGCAAGGATTGTTTACAGGTGAAGGATGTTCTGGAGGGAAATGAGGAACGGTACAGTGATTGTGACCTCTGGATACAATGGAAATGTGGTGCATGAGATGAGTGGGATGGGGGAAAGAACTTTGTGAGGTTGGCCCCCATTTCTTGTTTGTGAAGATTAGCAAGAGAGAAGCTTGAGGCATCAATACAGATTGAACTCATCCAGCTGAAAGCTACCACAACTAAAAGAAATATCTCCAACTGTATCAATAGGAATAAATGAAACTGTAAAGCACAATGGTACCTTGCATTGTCTCTGCATTCCATTATGGATTTAGAGGGAAATGTGGATTTTCATTAAGATATCAGCTGAGGAATTAAACACAAAGGAATTATGGCCGGGATGCTCTGAAATCCCGGCCAAGTATTGACGCCGGTGTCAAAGTCGGCGCAAGCGACTCCGGCATCAACGGGCCTCCAGGCCCAGGCATTCACCCCCTTCTTTGGGGGCTAGTATGGCGCCGGAGTGGTGTCTACTAGTGGCGTGATTCTCGCCCCCCCCCCCACCCCCCACCCCCCTCCCCGGCGATTCTCCGACCCAGCGCAGGATCAAAGAATCTCGGCCTATATTCCTAGAAGGACTGAGGGAAAACATAGAAGCCCGACAGTGCAGAAGGAGGCCATTCGGGCCATCGAGTCTGCACTAACCCTCTGAAAGAGCACTCTACCTGGGCCCTCTCCCATGCCCTATCCCTATAAGCCTAACTAACCTGCACATCCCTGGACACGAAGGGGCAATTTGCACATTTTGGACTGCGGGAGGAAACCTACGCCGACAAGGGGAGAAGGAGCAAACTCCATATAGACAGTCACCCAAGACCGGAATTGAACCCAGGTCCCTGGAGCTGTGAAGCTGCAGTGTTAACCACTGTGCCACCCGTCGCCCAGCGCTGCAAGACCAGTCAGCCAGAGTTTCCAATGTCCAACCATTTGTCCCCATTCCAGAAATAATGTGTGGCCAATCAAGCAATCGTAGATTTCATAGAATCATAGATTTTACAGTGCAGCAGGAGCCCATTCAGCCCATCGTGTCTGCACCGGCCCTTGGAACGAGCAGCCAACTCAATCCCACACATCCACCCTATCTCCGTAACCCAGTAACCCCACCAAACCTTTCCTGGACACTAAGGACAAGTTAGCAAGGCCAATCCGCCTAAACCGCACGTCTTTGTGGGTTCCTTCCACGTGAACGGTGGGAGGAAACAGGAGCACCCGGGGGAAACCGAAGCAGACACGGGGAGAACGTACAGACTCCGCACAGACAGTTACCCAAGCCGGGAATCGAACCTGGGACCCTGGAGCAACTGTGCTAACCACTGTGCTACTGTGCCACTCACAATCAAGAAACTGGGAAGAGAAATAATAGGCTCTGTAGAAAATAGGATTCTGCAGTTATGAGAGGAAACACAACATTCTTCATTTGGAATCGCTGTAGTTCTGATTTCTGAACACAGTCACGCTGTTGCCTAACCAGAGACCAGGGAAAATGTGAGGATCAGTCATGCTGGGAGAAATTTTAACCTGCTCCGCTCAATGGGAAACAGATACAATCAGGTGCAGCCCAGGTTTTCCAATACCCTCTTAGGGTGTGGTACCTGAAGAAGGAGAAGGTAAGTCTAATATCTTGTCTGATTGGGTGGGCTTTACGCCTGGCGGGTAAAGTTAAAATTAAGCCCTCTGTGTTGGATTCACACACCTCCCAACAGGAAAATGATGGTGGAGTGCTCGGAGCAGGTCTTTAATCTTAGTTCTGGACCGGAAAAGATGTGGATAAAACAGAGATGCCACAAAACAACAAACAGAAATGGACTTCTTTCAGGAGATGCAACAAGTTAAAAACGAAACCCTCCATAAGCTGAAAATATAACAATAGATTCGTCGGAGCATCTAAAAAATTGAAAACACAGGTTAACCTATTTGCTTGGAAATAGTTCTGGAAAAATGGAATGGTCTTATCTTTCCTCTGCTGACACTCCTACATTTTCTATTTGCATTTATTTTCTGATCTCCACTGAAGCACTGTTCAAAAGACGGCAATATCAAGATTAGAAGTGCAGTGCTAATAAGAATTTCAAAACAATTTTTGCCTCTCATTCTTTTTTCAACTTCTTTTGGAACCAAAACATTTGGTTTTTTTTTAGTGATTTTCCTCTGCTGCTACATTTACCTGCATCTTGGCAATAACAGAGGGCACGGTAGCACAGCGGTTAGCACAGCCGCTTCACAGCTCCAGGGCCCCCGTTTCGATTCCCGGCTTGGGTCGCTGTGCGCGCGGAGTTTGCACTTTCTCCCCGTGTCTGCTTGGGTTTCCTCTGGGTGCTCCGGTTTCCTCTCTCAGTCCAACGATGTGCAGGTTAGGTGTAATTGGTCATACCAAATTGCCCCTCGTGTCCAAACAGTTTAGGTGGGATTACTGGGTTACGGGGATAGGGTGGAAGTGTGGGCTTAGGTAGGGTGCTCTTTCCCAGGGCCGTGCAGACTCGATGGGCCGAATGGCCTCCTTCTGCACTGTAAATTCTATGATTCGATGACACCCAAAGGGGATATGTTTGGGTGAAGGTAAAGTTCACTTCAAGCCACCCTGACCTCTGGCAGTAGTTGTAAATGGTCAAAATGAGTCATAATAACAAGCTGTGTTCTGCTAAAAATCACTTCAGCACAGAGAAGAACGGACTTTATTGGTCAAGGAAATTGTGCCATTCAAGAACTTGCTATTCATATGCTAATGCTGCCATGTTTAATTGGCAACAGAATGTCTTAAATAGTAGTCTGAAAGAAGTTAAAGTAACACTCAGTGACCTTCAGTAACAGGAGAATCCGAATAAAAATGTAAGAGTGTTAAATATTGAAGGCAGCAACAGGAAAGGGTAGATTTTTCATATTTGTGCTACTGGCAGGAAAGTTTTATTCGCAAAGCCCTGAAGGATTTTCCATCCATTAATTTTATGAGGCAAACTGACCTCCACTTCAGAATTCCTGATGTGCAAGCTGATGTGTTAGGCGGGTTGGTTTGACGTTGACTGCAACTGGATGCAGGGAAGCTAGGAACAAACGTCTGACACCGGATATGATCCAACGCTGTTTTATTTAAACTATGAAAGGCTGTACATGTTCAGCTGTGGGTTGCCACTCTACTAATCCTACTGAAGACCTCTTACTGTTTCGACCAGACTTACTAGCTACCACATGGCAATAATGTCCACTGACTTGTGCACTCTGACTGTCTCAGTGCCTGAGTCCCAAAAAAGAGCGGGAGTCTTAATGCCCTGTGGGCTTTATAGTAGTGGTGTCTTGTCTGGTGATTGGTTGTTCTGTGTTGTGTGCTCATTGGTCATCCTGTGTGTCAATCACTGCCTGTCTGCATCTCATTATATACATGAGTGGATATGACACAAGCTTGGCGTGTAAAGCACCATGTTGGGAGCACATAGTATGCAAATTCTACTCATATATTCTTTCACATATAGCATTCTTCAGCAGCGTTGAGCATTGCTGGAGCATTTTTAAATGATATATTTTTGCGAGCATTCTCGATCAACAGGACAAGTCTCATTTGCATATTGTTATTATTACTTAAAAGAACAGATTGAACTGATTCTAGCTCTCTGTCCTAAACAGAGCTATATAAAGCTCTGGAATTGGGGTTTTGTCCCATAAATGAGATTGTTCTGCACCCCCATCCTTCAGTGTTGAATTTATGACAACATTTGCTTGAAAACTCATTGCAATATTCCACATTGTGGATGGTGACAATTCAAGAGTTATGCCGGTGTGGCGATGGTGTGTTGTCGCTCACTCAGCGAGGCCAAATTGCCATGACAATTTGCAATTTTACAAACATGTTGTCAGCGGGAACTATGATGGTAGTGGCTGCAATTGGGCAGCACGGTAGCACAAGTGATTAGCCCTGTGGCTTCACAGCGTCGGGGTCCCAGGTTCAATTCCCTGCTGGGTCACTGTCTGTGCGAAGTCTGCACGTTCTCCCCGTGTGTGCGTGGGTTTCCTCCGGGTGCTCCGGTTTCCTCCCACAGTCCAAAGACATGCAGGTTAGGTGGATTGGCCATGCTAAATTGCCGTCAGTGACCAAAAAGGTTAGGAGGGGTTATTGGGTTACGGGGATAAGGTGGAAGGGAGGGCTTAAGTGGGTCGGTGCAGACTCAATGGGCCGAATGGCCTACTCCTGTATGTTCTATTTAATTTCCTTTCCATCACATGGATGACCAAGAATTTCTCTCACTCTTACCTGCTGTGTGCATTGGAAAAATTTGGAGGTTGATACACATGATGGTCACTTTCTTAGCCATCAAGGACAGGGGTGGGACTCAAACCCAAAGCTTCTGACTCATAGAGAACGTTGTTACCCATTGTACCAAAACCCTAATGGCCAATGTAGTGATTCCTTATTGCAAAGGTCTAAAAACCTTAAATGCAACAAACACCAGATGGGGCAGGAATCTGTGATGCTAGATTCCTGCACTTGTGTGATCTTCCCCAATGATTTCCTCAGATGAACTACAAAAAATACAGTTATGCTGTTCTGCCCAATTTCCATCTTAGCAGTTTCATTTTTGTGTAGTGATACTTCATTATTTTTATATTTGGAGTACCCAATTCATTTATTCCAATTAAGGGGCAATTTAATGTGGCCAATCCACCTGGCTTGCACATTTTTGGGTTGTGGGGGCAAAACCCACAGAGAATGTGCAAACTCCACATGGACAGTGACCCTGAGCCAGGATTGAACCTGGGACCACGGCGCCGTGAGGCCACAGTGCTAACCCACTGCGCCACTGTGCTGCCTGTGTAGTAATATTCCTATCGATACAAAGCAGGGAAAAAGTGGAGACAAGCAGCACGAGCTAAGGGTCATTAATTAAAGCTTTGCAGAATCTGCATGTTTACAGAAATTCCCTAAGTACCTGTCTTTGGTTCCAAAAAGTACCTTCTTCCATTTGGTATGGGTCTACAATCCTTCTTTCAAACCAACTTCCATTTTAAAAAGGGTAAAAGGATTTTCCAATCGGATTCTCCTTGAATTTACAGAGGATTATATCAAATGTTACAGTACAGAAACAGACTATTCGTCTCAACACATCTCTGCTGATGACACTCTGCACAAGCCTAGTCCCACCTTGTTTAATTTCAGCCGATAAACAAATCTGTTTGATTCCTCTCTCCCTCATGTGCTTATCTCCCTTAACTGCAATGGGTGCAAGTTTCCACTCGGTGGCACCACACATTGCTCTGGCATTACTGGCACCATCTAGAGATGAGGGGGTGATTTGCTAGCCAGGTCCCGCCAGAATCAGAGTGGGACGCGGCCAGTAGATCCCGGGAAAGGCCTCTACCAGGATCCCCAACGGTCGTTGCACCACGCTAGATCGAACCAGTTTAGAAACTTACTTAACCGTGCTGATGCTGGGTTGGGTGACCTTATCTAGGAGACCCCAGCCAGGCGTCCACAAATAGGGACAAGGTGGAACAGCACTTGGGAGGATCTACCGGGTGATCAGAGGCCCACGAGTGGTTGATCTCTGGGCAGGGTGACACCCTGGCACTGTTGGTGCCAACGAGGCACCATGGCACTGTCAGCCTGGCACCCTGACAGTGACGCCTGGGCACCCGACAGTGCAACTCGAGTGCCACCCTGGCACTGCCAGGATGCGAGGCTGGAAGTGCCAAGATGCCAAGCAGGCATTTTGTCCGAACGGGGATCGGGCTGGGGGGGTTTGCCTGTATGAAGTGGGGTGCAGGTGGGTGCGAGGACCCCCGTATAGGTGTGTTGGGGGGCTCAAGGGTTGCATCGGGTGGTCGAGAGATCGGGGCACCTGGATCTTTGCTCGTCGGAGCTCCTCAGTGCAGGATATGTGGCTGAGGTTGACCTCGGCGGGGGTTCCTCATTGGGGGCTGGAAAAAAAACTACAAGCGCCAGGAACGACCCCTCGATTCATGCCCAGAACGAACTCTATCTTTTTTTAGTTGAATCGCGCCCTAAAATGACATCTGATTTGGACACACTTGTACCATCTAAGTGAAGACATTGGCAAAGATGCAGCCACCAAATGTTTTTATTCTGAACTCAAGAGGTGAGGTGAGAGTGACTGCTTTTGACATCAAGGCAGCATTTGACTGAGTATGGCATCAAGGAGCCCTAACTAAACTGGAGTCAATGGGAATCAGGGGGAAAACTCTCCGCAGGTTGGAATCATACCTGGCAAAAAAAAAGATGATTATGGCTCTTGAGGCCAACCATCCTCAGTTTCACGATATCACTACAGGAGTTCCTCAGGGTAGTGTCCGAGGCCCAAGCATCTTCACCTACATCATCACTGAGCTTCCTTCCAGCATAAGGTCAGATGTGGGGATATTCGCACAATATTCAGCACCAGTCAGACACTAAAGCAGTTTGTGCCCAAATGCAACAAGAGCTGGACAATATCCAGGCTTGTGCTGACAAGTGGCAAGGAACATTCACACCATTCAAGTGCCAGGCAATGACTATCTGCAAAAAAAGAGGATCTAATCATTGCCCCTTGATATTCAACGGCATTACCATCACTTAATTCCTTTCTAACAACATCCTATGTTGACTGTTGACCAGTAACTGAACCATCCAAGCCATAAAAATCCTGTAACTACAAGAATAGGCCAGATGCTAGGAATCCTATAGTGACTAACTCACCTCTTGACTGCCCAAATCCTTTCCAACATTTACAAGCCATAAGTCAGGAATGTGACGGAATACTCTCCACTTGCCGAGATGAGTTCAGCTGCAAAAACACTCAAAAGGTTTGACACTATCCAGGACAAAGCAGTCCGCTGGATTGGAGGTCTATCCAACACCTTAAACATTCATTCCCTCCACCACCAATGCAGTGACAGCCATGTGTATTTTATACAAGGGGCTGGATTCTCCGATTTTGTGGCTATGTCCGGAGCATGGGTCAAGTATTACGACCAAAAAGCCGGCACCACCTCCGTACCGGTGTTCCACTTGATGGGGGGCTAACAGCCGCGCCATGTAAAACCCTCAACTTTCCCTGCGGGTACGGAGGGAGAATTGACGGATCCGTGGCCGCGCATGCACCCGGCGGCGACCTGCAGTGGTCGTGCCGTACAACATGGCGGCAGCAGCGCGCGGACCAGGCCTGCCAGATAATTCCACCCTATAACCCCCCACGCCACCCCCGGATAAACCCCCACCAGTCACCCCAGCCCTCGCTAAAGCCACCCCCACCGGCCAGCGGAACGACTCTCCCCACCGCCGACTGTAGCGGCGCTGGACACAGTCCGCAGCTGCCACGTGAGTTTGACGAAACCTCGGGCCACAAGTAATCCACGCCGTCGGGAAGTCGGCCCATTGGGGGCGGTGCATCGGGGGAGGGCCGTCAGGTGACATCCTGAGGCTGTCCTAATGGCGTGCTGCGTACTCACCGATGGTGCTGTTTTGGAGGGGGCAGAGCATCCAAAAACAGACACCGCCTCCGATTTCGGCATCAAAAGGGATTCTCCAGCCAATCGCCGAATGCGATTTCGGCATCGGCAATCGGAGAATCCCGCCCAAGATGTATTGCATCAACACACCAATTCTCCATTGACAGTACCTTTCAAACCTGCGACCTTTATCATCCATAAGGACAAAGGCAGCAGACACATGGGAACACCACCACCTGGAGATTCCCCTCCAAGTCACGCATCTTGCTGACTTGGAATAAAGCTTTTTTGTGGCTTTGAACAAAGCTTTGACAAAGGGCGCCTGGACTTGAAACGTTAGCTCTTTTCTCTCCCTACAAATGCTGCCAGACCAGCTGAGAGTTTCTATCACTTTTTTTGTGGTGACACACATTTCGAATATTTTTAGCAAACTGAATGACAATCAGATTCTAATAGATATTCACATTGCCTCATTGTGGAGGACAATAGTGAAGCATTGTCATTTGAGATTCTAACAATGTTTTCCAAAAATGTTGTTCAAAAAGTGGCCTTGTTAATGCCCTCCACAAATGTCTTAATTTTTTTGTCACCACCTTTGTAACATTTCCCTTGAATCTTGTGGTGTCACTCACAGACCTATCTGAAATTGCTTCCGGAGTTGTGAATAATTATGTGTAGAAGGCTAGCAGATCGTTAACACTTGAGATTCAGGTGTGTCTTGAAGCGGATCCTTGGTGTCGTATTTGAGTTTGAACTGAACTATTGATCACATGTTAGTGCCGTCATCACATGTTAGTGCCGTCATGGAGGATACCAATTTCCACCTTTGTGACATCTCTCAACTTTGCCAATTTTATTCAACTTTGAATTTATTAAAAACAGAGTTAGACAGATTTTTGACAGATGAGGGAGATGGGTGCAGATGGGAAAGTGAAGTTGAGAGAAGAATCAGTGCAGCAATGATTATATTGAATGGCAGAGTGGACTCAAAGGGCCAAAAGACGTATGCCTGCTCCTAAGTTCTATGTTCCGCTGACTTTTAGCCCCCATCAGCACAAGGAACAGTTACGAGTGGGTGATTAATATTGAGTTGCTGGCCAATGTGTCAGTACCCCAGCTCCATCCTGCCTTGAGACTGGATATGGCACAATTTCCAACCCACGAGCGACGGGTAGGCAATTAAGCTTGCTAATGGCCTCCTTAGACCACTTGAAAGAGGCCAACTGGGATTTTCCAATTGAGGCACAACCATTCACACCTCCAGTGTTTCCTTGGCTGCAAAGGCCATTTTTTGATTTAAATTTTGAGAAGAATTGGTGAGGGGTCGGCGCCATTTTCATGCGGCCTTCCTTTTACCTGCTGGGGCATCAAGCTGCTTTCACTCTGAAAGAACCCTGATTGACCCCCCCCCCCCCCCCCCCGCCCCCTCGCCCCCCAGCTTCAAGAGTGAGCACACCGTCTCATCATTAATCAGCTGGGTGACTGCTTCTCATGTGCTGTGGGCTTAGGAACAAAGGATTTAGGAGCTGGATGAGGAGATTCGGCCTACCCGACCCCATTTGAGCTGAAAGCAGGATTATCGAAGCTTTAAAGTGAAAATTCTGCGCTTCCCTCCTCCCCCACACCGGTTTCCAAATTAATTGCTTATGAAGAGTGTGTTGTTATGTTACTTTGAGTAACATAAGCCGCTACTTGGTGTAGGCGCTGTTGAAGAATACTCCAAACCTCGAGGTAAGTTGAACGTATTTATTGAGCCATTAACAAAGCTCCTAAATGAGTTCTACACTCTACTGATCTGACTCTAGTAACACAGTACACTCTACTAACTATATGAACTTACTCGAGACCACATGTAATGGTGTGATGGTGCTGCTAACTACACACGTCTTGCTCTCTAGGTTTCTGCCGGTGGAAAGGGCCAAGGGCCTGTGTGACTTGTTTTTTTATAATGGTCGTGCAGTGCCCTCTTGTGGTGATGCCACCCCTGGGTGTTCCGATTACCCATTGGTTGTGTCTTGTTCTGATTAGCCATTGGTTGCATGTCTGCATATTATTACAAAGTGAATTGTCTCTGAAGAGCTCCATAAGATACTAAACGATCGGGAGCTTTCCTTTCCTTTAGATTTTTGCCGTTTCTCACCTCCTCATTGGGTGCATCATATGACAAATCATTCATCAATCAAGAGAATGGAATTGATGATAACTGGAACCTCAGCTCAGGTGTGGATAACAGCTTTGAGAGTTAAAGGTACAAAGATGCAGATTTAAGAACTCAAAGATTAAGGATGATGCCATTTTATAGTGAAATCCGAGTACTTTGGTCAACAACACCAGGCCTCAAAGCAAGTCCACTCTCTTATTTGCAAAATGTTTCCTTAGTTCTGAGCTCCGTTGCTGGTGGGACCCACAACATCAGACACAAGAACGTTATACTCATCAGCCATGACAGAGAAGCGTTATTTTATGGCAGAATTTACTGGTCCTCTTGATTCACTTGAAAGGAGTAGAAAAGTAATCAAAAGTACGACCTTGAAATTACACGGTGCAATGATCAGTATCCAGTGTTACTATTCTTGTGTGTGGTAATCGGAAGTGTTATCCCATTTATTTTGCAAATTAACATCTTGCTTGAAGTGATAAAGGTGGAGCATGAAAATGTATGAAGCATTCGTATGCTAATCTTTGCTCTGCATATTTCTGAAGCCTGGCTATTTATCCTGGAAGATACAAAGGCAATACACGGAGATGAGCTCATTACGAAAACTTCAGGAAGAAAAATGATTGCAGCATATACCAAAGGAGATTGGTTGAGGTCCGTGATTTGTCAGAAGGGAGCAGGAGTGTTCCTTCTTGGCCACGGGAACGCTATTATAAAACTTCTGAAAATCACGGCCCCTGGACAAAGTGGTGGTGGAACTCCGGTGGGACATGGGTAGCTATGTTGGATCAGCTTGCTGACTATACCTCGCCATTGGGGAATTTTACCAAGGGTAGGCCTGGAATTGGACAGGCTGCCAACCCCAAGGGCCATTTTTACCTTACATTTGGCATTTTCCCCATAGCTGGGTGGCCCCCTCCCCATCTTCCACCCCTCCCCACACCACATGGTGAGGATGCCGCTCGCTAAATGCAGGTGGCATCCCAATGACAGCCCGGTGGGAGGATGGTTTTAGAACACAAAGGGGGACCGCCGGCCAAGGTGGCAGTTCCGTCAGGCCCAGCGATTTCCCCAGAAAGTGCACCTGCGGAATTCAGCTTTAGAATTTTTACAAATTTATTTTGCCTACCTGCTGCCGGTGCTGAGGCCATGGCCTGCCTCAGCTATGGTCACCGGTCCTGGTGGTGTCAGTGAGGTCAGTGAGTTACCCATCCTCTGATTGGACGGAGAGTCTCTCGGGCGGGGGGGGGGGGGGGGGGGGGGGGGGGGGTCATGAATCGGACGACGACCCTGATATCAGCCATTTGATTGGCTACTGTCTATAAAGCCCAAGCGAGGGCCCACTGGCTTTCCATGTGTATCAGTGACACACATTTCCCGCTGTTGCCTGGTTGTCCGTCTAATCAGCAAACATCAGCCCCACAAATGACCTGATGCTCCTCAGCTGCAACCTACCTCGCTTGGAACTGGTCAGCTGTGTGGACTTGGTTGGCGTTGGGTTAAATTGGTGCGCTGGCCCTGATTACATCATTGAGATGCCCCACTGATAGTTAAGTTAAGGCCTATTTCTTAGGGGAAGACAACGTTCCTTTGCTTGACTTGGGGTGGGGAGAAATGGTGGGGTGGGTAGAAATGGAGGGGTGGGGCAGTGCATCAAAAACATTGGGGAACCACTTCCTGGTCAACCCTCTTAATCGGAGCTACGTGGGAATGTGAGGTAGGAGGGGTGGGCAAGGGAAGTCCAGGGAAAAATTAGGACTTAACTATTTGTCAAAGAAGGTGCAACTATTATGGGCCGAATCATCGCAGCCCATGGTGACTGACTGGGAGGCAGGAGCGCTGCCAATATAGTGGGCACGGTGTCCGGAGGGAAACCCTCCATCTTCCCATCACCATGCCATACTAGCAGTGGCAGGAAACCTGATGATGCGACTGCCCACTGAGCAACCAATTGAGCAGTTTATTGAGTCAATTAAGGATCACCTCTGGGCCTCCCCTGGCATTTGTTATGCATTGGGAGGACCTGTGGGAAGATCGCCAGGTCAACCCGGGAAGCCTCCCATCAGATTCGGGGGGAAGTGGCAGGAGTGGGATGGGTATTCCTTGGCTCCTTGGTGGCAATGCCCATCCGAGCAGCAACGAGGCCGCCAGCTCACCGTAACTCTCTACATTGCCGATCGCTGGGACTTACCTGCATGCTTGGCTTCCCGCAGCCAACCTCAATGCTCTTTGAGGCCTGGTCGAGCAGCATTAGTGTTCGCCGCTGCTAGAGGTGGCGTTGCTCCGGCTGCCGACCTGGCTGCCCTCTGATTCCCCAGCCTACTGCCACCCCACGTGCAACCACTGCCTGAAGAGCAATGCTTCCTCCTGCTTCCAACCCCTGTGGGAAGGTCCTCTGAAATATTTAGCCCTATGTCCAGTATCTTGGCAATGCATTAAAATGATGCTGATACACTGGGCCAAAAACAGGCACAAGATGCAGGCTAAAATGACGCCGGACCCATGTGCAGTTAGGCTGACATTTTAACCCTCCTCATAACACCCTGGCGATTCAAGGTTAAAGTCAGCAATTTGTTGACTGGCTGATAGGGTGTTCGACAGGGGCTTCATTTCTCTGGGGTTTTTTCCCCTCCCCTATTGCGAAAACACAAATGGTCATGCATTTTTGTTATCCACTCCTAACATAAATGGAAGCTGCTGGGGGCCTGTGTACCGCAGGCTGAGTGTGAACTCAAGGGGCTCCAATGTTTGTTTGTGGAAGGTTGCTAGCTGTGTGGTCCTCCTGACATCGCGTGACGTTAATTGGAACTTGGCCTCCGTGTCAGGCTTTCCAATCAGTTTTAAAGGCTTCTCCACATTGTCAGCAGCAAGTAAGATCCCACAATTATTGGATTAGGGCGACAGAAAATTCAGCCCTCGCCTCGTCGGGGGAAACCCTTAAAGGAAAAATCAGGAGAGAAAAAAAAAAGTACAAAAGCCGCTTGCAACTACTGAAATAAACCATTTACTTCGCTGGCGAAATAAAATATGAACATTTGGATCTCATAGTTTTAAGAAAGTTTTAGGCAGTTTCAAACAATAATAAAGAAATCAGTAAAAAATGTCAGGTACATTAGCATTTGAATTTACATTGTAACCATGAGCGTTTTCAGATAATGCCCCTTGGGACTGGATAGATATGCATCATCAGTTTTGCTCCTTTGATGTTTGCATTTACTCCTTAAGGTTTTCATACGCTTAGGTTTTTCTTTTGCTTGAGGTACAAGTGAAAGAATATCAATTACGTCTGGAACTTCAGTTACAAAGTCTGCGTCATAGGTTTCTGCTCCAGGCCTTCTCTGAGTCATCAGCCTTTTGGGAAGGTACATCAGCATTCTTTAAATTTTTATGAGTTGCTTTTTTTTTTCAAATTACCAGGGATGTCCGGCAAACTTTTCATCAGAACCTCTCATAAGAATATAAGAACTCGGAGCAGGAGTAGGCCATCTGGCCCCTCGAGCCTGCTCCGCCATTCAGTGAGATCATGGCTGATCTTTTGTGGACTCAGCTCCACTTTCCGGCCCGAACACCATAACCCTTAATCCCTTTATTCTTCAAAAAACTATCTATCTTTATCTTAAAAACATTTAATGAAGGAGCCTCTACTGCTTCACTGGGCAAGGAATTCCATAGATTCACAACCCTTTGGGTGAAGAAGTTCCTCCTAAACTCAGTCCTAAATCTACTTCCCCTTATTTTGAGGCTATGCCCCCTAGTTCTGCTTTCACCTGCCAGTGGAAACAACCTGCCCACATCTATCCTTTCTATTCCCTTCATAATTTTATATGTTTCTATAAAATCCCCCCTCATCCTTCTAAATTCCAACAAGTACAGTCCAAGTCTACTCGACCTCTCCTCATAATCCAACCTCTTCAGCTCTGGGATTAACCTAGTGAATCTCCTCTGCACACCCTCCAGTACCAGTACGCCCTTTCTCAAGTAAGGAGACCAAAACTGAACACAATACTCCAGGTTCATATTGCAGGCGAAAATGATGCCGGACCCATGTGCAGTTACGCTGACATTTTAACCATCCTCATAACACCCTGGAGATTCGAGGTTAGAGTCAGCTATTTGTTGACTGGCTGATAGGGTACGGTGTTCGACAACTACTAAAATAAACCATTTACTTCGCTGGCAAAATAAATATTCTCATCACGAAGGCGCTGCACTGGAGATGACGAAGTGCCTGAGTTCACGGGCAACAAGAGCAGTTCTCCATCCCGGTCGATTGTTTTGCTCGTTATCTATGAGGGTCCTTCCATTCCAGGTTCTGAAGTTTGGGCTTTTCAGAACTTTGATTTTCTGACCACAGCTAGATGGGGGCTCGCTGGATGTGGTTCTCCAGTCTGGTTGGGGACGCACCAGACTATTTTTAGGGCACCTTCTCTAGCCCTTTCCTCATGTGGGTTGAGTGGAGTGAATCCTGAAGAGGGCTGCTCAGTTCTGAAGAAAGCTGTCAAAACGCTCTTCTGTTCCTATTCCAAGAACGAGGAGACTGAATCAAACTCCACCACCTACATGCCAGCTCGAAGCAAAGGATTTCCAGACCTCACGGTCCAGTCCCCGTCTTCTCTCACTGATCACCAGAGGGCTTGTCTGTGTGTGTGGGCGTGTTGGTTTCGTCTAGGTACAGGAACCTGGTGCAGGACACCTTTTAACATAGGTATACCGTTATACATTAGCCGACACATGGGGCGGGATTCTCTGATCCCCCGCCGGGTCGGAGAATCGCCTGGGGCCGGCGTCAATCCCGCCCCCGCCGTGTCCCGAATTCTCCGCCCCCCGAGATTCGGCGGGGGCGGGAATCGCGCTGCGCCGGTCGGCGGGCCCCCTGCGCCGAAGTCCCACCGCTGACAGGCCTCTCCCACCAGCGGGAATCAAAACACCTACCTGACCGGCGGGATTGGCGGCGCGGGCGGGCTCCGGGATCCTGGCGGGGGGCGCGTGGCGATCTGACCCCGGGAGTGCCCCCATGGTGGCCTGGCCCGCAATCGGGGCCCACTGATCGGCCGGCGGGCCTGTGCCGTGGGGGCACTCTTTTTCTTCCGCTTCCGCCAAGGCCTTCACCATGGCGGAGGTGGAAGAGACCCCCTCCCCTGCGCATGTGCCGGTATGACGTCAGCAGCCGCTGACGCTCTGGCACATGCGTGGACTTACGCTGGCCGGCGAAGTCCTTTTGGCCCCGGCTGGCATGGCGCCAAAGGCCATTCACGCCAGCCGGCGGAGTGGGAACCACTCCGGCGCGGGCCTAGCCCCTCAATGTGAGGGCTTGGCCCCTAAAGGAGCGGAGAATTCCGCACTTTTGGGGCAGCCCGACGCCGGAGTGGTGCACCCCACTCCAACACGCTGGGACCCCACGCCCCGCCGGGTAGGGTTGAATCCCGGCCATGGTCCTTGACGGGAGGGTAGATTCAGTTCCAATGGCGAGGGAACCTTTCTTTTTTCGTTTTAGAAATTTAGAATCCAATTCATTTTTTCCAATTAAGGGGCAATTTAGCGTGGCCAATGCACCGAGTGGGTCTTTGGGTTGTGGGGGCGAAATCTATGCAAACACGGGGAGAATGTGCAAACTCCACACAGGCAATGACCAAGAGCCAGGATTGAAGCTGGGACCTCGGCACTGTGAGGCAGCAGTGATAACCATTGCGCAACCATGCTGCCCTCGTGGCGAGGGGACCTCAACGACTGGGGTTCACGCTACTGCTACAGCCGTCATCCACCGTTGATACTGTAGCCACCTGGGGTGGCCACTGCCCAACACAAAATGGAAGATTGCAAGGAATGCAGGGAAAATGGACATGTTGCAAAAGCAAACAGCTTGCAAAGCGCTTCAGACTACTGCAGAAACCAGTTCTGGCTGCTGCAGAAACCAGACAGCACTGTAAAAGAAAACAAGTTAGCATACTAATGAGGCGATACCGGGCGATCCCCAGGTACAATGGAAACAAGTTAACACAAATCGATACATTAAATGGAAGGCCAAACCTTTCGGCGCCAAAAGAAGTCCAAAACAATAAGTCCCAAGAACCGCCCAGGGATTGAGGAACTGCCCCCTTATTGGGGAATTCAAATCAATCGATTGGGAAGAGACCCAATCGATTGCGAGTGAATAGAGGGTCCCTGACCCTGAGAGAGGTATAAAACAGAGACCCCGACCCCAGCTCGCTCTCTCTGCCAGCCTCTCTTTGACCAACCAGCCCTCCCAGCAGAACACCGTTGCAGCAGAAGAACCTTGTGGAGGAGAGGTCTGGACAGCAGCCTCCAGCAAGTCAGTGTCACAACGCACGCTACGAGAGTAGACACTCCTGACCCCCTTTAGTCCATAACTACTGGAAGCCTGCGGACCCAGGACAAAGCACGAGGCCGTTGTTCCCTAATCCGGCAGTCCCCTTATCCAGATACGTATTTGGTCTATTAGTGGTAGGATTAGCCTAGTCTTATAGTTTTATATGCATGATTAGTAGATTATTGTAATATAATAAACGTGTCTTGTTTGAACTTACTAATTGGTGTATGGATTTATTGCTTTGAACTTGAAACTTGTGGCGGTATCTTAACGATACCTGGCGACTCCAAAGCTAAGGAACGAAACAGAGCCAAATTGAGTGTTAAGCACACTCACCCAGAACGAGCAACAATACCATATGAGTATCTTCTGCCTAATCAGCCGTTGAGGACTTGTTTTGGATTACGCTTTGTCTGGTTCTTCTCCTCCACCCTTAGCATCATGGGTGACCCTGCCAGGTGTTTATGACTCCAGACCACATTGCTCCTGCGATCAATGGAACATTCAAGCCTCTCCACCACGAAAAGGTGGCATTCAAGGAAAAGCACTTCAACATTGATGTCGCTGCCCTGCAAGAGATCCAAAGAGCAGGCGTAGGGCAGCTGAGGGAAGATGGTGGTGATTGCACCTTCTTCTGGAGAGTAAAACTCCTCCAGGACCATGGAATTGGATTTGCCATCAAGAATGGACTTGTCAACCGACTCTGAGCTCCATGATGCCATCAACAAGCGCCCCATGACCCTTTGTCTACAACTTGCCAAGAACCAGCAGCCAACGGCCGTGAGTTACTACACCCCAACCCGTGATACCAATGATGAGTCCAAAGAAGACTTAAACTTCACCATGGACACCATATTCTCCGACAAGGAAGATAAGACCAACCTCTTTGGCAATTTCAAAGCCAGGGTTGGAAAGGACTCCCAACTCTGGAAAGGAACCATTGGCAAGTAAGGAGTTGAGAATTGCAACTCCAACGGGATTCTCCTGCTCACCAAATGCATGGAACGCCAACTTTTCATCACTAACTTATCATCACCTTGGAAAATTCTGCTCTAAGTGCGGAGATGGGCATGTTTCGCGAAGTGTTTGCCAATTTTGGAATGTTTGGAATGGCAGAATTCGAGCCCTCTTCAGCACTTGGAAGCTCAGTATTTATGCACCAGGTGGTAGTTCTCCGAATCACTTGATGGGTTGGGAGCTGATTCATCCACCGTGCCATTACCTGGTGGGGTTGAAATTCTGGGCACCATATATAAATGCCACTAAATCACACATAGTTCACTCTCTCCAGCCCAGCTATCTCCAGGACATGCACAGAGATGTCTGGTGACCAGAGGAGGACGATCTCAAACCACAGGATGAAGGTTGCTCCCCGTTTCAGCACCAATACACTCAAGGCCTTGATTTGAGGAGTGCGGCAGCATTGGGCTGAGTTGTTCCTGAGGGACGGCTGGACAAAACGCTCCAGCCTCACCATTCAGGCCATTGCACAGGAGATCAGCACAGCTGGCTACCACACCTGCAGGGCCATCCCTCCAGAATCAAACTCTTACCATGACAGCATGTACTCAGAGGGCTAGTCTCTGCACAGAGCTCACCCAACCATTAGCAGGTGACAGACATCATCGCTGATTGTCTCACGGAAGCTTGCACATCACCATCACCTTATCTATCGTGCTGCTCACACTCCAAACTCTCCAGCTCCTTAGAGGGAGAGTCTCACACACACACACATGCATTTCCAGCATTGTGAAATGAAATGAAAATCGCTTATTGTCACAAGTAGGCTTCAATGAAGTTACTGTGAAAAGCCCCTAGTCGCCACATTCCGGCGCCTGTCCGGGGAGGCTGGTACGGGAATCGAACCGTGCTGCTGGCCTGCTTGGTCTGCTTTAAAAGCCAGTGATTTAGCTTAGTGAGCTAAAACAGCCCCTAATTGCCTATTGTCTTGGCGGGGACTCACCGAAGCTTATCATCTGACTGGGATTCAACAGGTTTCTCATCCTATTTGGGCTTTGTTTCTTCATCCAGGGCAGGCTGGCCCACAACAGAAAGGAAAGGTCCCAAACCCATGCTGACATTGTAACATTCACCGTGTTTGAGGAGGCTGCTGCCAAGCTGGCTCAGGAGGACAGGGATCGCTCTTCTGGGGAAGGGGAGATCAGTCTCACCCAGCAGCCTAGTTCAGATGACACCCCCATGAGTTCACCATAGCATGACAGTCACAGTGAGTGACATGCAATCTTGTATTCTGGCTGCCCAAGACCTAAAAATCTCTCTTCTCTCTTATCGGCACTAGCAGCTCTGAGAAGTACTGTGGCCAACGTAGGCCCCCAGGCCCCAAACCATGCTGGATGAGGAAATTGAGGAAGACTCTGAGGAAGAATCATTACTGCGCTCATCAGCACCCTCCAGGACACACACGCCTCAGTTGGGGTGTAGCTCCAGATTAAGCTGCGTGTTAATATGCTGGAGAGCACTTCACTGACGCATCTCCACAGCAGTCGGAGGCAGGGACAGCCCAGGTCTCTGACACGAGGAGGGGCGCCGCGTACCAGCCATTTGCTGAGTCCGAGGTCACATGATGAGCCTCTGAGAGTGGCCACCAAGACAATGCTGGAGATGCAACAGGCGATGGAACATCAAGCAGGGTTGCAGCAGTCACCCAGCAGGCGATGAATTAACGATGGTGGAGTCTGTTCGCATTCTGTCCATCAGGGATCCGAGAGGCCAATGCCACAAGGTCAACAGCAAGGTTGACAACCAGCATGGAGTCTGTGGTCCAGCAGATTGTGCCTGATTTGCATTCAGCCCTGGACTCTACGGCCAGACTGTGGGCAGGGTTAGCACCGTAGTTAGCACCGTTGCTTCACAGGGCCAGGGACCCGGGTTCGATTCCCGGCTTGGGTCGCTGTCTGTGCGGAGTCTGCACGCTCTCCCCGTTTCTGAGTGAATTTCCTCTGGGTGCTCCGGTTTCCTCCCACAAGTCTTGAAAGACGTCCTTGTTAGGTGAATTGGACATTCTGAATTCTCCCTCCATGTACCTGAAGAGGCGCCAGAGTATGGAGAATAGGGGATTTTCACAGTAACTTCATTGCAGTGTTCATATGAGCCTACTTGTGACAATAATAAAGATTATTATTATTATTACATGCTGGTGTGCACCTTCAGTGTCTGGGCAAGTGGGTGTGCGTGGTGGGGGGCACTTTGCTTTCCCTGCAGGTGCCCCTTCTCCTCAAGATGTCTGTGAGTGACCCTTGATCAAAAACACGGCGAATAAGCAGCAGGTGGACACACTCCACATCTGCAGTATCGGCAAAGCAAATCTTCTCTTTAAATTTACAACAAAACCCTATTGCACTCAAAACTGGACTGGTCGAGTAGGGAAGTCTTTTTGTCCCTCTTTTAGTGGCTATGGCAAGTCTATATGCTGTCAGGAATAACGTCTGTAAAATAGTTTGATAAAACTAGTTCAGTTAATGCTTCATTGCTTCATGACTCAGAAGGAAGCACTGCTGACAGTTTTGACTTCCAGAACAGAACCGCCTCAGCGCCATTGAACACGATTGTACAATCAGTACCATTTTCAGTGTCAGTCAGCCACTTCTTTTTAAGTAACCCTTAATTAATAGCTCGACTTAACAGTGCAAAGAGGGCAACTGGTCGGGACTGATCTACTTTTGGAGACACTCAGATCGCAGCAATCTATCTTGTCATTGAATTCCAACAACATATAAGTGCACCAGCTGTAGCGTATATTTATGTACTCCTCATCCATCACTATATTTGAACAGTGGTCAATTAATCAAAAAGGAAAAAACGCTGGGCTTTGTTTTTTTACCGATCTTGTTAACTTCCTTCAATTTCTATCCATAGAATAGAATCCATAGAATCCCTACAGTGCAGAAGGAGGCCATTCGGCCCACTAAGCCTGCACCAACCCTCCGAAAGAGCATCCTACCCGGGCCTACTCCTCCTCCCTATCACTGTAACCCCCCACCTAACCTGCACATCTTTGGACAATGATTTTACCATGGGCAATCCACCTAAGCCGCGCGCTTTTGGACTGTGGGAGGAAACCGGAGCACCCGGAGGAAACCCTGCAGACACGGGGAGACAGTGCGAACTCCGCACAGGAGTCGCCCGAGGATGGAATCGAACCCAGGTCACTGGTGCTGTGAGGGGCAGCAGTGCTAACCCCTGTCACCCATTCCAGGGGCAGAAATCACAAGATTTTATGTGAGTGGTATATGTAGGATTATGTTAATGGAAAATATGACGTGGATAGAGGCTGATAGCCTTGGACGTATTCGCCTTTGAGTAACTAGCCAGAGTCATGCTCCTCCAGCTTGGATCCAAGAATACTAATTCCAAAATTACCATGAAATATATCAAATTGTAATAAGTAGATAAATATTGTTCATAGATTAGCTCATCTCATTTGATGTCGTTCACGAACATCACCATGTGGGTCACCATGATTGATTATTCCATTCCAAACCGCTGAGCCCAGTGATATTCTCAGGGGTGGAGGTACAAGTCAAGTTTTCTAATTCTGTCACTCCAACAGACTAGCATTTTTCTTCCCGACCTTCTGGCTCTATCCTCCATTTTCACCCTCCCCTCTGCCCCATCCTGTCGGCGGAGCCTTGGACAGCCCTGTCATTCCACTGGAATATTGTTTTTGAATCCAATCGGCCTACTGTGGGAGTTCTGAAGGTCAAAGCTCACTCCGGTGGTCCGGCGTTCAAAGGTGTGCAGGTTAGATGGGATATAAGGATAGGGTGGGGGTGTGGGCTCAGATAGTATTGTAATATTGCAATATTGTTTTTGAATCCAATCGGCCTACCGTGGGAGTTCTGAAGGTCAAAGCTCACTCCGGTGGTCCGGCTGCATAAACCGTGAGAAAGCAGTGTTGAGAAAAGCTCAAACCAGAACAAATGTCTTCTTCAATTGACTACTTAATCACATCATGTCACCCGCGTATGCAGATGATATTTTCGTTCACCCTGACCTATTTGCACAAACAGCAGTCATTCTGTACACTGGTGATTATTTTTCTTGTTGTCTGCAATTCCATTTTAATGCAGCAGATTTCAAGCTAGTTTTTCATTTGCTGCACCAAAATTCATCTGCAACAAGCTATAGTCGAACAACGTGGGATGTGACATCCTGGAGTATGCACACCAGAGCTACTGATTGTCAAGTATCAGCTGTGGCCCACTTGGGAGCATTCTTCTCTGAGGCACAGGTTTTCAGATTCAAGTCCCACTAGGTGGATTGGCCATGATAAATTGCCCTTAGAGTCCAAAATTGCCCTTAGTGTTGGGTGGGGTTACTGGGTTATGGGGATAGGGTGGAGGTGTTGACCTTGGGTAGGGTGCTCTTTCCAAGAGCCGGTGCAGACTCGATGGGCCGAATGGCCTCCTTCTGCACTGTAAATTCTATGATTCTATGATCTGATAAAGCTACAGATCGACTTCAAAGCCAAAATTGTTTCATTTATTGGCATACATATGATGAATATTAAAATACAGTTTCAAAGCCTACAGCTTTTTAAGACTGTTCTACTTGTGGGGTTAAGATTAAACCACTGTGGTGTAATTTGTTTGACAAATTAGTATGGTAAGACAGAACATAGAATTCGTATAGCGCAGAAGGAGGCCCTTTGACTTATCGAGTCTCACCGACCCTCTGAAAGAGCACCCTATCTGAGCCCACACCCCCATCCTATCCTTGTATCCCATCTAACCTGCACACCTTTGAACGCTAAGGGGCAATTCACCATGGCCAATCCACTTAACCTGCACATCTTTGGGCTGTGGGAGGAAACGCACACAGACACGGGGGGAACTTTCAAACTCCACACAGTCAGTCACCCAAGGCCGGAATCGAACCCGGGTCCCTTGCGTACGGGGCAACAGTGCTAACCAATATGCCACCATGCCGGTGAAGACGAATCTTGAAAATGGAAGCTGAACACCAAAACACGCACACATAAACTTTGACCCCTGGTTTTGGTCTGAGCCAGCAGCACATTCCAATTTTGAACCAGAATATTACATCATGCAGCAGCTTATTTCTTTAAAAGCTAGAAACATGCATGAAAGTTGGGAAGGCATCAGGCGGGATATAGGCATAGAGCTAATTTAAGATGACTTGAACAAAGCAAATAATATGTATCCCAGTCAATGTTTATGAACAAGGCTGTGCTCCCTTATAGAAATTCAGAATCTGAGAAATAAATCAGTCTATTGAACTGAGATAAATCAAAGAAAATGTCCTTTCTTGTTGTTTAAAACTATGTGAAATAGAGAAAAAGAATAAATGCAATGTTGAAAAATTAAAAATGTTGTTTAAATATTAGGTCAAGAAATCAGATCGAAAAAGAAAAACTTGTTCATTTATCTCAACAACCTCATGATGTCCTAAATCCTTTGCAGCCAATTAAGTATTTTGAAATGTAACTATTGTTGGAATGTAAGAAGCAGTGTCATTTGTACACCGCGTTCCCACAAACAGCAATGAGATAAATGACCATGTTATCCTGCTTTTTATAGTGATGTTGATCCAGAGATAAATGTAGGTCAGGACATCAGGAAGAACTCCCTTGCTCTGCTTCAATATAGAGCCATGGGATCTTTTACATTCACCTTGGAGGGCAGATAGTCGGGGTCTCAGCTTAACACCTCGAGGCAGCACCATTGACAATGCAGTACTCCATCAGTACTCCTGCTGACAATGCAGTACTCCATCAGTACTCCCGCTGACAATGCAGTACTCCATCAGTACTCCTGCTGACACTGCAGTACTCCATCAGTACTCCCGCTGACAATGCAGTACTCCATCAGTACTCCTGCTGACAATGCAGTACTCCATCAGTACTCCCGCTGACAATGCAGTACTCCATCAGTACTCCTGCTGACAATGCAGTACTCCATCAGTACTCCTGCTGACAATGCAGTACTCCATCAGTACTCCTGCTGACAATGCAGTACTCCATCAGTACTCCTGCTGACAATGCAGAACTCCATCAGTACTCCCGCTGACAATGCAGTACTCCATCAGTACTCCTGCTGACAATGCAGTACTCCATCAGTACTCCTGCTGACAGTGCAGTACTCCATCAGTACTCCTGCTGACAATGCAGCACTCATCAGTACTCCTGCTGACAATGCAGAACTCCATCAGTACTCACGCTGACAATGCAGAACTCCATCAGTACTCACGCTGACAATGCAGTACTCCATCAGTACTCCTGCTGACAATGCAGTACTCCATCAGTACTCCTGCTGACAATGCAGCACTCATCAGTACTCCTGCTGACAATGCAGCACTCATCAGTACTCCTGCTGACAATGCAGTACTCCATCAGTACTCCTGCTGACAATGCAGCACTCATCAGTACTCCCGCTGACAATGCAGAACTCCATCAGTACTCACGCTGACAATGCAGTACTCCATCAGTACTCCCGCTGACAGTGCAGTACTCCATCAGTACTCCTGCTGACAGTGCAGTACTCCATCAGTACTCCTGCTGACAATGCAGCACTCCATCAGTACTCCTGCTGACAATGCAGCACTCATCAGTACTCCTGCTGACAATGCAGTACTCCATCAGTACTCCTGCTGACAGTGCAGTACCCCATCAGTACTCCTGCTGACAATGCAGCACTCCATCAGTACTCCTGCTGACAATGCAGCACTCATCAGTACTCCTGCTGACAATGCAGCACTCATCAGTACTCCTGCTGACAATGCAGTACTCCATCAGTACTCCTGCTGACAATGCAGTACTCCATCAGTACTCCTGCTGACAATGCAGTACCCCATCAGTACTCCTGCTGACAATGCAGTACTCCATCAGTACTCCCGCTGACAATGCAGTACTCCATCAGTACTCCTGCTGACAATGCAGTACTCCATCAGTACTCCTGCTGACAATGCAGTACTCCATCAGTACTCCTGCTGACAGTGCAGTACCCCATCAGTACTCCTGCTGACAATGCAGTACTCCATCAGTACTCCCGCTGACAATGCAGTACTCCATCAGTACTCCTGCTGACAATGCAGTACTCCATCAGTACTCCTGCTGACAATGCAGTACTCCATCAGTACTCCTGCTGACAATGCAGTACTCCATCAGTACTCCCGCTGACAATGCAGTACCCCATCAGTACTCCTGCTGACAATGCAGCACTCATCAGTACTCCTGCTGACAATGCAGCACTCATCAGTACTCCTGCTGACAATGCAGTACTCCATCAGTACTCCTGCTGACAATGCAGTACTCCATCAGTACTCCTGCTGACAATGCAGTACCCCATCAGTACTCCTGCTGACAATGCAGTACTCCATCAGTACTCCCGCTGACAATGCAGTACTCCATCAGTACTCCTGCTGACAATGCAGTACTCCATCAGTACTCCTGCTGACAGTGCAGTACCCCATCAGTACTCCTGCTGACAATGCAGTACTCCATCAGTACTCCCGCTGACAATGCAGTACTCCATCAGTACTCCTGCTGACAATGCAGTACTCCATCAGTACTCCTGCTGACAATGCAGTACTCCATCAGTACTCCTGCTGACAATGCAGTACTCCATCAGTAGTCCTGCTGACAATGCAGTACTCCATCAGTACTCCTGCTGACAGTGCAGTACTCCATCAGTACTCCTGCTGACAATGCAACACTCCATCAGTACTCCCGCTGACAATGCAGTACTCCATCAGTACTCCTGCTGACAATGCAGTACCCCATCAGTACTTACCTCTGACAATGCAATACTCCATCAGTACTCAACACTGACAATGCAGTACTCCATCAGTACTCAACACTGACAATGCAGTACTCCATCAGTGCTCACACTGACAATGCAGTACTCCATCAGTACTTACCTCTGACAATGCAGTACTCCATCAGTACTCGTATCTGACAATGCAGTACTCCATTAGTACCCCCGCTGACAATGCAGTACTCCATCAGTACTCACACTGACAATGCAGTACTCCATCAGTACTCCTGCTGACAATGCAGTACTCCATTAGTACTCCCGCTGACAATGCAGTACTCCATCAGTACTCCTGCTGACAATGCAGTACTCCATCAGTACTCACACTGACAATGCAGTACTCCATCAGTACTCCTGCTGACAATGCAGTACTCACACTGACAATGCAGTACTCCATCAGTACTCCTGCTGACAATGCAGTACTCCATCAGTACTCACGCTGACAATGCAGTACTCCATTAGTACCCCCGCTGACAATGCAGTACTCCATCAGTACTCCTGCTGACAATGCAGTACTCCATCAGTACTCACACTGACAATGCAGTACTCCATCAGTACTCACACTGATAATGCAGTACTCCATCAGTATTCATATCTGACAGTGCAGTACTCCATTAGTACTCATATCTGACAATGCAGTACTCCATCAGTACTCACGCTGACAATGCAGTACTCCATCAGTACTCGCAGACAATGCAGTACACCATCAGTACTCACGCTGACAGTGCAGTACTCCATTAGTACTCACGCTGACAGTGCAGTACTCCATTAGTACTCCCGCTGACAATGCAGTACTCCATCAGTACTCCCGCTGACAATACAGTACTCCATCAGTACTTACCTCTGACAATGCAGTACTCCATCAGTACTTACCTCTGACAATGCAGTACTCCATCAGTACTCACGCTGACAATGCAGTACTCCATCAGTACTTACCTCTGACAATGCAGTACTCCATCAGTATTCAACTCTGACAATGCAGTACTCCATCAGTATTCATATCTGACAGTGCAGTACTCCATCAGTACTCATATCTGACAATGCAGTACTCCATTAGTACTCCCGCTGACAATGCAGTACTCCATCAGTACTCACGCTGACAATGCAGTACTCCATTAGTACTTACCTCTGACAATGCAGTACTCCATCAGTAGTCACACCGGCAATGCAGTACTCCATTAGTACTTACCTCTGACAATGCAGTACTCCATCAGTAGTCACACCGGCAATGCAGTACTCCATTAGTACTTACCTCTGACAATGCAGTACTCCATCAGTAGTCACGCTGGCAATGCAATATTCCATCAGGACTCATGCTGACAACGCAGTACTCCATCAGTACTCATATCTGTAAATGCAGTACTTCATCAGTACTCACCTGACAATGTAGTACTTCATCAGAATTCACCTCTGAGAATGCAGTACTCCATTAGTATTCACCTCTGACAATTCAGTATTCTCTCTCTCTCTCTCTCTCCCCCTCCCTCTCTTTAATCCCTCACAGATAACCAAGTGATATCAGTTTGGAGCCAATGTAGCTGGCTTTTCTTCTTATCACTGTGCTGGAGGAGCAAAAAACCCCTGCAGTAATGAGTGGCAACACCCAGGGACGACCAGCAGCAGGTGACCAGGGGGTGGGGGCACGGCATAAGCCTGCGCCAGCCGTAGAGAGGGAACGTCACCACAGAAGGAGATCAAGGATATTCAGGATCAGAGTGCCCTTCATGGAGTTGCCTACATGTGCCCTTGGACGCTCCACCTCCAGGGAGACTGTGCAGTGCCTGTGCCACATCCTTGCCGACTTGGTGATGGTGCCACCTACTCACTGTGGCCATGAAGGTCACGGCAGCTCATAACCTTAACTTCACAGGGTTGTTCCAGATTCCCAAGGGTGCAGCATCTTGCAGTCATCCGCCCATAAGTACATCTGTCAGGTCATGGATGCACTCGATGAAAGGGCTTTGGACTTCATTCATTTCGATGTGGACCAGGCCCAGCAAGATGAAAGGGCTACGGAATTCGGCACAATTGCTGATATACCAGAGCTGCAGGGAGCAATCGACTGCACCCATGTCATTCCACACACCCTGTGGCATCAGGGAGTCATAAACAGGAAGTAGTATCACTCCCTCAATGTGCAGCTGGTGTATGACAGCCAGATGCGGTTCATGCACGTGTGTGCATGCTTTCCAGGGAGTATGCACAACAGTTACATCCACGAGCAGCCTCAGATCCCTGGCATTTTGAGGGTCAACAGGCTGTTGAGTGAGGTAAAGGAGGAAATAGCAGGGGCCCTGGCAAAATTTTTAATTACTCTCTGGCCACAGGGGAGGTGCCAGAGGCATTGAGAATTGCCAATGTGCTACCATTATTCAGGAAAGGAGGAAGGGATAAACCAGGCAATTACAGGCCAGTCAGTCTAATCTCAGTGGTGGGGAGACTATTGCAGCAATTTAGTGACACAGAATGAATCTGCATTTGGAGAGGCTAGGATTAATCAACAACAGTGAGCATGGTTTTGTTAAGGGGAGATCTCGTCTGGCCAACTTGATTGAATTTTTCGAAGAGGTGACCAGAGAGCAAAGCAAGTAGTTACAGTAGTTGAGAAGGCATGTGGTATACTTGCCTTTATAATAATAATAATCATTTTTATTAGTGCCCAAGGTAGACTTATATTAACACTGCAATGAAGTAACTGAGAAAAGCCCCTAGCCGCCACATTCAGGCGCCTGTTCGGGTATACTGAGGGAGAATTCAGAATGTCCAATTCACCTAACAGCACGTCTTTCGGGACTTGTAGGAGGAAACCGGAGCACCCGGAGGAGACCCACGCAGACACGGGGAGAACATGCAGACTCTGCACTGACAGTGACCCAAGCCAGGAATCGAACCTGGGACCCTGGCGCTGTGAAGAAGCAATGCTAACCACTGTGCTACCATGCTGGGTTGACCCATCAGTGCATTCACGTTGTTACTTTGGCAGAGCATGCCCAGATGAACAACTGGGAAGGAGACCTTGTTCCGTGAAGTTTAGCAATGACCTGTCAGGATAGCCTAAGTCTCTTGAAGTCGTGGTGTTCCAACATGTCAAGAGAGCTGGTCCTCTGCCTATGTTGGAGGTCATGTTTCCTTGGAGGTGGATCTCAGTGTCCAATCCCTCTGACAGAAGGAATGCTTGGAACAGCAAACTCTTACCATGACTGAAGCTCTTCAATATGATTGATCAAATCCCTCCCTGCCTCCCAGTTTCACTGAGGAAGTTCCTCACACTGTGCCCTCGACCTCTACAACCTGCCGGGTTGCTGATGCAGTTGGGAACTTCGCTACTGGGAAGGGGAAAATTATTGTGCAAAATATCTCCCAATTGACCTCAGTACTCCAATTGGTTTCCTGTTTCTGCCATGGATATTCTCCACTACACTCCCAATGCACTCCTGGAAAAGCTAAAAAGGATGAGAATCAATTTTCCACCCCTCATCCTTATCCCTGAACACACTTCCATCAGCCTGGGAAAATTGCACCCACAATGTGGTGATTGTCTATGAGCTACTTTGCAAGCTGCAACTGTGTCTCAATGTCCGCTGGAGGAACCAGGCTATGTGTGCAACAAACATTTCTAATACACCAATTTATATCAGTTTATTGATTTGGAAATTTGAGCAGTTGTAAATTAACGACACGTCAAACATGAGCAACACAATGCAGATTAGGGAAAAGCTTGTGTCCTAGATTTTGGAACTGGGGGTGCAATTGGAGAATGACGTGTATGGAAAATAGTGGAACAAACTGATCCTAACTTCCCAATCCGTGCTTCTGGTGCATGATGCTGTGTCAGAGTAGTTGAAGACAGAAATAATTACCTGTAAGTTCCAAATCACAGATATGTACAAACTGGCGAGCTCTCTTTGCTTTTCCTTACAACGGAATCTGAGATGCGATGAATAACTGCTAGTTCCCATTTGCCTGTAATTATTGCTGGTCACGCATGTAAAACTTGCTACTTTTTCTCTAATTCCATTTGATAATGGTTAATGCAATAACAGTTCTGACAACTTGCCGTGTTGAATCCAATAAATACAGATGCAAATGTCGCCACTGTCCAAGAGGCCGCTCTCCCCTTTAAGAGAGAGAGAGAGCTGACTGGTGGTGAAGTTAACCTGAGGGTCACCACACCTCAGGCGAGGGGCAGGGTTACAAAGGGTTTTATGATGAACCTCAGCTGGTACGGGAATTGAATTTGCGCTGTTGGCGTTGTGGTCGGTTCAGGATTTTCCTGACCCGAACAATTAATCTTAATATTCTATTTCTGACTAATCCAACAAAGGAAGGAAAGCCACTTTTCCTGCACAGAATAGGACAGCTCTCACGAAGAGGAGATTGCTGTTAAACAATTAAACAGCTTAGGTTACCTTCTAATGGAAGATGTTTCGAGTGAGTCGCTCAAAACCAAACCTCATACTTTTTCCGCGTAGATCCTTGTTATCTGAAACATCTTATACAAGTGTCTATCTGGGAGTTTAAACTTACTCGCTGTCACAATACACAGTTTATTTTTACAGTGGCAGTTGATTACAAAACATTTCAGAATATAAAAACAAAGTTACAGAGTCTTCAAAATATGCCAACAATCCTTTGTCATCTGTTAACAGATTATCTTTTTTTACGAGGATAGGTTTAAACATAGAAATCCAAAAATATCTCAAATATGTTGAACCAATACATTTCTGAGAGTAATAGATACATACTCATGAAAAGTCCCAAGAGGCTGTGTTCGACAGAACAGACTGGGAAGGGAACATCTTGACTGCACGCTCCTTGAAGGAGGGAGTGCATGTTAACTCTGTGAATCTGTCTCTTGTACATTTTTTTTCTACCTTGGCGAACCCCCGATTTGTGCCATATCTCCATAATGAGCACTTCCTTTACAATTCTGCGGCTTGTGACAGTCTGTCTTTCAAAGTTGATCAATGTTTCTTTCAACATCAGTTTAAGTGTCAAGTGTTTTAACACAGGGGTCTTCAAAGTTAGGGTCGGTGGGTCGTGGGCAGGTGTCGGGAGGGTCGCGGAGCCGTTGTCCACGACGCTCCCGATTGCGCAAATCCCCGCGTAGCAGCCGGCTTTTCATAACTCCGGCTAAAAGTGGTCGCGAACATGTTAAAAAAAAATACGGCCGCATTTCACATGCGCTCACAATGATCGGCGCGCATGCGCACTCCGCGAACATATTAAAAAAAATTTGGCTGCATTGCGCATGCGCGCCGATAATCGGGCATGCATGCGCAGTGCGGCCGTCATTTTTAAAAACGGTTGTACCCTTTTGTTTTACAAGTTCTGCAGTGGTTTTTATTCATTTATTCTATTCATTTATTTTATTCATTTAATTTTTATTTACAAGTTTGGGGGAATTTTATTTATTTTTTTCATTTATTTTACTCATTTCATTTTTATTTTTTTCTGAAAGTTAGGGGGGATTTATTTGATAAAATTTTACAGGAAAGAAATTCAGAACTTTGGACAGATGGAGACTCCATACTTTCCGACACCGGAAGGCTTCACCTTCATCCAACAGGTTCCATGGGAGGAGCGTGTACGAGGACCAAAGGGACCAAAAACCATTTCCTCTATTTTCGTCAGCAGCAAACAAGGTAAGAGAAAATGGTGGGTCGCGCAGGTCGGCCGGCATGGGTCGCAAAGGTCGGTTGGCGTGGACGCGAAGGTCGGCTTGGTTGGGTCCTGATGGTTGGCCGGTTCGTAAAAATGGGTCCCCGGAAAAAAGTTTGAAGAACACTGTATTAACATATATTTGTTCAGTGGGTCATTCTTAGAATGATCTCATTTTATTATCTCGCAGGAGTCAAGAGTTTTCTTTAAATCTATGATTGAACAGAAAGTTTCAAGATTTTCTCTATCATTTTTACCTCCCATGTTTCAGATAAAGTTACTTAATTGGTTTTATTCATTATCTTGTGTATAGCCTTTTCATTCAAAGGGATCTACGTTCTGTCAAACTAAGGTTCTTTTACTTGGAATCTTTGTTTGAGGCAATTTAATTAGCAAAAGGGTGGAATACGCGTCTTTTTCCATGTGTCTAATGGATTCTAAAGGACATGTCTGCTATAATGATTTTATTCTAGTTGGGTTAAACACACTGTGCATCAGTTTTAATTTCTGATCCTTGTGAGTATCTTTATTTTAATCTGAATTCTAATAATAATAATAATAATAATCGTCATTGTCACAAGTAGGCTTACATTAACACTGCAATGAAGTTACTGTGAAAAGCCCCTAGTCGCCACATATCAGCGGCTGTTCGGGTACACGGAGGGAGAATTCAGAATGTCCAAATTAGCTCACAGCACGTCTTTCGGTACTTATGGGAGGAAATAAAGATTATCATGATTCAAATTATACTTATAAGCAGTTCAGCTGACCTGCTCCTTTTCCCATCTCAGATCATGTATAGAACACAGAACATAGACCAGTATAGTAAAGTACAGGCCCTTCGGCCCACGACGTTGTGCCGACCATTTATCCTAATCTAAGGTCAACCTAACCTACACTCCTTCAATTTACTGCTTTCCATGTCCTGTCCAAGAGTCGCTTAAAAGTCCCTAATGACTGACTCGACCACCTCCACTGACAGTGCATTCCATGCACCCGCCACTCTCTGTGTAAAGAACCTACCTCTGACATCTCCCCTATACCTTTCTCCAATCACCTTAAAATTATGTCCCCTCGTGACAGTCATTTCCGACCTGCGGAAAAGTCTCTGGCCATCCACTCTATCCATGCCTCTCATCACCTTGTACACCTCCAGTAAGTCACCACTCTTCCTTGTTTACTCCAGTGAGAAAATCCCTAGCTCCCTCAATCTTTCTTCATAAGATATGCCCTCCAGACTAGGCAGCATCCTGGTAAATCTCCTCTGTACCCTCTCCAAAGCACCCACATCCTTCCGATAATAGACACTGGAACTGGACACAATATTCCAAGTGTGGTCCAACTAGGGTTTTATAAAGCTGCAGCAAAACCTTGCGCCTCTTAAACTCAATTCCCCTGTTAATGAAAGCCAACAAACCAGACGCCTTCTTAACAACCCTATCAACCTGGGCGGCAATTTTGAGGGATCTACGTACGCGGATCCCAAGATCCCTCTGTTCCTCCACACTTCCAAGAATCCTGCCTTTAACCCTGTATTCAGCATTCAAATTCAACCTTCCAAAGTGAATCATTTCACATTTATCTAGGTTGAACTCCATCTGCCACTTCTCAGCCCAGCTCTGCATCCTGTCAATGTCCTGTTGTAACCTGTAACAGCCCTCAACACTATCTACAACTCCCCCAACCTTCAAGTCATCGGCAAACTTACTAACCCACCCTTCCACTTCCTCATCCAAATCATTTATAAAAACCACAAAGAGCAGACGTCCCAGAATAGATCCCTTCGGGACACCACTGGTCAGCAACCTCCAGGTGGAATACTTTCCATCGACTACCACTCGCTGTCTTCTTTCGGCCAGCCAATTCTGTATCCAGACAGCCAAATTTCCCTGTATCTGATGCCCCCTATCTTTCTGAATGAGCCTTCATGGGGAAACTTATCAAATGCCTTACTGAAATCCATATAGACCACATCCACTGCCCAAACTTCATTAATGTGCCTCGTCACATCCTCAAAGAATTCATTGAGGCTTGTGAGGAATGATCTGCTCCTCACAAAGCCTTGCTGACTATTTTAATCAAACCATGCTTTTCTAAATAATCATAAATCCTATCTCTCAGAATCCTTTCCAATATTATGCTCACCACAGACGCAAGGCTGACGGGTCTGTAATTCCCAGGGATTTCCCAATTCCCTTTCTTGAATAGGGGAACAACATTCGCCTCCGTCCAATCACCCGGTACTACTCCAGTGGAGAGGGAGGATGCAAAGATCATTGCCAATGGCGCAGCAATCACCTCCCTTGCTTCCCGTAGTAACCTTGGGTATATCCCGTCAGGCCCAGGGGATCTATCTATCCTGATGCTTTTCAAAGTTTTCAGCACATCTTCTTCTTACTATCAACCTGTTTGAGTCCATTAACCTGGTTCACACTGTTCTCATGAGCAACAAGGTCCCTCTCTCTAGTGAATACTGAAGGAAAATATTGATTTAGGGCCTCCCCCATCTCCTCAGACTCTCAGCACAAGTTCCCTCCACTATCCCTGATTGGCCCGACTCTCACTCTGATCATCCTCTTTTTTCTGACGTAAGTGAAAAACTCCTTGGGTTTTGCCTAATCCTTCCCACCAGGGATTTTTCATGCCCCCTTCTAGCTCTCCTCAGTCCATTTTTGAGTTCCTTCCTGGCTACCACCTTGTAACCCTCTCGAGCCGTGCCAGATCCTTGCTTCCTCAACCTTACGGAAGATTTCTTCTTCCTCTTGATGAGAAGCTCCACTTCTCTTGTCATCCAAGGTTCCTTCACCTTACCATTCCTTCCTCGTCTCAGTGGGACAAAATTATCCAGCACTCACAGCAAGTGCTCCTTAAACAATCCCAACATTACTGTTGTGCATTTCCCCAAGAACAATTCTTCCCACTTTATGCTCCTCAGCTCCTGCCGAGTGGCGGTATAATTTCCCCTCCCCCAATTAAATACCTTCCCATACTGTGTGTTCCTAACCCTCTCCATGACTATGGCAAAGGTCAAGGAGTTGTAGCCACTGTCACCAAAATGCTCTCCAACCGAGACATCTGACACCTGGCCTGGTTCGTTGCCGAGCACCAAGTCCAATATGGCCTCCCCCCCCCCCTAGTCAGCCGATCAACATATTGAGTCAGGAATCCTTCCAGAACACACCTGACAAAATCTGCTCCATCCAAACCATTTGCAGTAAGGAGGTTCTAGTCAATATTAGGGAAGTTGAAGTCAGCTATGGCAACAACTCTGTTACTTCTGCACCTTTCCACGATCCGCCGCCCAATCTGTTCCTCTATCTCTCTGCTGCTATTGGGGGGTCTATAGAAAACTCCCAATAAAGGACTGTACCTTTCTTGTTTCTGACTTCCTCCCATACTGACTCAGTGGACAAACCCTCCTCAACTACCTCCTTTTCTGCAGCTGTGATGCACTCCCTAATTAACAGTGCCACTCCCCCTCCTCCTTTACCTCTCTCCCTATTCTTCTGAAAACATCTAAACCCCGGAATATCTAACAAACATTCCTGCCCCTGTAATGGCCACAGCATCGTAGTTCCAAGTGCTGATCCATGCTCTAAGTTCATCTCCCTTATTCCTGACACTCCTTGCATTGAAACAGACATATTTTAACCCATGCCACTGAGTGCAACTTTGGCCCATCAACTGTCTCTCCTTCCTGACAGACTCGCTGCATGCTATTTCTGCCTGTTCAACAGCTACCCTTTCCTCTGATCCATAACTCTGGTTCCCATCCCCCTGCCAAACTAGTTAAAACCCTCCTGAAGAACTCTAGCAAACCCCCCACCCAGGATATTGGTGCCCTTCTAGTTTAGGTGCAATCCGTCCTTCATGTACAGGTCCCACCTTCCCCAGAAGATATCCCAATGACCCATATATCTGAAGCCTTCCCTCCTGCACCAGCCCTGTAGCCACGTATTCAGCTGCACTCACTCTCTGTTCCTTGCCTCACTTGCATGTGGCATCGGTAGAAATCCTGAGATCACTACTCTGCTTGTCCTGCTCTTTAGCTTCCAGCCTAACTCCCTAAAATCACTTTTTAGATCCTCATCCCTTTTCTTAGCTATGTCATTGGTGCCTATGTGCACCATGACTTCTGGCTGCTCCCCCTCCCCCGAAGAATCCTGTCGATCTGAGATATCCCTGGCCCTGACACCCGGGAGGCTAACATACCTTCCGGGAGTCTCGTTCGCGACCACAGAATCTCCTATCCATTCCCCTGACCATTGCGTCTCCTATCACTATTGTTTTTCTACTCTCTCCCCTTCCCTTCTGAGCCACAAAAACCTGGCCGCTAGGGCCTTCCCCCGGTAGGTCATCTCTCCAACAGCATCCAAAATGGTCTACGCGTTTTGAAGGGGAACGCCACAAGTGACCTCTGCACTGACTGCCCGTTCGTTTTCCTTCCCCTGACTGTAACCCAGCTACTCTTGTCCTGCACCTTGGGTGTGGCTATCTCCCTGTAACTTTTCTATGTCACCCCCTCTGCCTCCCAGATGATCCGATGTCCATCCAGCTCCAGCTCCAGCTCCCTAACACGGTCTCTGAGAAGCTGGAGTTGGGTGCGCTTCCCGCAGGCGTAGTCAGCGGGGACACCGGTGGTATCCCTCACTACCCACATCCTACAGGAGGAGCATGCAACTGCCCTAGCCTCCATCCCCTCTGATCTGAATTCCCAAAGAGATTTAAAGGGGAAAAAAAGTATTAAACACCCTTGGGTCCTTAAAAAATATTTATATTTCCTGCTGCTACTGCCTCAAGCGAACCCTCTAAAATTGGTGATTCTGCTAAATTATACAATTTCTGACCCCCAAAAACAAAACAAACACAAAACTAAAAAAATTAAAAATTAAAAAACCCAAAAACAAACAACTCTTACCTTACAGAATGTGGCTGCCCTGTGAACCAACTGGAACTCCGCTCTCCGACTCTGTTCCCAGTCAGCTACTCTCCCTGTAAACGCACGCCTCCCTTCACACTCTTTAAGGAAATGTAGGAAATCAAATGAAAGGAGGACCTTGCTCCCTCCTCACGTATATACACGTACAGGTTATCACTTCACGCAAAAGAACATACAAAAAAAAAGTCAAAACACACAAACAAAAAATTTTTTTTTTTCCCATGTTAAATTAGAGTAGTAAGACCACATAAAAGGTCAAACCTAAACAGCAACTTTTAAGTTAATTTGCCAAATAAAAGAAACACTAGACTGCAGATAAAAATAAACCCTTATTATCTCTCAGTCACCGAACTCTCACTTTAACACTCTATTGCACCCAAATTCAGCACTCCAGAGCAAACCATGGTTGCCCATTATCCTGGCATTTTCTGTGAGAGGTGGCCAATTATCGGTTCATCCAATCATAAAATACATTTGATTCGACCTGTCGCTCTTGTCCTACAGGACATTTGAAGATCTGTGGGAGGAACTTTTCAAAGAAATGGCAAAGTGCTATTTATGGCGAGAAAATCAGCGTGAGTCCCGTCGGCCCCGGCAACGTGATCCGCGCTGCATTTGTCAGGCACTTTGAAAAAATGTTTTCCCCACATGAAAAACACTGTGGCAGAGGTACAAAGCATCTGATTTCACACCCCCCCCTCCCCACCCCCCTTCCACCACTCCACCGGGGCCATCTGAGCAATCAAATGAAGGAGACGCTGCATTTAAATGGCTCCACAGTGCTTGCTATCATTTAAGCCAGGAGGATGGCTGCGAGGAAACTGGCTCCGAAAGGGGGCCCACAGCCATTTGCTGGATGCAATGTCGGAGAGGCGGGCGACAACACACCCTCAGTCTGGCAGGCGGCCCTCCAGCAATGGGTCAGTGCCAACAGCCTGACCAAGAGGATTGGTGTGCAATGTGAAAAATTAAATGAATAACTGCTTCTGCTGCACCATCAGGTGGAGGCAGGAATGTAGCAGGGTTGGGGCTGTTGGAGATCCGCTGGATCCCAGTGGACAGCGGTGCCCCAACCCAGGTGCCGTGTCCTCTGGACACTTTTATCCCTCAGCTGCTGGAGATGGAAAGGCAGAGTTGGGAATACCAGGAGGGGTTGTCCTCCTGCCCATGTGCACCCTTACCCGTATCGGGCATCCACCCTTCGGATCCTCAGCGGACCCTTCTTCAACTTCCTCTGGAATATCCTCCTCATCCGAGGACATGTGCCGCTCCTCCAGGTCCTCCTCATTAAGGTCACCATCCCGCTGCAGAGCAGGTTATGTAGGGCACAGCAATCCACCAGATTGCGGACACCGTCTGGGAACTTTACCTAAGTGCCCCACTGGATCTGTCAAGGCAACGATAGCAGTTTCTTCTTAATTGTTTGTTCACCAGAGACCGTGGAGCTCCGAATACACCTTTGTCCTGCCCTAGACTTTCCTGAGAAGCTCTCTCTAGCAGATTCTGCTGTGAGATCCTGGCTTGTTTGTGTCTCTGGTCCACACTTTCTTTATTGCAAAATAATCCATCTTCAGTTCTCCACACAGTCCTGTTGTTTGCTTGTCGGCAGCTACAAAATGGAGAAATCTCTCCTTCGTGATTTCACGGCAGAACATATGACGTCAGTGCACGGAGTGCGTGACCTGTTGTCTGCCACCGCTTCTCGGCGAGAACACTCCATCGGTTAAAAAAAAAATCCAATCCTGGGACAGCGCACTGACGTCAGGAGGCAGTCTGCCCCCATAGGCTTCGGGCCTGTGAACTGCTAGATCTGGCCGAGGGAGCACGCATGCGTAGGATGGTAGGCATTCTGAAAGCCAGGCATAAAAGCCGGTCGCAGCTGTCAGGCACTTCTTCACGCAATCGGGAATGCCGCGAGCGATTGCTCCATGACCCACCCGTGACTCACCCGTAGGTCGCGATGCTGAGTTTGGAAATGACTGATCTAGGTGACAAGACCTGAACCCAGTGTTTTTGTTGGGAATGCTGGTATTATAGTTTTACGCAGGTGAGGTCGATGGGTAAATCTCAGCTTGAACCTCCACATTGCTGCATTTCCCATTTACTTTTATTTGTATCGGACAAATCCAAAGCCTCATACTAGAATAACTTTTTTAATTCATTTATCGGATGTGTGTGACCCTGGGTAGGGCAGCATGTATTGCCCATCCCTATTTGCCCTTCAGAAGGTGGTGGTGAGTTGCCTTACTGGACCGCTGCAGTCCCTGAGGTGTAGATGCATCCACAGTGCTGTTAGGGAACGAGTTACAGGATTTTGATGGAATCATAAAATTCATAGAATCATAGAATTTAGAGTGCAGAAGAAGGCCATTCGGCCCATCGAGTCTGCACCAACCCACTTATGCCCATGCCTCCACCCTATCCCCGTAACCCAATAACCCTACCGAACATTTTTGGACACTAAGGGCAATTCAGCATGGCCAATCCATCCAATCTGCACATCTTTGGACTGTGGGAGGAAACCGGAGCACCCGGAGGAAACCCACACAGACACGGGGAGAACATGCAGACCCCGCACAGTGAAGCAACTGTGCTAACCACTATGCTGCCGTGTTGCTCACGCTGATATATTTCCAAGTCAGGGTGATGAAAGACTTGGAGGGAACCTCCAGGTGGATCTGTTCCCAGGTATCTGCTGCTCTTTTCCTTCTAGATGGTAGTGTTCGAGGGTTTGGAAGGTGCTGTATATGGAACCTTGGCAAGTTCCTGCAGTGCATCTTGTAGATGGTACACACAGCTGCCACTGTTCGGTGGTGGTGGATGAATTGAATGTTTGTGGAAAGGGAAGCGATCAAGTGGGCTGCTTTGTCCTGGATGGTGTTAAGCTTCTTGAATATTGTTGGATCTGCACTCATCCAGGCAAGTGGAGAATATTCCAGTCCCCTCATGATTTATGCCTTGTAGATAGTGGGAGTCAGGCTTTGAGTGGTCAGGTGAGGTACTCACATTAGGATTCCTCGCCTTTGACCCGCTCTTGTAACCACAGTATTAATGTGGCTAGTCCAGTTCAGTTTCTGATCAATGATAACCCCGAGGATGTTAATTGTGGGGGTTGAACAATGGTAAAGCCATTGAATGTCAAGGGATGGTGGTTAGATTCTCTCTTGTAGGAGTTAACCATTGCCAAGCACTTGTGTGGCGTGAATGTAACTTACTACTTGTCAGCCCAAGCCTGGATATTGTCAAAGTCTTTCTGCATTTGGACATGGTCTGCTTCATTATCTGAGGAGTCACGAATGGTGCTGAATATTGTGCAGTCACCTACGAAAATCCTCACTTCTGACGTTATGATGGAAGGGAGGTCATTGATGAAGCAGCTGGAGATGGTTGTGCCTAGGACACTACTCTGATGTCCTGGACCTGAGGTGATTGCCCTCCAACTACCACAACCATCTTCCTTTTTGCCAGGTATGACTCCAACCAACAGCACACTTTCCCCTGATTCCCATTGACTCAAGTTTTGTTAGGGCTCCTTAATGCCATACTCAGTAAAATGCTGCCTTGATGTCAAGGGCCGTCACTCCCACCTCACCTCTGGCATTCAGCTCTTTTATCCATGTTTGGCCAATTCACCTAACCCACAAATCTTTCGACTGTGGGACGAAATCGTGGCACCTGAAGGAAACTCAAGCAGACACGGTGGAGAAGGTGCAAACTCCACACAGACAGTCACACAAGGTTGGAATCAAATCTGGGTCCCTGTGAGGCAGCAATGCGAACCATTGTACCACCGTACCGCCCCTCTTTATTGAACCAGGGTTGATTCCCCCGGCTTGGCGGTAATTGGATTGGATTTGTTTATTGTCACGTGTACCGAGGTACAGTAAAAATATTTTTCTGCAAGCAGCTCAAACAGATCATTAAGTGCACAAAAGAAATGAAAATGAAAGAAACTACATAATAGGGCAACACAAGGTACACAATGTAAATACGTAGTCACGGGCATCGGGTATAGCATACAGGGATGTAGTATTAATCAGGTCAGTCCATAGGAGAGTCGTATCGGAGTCTGGTAACAGCGAGGAAGAAACTGTTTTTGAATCAGATTTTTGTATCTGGCAATGTTAGAAAGGGGGTATGTCGGAACATGAGGTTGCTCTCTGAATGTTTCCAATCCTGGCATAATTTTTATAGGCTAACAGCGCCAGTGCCCCAGGTTCAATTACGAATTGGGTCACTATCTATGCAGAGTCTGCACGTTCTCCCTGTGTCTGCGTGGGTTTCCTCCGGGTGCTCCGGTTTCCTCCCATAAGTCCCGAAAGACATGACATGAGGTAATTTGGTCATTTTGAATTCTCCCTCTGTGTACCCGAACTTGCGCCGGAATGTGACAACTAGGGGCTTTTCACAGTATCTTCAATGCAGTATTAATGTCAGCCTACTTGTAACAAAAAAAATTATTATTATTATTATATTGCATTGATATGAAAATATTTTCAGCATTTACCTGATGATGAAGATTATGAAGTAGAATGAAGAACCTCCCTCATGTACTAAACCATTGCATTTTTTCTAATCGTTAGTATTATATGAATATGTAATCTGTGTGCCTGGATTTGGCTGGTGAAATGGAATTATTAAGGAATCACCATTATTAGGGCTCAGATTAAAGCGCAGTGTGTGAAAGTTCAACGCCAGATATATTCCTTTGGCTTCAGAAAATTACATGAAATAAAAAATTCATAAAATCTTTTAAAAATTGGACTCTCCTGATATTTGTTCATATTGAATTTACATCAGGAAGGAAGATTTTCTGTGTGAATAAATCATAGACCCATTAAAAAAGGTTTGGCTTCATAACAATGTTATATCTGAGGAACTAAACGGCATTTACTGACATGCATTACTGAAAATTATCCGAAGTATTTTGTAAATTGCCCTGGTCATTCAAATGGTGATTGTCATCCACATATTGATTTGTTAATTTTAGAAATAATTTTAATGTCACTGTGATGAATGAACTCTCTTATTGCTCAGTCAGATGCTCTAATTTGGGGAAATATGATAGGGTGGATTTTCTGCTCTTGTTGGTGGCCAGCTTGGAGAGGCAGGAAGGGAGTTTACTTTGGCCAATTTGATGTACCTGGATCCTACCGCTTTGCTACCTCTTCCAGAATGAAGTTCAGGGCGAGAAGGCCCAAAGTCGACCTTCCCACCTTGCTGCCAATTGAGGTTCTTTAATGGCCAATTAATAATCACTTATTCCCTCATTCCCCCTCCATGGGTTAACCCAGCTGCAAGAGAGCCTTGTTGTCATGCGTCGCTACGAAAGTCAATCAATGGATTGGATTGAATTTGTTTATTGTCACGTGTACCGAGGTACACTGAAAAGTATTTTTCTGCGAGCAGCTCAACAGATCATTAAGTACATGGGAAGAAAAGGGAGTAAAAGAAAGTACATAATAGGGCAACACAAGTTACACAATGCAACTACATAGACACCGGCATTGGGTGAAGCATAAAGTGGTGTTGTATCAATGAGGCCAGTTCATAAGAGGGTCATTTAGGAGTCTGGTAACAGCGGGGAAGAAGCTGTTTTTGAGTCTGTTCATGCGTGTTCTCAGACTTCTGTATCTCCTGCCCAATGGAAGAAGTTGGAAGAGTGAGTAAGCCGCGTGGCAGCGGTCCTTGATTATGCTGCCTGCTTTCCCCAAGCAGCGGGATGTAAAGATGGAGTCAATGGATGGGAGGCAGGTTCGTGTGATGGACTGGGCTGTGTTTACGATTCTCTGAAGTTTCTTGCAGTGCTGGGCCGAGCAGATGCCATACCAGGCTGTGATACAGCCAGAGGGATGCTTTCTATGGTGCATCTGTAAGAGTTGGTAAGGGTTAATGTGGACATGCTGAATTTCCTTAGTTTCGTGAGGAAGTATAGGCGCTGTTGTGGTTTCCTGGTGGTAGCGTCGACGTGGGTGGACCAGGACAGATTTTTGGAGATGTGCACCCCTAGATTTTTGAAACTGCTAACCATCTCCACCTCGGCCCCGTTGAGGCTGACACGGGTGTGTACAGTACTTTGCTTCCTGAAGTCAATGACCAGCTCTTTAGTTTTGCTGGTATTGAGGCAGAGATGGTTGTCGCTGCACCACTCCACTGGGTTTTGTATCTCCCTCCTGTATTCTGACTCATTGTTATTTGAGTTCTGGCCCACAGCAAACTTGTAAATGGAGTTGGAACCAAATTTTGCCACGCAGTCGTGTGTGTCCAGGGAGTAGAGTAGGGGGCTATGTACGCAGACTTGCGGGGCCCCGGTACTGAGGACTATTGTGGAGGAGGTGTTGTTCATTCTTACTGATTGTGGTCTGTTGGTCAGAAAATCGAGGATCCAGTTGCTGAGTGGGGAGCCAAGTCCTCGGTTTAGGAGCTTTGATATGAGCTTGGCTGGGATTATGATGTTGAAGGCGGAACTGTAGTCAATAAATAGGAGTCTGATGTAGGAGTCCTTGTTGTTGAGATGCTCTAGGGATCAGTGTAGGGCTAGGGAAATGGCGCCTGCTGTAGACCGGTTGCGACAGTATGCGAATTGCAGTGGATCAAGATGTTCTGGGAGTATGGAGGTGATGCGCTTCATGATCAACCTCTCAAAGCACTTCATTATGACTGAAGTCAGGACCACCGGACGGTAGTCATTGAGGCACGTTGCCTGGTTCTTCTTTGGCACCAATATGATGGTGGCCTTTTGAAGCAGGTGGGAACCTCGGAGTGGAGTAGGGACAGGTTAACAATGTCCTCGAACACCTCTGCCAGCTGGTCTGCGCAGGCTCTGAGTGCACGACCAGGGATCGCGTCCGGACCCATTGCCTTTCAAGGGTTCACTTTTAAAAAGGCCGATCTGACTTTGGAAACTGTGATGGTGGGTATGGGTGAGTTATGGGCTGCTGGGGCACCCGACAGCGGATTGTTGGTTACCTGTTCGAACCGAACATAGAATGCATTGAGTTAATCAGGGAGGGGTGCGCTACTGCAGGAGATACTGCTCGGCTTCGCTTTGTAGCCCGTTATGTTGTTTAGTCCATGCCACAAATGCTGAGAGTCTGTCTATGACTCTAGCTTGGTTTGATATTCTCTCTTGGCATCTCGGATGTCTTTGTGGAGGTCATACCTGGATTTCTTGTATAGGTCAGGATCGTCTGACGAGGTACACTCCTCCACCCTTTGCTTTGCCTGATGACGCGGTGCGGTCCGCCCGATGAATTGAAAAGCCTTCAGGTTGTATGGCACAGTCCGGTGAGGCGGGGGTGAGCCATGTCTCTGTGAAACAGAGCACACAGAAGTCTCTTACTTCCCTCTGAGAGGTAAGTCTAGCGTTAAGTTCATTCAACTTGTTTTCCATCGCTTGGACTTTTGCCAGGAGTATGCTGGGGAGAGGGGTCTTGAAACCGTGTTCCTTCAGTCCTATCTGCAGACTACCGTGTTTCCCTCACTTCCTCGGTCGGCAGCTGTGGCTGGATGATCCTGGGATCCGATGGGAGAAGTCTGACCTTGTGGAAGGTAGGTGGTTGCGTCTGGCGAGGTCCAGGGCACTGGCGGGGACCAGGGCGCTGGCAGGGACAAGGGCAGTGGTCACATTTCCGGGGTCGCGTCTGGCAGGGTCCCGGCTGCTGGTTGGGGTAGAGGGGTTGCCAGGTGGGCATGTTTGCAATCCGGATGGGTCCCGGCATTCTGTGGGCATGGGAATTCCTTGCAGCACGTTCAGGATCCTCGCGCTGGGTCTCCGTCATTTTGGGTGTCCTGGGTCGTGGGCAGGGACTTCCTGAGGCAGTTTGGGCTGAGTCCCATGGTCTGTTCCCTCCCTGGGCGCTCCTGGGGTCAGGTCTTGAAGTTGGCCCGGTCGAACCTCCACGTGGATGTTTCTTCCATCTCCTGGTAGGTCTGGTTGGTGGACGGCCCTTTCCGGGTCGGGTCGCTGGGCGGGTCTCTCGGGTCGAGTTGGGCCGGGTCTCGTCGTCAGGGGTCGGGTCGGTGGCTCCGGGGACTGGGCCGGGCGATCTGGGTGTTGGCGTCGGTGTGTAGGCCGGGTTGGGAGCTCCGAGTTCCGGGTCGGCTCCAAATCGAGGTCGGGGCTTCACTTCCAGTTTGGGCCCGATCCACTTCTAGGTCCTGGAGGTCAGAACGAGTCGGGTCAAAAGGTCTCCATGGGCCTCGGAGGATGTTCAAGCCTGCAAGAAAAGATACAATGCCCGATTGGGGGACTGGACACTGGGATGGAGGGGCCGCTGAGAGCCACTCCCCTTACCCTCTCTTCCCCCCCCTCTGATCGTGACCACCAATTCCGCAAATCACATTACCCCTCTGCCCCTTTCAACATTGCTCAACTGTAGCCTTGTTGCTTCACTACTCTGGGACCCTGGGGGATGGCCATCTGGCATCAGCCACAACTCCTCAGTGGCACTGCTGAGTGCAAGTGATTGCTGACCTCTGATTGGCTGGCAGATCTTGCTTGGTGGGAGTTTCTCCCTCGAGGCCTTGATTGGAGGGGAAGGGCTGCCATTGACCTCACCAGTGCCTGATTGACGTACGGTTCGGTGGGCCTTGCCAAAAAAAGGCACCGCGGGTATCTCGCTGGCCTTCTGGCCAGCAGGCAAGACCCCGACACCACATCAAGATTCCACCTTCTGAATTTGTTGAAAGCACCAGAAGAAAAAAATCAGTCTTACTATCACTTTCACACGATTACATTTTCTGTAACCTGTGTTGGTAAAAAACAAAGCATGGAACATGGAACAACTCTAGTCTGCTTAATCCAAAATTTGAAAGGTTGCACTGCTCATCAGCATAACAACAGTTTGATGAAATCTCTGAGCTACACAGAGTGCAACTGCACCACAGATCTAGCACCATTGTCAAATGCTTTTGGCTTCAAACTGGTGGTTCTTCAGGAAGCATCCTTGATGATTTGAGGGTTGCCGAACCACATCTTGTGCTGTGTTTTTGCTACAGAACTGGAGAGGAGGTAGCTGGACCAGGTCTTCGGGCATTATTCTGAACCACATGTAAACCATGCAGCCAACTTAGCGAACTGATACAAAGCTTGCGAAATACAACCCAGATCCAATCTGAGTCCGAGGGAAACGTAGGGTTCGACTCTGTCTGATTCCAAATGAAGACTGAAATTGCATCATCAATGGAAAGCAAAACCGATAAAAAATAATTGCAATGTTGTGGTGTTCTTTGTGGTTCAGATCCTAGAACGATTGACGTAGTGTTCACAAAGACCACAACTAGCTTTTGTATTCAACAAAGCTAAAGATTTATTAACACTACTTAATTGAATTCGACCTCTTACTTCCATATAATAAACAATTGACAATAAACATACGATCTACACTCATCTACCACTAATCTCTACACTAATACAGTAAATATATCTCTTTTGTTTTATAAATTTAGAATACCCAATTCATGTTTTCCAATTAAGGGGCAATTTAGCATGGCCAATCCACCCAGCCTGCACATCGTTGGGTTGTGGGGGGAGAAACCCACACAAACACGGGGAGAATGTGCAAACTCCACACGGACAGTGACCCAGAGCCGGGATCCGAACCTGGGACCTCGGCGCCGTGAGGCAACAGGGCTAACCCACTGCACCACCGTGCTGCCCCTAATACAATAAATATGATCTGTTCCCACTCACACTATCTTTCCTATAGTCTTTCTCCTCACGTTCTCCTCAACACTCTCCCAGAAGGCTTAGCATCGATGCTTTATATAGTTCTACATCTAGCTCCCTCTAGCGGTTGATTTGGGCATAACATTAACCCTTACAGTTCTGTACAATTCTCCAAATGTCTCAACTGTAAAGAGGTTGTTGAGAACCAAGAGCTAACTTTTTAACTTCTAGTCATGGTGGGAAAACAGACGGTGGATGATAGGCTTTCCATTACCAATTTGGTGGATGCAAAGTATGCAGCAACAAGGTTAAGTTCACTGGAATCCGAATGGCCTACTCCAGGTTTTAAGTCCTAATGCTTAATGAGTCTGAAAGAGATAAGGATGTTCTGTTTGGAACGAGTCTTATGAACAAGGATGGTGTTAGCAATCTTGGTCCAGATCTTCTGCTCACTGGATTGTTGAGACAGGGCTTACAACCAAAGATAGGGATCTCGCTAGATTCCTGATGCACTGACCTCAGTGGAAATTGCCCTGGAAGCTGACATATGAACAAGGAACAGGAGTAGGCCATTCAGATCATTGAGCCTGCTCCACCATTTAATAAGATAGGGGCTGATTTGATGGTAACATCAAAACTGCATTCTGCCTACCCCCAATAACCCATCAGCCCTTTGCTTACCTTCTATCCATCTCTGCCTTAAAAATATTAAAAGACTCTGCTTACGATGCCTTTTCAGGAAAAACGTTCCAAAGACTCATGGCCACCTAAGTGAAAACATTTCGCCTCACCCACATTTTAAATGGGGGTGACTGCAAGTTCTAGATTCTCCCACACGAGGGAACATTCTCTCCACTTCCACCCTGCCAAGACACCTCAGGACCTAATAGGCTGGATTCTCTGACCCGTAATGCCCAAAGTGCATTTCCCGATGGGATGGAGAATCGGACATTGGGGAAAATCAGGATCTGCGCCCAGATCGAGCTTCATGACCATGTGCCAGCGGGTGGATGTAAATTAATACAAATAGATCTTAATTACACATTTGCATCCATTTAGCAGGCCCGGCACCAGAGTCTCCGACTCTCCGTAATTCTCCGATCCCCTGGGCTGGGAATCACATGGGCACGGATCACTTCTGGTATTTACCAGCATGGCCCTGACATGGTTGACTTTGTGGTGGGCCAAGGGGGTTAACCCCTGAGTAGTGTTTCCCCCAAGGCCCATCTGAGGGATCCCCCCACCATGCCTACCTTCCTCTACCAGAACCCCACCCCCCACCAATCCATGCATATGGAGACCTCCCCTAAGGACCCAGTGAATAGGGAGACCTCCCATGATCCCTGAAGGGAACCCCCCACAGGGACCCCCTAACTACAGGGACACCCCCCGACAGCCCCCCCCCCCCGCCCCCCATCACCCCCCCCAGAAAAGGGACCCCTGTCTGTGGAAAGCTGGAGAGCAGTCCAGACTGGGGCAATGAAAATAATTGCAGCTATAACACTTACCTTGAAGCTTCATGTGTAAATTCCTCAAAGAAGTACTGCGTATAGACCAATATTTCTACTCTTCAGATCCATTAGCTGCAAGCCATTCATAGTTTTCTAGTAGTGGTGATCCACAAACAAGCTGCAGCCCTTATGTATTCATCTCCCTTCATGGATCAGTGATTCTAAGTGGTGAAACCCCATTGTTTACAAACATTGATTATATCAAAGGGAGGAAAGTGCATTGCAATGACATGATTGAGTGATTGGAATGCACTTAGTGCTTGGAATGCACTTACCTCTATTATATGTAAATGCAAGGTCCACCACGCCAGGCCATGCTGGTAGAGACCACCTGGGCCTATCTGCGGGCCACCGCCTCCCAACAATGAATTGCCTGCCCATGCCTCCTCTACCAGAACCTCCCCTCCTTACAGGGGACACACCCAGGGACCCCTGCAATAGGGAGACCCCTCCACCTATTACAGGGGTCCCTGTGGGGGTCTTTGTATAACAGGAGCCCCTCTGGGGTTTCCCTTAATTGTAGGGGCCCCTGTAGGGTGTCCCCTTTGTACGGGGGTACCTGGGAGATATGTGTCAGGTTACTCCCGTATTTGGGAGTCAGGGGGGCACCCAGGAAATCCAGCGATGGGGGGCTTCTGTATGGTGGGAGGGAGGATCGGGCCAATGTGTGATGTGGGACAGGGTTGGGGCCACTTTGCTTTGGGGGGGAGAGGGTTAGGAACAATTTGCAGTGCAGGGGGGAGGGGGTGTGGCCAACAGCGGGACCTCGCTATTGGCCGCCCGCTCAAGATGGCAGCCCGATATTGGGAATTTCATGTATACCACGATGTGCATAAATTTGCATGGCGTCTAACACTGAATTGCATCACACTTTACGACCCCAAGCGGATTGTAACGCTGGTGGAATTTAGCTATGGCAGGAAATCTAAGGGCTGGATTCTCCGATTTTTCGTCTGTGTCCGGAGGAAGCGGCTGGTCCTATGGCCAGAACGTTGGCCTCGCCCCCGCACCGATGCTCCACCTGGTGGTGTGGGGGGGAGGGGGGGGGGGGGGGGACTAGCAGACATACCATGTAAAGCCCCCGGCTTTACCTGCAGATACAAATGGAGAATGGTTGGGCCCGTGGCCGCGTACGCGCGCGGTGGTGACCTGCAGCAACCACACTGTACAAAACAGCCTTGGCTACACGCGGACCCGGCCTGCCCAATAGTGCCCTCCTGTAACCCCTGTTCCCACCCTCGGATCACCCCCACCAGTACCCCCGCCGTAGCCCCCCCCCCCCCCCCCCCCCCCCCACCAGCGGAACGGCTCTGCCCATCAGACTGTGGTGGTGCTGGGTGCAGTCCGCAGCCGCCACGCAAGGTCCCCGGAAATTGAAAGGACATGCGACTGACCCATCGGGAAGTCGGCCCATTGGGGGTGGAGCATCGGTGGAAGGCCTCAGTCCGTCACAACAATGTGCAAGTATGTCGCTTTCGTGGACGCTCCGCCCCCTCAAAAATGGCACCGCCCCCGATTTTGGCATATAAGTGGATTCACCGGCCAATCACCGAACGCGATTTTGGTGTCGGCAATTGGAGAATCCTGCCCACGATGATCCGACCAGCCCCAGGTGAGGTTCCCAAAAAGTTGTTGATCCAGGCAGGACCCTCGAATTGTCACTAACGGGAGGGATACCCCCAAAATTGTTACAACCCTGGGGCGAGGCAGGGTGACTGGCTATGTGGCTTTATTCAAACCACCCTCTGCTGGTAGCAAGAAGGTTTGATCTAAAAAGGTTCCCTTTCCTCTGGGTACCTTTTCCAGACCCAATAGTTATGGTTGCAAAAGAGCTAATTTAACCAGGATTTCTTGAGTTAAGATAGAGTAAGTTTATTCATTACTGAAAAGATAAGAAGAAATGGAAAAACACATACATCTACATTCATATATATTAGAAGCAAGAATTTTGGAACAGTCCTTGAGTTGTGAGGAGTAGGTAATGATGGATTGTGCCTGTTGCCATTGATTTCAGTATAGTTTACGTCAGTAGAAAAATAGTTGATTCTTTGATTCAGGTATCCTTGGGTTTGGGAGGTGGTTTTTCAGTTACTTTTCCAGCTTCCATCCTTCTGCTGGTAGATTGACTTACGCAGAAAGAGGCCTGTTGCAAGCAGGCTTTTAACTACATCTTATTTATATTCAAGGACACTGGAATATATTAATCTCGACTCAGCAATTATACTCAAGATCTTAGAGATAGGAGGTAATTATGTCCCTTTGTCTTTACCAGAGACGGTAATCAGGTAAATAAGATGGTTATGAAGGCGTATGGGGTACTTGCATTTATTAGTCATGGCATCGAATATAAGAGCAAGGAGGTTGTGATGGAGCAGTACAAAAACCTCCTGAGGACACAGCGACAGTACTGTGTGCAGTTCTGGTTACCACAATGTAGGAAGGATGTCATTGCACTGGAGAGGGTGCAGAGGCGATTCACTAGAATGTTGCCTGTGCTGGAGCATTTCAGCTATGAAGAGAGGCTGGTTAGGCTGGGGTTGTTTTCCCTGGAGCAGAGGAGGCTGAGGGGGGACATGATCGAGGTGTACAAAATTATGAGGTACACAAATGGGATAGATAGGAAGAAATAGTTTCCCTTCATAGGTGGGTCAATAACCAGGGTATTGAAGGTAAGATTTAAGGTAAGGGGCAGGAGATTTACAGGGCACTGGGGGAAAATCCTGTACCCAGAGGATGTTGGGAATCTGGAACTCTCTGTCTGAAAGTGAGGAAGAAGCAGGAACACTCACAATATTTAAGAAGCATTTAGAAGAGCACTTCAAATAGCATACAAGGTTATGGACCAAGTGCTGGAAAATAGGATTAGAATAGATAGGTGCTTGATGGCCTGAGCAGAGACGAAGAACTGAAGGGATTCTTTCTGTGCTGTATAACTCTATAGGCACGATTCAGTGAACTTGAAACTAGGCCTGCTGTCGGGCGTGGTTAACGGGGGTTCTCTCGGTGCCTGCAGTGCCTAAAAGCACCCAGCTATTCAGCGGAACTTTGCCTTTTGTTTTGGCCTCAGAGTGTTTCTCTCTGCCTAGGCCGCACTTAGAGGGATTTCTTGCTGGCACGCTGATCACGCCAGGAGGCTAGCTTTAAGGTAAGGTGCGGCACGGTAGCACAGTGGTTACCACTGCTGCCTCACAATGACAGGGACCCGGGTTCAATTCCGGCCTTCGGTGACTGTGTGGATTTTTTACTTTCTCCCCGTGTCTGCATGGGTTTCCTCCGGGTGCTCCGTTTGTTCCCACAGTCCAAAGATGTCCTGGTTAGGTGCTAAATTGACCACTTAGTGTCCAAAAATGTGCTGGCCAAGTGGGGTTATGGGGTTACGGGAATAGGGCAGTGGAGTGGGCCGAGGGTCAGTGCAGACCTGAATGGCCTTGTTCTGCACTGTTGGAATTCTATGGTTCTGTGGAACACTGCTCATAGATCAGGGCACCATTTTGATCGGCAGCCCTGATCTTCCCTCGCCCCCACCTTCAGGCCCCCCCCTCCCCCCCAATTTATCCCCAACATTGTCGAGTCCCTGGGAACCCCCCCTTCACCCCCCTCCAATTGGCAGGCCCCCCCCCCCGGCTGAAACATAGCAGTGTCAACCTCACAACTGGGCAGCATCACACCGCTAGTCTGTCACCCTGGTGGTGCCCTGATAACCTGGGCACCACCATGGTGACCGACTAGGCACTGGCAGGGTGCCAGACTGCCAGTGCCAGGGCACCTGGGTGCCAGGGGTGTGCTAGAGTACCACACCCCCTCGACCACCTGGGAGGCTCCAATGGCCGGTGAGACCCTTCTGAGGTTCTGTCACAACTGGACCAATAGTAAACGGCCTCCCTGGCATGGCCGGAGAGTGCCCAGTGCAGGGCGAATCCGGAGTTTGGGTATTTAAATGAGCCCAGTGAGGGTGGGGTCCAGATCGCGGCGTGCCTGGTGATGCGAGTCGGGTAACACGCGATCAGCCCGGCACCCGGCGAGGAGCCCAGTTTGTGGCATTCGCACGATTCATTCATTCTGCCCGACTTCCCGCCTCATGCAATTGGGCCCCTGAATCGGTTCCATTGATTCTAATATGTTACCCCTTTGCACTAAGTGTAAACCTCTGATGGACAATTCCCTTGTACCCCGGACCCTCCACAAAAGTCTCTGTCTCTGACCCCCCCCCCCCCCCCCCCCCCGATATCCGAACCCCCTCATCCCCCGAATGTTCCACACAACCCTAACCTCCTGGACCTTCGATCCGCCACCTGCCAAATCCTATCCACTTACCTTGGGCCAGGTTTGTTCAAAGTGGGAGTCACAAGCAGGTGTTGGGAGGGTCACAGTGATTGGTTGTGGTGTTCCCGCAGCGGTCCCTATTGCAGGATAAACACCCAATAGCCGCTACCGGCATTCAAGTTCAGAATGGCATCTGCTGCCGCCTTTTAAATGGGAACAAAATGAGGCCGTGTTCAGTCTTCCAGCTAGAACCAGCAGTACTGAGCAGGTCACATGCCCTGCAAGTACACTTTACGTCAAGTGCACTGTATGCCTGTGCCTTTGGCACCAAATCACAAGGGAGAGCTTCTTCCATTTTCTAGCTGCTGGCAAGCTAGGCAAAAAAAGTGTGTAGATTAATCATTTTGTTGCAAGAAAGAGATGACTAGAGACACAAATAGGCAAAGTACCTACTGGTCAGAATCTCACATCTGTATCTATTGGAGAGAACTGTACAGAAGAGTCCAGGGCAAGACAGAGCAGTGTTTGTGTTAGTGTTAGCTCTGTACAGAGCTCCAGGGCCTCTGGTTAATGACCTACAAAGAAGAAACTTAACGTGGGAACAAAGCAGTAGAAAGATGATTTCTTGAGGCATGGTTTTGTTCATTGTGACAATGCAAATAAGGATGCAAAGCACACGTGTGTTATATGCAGGGAAGTACTGGAAAATGAGAGAAGAAGTTTCAAATTTTGAAAGAAAAGTGGTGGGTGAAAAATTCCTTTGGAGGTTGAGGCTCCAGAGCCAATTATTAACTTACAGCTGACTCCAAATGAAAAGAATGCACTGCTGTACCTAACTCATGACAGAACATTAAAAACACGGCAAAAGCCCATGAGAGTATCAGCATTCTGAAGTAGCATCTCTCAGGAGTATTCAGAGCTGAGTAAAACAAGCATTTTGTTGCTATTGCCCTTCACGACGAGCTACGTGTGAGAAGTTAGATTTTCCATTCTCACAAAGATGAAGATGGCACAATGTAATTGGCTGAACTCTGTACCTGATATGTGCATTGCCCTCTCCTCCTGTGGCCCTGATTGGAGTGAGATCATGAGGACCAAGCAGGCTCCCCTTTCATATTAAAGGTAAGCAGACGTGCTGTGTGTTGTGAACGTCGCTGGAGTGGGTCACGAAAGTCGGTAAATTGGCAAAAGTGTGTCCTGGGAAAAAAGTTTGAAAAACACCGCCTTGCACACTTATCCTCTTCCTGTCCTGTCATTTACAAGGGACCTTTAAACTAACTTGCTTTACACAGCTGGTGCAGTAGAAAATCCATGTTCTCCTTCACTCCGACTCTCTTAGACTGCAATGCTGGGCTCCGAGGATGTGCTGCCCTACCTGGATCTCGCCCGGCCTGAGTTGAAAGGTCGGGTGAGACAGACACGGATAAATCTGGTGTAGGTTAGTAGCTGCAAAGTGGCAATTTGATGCTGATCACCACTCTGAGGAGGTTACGATTCAATATCATGCCTAAACTCAAGAGTATTTGATGCTTTGATGCCTCGAATGTTTCATTCTCCAACGCTAATGTTCCTTGCCTTGATCAGCAAAGCAAATTCATCAATCTACCATTCCCCAACAGCACAATGCTAAATCTGTGAAATATGAGGAAAAGTACTGAATGGGCATGAGACTGTTACAAATTGTGCAGATGGAGAAATGGTTAAAAAAAAGCTTTACTCAATTTAACCTAAGTGGTTGGGGCTTCAGTCATAAAGGCAGGTTAGTCAAACAGTCTACTCAGCAAATCTAATCTAATCAGATCTCACACTGGAGAACTGCATTACACCATGAGAATATCAATGTGTCTTCTCTTTCCACCAGTTCCCAGGCTAATCGTTCATCAGATTGTCCTGACATTAGCTGGGCTGTTATCATTTAAACAGGAAGTGGATACTGAGAACAGAGACTGATGAGGCTACCGCATGAAAAGGTAACGATAAAGCAAACAGGCTCAACTTTGACTACCGCTTAACACAACACACAAATGGATTACCTTTCTTGTTTTATCATACATCTTCATTTGTGTGTCTCGCAATTGAGTTAATGCACTTTCAAAGTATCAACACCCTTAAATCTATTGTGGCAAAGGATAACATTAGAATCATTACACTTTCTGAAAATAGAGTGAGCTTTTTTGCAGCTTTTACCACTGTTTACAGTTTTTGCCGGTGTATCTGTTCAATAGTGAGTGGCAATCTGCTACGTCACACCATCACTGTGGGCCAAAGGAAAGGAAAGACCCAAATTATTAACTTCTACTTGCCTGAAGCTTTTGTTTTGACATTCATTGCTTATAGTTGGCCTCATCCTGGTAAAAATATCATGTTTAAGGTATCTTCACCGTTGGATCTATTCAACAAGCAGAGTTTTCCAAAGCCGGTTTAATGCAGATGGCAGAAGTCACTGTCAAGCTAGTCTCCATTTGTAATCAAGATTTGTGGCCTTTATTCTTCGCTGATTTGAGGAGATGGGCCTCTGTATCTAGCTTATCTTCACTACCCCCTGCAAACAAATGGCAATGACTATTCGGAGCAACAACCTTGAACAAATATACCTCAAGCATGGTGTGATGCATAACACAATCAAACATTGTAAAATAATGGAGGAAGTGAGAAAGAAAAGCTTGGAAAGTTGAAATTTGCATTGGATAATATCGAAAACACAAACTAGAGGACTTTAGACTTGAGGAGGAATGTTTTGATTGAGTTAGTCAGTTGTTTATTTTCTAGAAAGAAATAATAATAAAAATAAATTAATTCCCGTACATTTTCACAGGATGTTCTTGTTCTTCTAAGCAGTCCAATTAATCACTTTTAAACTGCAGTCTCTGTCATTCTATGGGCAACCAATTTGTGTGCAGGAGCACTCCATCAAAAGAATGTGAGGTGAATCACCAGAAGAATGCCCGATTCGCTAGTTTAAGTTCACCTGAAAGAGCAAAATAAGCAGTGTAGCAATTCCTGACACCGCACTCAGGTATCCAAAGGGATTATTCCTTTGAGTCCACAATGTTTTGATTTAATTACATGTCCTCAGTTTAAGTCTCGCTCTCTCTGTCAGCAATTTGAATGCTTTCTGGTTTGCGCCTGTAGCAAGTCCTCAGTGATTTCCTTTCAATCCTGTTATCTTCTCTTGTAGCTTATAAATTTAAGCTATACATGTTAAAGCCGGAGAACTGATGTTACCGGATTAGTTGACAAGACTACTTCTAAGCCTCTCTCTGATATAAAAGAGTCCTCCTGGTTTCTTCAAGTGTGCATTTTTCCCTCTCCTGATAACAACCCAGTTGTGCCTGAACAGCAACCCGCTTTTGTTAAATCCCAAGATTGTAAATGAAAAATGGAAACTCATTGGAATTTGACCTGTGAATCATTTCTTCGCCAATCCCAATAATCAAATGACCTTTGACCTTCATCTCTCAAATTCAATTAGCTGTCAGTGTTGACAAGCCGCATTAAGATTTAAGCCCCAGCGACCACGTAAGAAATCCTTAAAACATTTCCACCAATCACACACTGACAAAAGGTGAGGGGAGAGCCTTTGCTTTCATCCATGATAGCATAAACATTTTTCCCAGGAACTGGACCAATTAAGGTGCTCCATTGATTGGAAAATGTTTCCAATTCTGAGTGGTCCACCTTTGCTTCCTCGGCTAGATTAAAGATGTGGTTTCAATCCCATGTTGTGGTTTACCTGTTACCTGGCAGGTATGACAGGTTCCACAGAATTGCACTACGACCCTATGCATCCTGGACAGGAAAAATGTCTGTTGACTGATGCCTGAGTTTTCTGAATTCCCACATGTCCTGCCATTGGTATCTTGTGCTATCCACAGTATTTCCCTCCAATATTTGAGCTGAGCTGCTATCTGATGAACAACCGTCCATTCCTGGTCCACTGGTCTATGAGGATGTCTCCACTTCCTCATCAGAACTCTGTTCATAATGTAATAGCAGTCTGGAACCCCCTCAGCCTCAACTTCTGTGAGAGCTGACTGTGCTAATCTATGCATCTCTCAATCTGCCTCCTGGGCCTCAATTAATTAAGTCCTACCAAACAGTTCCTCGGAGTTATCCCCCTTCTCAAGCATAGTTTTGACTACCATACCATTTGATTGTGGCATGACTTTAATCTCTGGTGGTGAACTTTGTTTAGCCATTGCCCTGGTCACCACACACGATGGAAAAATATCTGGATTTTGTTCCTGTAACTCTTCTGTCTCCTTATCTTCCCTCGGACTCTCTGTAATCATGGGTGAAGCTACAACCTTAACTCCTGCAAATTCATTCCACAAAAATAAGTCTACTCCATCCACTGGTAAATTCTTAGCCACTTCAACAACTACTTGTACTGACAAATCACACTCCATTGAACTGGGGTATAATCTCCATTTAACCCATTCATTAATACCGTAGCTTTCATTGAACTCTGGCTAAATCCCTCTCCAGTAAGAGAGGTTTCGTAGCACCTGTGTCCCTTCAAATCGTTATGGATTTGGCTACATACATTCAATTATGAGGGGCATGGATAGGGTGGATGGGCAGGCACTCTTTCCCAGAGTGGAGGGGTCAGTCACCAGGGGGCATAGGTTTAAGGTCCATGGGGCAAAGTTTAAAAGAGATGTGTGAGGCAGGTTCTTTACGCAGAGGGTGATGAGTGCCTGGAACGCATTGCCAGGCTCGGTTGTGGAAGCAGATACATTAACGCCGTTCAAAAGGTCTCTCGAGAAATACATGGATAGGATGGATGTAGAGGGATAATGCTCTAGGAAGTGCTGAGGGTTTTGGCCAAGGGTAGTATCATGACCGGTACAGGCTTGGAGGGCCGAAGGGCCTGTTTCTGTGCTGTACTGTTCTTTGTTCTCTTTGTTCTTTGAAAATGGAGTGATCTTCCCCTCAGACAAAGACCCAGCATATCTTTCACCTGCCTTATTCTTCACACCTGCTCCCACAGCAGTGTTTCCCTCAGGTGTTGTGGTTCTATCTAGAGCTACAGTCTGCCCTGTAGCATTCTCCACTTTTGTTCCCTTTTCAGAAACCTCCTTATGAACCCCAACAAATCCCATTGGCTTTTCTTGCAACTTCCCACATGCTGAACGAACGTGCGCCACTTTACTGTAATGGTAACACTTAGGCCTTTGAGTCTCACCTTCATCCTCAGTCACCCTTCCTGGTCTGAGGAAGGGATATATGAATATTCCCAGCTATCTCTTCCTTAGCTTGGCTACCCGCCTTCCTTCACTCTCCCATTTCCTATCCTTTTCAAAATTATGGGGGTGAAGGAACAAAGGTTTAGATTTATGGCTCAGCTCATAATTGGTCATCACCCTTTGGTTTTCAACATGGGTTCTTATCACAGAAGGTAGTAAGTATATTCTTAAATTCTCCTGAGAACATATAACATAGAAAAATACAGCACAGAACAGGCCGTTCGGCGCACGATGCTGTGCCGAACTTTTGTCCTAGATTAAGCACAATTTAATCTACACCCCATTATTCTACCCTAATCCATGTACCTATCCAATAGCCGCTTGAAGGTCCCTAATGTTTCAGACTCAACTACTTCCACAGGCAGTGCATTCCATGCCCCCACTACTCGCTGGATAAAGAACCTACCTCTGACATTCGCCCTATATCTTCCACCATTCACCTTAAATTTATGCCCCCTTGTAATGGTTTGTTCCACCCGGGGAAAAAAATCTTTGACTGTCCACTCTATCTATTCCCCTGATCATCTTATAAACCTCTATCAAGTCACCCCTGATCCTCCTCCGTTCTAATGAGAAAAGGCTTAGCACCCTCAACCTTTCCTCGTATGACCTACTCTCCATTCCAGGCGACGTCCTGGTAAATCTCCTTTGCAACTTTTACAAAGCATCCACATCCTTCCTAAAATGAGGTGACCAGAACTGCACACAGTACTCCAAATGTGGCCTGACCAAGGTTTTGCACAGCTGCATCATCACCTCACGACTGTTAAATTCAATCCCTCTGCTAATGAACGCTAGCACACCATAGGCCTTCTTCACAGCTCTATCCACTTGAGTGGCAACTTTCAAAGATCTATGAACATAGACCCCAAGATATCTCTGCTCCTTCACATTGCCAAGAACCCTACCGTTAACCCTGTATTCCGCATTCATATTTGTCCTACCAAAATGGACAACCTCACATTTTTCAGGGTTAAACTCCATCTGACACTTCTCAGCCCAGCCCTGCATCCTATCTATGTCTCTTTGCAGCCAACAACAGCCCTCCTCGCTATCCACAACTCCACCAATTTTCGTATCGTCTGCAAATGTACTGACCCACCCTTCAACTATCTCATCCAAGTCATTAATGAAAATCACAAACAGCAGAGGACCCAGAACTGATCCCTGCGGTACGCCACTGGTAACTGGGCTCCAGGCTGAATATTTGCCATCCACCACCACTCTCTGACTTCTATCGGTTAGCCAGTTCGTTATCCAACTGGCCAAATTTCCCAATATCCCATGCCTCCTTATTTTCTGCATAAGCCTACCATGGGGAACCTTATCAAATGCCTTACTAAAATCCATGTACACCACATCCACTGCTTTACCTTCATCCACGTGCTTGGTCACCCCCTTAAAGAATTCATTAAGACTTATGAGGCAAGACCTACCCCTCACAAATCCGTGCTGACTATCCCTAATCAAGCAGTGTCTTTCCAGGTGCTCATAAATCCTATCCCTCAGTACCCTTTCCATTACTTTGCCTACCACCGAAGTAAGACTAACTGGCCTGTGATTCACAGGGTTATCCCTATTCCCTTTTTTGAACAGGGGCACAACATTCGCCTGCTCCAATCCGCCGCTCCAATCCCCTGCTACCACCCCTGTTGACAGTGAGGACGAAAAGATCATTGCTAACTGTTCTGCAATTTCATCTCTTGCTTCCCAAGAATCCTTTGATACATCCCGTCAGGCCCTGTGGACTTATCTGTCCTCAAGTTTTTCTAAAAGCCCAACACATCTTCCTTCCTGACAAGTATCTCCTCGAGCTTACCAGTCTGTTTCACACTGTCCTCTCCAACAATATGGCCCCTCTCATTCGTAAATACTGAAGAAAAGTACTCGTCAAGACCTATTCTATCTCTTCAGACTCAATACACAATCCCCTGCTACTGTCCTTGATTGGACCCACCCTCGCTCTAGTCATTCTCATATTTCTAACATATGTGTAAAAGGCCTTGGGGTTTTCCATGATTCTACCCGCCAAAGATTTTTCATGCCCTCTCTAAGCTCTCCTAATCCCTTTCTTCAGTTCCCTCCTGGCTATCTTGTATCCCTCCAGTGCCCTGTCTGAACCTTGTTTCCTCAGCCTTACATAAGTATCTTTCTTCCTCTTAACAAGACATTCAACCTCTCTTGTCAACCATGGTTCCCTCACCCATCCATCTCTTCCCTGTCTGACAGGGACATACATATCAAGGATACGTAGTATCTGTTCCTTGAAGAAGTTCCACATTTCACTTGTGGCCCACCCTGACAGCCTATGTTCCCAACTTATGCACTTCAGTTCTTGTCTGACAGCATCGTATTTACCCTTTCCCCAATTGTAAACCTTGCACTGTTGCATGCACCTATCCTTTTCCATTACTAAAGTGAAAGTCACAGAATTGTGGTCACTATCTCCAAAATGCTCCCCCACTAACAAATCTATCACTTGCCCTGGTTCATTACCAAATCCAATATGACCTCTCTCGGAGCCTCATAGGTAGTTTCAACTCCCAATGCTCACACCCACCTATTAAAATTGTTCTGCTTAACCCTTTCAGGTTCAGCATAAGTCTGCCCCTGAGCAGTTTTGGATCTAGAAAGCCTCTCTTCAGGGTGTACCTACTGTGGCTGGGCTGCAGCAGTCTGGGCTGGCTGGCTGACAGCCCAGCTCTGGAGTGGCAAGGCTGGGCACAGAATGCATTCATCCTGAGTGTGGGCAGCCGGTTTGTACTCAATGAAGTCACTGTTACTCTCCCAGAGGAACACGTCAGCAATCTATTGACCTGTGATTGGCCACGCTAAATTGTCCCTTAGAGTCCAAAAGGTTAGGTGGGGTTGTTGTGTTACAGGGCTAGGATGGAGCCATGGGCTTAAGTAGGGTGCTCTATCCAAGGGCTGGTGCAGACTCAATGGGCCGAATGGCCTCCTTCAGCACTGTAAATTCTATGATCTAGTTGTTATTTATTGGGCCCAACCTTCCAATAGCAGCTTCTATAAAAGATGGGAGAGGTCTTGCACTTAGAAGAATCTCAGTACAGGTTTTCAATTGCACTCAGCGGTGAAGCTAAGTGAGATGCACCAAATGTCAGTGTTCTAATCTAAATTCTTTGCAATTTAAATCAATGACATGGATTCAGAACCTCAATGCATAATGCACAATTTGCAGATGGTATCAAAACTGGAGGGTCAGCTGGCGATTTGGAAGCAGCTTGGAAGCTGCAAAATGAATTGGATAAAGTGGGAAGTCTAATCACTGATGGATTTAATACAGGCGAGTGTAAATTCGAGCACACAGGAGACATAAATGCTCAATGAATGGTGTCAACGCAGCTCAAGATCAACTTGAATGGGATCTAAGCATTTTAATAGAGTTGGCACTCAAAATGCACAGTCACGATGGTGAAACATCAGCAAAGCAAATAGTATGTTGGAAGTATATAACAGCGTGGTAGAGTTAAATATACACTGAAACTGTGCAGACCAGATACCAAGTGCAGCACTATTTCTAAGATAAGCTGCATCTCTGACCCCTGGTAGTACTGAGCTGTGAAGAACACCAAAGGGTGATAAGCTTTGCAACCTTGAATTGAGGTGACTGAGAAGTGGACTTCTCTTAGCAGGTAGTACAGAAAAGGTGGATCTGGAGCTCAACTGCAAAGTGAGGGAGGGGGTCAGGGGCTCCCTATAGAATGATGCCAGAAACAATAAGTAGGGTGCTCTATCCAAGGGTTGGTGTAGGCTCAATGGGCCGAATGGCCTCCTTCTGCACTGTAAATTCTATGATCTAGTTGTTATTCATTGGGCCACTGGAATAAACTTTCAGATAGGATTGTAAAGGTAACATAATTTCTTCTGCTATATAAAAGTGACCCTGATATTGGAATGCAGCATAAAATGTTCAAATTTGCCGATGGTACCAAATATGAAGGTGTGGTCGACAGTGAGGATAATACCAATTGATGTAACAACACATAGATGGGCAAAAAAATGGCAGATGTGACTTAATGCAGATAAGAGTGAGGTGACGTATTTTGCTGCAGTGGATAGGTAGAGATATTCTTAAAGGCATCATACTACAAAGTGTGCGAGGACTAATGGATGTGGGATGGTGTCGGGGGCAGGGGCTTCATGTGTATAGATCTTTGGAGGCGGCAGGATACATTGAGAGAATGGTTAGCAATGCATTTGTGACCCTGGGCTTCACAAGTAGAGATATTGAGTACAAAAGTAGGGAGATTAAGCTGAACATTGATAAAGCCCAGGTTAGGTTCCGTTAGACTTGATGGGCCGAATGGCCTCCTTCTGCACTGTAAATTATCTGACCTGGGATGCTGTGAAGCAACAGTGCTAACCACTGTGCTACCGTACCACCTTGCAACTACACTCATCCAGGCAAGTGGACAACATTCTGTCATATTCTTAGCTAGTGGTTTGTAGATGGTGGAGGGGCTTTGGGGAGCCCAGAGGTGAGTTATTTGCCAGAGGATTCCCAGCCTCTCACCTGCTCTTGCAGCCACAGTATTTATATGGCTCATCCAGTTCAGTTTCTGGTCAATGGTAACTTCCATAATGTTGATAGTGGGGGGAATCAATGATGGTAATGCCATTGAATGTCAAGTGGAGTTGGTTAGATTCTCTCTTGTTGGAGATGGTAATTGTTTGACACTTATGTGGTGCCAATGTAACTTGCCACTTATCAGTCCATGTCTGGATGTTGCTCAGGACTTGCTGCATTTGGACATGGACTGCTTCATTATCTGAGGAGTCGCAAATGGTCTGAACATTGTGTAATCATTAGCGAACATCCCCACTTTTGACTTTATGATGGAAGGCAGGTCATTGATGAAACATCTAAAGATGGTTGGGTCGAGGACACTACCCTGAGAAACTCCAGCAGTGATCCCCTGGGACTGAGGTGATTGACCTCCAACTGCTGCAACCAACTTCCTTTGCGGCAGGTATGGCTCTAACAAACGGATAGTTTTCCCCCTAATTCACACTGACACCACTTTTTGCGTGGTCAAAAGCTGCCTTGATGTCAAGAGTAGTCATTCCCACCTCACCTCTGGATTTCAGCTCGTTTGTCCATGTTTAAACAAAGGTTGTAATGAGGTCAGGAACTGAGTGACCCTGGCGGAAGCCAAACTGATCGTCCGTGAGCAGGTTATTGCTAAGCTCAAGGTTTCGGGCAAGGGAGTTAGGGAGGATATAAGGAAGAATTTTTCAAAACAGTGAGTGATAACGACCTGGAACTCTCTGCCCATGAGGGCGGTGAAAGTGAAGGTGATCGAAGATTTCAATGGGAATAAACTTGCAGGGCTACTGGATAGGGTGGGGGGAGCGGGATTGACCAGACTGATCTCCAGAGGGCCAACAGAGACTCAATGAGCAGAATAGCCTTATTTTATAGCCATATGGTTCCACGGCACAATCTCATGAAAGGGGTGGTACAAAGTGTCTATCTTGCTCTCCTCACCTGAATCTACCCTGTGATCTTTGGAGGAATTGTCTCAAAACATTTTTTTTAACTGGACACATGAAAATGTTTTGATGGCACATATCCAGCAGAGGGAGCCTTTCATGCTGCTGCAGTTTTGATTGCAAAGTGGGTAAGAAGCAATATCCTCCTGAGCGAATTAAAACATGTGCTGGGAACTTCAAAACACACCGAGTCATCTTTTGTTTCTCTTCAGTTTTATTTGGAACATATTCTGTACACAGCAATACTGATGCGAATTGGCAAAAGTAGTGACAGCGGGTGAGAGGGACAAAGAAAATATCTGTTTGAACACACACTCGGTTTGATTAAACGTTTAGTGCAGGAACAATCGGTTTTTTTTTATAGTTTGAAATGTTTCAAATTATTCAGTCAAAGGCTAACAATCACCATGCAGGAATAGATAGATGTTCGAATGTAGTTGCTGCAGTGCGCTCACTCCCAGCAGGGGGTCATCGAGTGTTGAGTTAACACTATGAAAGCACCATAGAATAAATCATGTGGTCTGCCTTTGCCATTAACATCGCTTCAACAATGTCAATCTTCTCTGCACTTCATGCGCAGTTGTGGCTTGAAGGGGATAAAGAGGGTTGAAGAGACACTGATTGGTTGGATGTTGTACTACTGTATTTGAGCAGAACAGGACATTACTCTTCCATTGCAGGGGTAAGGAGCTGGAGAACATTGTAAACACTAATGCAGATGAGGGTGATAACCGTGAGTATTGCAAAATAGCACCGACCAAACATTTGCATCCAAGAGGAGTCTGCTTCGCAAAATAAGTCTTAACTTTTCATGTTGAGTTGTCACACTGGAGAGCCCTTGGAAAAGACGGTGCTTTCAGAATGAATGCAGTAGTGTCAGTAAAGTATGGATTATGAGTTGTCTGTGCATATGATTAAAGATTGCACTTCAAAGCTGCCACATCCGTATGCATTAGTTACAAGTAGAGATCTCAACAAAGCACCAACGATAATATGTTCAATTGGGCTGTCGAGGAGCAGGAATGAAAACAATGGGACAAAGGTCGCAGTTAGATAATCAAATGTTCGGCAATGGAAATTAAAACAAAAGGCCAAGGTAAGGAATGTTTTATGATGATGATGATGATGCATAATCAAAGCAGCTCGAGTGCTTTAACAAGAAAATCCTATCAAGTCTGTGGGAAAATTGGCCACTTTTCATTTTGTTGCTTTTTGTAAATCTGGAACCATCAATATTAGATAAAGCTGCGGAAACAGGATAGCGAATAGAACTAATATAATACAAAATTACAGAAAAGGACAGGAAGAGATTAATAGGTGCAACTTGCCTTCCTCTAGTCAATTTGACGCAACCTACAGGCTTGACTCACCAATGCAGAGCATTGTGATGACCCTTGCACTTTGAAGCCCATATTTTAGATCTATGAGATGTCCTTTTAATTCCAAGGTCAAACTAGGGGGCATTCTGAGAAGCATGTAATTGGATGTCCTAGCAAGCATTTTTGTTTCAAGAGATGTGCACGTGATCTAAGTTGCCATGGAGGTTACGCCGTTGGCGACCACCTGACATGGGGCGGAAGATGCGAACAACATGAAAACCCGTTGACATTGGCGGAACTGGAAGATTCTGCCACTGGTCAATGACGGGCTGTTTCCACCGCTGAAAACATGCCATGGAGGATGCCAACCTCCCATCCTCACTGCCAAACATATTGGGTGCGATTCTCAAGGCCCGTTCGCTGTGGACGCAATCCCATTATGGCGACAGGCTCTCGCGAGAGACCGAAAATGGGATTTACACTGGTGAGAATTCCGATCGTTTTTTTCCGTGGCCTTCCCCGCTGATGCAATCAGGTTCGCACCCAGAAAAGGCACAAACCTAATTTAAATGGGTTTGAATCCATTTTAATATCATTGGGGAGGGGAAGGTCAGATGTTCAGATCTCATTGAATGTTCCCATCCACCAACGTGACTTTACGCGGGCGTGAGTTACTCCTCTTTTTTAAAAAACAGGAACCAGGCGACATGGCCTCTGAGAGGGAGGAAGTGATATCACTGAAACCCAGTGATGTGGGGCGAGCAGTTTTGGAGGGGGGGGGGGGGGGAGGGCTCTACAAAATTGCCAGATCATTTACCCACTTGATTGAGAAACCACTTGGCATCTGAAAACTATCCACTAGACAGAATGAATTTGCCGACTTCGCGATCAAAATAGTAGAGAAAACAACGGCTATTCACCACACCAACCATTAATTACTAAAATTTGCAAATGTCCCTTTTTGATCGAATTTATGTTCCCCAGAACCCATAGAATCGCTACAGTGCCGAAGGAAGCCATTAGACTCATCAAGTCTGCAGCACACCTCTGATGGAGCACTCCCGACAGATGCTGCCAGACTTGCTGAGATTTTCCAGCATTTTCTCTTTCGTCGTAGTAAAGGGTAGGGGTAACTTAGCCAAAGGAACACAGGTTTTAACTAATAAACAACAAACTTTGGATTGATATCAGGAAATTCTTCTTCTCTGTGTGATCTGGTTAGCACTGTTGCTTCACAGCTCCAGGGTCCCAGGTTCGATTCCGGCTTGGGTCACTGTTTGTGCGGAGTTTGCACATTCTCCCTGTGTCTGCGTGGGTTTCCTCCGGGTGCTCCGATTTCCTCCAACAAGTCCCTAAAGATGTGCTTGTTAGGTGAATTGGACATTCTTAATTCTCCCTCAGTGTACCCGAACAGGTGCCGGAGTGTGGTGGCGAGGGGATTTTCACAGTAACCTCATTGCAGTGTTAATGTAAGCCTACTTGTGACACTAATAAAGATTAGTATTATCAAAATATGAAGTGGGTTTCCAGTTAAGGCAGTGGAGGTGACAATCTTACAATCATTTCAGAACCATTTGCACACAGCAGAAAAATACCGAATCACAGGGGAATTGGGGTGGTGAAATGGGTTTTTAACAATCCTTGTCCTTTGATCTTTTTAAATAAAAGGTGAAAGAAAAAACCTGAAGATGATTTGGCTCCATGGTCCTTGCAGATCCTGATGTAGTTACCAATTGATGACCTGCATTTCTGAGAGATTCATCAACAGATGTCTCACTTCATTTTTCATTTTTATCCTGTGGTATTTGTAAGTATTGGCTCAGTAATTACAGATTTTACTTTGCAATTTCAACTACAGCCGTGCCTCAATGTTGAATTATCAGACAGCATACCTATTAGGCTGCTTATCTGGTATGTTATGGTAATAAAGGCAGGTAACGTAGAAGCTTAATACCCAAATCTACCGAGCTGTGAGCTCCCAATGTCATTGAGAGTTAAGAAGCAAAAATACAAAACAGAAAATCAGACACTCAGCCAAAAAACATTTCCCTCATTATGCCTTTGATGGATCTCCCCCGATCTCTGATTCCATGAATACTACTTACATCATCATGCATCTTTCCTCTAAGTCTCTGCCTTTATCTCTGGTCCACAGGGATAAGCATTGTGGTGGTTTCAACGGTCTCCTCGACCTTGTTTGCATCTCTCTCGGAGGTTGCATAGTGTACATGTTCTTTCTCAAAATCTGTGGAGCAACTGGTGAATCTTCAGAGACTATTGGTTCACTGCTCAGGTTGTCTTCTTGAACATATGGGTAGTTAGTCACAAAATCAGGGAATACTGGACAGGCTCAGCAGGTCTGAAAGCATCTGTGGAAAGAGAACGGAGCTAATGTTTGAGTCTGGATGACTCCTTGTCAAAGCTAGAGAGAACTGCAAATAGGATCAGGTTTATCCTGTTGTGGGAGCTGGGGGGTACGGTGCGTGGAACAGTGGGGCTGGATCGAGAGCCGGCGATAGGTGGAGTTTGACAAAGGTGTCACGGACAAAAAGAGAAAGGGAATGCAAATGATGGTGATCATGGGCTAAGGAGGGTGCTGAAAGTGGCACATTAAGAAATCAGAATGTCTTAATGGCAGAACAAAGGTGAGCAATGTGTCAAAGGAAAACTAGGAACAGGGAACGGATGGCACAAGTCGGGGTGGGGAAAATGGTGAGCGAAAAACAGATTGAGGGAAGAAATGGGGGGGGGGGGTGTGAAGGTGGAGAAGTGAGTTTGTGGTCTGAAGTTGTTGAACTCATTATTAAGTCCGGAAGGCTATAACAGCCTAATCAGCAGCTGAGGTGCTGTGTTCCTTCAGTTTGCATTGGGTTTCACTGGATTTCTCCATTCAATTGAGTGCCTTGTTGTTGTTGATATGAGTGCTTTTCTATTTCTTCTGACTGTTTCAATCTCCGTTTCACCTAGCTAAGATAGAAAGGTTTGAATTGTCACTGGATTGGTTATATCCAAATTAAACAAGCAGTCTTGACTTTTCATAGAATTCACAGTGCAGAAGGAGGCCATTCAGCCCATCGAATCTGCACCAGCCCTTGGAAAGAGCACCCTACTCAAACCCGAGCTTTGACCCTATCCCCGTAACCCAGTAACCCCACTTACCCTTTTGGACACTAAGGGCAATTTAGCATGGCCAATCCACCTAACTCGCATATCTTTGGACTGGACAGTCAGACATTTTGTGGACATTAGGGAAATCGAGGGACAATGGGCACCCGGTGGGAAAGTGGAGTTAAAAAAAAAAGAAAGAACAAAGAAAATTACAGCACAGGAACAGGCCCTTCGGCCCTCCCAGCCTGCGCCGAGTTGGTAGAGAAGTTCAGCCATGATCTTATTGAAAGGCAAGTTAGTTAGGCGCCCACAACCTTCTGCTGCTCCAGTTTCTTATGGAACAACTGTTTCTTGGTATTCATTTGATCGCATAAAAAAATAAATATAAATTTTCAGCACCAGAGCATTAGAAATTCCAGTTGCAGAAATATCTTGAAAACTGTTCTGCATGATGGGTCACAAAAAGCAAAAAAAAAAAAAGTTTCCCTCAAAATCAGTCTTAAATGTGACTAGAATAGGCACCGCCGTTCTGTAAGTCTGTCCGTAACATGAATTTATGCACATGATATTTGCATCCATTGAAAGAAGATTGGACTGTGTTTAGACGTTGACAGGGTCTGGAGTGACAATTTGGTGAGGGATAAAATATCTCTATTATCCATGTATTTTCCATTTTTACGATCTAAGCATAGACGCAATGGGCTGAATGGCCCCCCTACTGTAAATGTTGATAGTTCTATGACTTAACCAGAATGGTACTGATAAGATGATGTTCAATAAGCAAACCTTTTGATGCAAAACATAGGTGCAAAATTCATTGATGCAAATTCTAATTTTGAATTAAAAAACTAGAGGTTTTTGAGATAGCTTAAGGAGATGGAAATTGATTCCTGAATAGTGTCTGTAATGCAATGCCTCACTGCAGCCCAAGGGTGCCATTGCAAATCCTGTCATGCTGCCAATGAAATATTACTATTCCACCACTTGAAGGCAGTGTAACTCCATTAAAGCTTTTCGACCAGCCCAATTAATCCTTTTAAAAGCTCAAATTGCATCGTCACACAGTTAAATCTCTCTGAATGTGTTGCTGCCCAGAATGTATGAAGCAACCTTCACTGCCAATTGGTTAAAGCTGTGTTGGCTGGTTTATAAATTCATTGATTTAAAAAAGAAAATGTATTTATTATGTGTTCATTTATATCGATTTATAGATGTGAGGGACTGGAATTAATTCTTGGGTGTTTGTCAGTATTTGATTTTGAGGCAATTTATATCGATTCCTTCATTAGTTGCCAGTGAGTAAATTGGTGCTGACTCTAGGCAAAGATTAAAGCTGGGACTTTAACTCAAGAAAATGTCAATGTCTTGCAGGGGCTGGGGCAAGTTTGCACGGTGTCTGGAGCGGTTTTAACTCCGATGTCTCATAGCCACATTTAGTATCTCAATCCAACCTGAACCCAGTTAGGAGCAATACCTATTTGGCAGGTGAGAGTCAGATTTTGCGCAGCGGAAGGTTGCAACCAGGGCCCCACATGAACAATCCTCAGTGTTAATGTGAGTGAGTTTTAGTGGAGGAGTTAGGAGTGAATAATAGCAATAACAATCTTTATTAGTGTCACAAGTAGGCTGACATTAACACTGCAATGATGTTACTGTGAAAATCCCCGAGTCGCCACACTCCGGCCCCTGTTCGGGTATACTGATGGAGAATTCAGAATGTCCAATTCACCCAACAAGCATGTCTTTCGGGACTTGCGGGAGGAAACCGGGGAGCCCGGAGGAAACCAAGCTCAATGGAAGGGACTTCAGGCAGAGCAAGCCTAAGGCTTCCTTGTGGTCCACAACGGAGGATCTATTAACCAGGAAGTTGAACCGGAGCACCTGGAGGAAACCCACACAGACACAGGGGGAACGTGCAGACTCCGCCCAGACAGTGGCCCAAGCCAGGAATTGAACCTGGGACCCTGGCACTGTTGTGCTCCATTGCTCCAGCCATTCGACCGTCAGCACATCCACCTTTGTGACGCGCTGCCTTCCTACACCAATTGGAAAGCAAAGTTGCTCATTACCCCATTGGATGATGAGTGACTGTCAGCCAAATAGCCTTTCTTTCGACCCTATTCCCAATCTTTACATATCTGGTAAAAGAAATGTTAACAGAAAATAACAAAGAAATATATTTTTTCGTGTCCCTCTGATTTTTCTCCCAGATTACACACAGCAGTGTTTTGGAGATTGATCTTCAATTCCTGGAGACTTCAGGTCAATCTGAAGTGCTGGCAACCCTGGCGCCAAATTATTGGGGAGAGCCCCAGATGCGAATTGTCATAATGACCGGCATGTCTTTTGCAGCTTGTAATCCCAATGCTTTTGAGAAGCCCAAAGACTAAAATAGCAGTGGACAAGGTCATATCAAGAGCAGTGGCGCAATACCATCCCAAACATGTGTTCTGATTGGGTACGAATGGTTAAAATCTAGGCCCTGTTGTTGAGTGTGTAGAGTTAAGCTCTTTCACTCATAACCTTGGGAACGGAAGTAATGTGTACGAGAAACAGTAGGAATTTCATCAGTTAGCACTATCATTGAGGCACTTCTCTTCCTGTGGGTTAGCACTGACGTCCCACTTAAAGCACAAAGGTTGAATGAAAACCAGTTGGATCTTGATTGAAGTACTTCAACTCTCACTCTGACTTGGTTGAATGCATTTAACAGTTTTGCTTTGCTTATGCTGTGATGCTTAGAAAAATAATGTGAATATCCGTGCTGTGAACCTTGGTTCAGACATGGACAAAAGAGTTGAACTCGCGAGGACAGGAGATAGTGATTGCCCTTGATACCAAGGCAGCATTTGACCGAGTGTAGCAAAAGAAATAGGAGCAGAATTAGGCCATTTGGCCCATCGAGTCTGCTCCGCCATTCGACCATGGCTGATCTCATCCAGGCCTTAACTTCACCGTCCTGCCCGTTCTCCATAACTCTTCAACCCATTACCAATTAAAAATCTGACTAATTCCTCCTTAAATTTACTCACTGGAGATGTTAAACCGCAGCAGATTTTAGTGAGAGGGGGACAATACCTGCAGAGAGAGAACCATTCATAATATCAATTACAATGAGGACCAGGAGGGGAAATGGGGTGATGGATAGTTTAGGCAGCATAGAATTGAGGAAACAGGAGGTGGGTTTCATGGTCAAGAAGGATTCAGAGACGACATAAGGGAAAACAAAAGAGAAGTTAGAGAAAGTTTTGAGTTCAGTGCGAGCAGACAGGGGAACCTTTAGAAGAAAGTTGGCAAGGCAGGCTCGCGCAAGGAAGGTTGCAGCAGAGCAGAGAATCATATGATCTCGATCTTAGTGACAAAGACATCAATGAGCTCCTCACCCTTATTGTTGGAGCTGGGAATAGAGGAGGTAAGAAAGAGGGATGGAAGAAGATGGTTTGCAGTATAGAAAATAAGTTGGGGTTTACCTTTGCATTCCGGGATGATACCAGGGGCTGGATTCTCCCCTACCCAGCGTGATGGAGGGTCCTGGTGTAGGAGAGTGGCGCCAACCACTCAGGGGTCGGGCCTCCCCAAAGGTGGGGAATTCTCCCCACCTTTGGGGGCCAGCCCCGCGCCGGAGCGGTTGGCACCAGAAGACTGGCGCAAAAAACCGGAGCCCCCGGCAGCGGGGCTGGCCGAAAGGCTTTCGCCGGTCAGCGCATGCACCGGCAGTGACGTCAGCGGCCAGATGCCGCTGATGTCACCACCGGCGCATGCGCAATGTGGGTTTCTCTTCCGCTTCCGCCATGGTGGAGGCCGTGGCGGCCGCGGAAGGAGAAAGAGTGCACCCAGGGCACTGGCCCGGAGTCTGAGCGGGGTGCCCCGATCGCGGGCCAGGCCACCGTGGTGGCACCCCCCGGGGTTCAATCGCCCCCCGCCCCCCCCAGGACCCCGGGGCCCGCTCGCGCCGCTGATCCCGCCGTTACAGAGGTGGTTCAAACCTCGGCGGCGGGAGAGGCCTCCCAGCGGCGGGACTTTGGCCCATCCGGGCCGGAGAATCACCGCAGGGGCCTCGCCGATCGGAGTGGCGAGATTCCCGCCACCGCCACTTCCCGGGTGGCGGAGAATCTCTGCCATGGCAGGGGTGGGATTTTCGGCGGCCCCGGGCGATTCTCCGACCCTGCTGGGGGTCGGAGAATTTCGCCCCAGAATAGTAAGCAGGTTCAGAAGGCGAGAGCAGAGCCTAATAATGCTTTTTGTGGTTCAGTCAGATCTGGCAGTGGATGTCTAAACAAATTGAAATGAAAATGAAATGAAATGAAATGAAATGAAAATCGCTTATTGTCACGAATAGGCTTCAATGAAGTTGCTGTGAAAAGCCCCTAGTCGCCACATTCCGGCGCCTGTCCGGGGAGGCTGGTACGGGAATCGAACCGTGCTGCTGGCCTGCTTGGTCTGCTTTCAAAGGCAGCGATTTAGCCCAGTGAGCTAAACCAGCCCCTATGCTGCACAACTTGTGCAGCATACTCTTTCGAATCTGTGTTCTTTGGTTATAAGGGAGCAGAGATGAGGGACGTAATCACAAAATGGCCAGGGCGAGAGAAAGTAAAGGTTATTTTAGGGGCTGAGGCAGCAAAGGTGGAGGGTGATTGAACAGATCAGTAGCTGCAGAAATATTGCGGCAAATTGAGGGTCAAAGGCTACAGTTAGGATTTTAGAAGTGCAGTAAGTAAATTGAAGTTTTTTTTTTCCATGGAAGGATACAGGAGTACATAAGGTTGGAACATGGAAGGGGAATGTGGATGGAGAGCAAATCAAGAAAATGTCAGTGATGATCATTTCTGTAATTGACACAATGGGGTGAACAAAACCACATAAAATGGATAAGTCAATGGGGGTGGCCTTGAATATGGGTTGGAGAGTGGAAACCTTGTACTGTATCCCATTCGTTTCTTGATGGATAGGCTTGGTTAACATTGCACCCAATGTTGGATCAGTCGGAGGAATCATTAATAAATCAAGAAATTGAAGGAATAGCTCAATTTCCCTCCCTTTGCTCAATATCATTTGATACCTTTACCTCACAAAAATGTATCAAACTTGGGGTTTGGCAGCCCCAACTGTCCCCGTGTCTACAGTCTTTTGATTCCAGATTTTATCTCTCCTAGACTTTATCTATGAAAAAGTGCTCCATGAATTTTGCTCCAGAATTGCCAGCTCCCATAGACTTCATCCCCAACTCTTAAACTTTCAGCCCCCGATAGGGGTGGTATGGAGGTGGGCAGGTCAATAGTTTTGCAATGCCCGTTGGCATGCTGGGTCCCCAGTGCCATACTGCCCCCAGATCATTTTCCCAGAAATGGGATACAGCAGGTGGAGGAGGCAGGAAGCATCAGGGCTACCCGCACGCATACACGCAAACTACCAATTGAGTCACTTAAAGTCCGATTAAGCCTGCTGTTGGAGGTCATCAAAGACTTTCGTAGCAGGGCGACTGGAATGGTGGCCTGGCTGGATGTCGATTTTTTATTTTAAATGTAAAATGTTTGGAGGGAGCATGCCTCCATCTTAGGATCACCTCTTTCACAACTGGAGGACTTTGTCTTGGCCCTCCAGCTTCCAAAACCTGTCCACCATCTTTAATTGGATGAGCCCTTCCTCTACAGTCTTTTGCCCTTCCTCCGGTCACTAATTGGCCAACTGGGAGAAAATCTCAGATGAGGAAATTCTCCAAGGGGGACGGTATGTCATGGTCAGCGGGGCCCTGGATGGGGCGCCGGTAGTTCTAGTTAACGTGTACGCGCCCAACTGGGACGACACGAGCTTCATCCAAAAGACCATGGCAGAAATCCCGGACATAGCGACGCACCGACTAATCATGGGGGGGGACTTCAACTGTGTACAGGACCCAACGACGGACAGATCAAACCCCAGAACGGGGAAAACCTCAAACATGGCAAGGGAACTCAGTCACTATATGGAGCAGATGGGAGCAGTAGACCCCTGGAGATTTGCCCACCCGGGGGAGAAAGAATTCTCTTTCTTCTCCCCAGTACACAACGTGTACACCAGAATTGACTTCTTTGTGGTGGGGAAAACGGTGCTTCCAGGGATAGACAAGGTGGAATACTCCGCAATTGTGATATCAGACCACGCTCCACACTACATGGATGTGCGGCTAGAGACGGGAAGGGCCCAGCGCCCCAAATGGAGGTTGGACGGTGCCTTACTAGCTGACAAGGCCTTCAGCGAAAGGATAGCGCAGGCCATAGCGGAGTACACTGAGATCAACCAAAACGGGGAGGTCTCACCCTCCACGTTCTGGGAAGCGCTTAAGGCCGTACTAAGAGGGGAAATCATAGCCTACAAAGCGCAAAGAGATAGGGAGGAAAGGGTGGCTAGGCAGAAGCTGGTCGACTCCATACTGGAGGTAGACCATAAATACTCCGAGGCCCCGACTGTAGAACTCCTGGCGGAGAGAAAAGAATTACAAAGGAACTTTGACCTGCTCTCCACCAGGAAAGCGGTACACCAACTCCGCCAGGCACGCGGGGCCCTGTACGAACACGGAGACAAAGCCAGCCGCCTGTTGGCCCACCAGCTGAGAAAGCAGGCAGCCAGCAGAGAAATTGCGCAAATCAGAGATACCAGAGGCACGTTGGAAACAGAACCAGAGAGGATTAACAAAACCTTCAAGGCCTTCTACCAAGAGCTGTACACCTCAGAGCCCCCAACGGGGAAGGCTGGGATGAACCGGTTTCTTGATGGACTGGACATACCAGTTGTGGGAGAGGGCAGAAAACGGGATCTGGAAGCACCACTAGCACTGGGAGAGATCATGGAGAGCATTAGCTCCATGCAGGCGGGGAAGGCGCCAGGACCGGACGGATTCCCGGCGGACTTCTACAAAAAATTTGCGACAGCGCTGGCCCCGCACCTGCGGGAGATGTTCACAGACTCGCTAGCTAGGGGCACGTTGCCACCCACGTTAGCACAGGCCTCAATCTCGCTGATACCTAAGAAAGACAAAGACCCAACGGAATGTGGGTCATACAGACCCATATCGCTGCTGAATGCAGACGCCAAAATACTGGCCAAAATCCTAGCCAAGAGGCTAGAAGACTGTGTACCTGAGGTGGTCACAGAGGACCAGACGGGCTTTGTCAAAGGTAGACAGCTTACCGCGAACATCAGGCGCCTGCTGAACGTGATAATGACCCCCTCCGGGGAGAGAACACAAGAGGTGATCGTCTCCCTGGACGCAGAAAAGGCCTTCGACAGAGTCGAGTGGAAATACCTCATAGAGGTACTGGAGCGGTTCGGGCTTGGAACAGGGTTCACCGCTTGGGTAAAGCTCCTGTACAACGCTCCCATGGCGAGTGTACAGACCAACAATACCAACTCCCAATACTTCCAGCTGCACAGGGGCACCAGACAAGGATGCCCACTGTCCCCGCTGCTGTTCGCACTAGCAATTGAACCGCTAGCAATCGCGCTCAGGGCAGCAAAAAATTGGAGGGGGATCCGAAGGGGAGGTAGAGAGCACAGAGTCTCACTCTATGCAGATGATCTGCTCCTCTATATCTCGGACCCACAAAGCAGCATGGACGGAATCATCGCGCTCCTGAAAGAGTTTGGAGCCTTCTCGGGCTACAAACTCAACATGAGCAAAGGTGAGATCTTCCCAGTACACCCGCAAGGGGGGGGGGGGGGGGGGCAGCACTAAAGGGGCTGCCGTTCAAACAAGCCCGACATAAATTCCGCTACCTGGGGATCCAAATAGCCCATGACTGGAAAGGGATCCACAAATGGAACCTCACCAGCCTGACGGAGGAAGTTAAAAAGGACCTGCAAAGATGGAACACACTCCCGCTCTCCCTCGCGGGGAGAGTTCAGACGATCAAAATGAACGTACTGCCCAGGTTCCTCTTCCTGTTTAGATCCATTCCGATCTACATCCCCAAGACCTTTTTCAAAGCGCTGGACAAACTCATCATGGCGTTCGTATGGGGGGGGTAAAAATGCTAGGATCCCAAAGAAGGTCTTACAAAAAACAAAAACCAGGGGAGGGCTAGCCCTCCCGAATCTACAATTCTACCACTGGGCAGCAACAGCCGAGCGAGTAAGGGGATGGATCCAGGAGCCAGAAGCTGAGTGGGTGCGTGCGGAGGAGGCCTCCTGCATGGGAACCTCCCTCCGGGCCCTCGCCACGGCAGCACTCCCATCCCCACCCAAAAAACACTCCAGCAGCCCAGTGGTGACAGCCACCCTCCAATCCTGGAACCAACTGCGGCAGCAACTTGGCCTGACCAAAATGTCGAACAGGGCTCCCATCTGCAACAACCATAGGTTCACACCAGCACTGACTGACGCCACCTTCAAAAGGTGGAGGCAGGACGGGGGGACACTGACAGTCAGGGACCTATACACGGACGACAGGATCGCAACACTGGACGAACTGACAGAGAAATTTCAGCTAGCTGGGGGGAACGAGCTACGGTACCTGCAGCTCAAAAACTTCCTACGAAAGGAGACAAGGACGTACCCACAACCGCCACGACAGACACTACTGGAAGACCTACTGGACGCAAGTATCCTAGAGAAAGGGAACTGTAGTGACATGTATGACCGACTGGTAGATAGGGACGACACCGTACTGGACGCAACAAGAAGGAAATGGGAGGACGACCTGGGGATGGAGATAGGGTGGGGACTCTGGAGCGAAGCACTGCATAGGGTCAACTCCACCTCCACGTGCGCAAGGCTCAGCCTGACGCAACTAAAAGTGGTACATAGAGCCCACTTAACAAGAACCCGTATGAGTAGGTTCTTCCCGGAGGTGGAAGACAGATGTGAACGGTGCCAAAGAGGCCCGGCCAACCACGCCCACATGTTCTGGTCTTGCCCCAGACTCGTGGAGTACTGGACAGCCTTCTTCGAGGTTATGTCCAAAGTGGTGGGAGTGAGGGTGGAGCCATGCCCGATAGTGGCGGTCTTCGGGGTTTCAGAACAGCCAGATCTATTCCTGGGGAGGAGGGCGGACGCCCTTGCCTTTGCCTCCCTGATCGCCCGCCGTAGAATCCTGTTTGGCTGGCGGTCAGCAGCACCGCCCAGAGCTGCGGACTGGCTGTCCGACCTCTCGGAATCTCTCCAAATGGAGAAAATCAAATTTGCCATCCGAGGGTCGGACGACGGCTTCCACAGAACGTGGGAGCCATTCATGCAACTGTTCCGGGACCTATTTGTGGCCAATGTACAAGAGGAAGAATAGTCGGGGGAAGGTAGCGGGAGGGGGGGGGGGGGCTACAGGTTCGGTACGGGGGTTCGATGGCTAGCTAAGGCCCAAAACCAAACTAAATAAACATGTTGAGGGGGGGGGGGGGGGCGCAGTTACTACTACGAAGATGCTTACCTGTAAATATGTATGTTAATTTTTGCGTGTTTGTTTTTTTTTTCTCTCTTCTAACAATTTGTAATTTGTTCAATATAAAATATGAAAACTGAATAAAAACATTTATTAAAAAAAAAGATGAGGAAATTCTCTCTACACCTTTGGACACATGACCCATATTGTAGCTCTGAAGCCTACGGGGAGAATCCTACCCTTTGTATCTGCCCTCTGAGTCAACAGAGGTATTAACCTATTTATTTTGTGTAGCTAAATGCCTCTGCTAAAATAGTAAAGAACAGGATTTCAGGCAAATGGGTTAAGTGATCATACATGCTGTCCTGAATGGATGAACATTTTAAAGAAATTGGAAAGCTTGTAATTCTTTTTAAAAACCTGGATTGTTTTTCAAATGAACCACAAAATAAATCTTGCTGTAAGCAGTAACTGGAGGGTTACTTTTCAAAATGGAGTGTGTGTTGTTCCTCGTGTCTTAATAAAGCTCGTAGTCTCAAAGGTGGAGAAGATGCTTTATTGTGAATTTGTTCTGTCTTCAGAACTTAACTTACGGCAACTTCAAATGCTGCCTGCCTGTGTGTCTGTGTCCTGCTACGAGTTCTGCCTTCCGTGAAGTGTGTCCTCAATTCCTGTCCCTGTGTATTTATAGCTCTCCCATGCTCCCTCTAGTGCTTGCTCAGTTGTATTGCATCTACTCAGATCCACAATCACCACATCCCCCCTTTTTTCTTTACATATTTTCTGAACATCGTTAAAGAAAATTGTACAAAACAGTTAGATTACTTACGGTATGTGTATCTATACAAGAGATGGTGCTATTGCATATTTTACAAAGCCAATTTATATTTATGAGTCCAATCTTAATAAAAACATTTATGAGTCCAAACTTGATTAATTTGTTCACTGAGTTTTTTCTTTTGTTGTTGTTGACGTGGTGATATTGATATTGCAATTCTGTTGTGAATGTTGTCGGTGTTCCTTGTTATTTTCATCATCCCATGGTGTTTGCATGGTCGAACCATTGATGTTGACTGACATGGACTTTTTTCTGTGCTTGTGGTATTGATTTACTATGTCATCTGCCTTGAAAGCTGGTGTGCTTGCTTGTTCTGGAGCAGATGTGAGTTTGTGCAATTCGTTGTCATCCCATGGCATGTTTGTAGTCTTGTCATTGTTCTGCAGTGTGCTGTTGCATTGTCCTTCATGTGCAGAGTTGTACCATTTTGTACAAGTCGTAGTTTCATTGCTGTTGTTTCTGTTGTTCCTGTCTTTGTTGTTGTCGCTATCTTTGTTATGCTTCTTGTTGGTTTTGTTGTTCTTCTTGTAGTTTTTGTCGTTGTGCTTGTAGTTTTTGTTTCTGCAGTGCTTCTTGCGATTATTGTTGTTCTTGTCGCGCTTCATGTTGCTTTTGTTCTTGCTGTTGTTCTCGTTTCTGCTGTGCTTCTTTTGGCTTTTGTTTTTCTTGTTATGCTCAGTGAGTGTCCCGTGTGGATAACTTGAGTCATTGTCACAGTTATTGGTGTGAGTGTCCTTTGTGGAATCTGTTACATTGAACGTTTCGTCTCGAGAATTGTGAGAATGATCTGTTGTTGCATTGATGCTGGTGACATCAGTCATTTGTGGTGGATTTGATTTGTCATCTTTGCTTTCTTGGTGCTTCTCTTCTGGAGTCAAATTGTTCACGATTTCATTTGACGCGGTCTCTTTGGACTCTTGGCGCTCCTCTTCTGGAGTCAAAATCTTCATGGTTTCTGTTGATGTGGTCTCACTGGACTCTTGGCGCTCCTCTTCTGGAGTCAAAATCTGCATGGTTTCTATTGGCGTGGTCTCTCTAGACTCTTGGGTGACCCTACTCTGTGCTTCTGTACAGACAAGCTGAGAACTGTCAGTCTCGCTGTGATCCTGTAGATCGAGTGTGATCACCTTGTCACTGTTTTTGCATGCAGTGGGTAGATGTGCATTGTCTTCTTCTTGTTTATGTGAGCTTGGTAGACTTTCATAGTTTGCTTGTGGTTGCTCAGATATGGCGGGTTGACCTTCATGGTCTTGTTCATGCATGGTGTTCGCCAGGGAGTGTTTGCTTGCTTCCCTTTTGGAGTCTTTCATCACTCTCACTGTGGAGCCTGTCATCGCTCTCTCTGTGGAGTCTTTCTGTGCTCTCTGTGTGGCGTCGTCTTCCTCTTGGGTATTGCTGTCATCCAATGTATCGACGATCTGCCATGGCACCATGGTGTTGGATTCATCTACCACGAGTAGATTCGTGTTGAGCTTTGCGACCGTGTCGCTGATGCTGTGATCAGCATATCCGAATAACTCAGCCATGTCTGAGTAGTATTCTTCGAAAAACAAATCATCTTTTTTTGTTTTGGATTTCTTTTTGTTCTCTTCACTTTGGGTGGTGCAGACTGCTTTTTCCAGGGTGTTGTGCGAGTTGTTTTCAACTGCTGGTTTAAGTTCAGGCATTTTTTTGTCTTCTGAGGCAAGAAAGTTTGGTTTTACCGCTTTAAGTATCTTGTTTTCAATTTTCGGGCATTTCCCTTTTAATTAGGCGTGGTCCGGATGCTCAGATGTCATGACGCTCGTGACATCATGCGTAGGAATCAACTGCGCATGCGAAAATCGGCCTTCCTTTACTGTGCGGTTTTGTGTCCACTGCGCATGTGCGGCTTGTGCATGCGCATAACGATCCGCGACCAAAACGTTTGTGAGACTGCGCATGCGCGGCATACGCATGCGCAGAATGCAAAACGGGTGATTGTAACTGCGCATGCACGGCTTCCGTTTCGTGCGCATGCGCAGACGCAGTTTTTAGTTCTTTGTCTCCCCGAGACTGTAAAATGTGCTCCAACGCCATTTTATCGCGGATTTCAGCGTCGTTTCTTTCTGAAAGTTGTAAGTTACCTTTTCCTTTCGATCTGGACTGGATTTCAGCATTTTGGCTTTGTGAAAAATTCAAGTTATTTCTTCTTTTTGATCTGTACTTTTCACTCGTGATTTCTTGACTGAACCCTTTCTGGTCTGATTTTGATAGTTTGAGTTTTGCATCACTCAGTCTCTGTGCAGTTTGGCCTCTGAGCATACAGTGGTGTTCAAATTCCTTACAGTACTCTTCAAATTTATTTAGTATTGTTTGTAAGTTATTGCTGTCTTCATCTTTTGAGTATTTAAATCCATTATATACTTTCCTAGCTTCATGTCCTGCGATGAGCATTGCTATTTTAATTTCATCTGAGGCTGCTGCTACATCATTAGCTATGATATAAAAATCGAACATTTGTTTAAATATTTTCCAGACATTTCTTACATTGCCGGTCGTGTCCAGCTGAGGTGGGGTTCCAAGGCACATCCTCGAATAAGTGATGTCTTCCCTAGTCCAATGTCCAGCAGGAGCGTTTCTTGCCATTTTGGGCTTTCTGTGTCTGCAGCTGAGTTGTCTTGTAGTAAGCATCTGAAGCCACTGCTGGTACCATGTGTTGTTCCTCGTGTCTTAATAAAGCTCGTAGTCTCAAAGGTAGAGAAGATGCTTTATTGTGAATTTGTTCTGTCTTCAGAGCTTAACTTACGGCTACCTCAAATGCTGCCTGTCTCTGTCCTGCTACCAGTTCTGCCTTCCGTGAAGTGTGTTCTCACTTCCTGTCCCTGTGTATTTATAGCTCTCCCGTGCTCCCTCTAGTTCTTGCTCAGTTGTATTGCATCTACTCAGATCTACAATCACCACAGAGTGAATTGACATTTATTTTCAAAAGACCAGGAATAAAACTCTGAAGAAGTTTTGGAAAGAAAATAAATGAAAAAGTAATGTACAAAAATTAAAAGACAAGATAAACCTCAAAGAAAAATGAATAAACTTATTTTATTATTTTTTATCAGATCTGCCTGACCAGCTTAAGATACATTTGAACAGGGGACGTGAAGGGGCTATTGAACGAACTAGAGAAAAGACAAACACCGTTAGCCATTTAAGTGACATTGGACCTGATTTTAAAGGGCCAATGAGTCCATTAAAGTACAGGTGAACCCCGGGGATAACATGAAGGTCGAGCGTCACTGTAAATTTTATTGCTGACCTTCCCTCACCCAGCTGAATGAACTACCTTGTCAGTGGGAAGGAACAGGAGTTCGCAGTCAGGAAAATCAGCAAAGTGGTGAGGTAGATGGGTATCCCGTGACACAATTGGGAGCGGGAGTGTGGGTGAGCAAGGGAGCAAGGCAGGCGGAAGGCTCCGGCCTGGCTCAAAATGAAAGCTAAGATCAAAATGTTGTACCCTCTCTTCTAGCCCACTGTTCGCCACCCAGCAGGTCTGGGTTGTGGGGAGGCTGTCTGTGGCGTTTGTCCCTTTAAGGGTAACATTAGCAGATTAAGGGTCACCTGGCCTGGGGGACCACTGGGGACTCAGAGTAGCAAATCACCCCAGGGGGTGGCACTCTCTTAGGCAAGATGACATGTGGTTGTGATGGAACCATCAATTCACTAGACACGTGCTTTAATATATGAACAGTGGTTTTAATCTACTTACAACAGAGCCAGCCTGTACCGCGTTGAACTCTCGATGAACTGAACGACTGGCTCTGAGCATTGATATTTATACAGCAGTCCAGGGGGAGGAGTCGTGGGCGGAGCCAAGGATGGAGCCCTGTACAAACTCCTAAGCATTCCCAGCGCTACTCCAACTAGTGGTCGGGCAACGCAACTGCGCTTACAAATGCATGGTCTCATGTATATACAATACAGTGTGAATTACGGAGTTACATTCACCACAGGCTGTTGATCAGTTACATAGAACACACAGTGCAGAAGGAATCCATTTGGCCCATCGAGTATGCACCAACCCACGTAAGCCCTCACTTCCACCCTATCCCCGTAACCCAATAATCCCTCCAAACCTTTTTGGTCACTAAGGGTAATTCATCATGGCCAATCCCCACCTAACCTGCATGTCTTTGGACTGTGGGAGGAAACCGGAGCACCCGGAGGAAACCCACGCAGACACGGGGAGATTGTGCAGACTCCGCACATACAGTGACCCAGCGGGGAATGGAACCTGGGACCCTGACGCTGTGAAGCCACAGTGCTATCCACTTATGCTACCGTGCTGCCCAGTTAGGTGTTCATTAATGGAGTCTCTGAAAGTACATCTTTACACTGTCACTACAGCACCACTCCAGCATCTGATTAAAAGTGCAAATGGGGATGAGGGTGCATAGATCTGCATATTTAATGACCAATGCCACTGCCTTACTGTGAGCGCCCTGCTAAAAGAACAAATGATTCATGCAGCTCTGCCAATGGTTTCCATTGTGAGTGTGCTGGTAATAGGTACAAATCAACCAGAGATTCATAGTCAGAGAGTTTTACTGCACAGAAAGTGGCTCTTTGGCCCATCGTATCTGTACCGGCTATTAGGCATCTATCTACTCGAATCCCATTTTCCAGCACTTAGTCCATCGCCTTGTATGCTTTAGCATTTCAAATGCTCATCTGAATACTTCTTAAATGTTGTGAGGGATCCCTCTACTACCACCCTTTCAGGCAGGTTCCCAACATCCTCTAGGTGAAAAAGTTTTCCACCAAATCCCCTCAAAATCTTCTGCCCCTTACCTTAAATCTATGCCTCTTGGTTATTTACCCCCCTACTAAGGGGGGAAAAAAATCTTCCGGTCCACTCTACCCATGTCCCTCTTAATTTTGTACACCTTCATCAGGTCCCCCCTCAGCATTCTCAGGTCTAATAAAAACAACCCCAACCTAGCCAGCCTGTATTCATATCTGAAACGCTGTACAGCTCCATCATTATCAACCTGCTCTTACATCCGATGCCTTGCCTAATAAAGGAAAGTGCACCTTCTGACTCCTTAACCAGCTTATCTACCTAACCAGCTGGTCATCTCACATTTTCCAATAAATAAGCACTATTTTTCCAGGGAAATGTGGTGCACTACTATTGGGATGGTCATTGGAAATTGGGAGTGCTCCACAATTATACCCAAGGTTCCTGACAACCTACCATGCCCAAGGAGTAAGAGAAATAACCTTTTCTTCCACTAACCTTGTCAAAAAACCTTGAAGGCAACCAATGAAAAGACAACAATCCCCAGAAACATTCGGCAACTATTTTGTGGAGAAGTATTATTGAAGCATGTGAATATAAAAGTAGGGGCTGGTTTAGCTCAGTGGGATAGACAGCTGGTTTGCGATGCAGAACAAGGCCAGCAGCGACTTGTACCAGTTCCTGTACCAGCTGAGAATTTCTGACTTCTCCCTCTGTGTACCCAAACAGTCACCTAAATGTGGTGACTAGGGGCTTTTCACAGTAACTTCATTGCAGTGTTAATGTAAACCTACTTGTGACTATAAAAAGATTATTATTATGTTATTATAAATGTTGAGAAATTATGAGCACATCATTACGATGATCAAATTGATAAGATGATCATGTTTTGGACTGTGTCTTTAAATTTAAGTTAAATTGAAAGGGGGCATGTGATTATTCCTAATTCTCTTCACAATAAAGCCTGGCTTAGTCAAGGGACTGGCTGAGGAAGGTGCGGAGTTTTCACACCTGAGAACAAAGGGCAAGGGGAGCTGTGCTGACAGTAAACAGACTTGCTGGCTCCAAGCCTTTGGACCAGAAGAGAAATGCGAGAGAGAGAGAGAGAGAGAGAGAGGAAAAGAGCACTCGTCGGTGCGGTCACAGAGAGAAGAAGCTGCAGATTTGTGACAAATTATCTGAAGCTGTATGCGGGAGCAGCATTGATCTCTCATCGAAGAGACACACCCCACAGTCATCTGAGAACTCCAAGAGATTCACCCTGATGTGGCTAGGGCAGAAAGACGAATAATTGAAATGCATCTTATTGCTGGTGGTGGATTTGGAAAACTTTCTAAAAGCTCTGGATAACACTTCGAGACAGGCAGTCAAAGTTATCACTCAACAAAACGGGAATATGAGAACCCATTGGCAGCTGGAAGTAAATCCAAACTGTGTGGTATAATGACTGTAATCCTGTGTAGAATGTGACAAGTATCAAAGAGGAATGTTTGGGTAGCACAAGTGGTTAGCACTGTGGCTTCACAGCGGCAGTATCCCAGGTTCGATTCCCCGCTGGGTCACTGTCCGTGCGGAGTCTGCACGTTCTCCCCGTGTCTGCGTGGGTTTCCTCTGGGTGCTCCAGTTTCCTCCCACAGTCCAAAGACGTGCAGGTTAGCTGGATTGGCCATGATAAATTGCCCTTCGTGTCCAAAAAGGATAGGAAGGGTTATTGGGTTACGGGGATAAGGTGGAAGTGAGGGCTTAAGTCGGTGCAGACTCGATGGGCCGAATGGCCTCCTTCTGCACTGTATGTTCTATGTACTTTCTATGTACTTTCTGTAGGTAAAGCATGAATTGCCTTCAAAAATGAGGGCTGGATTCAGTCGCCGATGTCAAAATCGCATTTGGCGATCGGCCGGAGAATCAAAGCTCCCGACCAAATCGGGAACAGCGCCGCTTTCAAGATGCTCTGCCCCCTTCAAAGTGGTGTACTCCAAAAGCGACGTATCGACGGCCTCGGGACATTGCCTGAGGCCCGCCCCCCGATGCTCCGTCCCCGATCGGCCAAGTTCCCGACGGCGCGGGACACGTGTGGTCTCACCCGTCGGGAACCCGGCGTGGCGCCTGCAGACTCTGTCCAGCGGTGCCACAGTCGGGGGAAGGCCGAGTTGTGGGCAGGGGGGTCATTATCAGAGGCTGGGGGCACTGTGGGTGCGTGGTCCGAGGCACGCGAGCTGACCGAAGGGGGGACTTTTTGTGGGCTGGGTCACTGAGTGGCCGCCGCTTTACGCAAGCGCGGCCACGGACCCAGAGATTCTCCAGGCAGTATAGGCAGCGAGAGCCAGGTGCTCTATGCTGCCTGCATGCTAGCCCCCAGCAAAACAGGGAATTGGTGGCCGTTCGAACATTACAGCGCAGTACAGGCCCTTAGGCCCTCGATGTTGCGCCGACCTGTGAAACCACTCTAAAGCCCAACTACACTATTCCCTTATCGTCCATTTGTTTATCCAATTACCATTTAAATGCCCTTAATGTTGGCAAGTCCATGACTGTTGCAGGCAGGGCATTTCACGCCCTTACTACTCTCTGGGTAAAGAACCTACCTCTGACATCTGTCCTATATCTATCTCCCCTCAATTTAAAGCTATGTCCCCTCGTGCTAGCCATCACCATCCGAGGAAAAAGGCTCTCACTGTCCACCGTATCTAATCCTCTGATCATCTTGTATGCCTCAATTAAGTCACCTCTTAACCTTGGTCTCTCTAACGAAAACAGCCTGAAGTCCCTCAGCCTTTCCTCATAAGATCTTCCCTCCATACCAGGCAACATCCTGGTAAATCTCCTCTGCACCCTTTCCAATGTTTCCACATCCTTCCTATAATGTGGCGACCAGAACTGCACGCAATACTCCAAATGCAGCTGCACCAGTGTTTTGCACAGCTGCAACATGACCTCATGGCTCCAAAACTCAATCCCTCTACCAATAAAATCTAACGCACCCTACGCCTTCTTAACATCCCTATCAACCTGAGTGGTGTATACAGTGAATACAAAATGGAAGACTGCAAAGAGTGCAGGGAAAAATGGACATGGTCAAAAGCAAACAGCTTGCAGAAGCTTTAAGCATTGGGACACTTGCAAAAACCAGTTTCCCGACACTGCAGAGTTCAGGTAGCGCTGTTAATGGGAAAGCCATCTACATACTAATGAGGTGATACCGGGACAACCCCGGGCACAATAGATACACTCAAGTATCTATTGATACTTTCAATAGAGAAGCAGACACGATGGAGCCAGCGAAACCAGGACAATGAGTCCTAAGAACCGCCCCAGCCATCAAGGAACGACCCTAGGATAGGGGGGTTCAAATCATATCGATTGGGGAAAGGCCCAATCGATACCCAGCAGGTGAGGAAGCCCGCCCCAAGGGGCACGGACCTCCTGGGACCTATAAAAAGGTCCCGCACATGGTTTGGTCTTCTGTCTCCGGCATCCGACTCCAGCCTCCAGATCCTGTCTTTTACACCAGCCGTGTTGCAGCAGCCATCGATAAGTAAGTGCCAAAACGACGATCGCTACCTTGACCCAGGCATTACTTATACCCTTGCCGACCAGTAGTATCAAGAAGTTGCAGACCAGAACGGAACGGAGGCCTTGTTCCCTGACCTTGCCTGTTCCTTCTTAGATAAGTATTAGTCGTTTAATGGTAGAGAAGTAAGTTAGTCTTTAGCGTGTGCATGAGTATTTATTATAATTGTTATAATAAACTCTAACTGTTTGGACTTACTAATTGGTGTATAGCTTTATTGCTTTGAACTTGACCTTGATGTTTGTGACAGTGTCTCTTACGGCACCTGGCGACTCCAGAGCATAGAAATAAGAAACAGAGCCAAACGAGTGTTAAGCACACTGCCTCTATTGGAGGAGTGTTAAACTCACTAACTCAGAACGACCAACAGTGGCAGCTTTCAGGGATCTATGTACATGGACATCGAGATCTCTCTGCTCATCCAGATGACCAAGAATCTTACCATTAGCCCAGTACTCTGTCTTCCTGTTACTCCTTCCAAAATGAATCACCTCACTTTTCTGCATTAAACTCCATTTGCCACCTCTCAGCCCAGCTCTGCAGCTTGTCTGTGTCCCTCTGCAACCTGCAACATCCATCCGCACTGTCCAAACCTCCACCAACTTCAGTGTCATCTGCAAATTTACTCACCCATCCTTCTACGGCCTCCTCCATAAACAGCAGTGGCCCCAAAACAGATCCTTGTGGTACACCACTAATAACTGAACTCCAGGCTGAACATTTCCCATCAACCACCAGCCTCTGTCTTCTTGCAGCGAGCTAATTTCTGATCCAAACTGCTAAATCTCCCTGAATCCCATGCCTCTGTATTTTCTGCAATAGCCGACCCTGGGGAACCTTATCAAACACATTACTGAAATCCATATACACCACATCAACTGCTTTACCCTCGTCCACCTGTTTGGTCACCTTCTCAAAGAACTCAATAAGGTTTGTGAGGCACGACCTACCCTACCCTTCACAAAACCGTGTTGACTATCCCTAATCAAATTATTCCTTTCTAGGTGATTAGAAACCTTGGGCGCAATTCTCCCAAAGGGAGACAAACAGCCGACGCCGGAGTGAAACCCGGAGTGTTTCACTCCGGCGTCGGAGGCCGCTCCTCGCCCCCTATTCTCCCCCCCCTCCCCACGCTTGCGTCAAAGCGGTGCGCCGGGAATGACGCGGCCAGCGGCGCCTAAGTGCCATCAGCCGCGCATGCGCATTTTGGCCGGCGCCAACCCTCGCATGCACGGTTGCCATCTTCCCCTCCGCTGCCCCGCAAGACATGGCGGCTTGATCTTGCGGGGCGGCGGAGGGAAAAGAGTGCGTCTTTTAGAGACGCGGGCCCGACGATCGGTTGCCCTTGGTGCGCAATCCTCCCTCCTCCCCCCACAAGCCCCACACTCACCGGTCGCGCGCTGTTCACACCGGCAGCGACCAGGTGTGGTTGGCGCCGACGTGAACCGGTCGAGTTCGGCAAGCTCAGCCCATCCGGGCCGGAGAATCGCCGGTCGCCGTGAGAAACGGCGAGCGGCGATTCTCCGAGCGGCCAGTCGAAAACCGCGACACGCCATTTTTTGGGGTGTGGGAGAATCGCGGGGTGCCAGGGCGGCATGGCGTGATTCGCCATGGTGCGAGAAACCTCTTATAAACCTTTCAAAGACTTTGCCAACAACAGAAGTAAGGCTCACTGGTCTATAGTTACCCGGGTGTCTGTACTGCCCTTCTTGAACAAGTGGACAACACTTGCTATCCTCCAGTCTTCTGGTAATATTCCTGTAGACAATGACGACAAAAGATCAAAGCCAAAGGCTCAGCAATCTCCTCCCTAGCTTCCCAGAGAATCCTAGGATAAATCCAATCCAGCCCAGGGAACTTATCTATTTTCACACTTTCCAGAATCGCTAACACCTCCGCCTTATGAGCCTCAAGCCCTTCTAGTCTAGTAGCCTGTAACTCAGTATTCTCCTCGATAACATTGTCTTTTTCCTGTGTGAATACTGACGAAAAATATTCATTTAGCACCTCTCTTATCTCCTCGGACTCCACGCACAACTTCCCACTACTGTCCTTGACGGGCCCTACTCTTACCCCATTCATCCTTTTATTCCGGACATACCTATAGAAAGCTTTAGGGTTATCCTTGATCCTACCTGTCAAAGACTTCCCATGTCCCCTCCTGGCACATCAGGGGCGAAATTCTCCGACCCCCAGCAGGGTCGGAGAATCGCAAGGGGGCGCCCAAAATCCCGCCCCCGCCGTGGCAGAGATTCTCCACCACCCGGGAAGTGGCGGGGGCAGGAATCTCGCCACTCCGATCGGAGAGGACCCTGCGCCGATTCTCCAGCCCGGATGGGCCGAAGTTCCGCCGCTTGGAAGCCTCTCCGGCCGCCAAGGTTTAAACCACCTCTGGAACGGCGGACTCAGCGGCGCGAGAAGGCCCCCGGGGTCCTGGGAGGGCGGGGGGCGATCAAACCCCGGGGGGTGCCCCCTGGTGGCCTGGCCCGCGATCGGGGCCCCCCCTTCAGAGTCCGGGCCTGTGCCTTGGTTGCAGTAGTTTCTTCCGCGTCCACCACGGCCTCCGCCATGGTGGAAGCGGAAGAGAACCCCACATCGCGCATGCGCCGGCAGTGACATCAGCGGCCAGCTGCCGCTGATGTCACTGCCGGCGCATGCGCGGACCGGCGAAAGCCTTTCGTCCAGCCCCGCTGCCGGGGGCGCCGGTTTTTTGCGCCAGTCTTCTGGTGGCAACCGCTCCGGCGTGGGGCTGGCCCTCAAAGGTGGGGAGAATTCCCCACCTTTGGGGCGGCGCGACCCCTGAGTGGTTGGCGCCACTCCCCTACTCTGGGATCCTCCGTCACGCCGGGTAGGGGAGAATGCCGCACCTTAGCTCTCTCTTTACGTCCTTCCTAGCTAACTTGTAACTCTCGAGCATCCTAACTGAACCTTCATGTCTCATCTTTACTTAAGCAGGGCAGCACGGTGGCCTAGTGGTTAGCACAGCTGCCTCACGGCGCTGAGGTCCCAGGTTCGATCCTGGCCCTGGGTCACTGTCCGTGTGGAGTTTGCACATTCTCCCCATGTCTGCATGGGTTTCGCCCCCACAACCCAAAAATGTGCAGAGTAGGTGGATTGGCCACACTAAATTGCCCCTTAATTGGAAAAATAATTGGGTAATCTAAATTTAAAAAAAAAAATCTTTACATAAGCCTTCTTCTTCCTCTTGACAAGTGATTCAACTACTTTAGTAAACCACGGTTCCCTCGCTCGACCACTTCCTCCCTGCCTGACAGGTACATTCTTATCAAGGACACGCAGTAGCTGTTCCTTGAACGAGCTCCACATTTCAATTGTGCCCATCCCCTGTAGTTTCCTTCCCTATCCTATGCATCCTAAGTCTTGCCTCATCGCATCATAATTGCCTTTCCCCCAGATATAACTCTTGTCCTGCGATATGTACCTATCCCTTTCCATCGCTAAAGTAAACGTAACTGAATTGTGGTCACTATCACCAAAGTAATTACCTACCTCCAAATCTAGCACCTGTCCATGGTTCATTCCCAAGTATCATATCCAATGTGGCCTCACCTCGTGTTGGCCTATCTACATAATGTGCCTCAAACCCTCCTGCACACATTGGATAAAAACAGACCCATCTAAAGTACTCGAACTATAGCGTTTCAAGTCAATGTTTAAAAAGTTAAAGTCCCCCCATAACAACTACCCTGTTACTTTCGCTCTTATCCAGAATCATCTTTGCAATCCTTTCCTCTACATCTCTGGAAATATTATTCACCATTATATGAAAAATGAAATGAAAATCGCTTATTGTCACGAGTAGGCTTCAATGAAGTTACTGTGAAAAGCCCCTAGTCGCCACATTCCGGCGCCTATCCGGGGAGGCTGGTACGGGAAGCTTTTTTCTGCTGTGAAACACCAACGTTCCCACGCCGGCATGGGGACATAGTCCGAGAATCGGAGAATCCAGCCCAGTGTTTCGTTAAAAGTGGTTTCAGTTATTTGTTATAATTAAATCTCAGAACATGGGGGGCGATTCGCCAAGCCCTGCGCCGGACCGGAGAATCGCCACAAACGCGCCACGACGCCGGCGCGCGATTCTCCGAGGTATGGAGAATCGGCGCCATTTGCGCCAGCACCTTTGGTGGCCACTGGAATCAGTGGGGCTGCAGATTTTCTGGCACAGATGGGCCGAGCGGCTGTGCCGATACGACAGAGTCCCCCCGGCGCCGTTCACCATTGGTCGCTGCCGGCGGGAACTCTGCAGGAACGATTAGGGGGGGTGGCCTGTGATGGAGCTGGGGGGGCTCCTTCACCGGGGCAGGGGAGGGGGGACCTCCAATGGGGTGGGCCCATGATCGGGGCCCACCGATCAACCAATCACCGGGCTGGCCTCTCCCCCCTGGGCCGACTTTCTGGTGCAGCCGACCCCTGAACGCAAACCCCATGTTGGGTCGGGGCCGTCGCACGTAAGAAGTCCCCCGCGCATGCGCAGGTTGGTGCGGTGAAGGAAGCTGGAGTGGCGTGAAATACAACGGCGTTCACGACGGCGCGAACACTTGGGCCCAATATTGGAGAATTGCCCCCATGAACGTTCATTGTGTCATCCCTTTTGGCCATTAACTGGATGTTCAAATTCCTTTTAAGCCTTATCAGTCTCTATGACTATCATAAAAATATGATTACAAGGCCATTTTGCATGGACCCACCCATGAACTTGCCTGTGACTCTGCTGTAGCTTCAACTTGGTAATGGGAAATCAAACACAGCACAAAATGAGAGGGATCAAATCAACCTCACTTAGAAGAATCTGAAAGGCATTTAAAAATTTTGTGAGATACCTGTGCTGGAAGAGAAGTGTAGGAGGCAGAAGAGTATATCATACTTGAGTAGATGACAGAAGAGCATCCGTACCATGGTACATATTTACATAATTGAATCATTCTATCTTTGACTGTCATTATTTGGTGTACAGGTTCTCATTACCATGGAAACCACACTGCATATATTTTTTAAAGGAGGTCATTTCATTAAAACTCTTCAGGCAAAGATCTGTACAATTTATCATGTTAAATTCAAGCTCACATACATTAAAATAATTAATTATATTTTGTTTAATATCATTACATGCACTCCAAATAAATTCCAACAAAATTCTAATTTGTTAATATTGAAATAATATTAAAATACCATAGATCAAGGTACATCAGACAACCTCCTTTTTCAGTGTGAACTACTTATTTAGGCCTGTCCTTGGCAGATATGCTGACCTCAATATTTCAGCTAATAAATGCGTGTTTAGGGCGGTATTCTCCGGCCGGGTCTGCCCGACGACCGGAGGACCCTGCCCGAGGTCAATGGACTTCTCCATTGTACCCGGCTCACCCGTGATGTTCTTGCTGCGGGCAGGGTGGGAGAATCCAGCCCTTTAGAGTTATGCTTGCCTCACAAATTGGCACACCGGATCAAGTAAGTGACGTGGACCATGTTGCCAAGAAGATGCATGGGGGTTTAAGGCAAGCCTGCCTCGAGCATCCCGTGCATGGTGACCGACCGATGAATGGATATGGGTCCCCTCCATCAATGCCACCTGTTCACATTTTATGTTCGGTGTATAAGTTGACCTCCGTTTTTGGAAGGATTTTTCAAAGCTCCAAAAGTCGATTTATAATCTGCAATCTACGTTAGACTTTTTCGATTCTATTCTCTTGGTTATGCAGAGAACTAGAATACATTTGTTCATGTTACATTTTAATGCAAATTTTCTTTGTTCAGGTAATATAAAGAAGGAATTTTCAGCCATTGCAGTTTATGCAGATTTTACTTTCGGTCGTCGCCATGGTAAACAGTTTAATTTTCATACCTATCTGCCATCTCTGCTCAGTTTAGTACTGAAATATAGGATTGTTTGTTTGTTCACCATTTCTCCTCTTACTTTTTGCTTTCATCCCAACGTGTTCCCTCTTTCCCAACCTTTAGCAACTCTGGAGCCATTAGGCTCACACAAGTATGTTAACCCCCGATTATCCTGAGGCCCAGGAACGGCCTTGCCTGGGAGACGTCACATGGTGCTGTTTAGCATTGGCCCGCACAGACAGACGTGGACCAGGTGTAATGGCACCTGGATGGTCTCCCAAACTATTGGAGGCCCACGGGTGGTCGGGCTCTGAGCAGGATGTTACCCTGGCACTCCTGCTGTTACCTGGCTACCTTGGCACTGGAACCCAGGCACCCTAGCAGGCTGGCAGGGCACTGCCAGTGTGCGAGTTTGGCAGTGTCAAAGTGCTCGGGTACCAGATTGCCCTTGCCAGGGATTAGAATTTACAGTGCAGAAGGAGGCTATTTGGCCCATTGAGTCTGCACTGGCCCTTACAAAGATCACCCTACTCAAGCCCACATATCTATCCTATTGCTGTAACCCAGCAACCCCCACTTAACCTTTTTTTTGTGGACACTAAGGGCAATTTAGCATGGTCAATCCACCTAACCCGCACATCTTTGGACTGTGGGAGGAAACTGGAGCACCCGGAGGAAACCCACGCAGATACGGGAGAACGTGTAGACTCCGCACAGACAGTGACCCAAGCCGGGAATCGAACCTGGGACCCTGGAGCTGTGAAGCAATTGTGCTAACCACTATGCTACTGCGCTGCCCGAGGGTGTCTGTCGTTAAGAGATGGGGTGAAGGGGAGCTCGAGGATGACCTAAAAGATAGGTTGGGGCAGTGGGTGGGACTGGAGGCTGCGGCGTGTTGTCCGAGGGGGGATTAAGTGATCAAGCGGCATTTAAGAATTGGGCCCTGATCGCTTCCTGCACTGATGAGCTGAAAATTGCATTAAATCGCACCCAGAATCCTCTTGCAAGTGAAAAAACCCTTATCAATTTGTAATTTGCATCACAGTCTTGAGAGGCATTGTAATCTGTAGCAGATACCTTAATGAATATTACATGAATTTCATTTCTGTCGTTGGATTTAAATTTTAGTGAAATCTTTCGATCTCTAACTTTCATCGATGCTGGGCCCAACTAACCACCCTTTAAACAGCGAGTGTTTGTAGCTACTGGATCATAGGCAGTAATATCAGCCTCTCAATGGCATTGAGCTTAAGTAGTGTAGATAGTGTTTAAGAACCTCCTCAATGCCCCATAAAAAGGCCCAACTAGTGATCACTTCAATCTGGAGGGTTGCTGATGTTATGATATGATGACATTTTGGCTCGGTGGTAGCACCCTTACTCAAAAAGCCGAGCAGTTTCAGCCCCAGGGCCAGATTTCTGCCACCAAAGTGGATAGTTTGGGTTGGGATATTTCCGAACTTGGCTGACCTACCTCTGTTTAAAGTGCTATGAATCGTGTGAATTTCGCTCTGGGATGAGGGGAAGGTTTCTTTATAGAATTAGGTTGGCCAACCCTAAAAGCACATGGCCGGGATTTTCCAATCCCACCTGCTGCTGCGATCTTCACGTCCCGATAAACATCAATGGACTTGGCCTGCCATATACCACGTGGTGGTTCCTACCGTGGCATGGCTGGAAAATCCTGAATAATATCTTTAGGTGGCCAAGGCAACTCAATGTCAATTCATGCCCGACAGCCACTTCCCCTGCTCTTCATACCAATTCAATATCTATGCCTCATCCATGACCTTTCATCCAAGCACTGTGTGTATATATTCAATGAACCATAGATTAACAGTGGCAAACCAGGAACTGCTAAGATTAAAAAAGACACCATTCAAGTGGAAACAATACTACTGTTCGTGCAGCCATATAAAAATGTCAATCTGACAGACCATTAAAATATTAATGCAGGGGCTTTAAACACTCCGCGCTTATTAATTTTGTGCAAATAAATACTGAGACACTGATAAAAGGGATCATGGAAAGAACAATGTTTTACCACTTAAATATGCCAATCAAGCAAAATAAGCAATTCACTATGTTTCTCAAAACAAAGTTATTGCTTTTATTGGCCTGGATCCTCAGCCAAGCATACATAATGAGGACAAATGGAAAAGCAGATTTGGTCTGAGGGGCCTAAATGCAGGTATGAGAAAAACGTGCATGACTCCCCCAAATTTGTGGGCTCCAGGGGATGCCCCGCCTGCAATGGAGCCGATTAGCTCGAGAGTGCAGGGTGTGGGTTCGTTACCCGCACACTATCCTGCACTCATGAAGGTTGCTGGCATGGGAACGGAGGTGGAAGTCCCATAGTTGGGTCCTGTCCGCCATGTTTAAATCCCTCAAAGTTTTTTTGAGCTCCATGAAAATCCAGGCCCCACTGTCAAACTCAATGAGAGGGGCAATAACTTCCTTGTCAGAAGTGCTGTCTTTTGGAAATTGTGATGTGGAGATGCCAGCGTTGGACTGGGGTGAGCACAGTAAGAAGTCTGACAATACGAGGCTAAAGTCCAACGTGTTTGTTTCAAACACTAGCTTTCGGAGCACTGCTCCTTCCTCAGGTGAATGTCATTGGAAATTGAATTAAGCTGAGCATAAAATGTCCAATGGCACTAATTGTAGAAGACCGGTGGATTTCTGCTTCTGGTGATTATTTATTACCTCAGCTAATACCATCAAAACATTTATTTATCGTTATTTATGTGCCCTTGCCGTGTGCAAATTGGTTGCTGTGTTTCCTTACAAAACAGTGACGCGGACAGGATTTTCTCCCCCCACCCCCCCTCCCCACCGGTGGGATCTACCGGTCACGCCAAAGTTGACGCCTCGCATCGACTTCCCCAACAGTTGGGCAAGCGAGCCACTCAAAAGCCCATCGACTTCGACGGGATTGGTCGATCCCTTCGGCAGGCAACGTCGAGCCCCATCCGCCGCGGGAACACCCACCAGAGTGGGCCCGGAAAATCCTGACCCATGTGATTTTTTTTCCCCTGAAACGGACTTTCTGAAGTTGAATCAATGTTAATTTTTTTTTTTCACAGACTGTGAAGCGATTTTGTGATGAAAAAGTTTGATGAACACAGTCATTTATATCATGAAGTGAAAGTTGACTGAGTTGAAATTTAAAATGCCTTTCAATTATTCAACGGCATAATGTGAGATCATTTATTTCTGATCTAAATTCCTGATTTTATCAGCAGCAGTAATTTTGGAACAATGAGTTTTCTGTGTTTTAATATATTAATTTTAAAACAATATTGATCCTGAGGTCAAATTTAGTGTTGCTTTAAAATTACTGCAACTTTAATGCACTTTAAGATAACTATATAAAACATAGATGTACCAGATTTAATCAAACAAGGCATTATGAAATGAACTACAGATGGAAATGTAACTTTATAATAAAATATTGGCGTTAATTTGAATTAAGTGTTAAGCTCTGTTTGCCCATGTGATGCCATTAAGATCAGTTACAATGTCGGGAGCTAACTTTCTCAAGAGGTGGAATTCCATTGTTTTGCTTCTGGCCACTAAAATAAAAGTGAATTAGTGAGGATGCTGTGGATCTGAAACAGACACAGAAAACATTAGAAAAACTCAGCAGGTCTGGCGGTGTCTGTGGGGTGAGAAGCAGAGTTCACGTTTTGTGTCCAATATAACTCTTCTGTGGAACTGAAAAAGCAGAAATGTGATAGGTTTCACGCAGTAACCAAAGGATGGCAGAGGGGGCGGGGGGGGGGGGGGGGGGGGGGGGGGGGGGGGGGGGGGGAGGTCAGGTGGAACAGAAAGAAAGATCAGGGATAGGTTAAGGGGCAGTGGAGATTAAATTGCAAAGGTGTCATTTCACAAGAGGCAGATAGAATGGGAATGGTAGTATCAAAGGAATACAGCATTGGCCCAGAGCAAAGATCAGTGCTTTAATTTCAGACATTAACACCTACTCTGGAACAATGGTTTATTCCTTTACTACGACAATTCTCACTCTGCCTTTTGTTCCATGACATCGTTGGAATTTAATCTCTGCCATATTCCAACGCAGTTTGTCCCACCCAACCCTTCCCAGTTTTTTAACAGCACAAAGCCCAATACATTTGTGCATCTCTTCAATTCCGCAGATTGGACTGAAAACAGAAACTCTATGGGCGCGATTCTCCCATATGGGGAGAAATCGTAAGGCTGGCGTCAAATCCGGGCGGGTTTGACGCCAGCCCCCCCCTTCCCGACCGGGAACCGATTCTGGTCCCCGGTCGGGGCTAGCATGCCGACGCCGTAAACTCCGGCATCGGCTCCGGGCTTAACGAATTTCGTTAAGGCCGCTTGCCAGAGTTAGCACCGGCTGACGCGTCATATGACGTCAGCCGCGCATGCGCGGATTGGAAGACTCCAACCCGCGCATACGCGGATGACGTCATCGCGCATTTGCGCGAAACCCGCGCATGCGCGGGCCGGGATGCCCCTCAGCCGCCCCGCGAAGAGATACAGCGGGGCGGCGGAGGGACAAAGAGTGCGCGGGCATCGGACCCGCTGCCCGCAATCGGTGGGCACCGATCGCGGGCCCATGGCACCCTTGGCACGGCCGTGGTACTGCCGTGCCAATCGGTGCCATGGTTATTTTTTTCCAGGTGGTCACGACGTTTTTACGAACGGCAGGACCAGGTGTGTTTGCCGTTCGTAAAAAGGTCGTAAAGGGCTGGGACTTCGGCCCTTCTAACAGCTGTGAATCACTGCCGGCCGTAAAAAAACGGCGGCAGCGATTCGTGTCGGGATTTCGGCGGGGGGGTGGGAGAATAGCGGGAGGGCGTCAAAAAAGTCGGGAAGGCCCTCCCGCTATTCTCCCACCCGTCGTGGGGGGCGGAGAATTTCGCCCTCTATTTCTCTCTCCACAGATGCCACAAACCGGCTGAGTTCTTCCAGCACTTTATGTATAGCTTTTGGCCAATGTGGTGCATTCTTTGTCTGCCACCCTCTCTGAACAGCTCGGTTATGTGCTTATCGCACCGCCGTGCTTGCATGGTCCTTTCTCAGCTATTGTTCGAAGCTCTTAACAAGAAAATGGATGTTAGAATTGTGACTGTTAAACTGCCCATCTAAAAGGACAAAGTCATTGTTTATTAAAGTTATTTAAGTAGAAGCATGCACTGCAATTTAAGGAGAGAATTATACAAAGGTTAATGGCATGGCGCCACATTTATTGATGAGCCGAGGCTTACATTTTGGCTACCATGACTTTGCTCACTGACTCTGGATTGTTCCTCTGCGAAGAAATAGTAGAATTAGGTGGGACAGCAGAGTAAGGAGAACGCACGGGAATTGAGAGCACAATAAATATGTGAGTCATGTTGAGCAAACTTCTTGGGCGGGATTGTCTGACCCCCGACCGAGTTCGAGAATCGCCGGGGGTCAGCGTGAATCCCGTCCCCGCCGTCCTCCGAATTCTCCGGCCCCCACAAAAATCACCCCGCGTGAATCGCACTGCCCGCCTTGGAGAATGGCAGGGACCGGTGCGACGCAATGGGCCCCGGGGCCGCCCAAATTTTCCGGGCCGCAATGGGCCGAAGTGCAGCCCATTTAACGAGCATCCCGCCAGCGTAAATCAATCTTGGTCCCTACCGGTGGGACCCAGCTCCGTTGGCGGCTTCCACTGTCCTCGGGGGGGGGGGGGGGGGTGATCTGGCCCCGGGGGATGCCCCCACTGTGGCCTTGCCCGCAATCAGGGCCCACCGATCTGTGGGCGGGCCTTTGCTGTGGGGGCATTCTATTCCTCCGCATTGGTTGCTGTGGTCCTCTGCGAAGGCCAGTGCCCTCCCGCGCATGCGCCGGGATGACACCAGCACACGCAGACGCTCCCACGCATGCACCATGCCTCTGCCCAGCCGGTCGGCCGGGCGCAAACCACTCTGGGGCGGGTTTAGCCCCTGAAGGTGCGGAGCATTCCGCACCTTTGGGACGGCCCGCCGCCGGAGTGGTACACGCCACTCCTTCCCGCTGGGACCCCGCACCCGCCGGGTAGGGGAGAGTCCTGCCCCTTAAGTCAGTCTGGATTTCGCATTCCCTGCCTCTTTTATTTCATTGCCTTGCCCTCCCCTGCAGCCTGCACTCCACTAGTCATTCCTTCATTTCCTCTGCCTGTCAATCTATTGGGAGTTTCCTCAGTGTCTCGCCCACTGCAGGTGGGTGCCTCGCTCCCACTGCCTTTCTCTTTACTGTCAAATCCCAACAAAATCTCCCCGCTGTATCCGATCTGCAAACTTTTCCACTGTTTCCCTTTTAATTGCTGCATGATCTGAAACAAAACTTTGTATTTTACTGTGAGTCCTCAAAAACACAGTTATGGGACTTGTTATCTGAATTCCATACCAGATCTCAGTTTGCTTAGTAAATTGCCAGAATACACAGGCTTATTGCTTGCTAGATAGATTGCACACCTTGGAGGAAAGGTTAATACAAGAAAACATAAAGCAGCGCTCTAAATTCTTTCGTTTCATTTCGCATTGGTTGTGCCAACACTACAAGAGGCATGGGACAAGGTGATTTGCACATTAATCCAAGTATTGAATTTATTTCTCGTTGGCTTTTATGCCATAACATAGTGTAAAATAAGAACTGAAACAATTACAGGGTGGGCTGTAAACGTGCTGTTCGAGATGCCATGAGGAAATGTACCATTCATCGATTAAAAAATAATACAGTATATTCATGGGTTATCGCCATTCACTGAAACCAGAAACAAACGATTACGTCTGCATATTTTAAAGAATAAAATACATAGAAGGTTGATTTTCAAGATGGCTATATCATTGTGATTCAGATGACCATAAATTCAGTCCTCAGATTTTGTTTTCCTGGATTATAATGTCCGCTAACCACGCTCACTTTATCATGGCTGTATCTTTCTTTGCAAAGGTCAAAAAAGTTTAACACTTGCCTCCACAAAACGTGGAGATGTAGAATACAATCAGCATGGATTTAAACATTCTTACTTTCTTTGTACTACTAAAGAGGTCATTCCAGGAAGAGAAGTGATCTCCAGTTTCACAAGGGGAGACGTAACCAAAATATTCTCCAGCGATTTAGGGTGGAGGCAGTGCATTTTGTATTGATTCAACACTTTAAGCTACAGCTTCTTATCAAATCCCACACTGGCAATAAAGCTGATGCGGACCACAATTCTGCGTGCCATTCTGCACAAACTACAGACAAATGGTGATGAATAATACTTCATTAAAATGCAATTCTGGTGTCATTTTCCATCAGTACAGAGTGTGTGACAGAGTGTTGGGGAGGAAATGTCTTCAAATCGTGCAGGACATTTAAAAAGGCTTTTCCTTTCCTTTGGTTGGGGTGTAGAGCTGCAAAAAAAAGTCCAAAGATGTGTAGGTTAAGGTGGATTGGCCATGCTAAATTTCCCCTTGGTGTCCAAAGGTTAGGTGGGTTTAATAAGGACACGGGGAGTCCACACCAAGTAAAATAAGAAACAAAGTTAATTTCCAAGAGCGATTTGCACACGACCCTGTAGATCCCGACTGGATTCTCCACTGGTCTGTGCTTTAATGGCCGACCTATTTTACAGCGATTGACATGATACCCCTCCCAGAGGGGGTGCGGGGGGGGGGGGGGGGGGGGGGGGGAGCTCACACTCCACAAGGAGCACGAGGAAGACAAGCATTCCCACCCCGTAGGTCCCGTGCAGGATATTACAGTGGGGTTGCGGGGCTACGGCAGTGGAGTGAGTCTAGGTAGGATGCTCTTTCGGAGGGTTGGCACTGTCTGGATGGACCTCCTTCTGCACTGTTGGGATTATTCTATGAAATACATACAACCCAAAGAAGATGGAGTTAGTGTAGACTTCAAGGTCAGTGTTGGCCGTTTGATAATGTTGCCATCATTAGACACAAGGAGGGTGTGGGTTATATTCTGTGAATGGGTAATCTTGCTGCCAATTATATTTTAAAACCCCCGTGCACAATGGAATGGCTTTGTCTTCTTCCTCATAAACCTCAACAATGCTGCAAAGTCCTCCCCACCAACACCTGGGGTCTTGCACCATAATTGGAAGAGTTGGCCCATTCAGCTGGTCAAGCAACATTCAGTGAGAATCATACTCACCAAATCTTTCCTTACGGCCAATAATAATAAGTGTCACAAGTAGGCTCTCATTAACACTGCAGTGAAGTTACTGTAAAAATCCCCTAGTCACCACACTCGGCGCCTGTTCGTGTACACTGAGGAAGAATTCAGAATGTCCAACTCACCGAACAAGCACGTCTTTCGGGACTTGTGGGAGGAAACCGGAGCACCTGGCGGAAACCCACTCAGACTCAGGGAGAACGTGCAGACTCCACACAGACAGTGGCCCAAGCTGGGAATAGAAACTGGGACCCTGGTGCTGTTGAGCAATTAAGCAACAGTGCTAACCACTGTGCTACCATGCCGCCCATGAATGCCCCAATATTATGATCGCAAACCAGACCCCAGCAGTGGCTAGGATGCTGGACAGAAACCCTAATTAGTTCCTTTTAAGACTGTACAGAAATAATGGTTCGCTCCAGGAGTGGCTGCATGAAAAAATAGGGCTTTGCTATTTCTAAAACAAAACTTTATGATGAATACAATATTAAACTTTAAACTGCACAACCGAGAAGAACAGTTTACAATTACCCCTCAACATGACTTACAATTTCCCATTAAACAACAAGAATAGATACAAACAGATCTTCATTCATTTTTGAATCGGGGCTGAATTGGTGGTGTCCTATGACAAGAAAATTGCCACCATTCCCAGAGCAATTCGTCAACCGTTAAGGAGCTGGCACCGGCACCATGTAGAACACCCGATTCCAATTAAAACCGGTGTCCAATTCGGCAGAGCTGGGATTGACAATCGAGAGGCTGACAAGCTGCAGCTGCATTTAAGCACTCCACTCCCCACACCACCATCCCAGCCAGAGGAGAGTGGCACCGTGGTTCACAGACAGGGAACTGGAGACCCTACTGGACACAGTGGAGGACAGGCGGTCACCCTGCACTCCAGGGTGGGAAGGCGGTTACTGCCGTGCACTGAACCTGGGTGCAAGTGGCAGAGGCCGAGCGTGCCGTTGGCAGCACTGCCAAGAATGGCCAGCTGTGCCGCAAGAAACTGCATGACCTCCTGAAGGCTCCCAGAGTGAATAGGTAGCACTGTGCCCTTGACACTCACCCCTGACTTACACATCCATAACCTCACATCTTTGTCCCCCTACCTGGAGGGTCACATGTCACGTGTCACCACCCCCACATCCACACCCACCACCACCCCTCCACCACCCCCACTCCCCACCCATACCTCTCCCTCCACCACCACCAACCCTACACACCCACACTCCTCACCCCCAACACTGCCCCCTCTACAACCGCACCACCCGCAGCCCCAACCCAAGGTCCAATCATATGTCTTGTCTTTTGCCTTGCTGGATCACCTGGCGATGAGGTGAGCCCCTACTCCCCCCCCTCCGACGACCCCAAGCACAACCCCAGAAGGAGAGAAGCGAGGAGGAGGAGGAGGAAATGGACACCGATGGGAGCCCTTGACTCACAGCATGAGGCATCGGGAGCACCACTCCAGAGACGACACCATCTTTCCGTCACAGCTGTCTCCCCCACTCTGCCACCATCCCCACATCCAACCCTGGCCATTGCCCCGGCACTCTGCCCTTCGCATCCCTGTCCTCGTCAGTGTCCAGTACTGCCGGGTCCTCGGGCCCAGGCACCCATCCCTGCTACCAGGGATACCGGTTGCTGGTGCTACCCATGCCAACGCTGCACTCCATGGCCCCCATCCGGCAGGGGCTACTGTGGACTTTGCCCTTGGGTGAGATGCGTGCTGCCCTACTGGCGGGTGGTGGTAGGTTAGGGGGGGAGAGTTGGTGGGATGGAGGCTGTGGGATGGGATATGGGATGGAGGGTGGGAGGTGGAATGCAGGGGTGGTGGGTGGAGTGTGGGTGGTGGGGTGGGGTACCCAGACGGCTGGTGTCACTTTGCATAACCACGGGCCACAGCTGTGGCGGTCCGTGCCTGCTCGTGCCTGCACTCCCCACTGCCCACCCCAAGCCTGGCAGAGTTATCCCCACCACCCCCCCCCCCCACCCCCTGCGACCACTATCAGGGCAGGCAGCCCACAGCTGTGCCTCTGCATGTCCCACCTCCTCTCTCGCCCTCATCGGCCATATCGCCTGTTCCCCGATTTTTAAAACTACAAGTGAAACCCGTCTTTGGTAATTCCCCCTGGTGGAGGCGGAGCATCATGGAGAATACCGGGTCAGGCCCGCTATTGATATGTGAATGGCATTTACTGTACACACGGGGTAGAATGTATTGATGCCATTGTCAAGGCACCAGAGCATGGCATTCTGACGTGTGCCCGATGCCTGCCATGATCTTGTCGTCACCACCGATTATCCGCCCAATCACGTTTCGCGATTCCTTTGTCAGTCAACAGAGAAACCTGCCCATGATCTCTGCAAGCTGCAATAGCATATGAACTCCCCAGGGATCTCCCCAATCAAACCACAGTCCATTAGCCTCGACAGAAAAACACATTCCTTGTCTGCACCCAGACCCTGCAAAACAGAATTATTTTTTTAAAATGAGCATTGCAGTCAAACATACTCTAAGCCCAGGCTTTTAAACCTTAAATTACCCAATACCTAGAACCCAATATTCCTGAAGTGTTCCGTTCGTCACACCAGCCATTTCCACCATCACTTGGTATGCATGGCTCCACCGACAGTATAGAGCCAACAGAGGGAGGGAGTGGTGTGGGAGTCATCAACTTTAACTTTGGAAATCTCGTGGTATCTGGTCAGTTATTGAAAAAATATTAGAATTGATCATTCAGGAGAGAATAGCAGTGCATTTGTAGAGTCATTATATGATTAAGCAGAGTCAGCATGGTTTCATGAAGGGGAAACAGTGTCTGATAAATTTACTGGAGTTATTTGCGGAGGCATCAGATGGAGGAGAACCAGTCGATGGTGTATATTTGGATTTTCCAAAAGCCCTTGATAAGATTGACACAAAAGGCTAATACGCAAGAAAGGAGCTCATGGTGTTGGAGGCAATATTCTGATATGAAAATGAAATGAAAATCGCTCGTCACAAATAGGCTTCAAATGAAGTTACTGGGGAAAGCCCCTAGTCGCCACATTCTGGTGCCTGTTCGGGGAGGCTGGTACGGGAATTGAACTGTGCTGCTGGCATGCCTTGGTCCGGTTTAAAAGCCAGCTATTTAGCCCAGTGTGTTAAACCAGCCCCTTGGGTAGAGGATTGGCTAATCCACAGGGAATAGTGACTTGCAGTAAGGGGATCTTTCTCAGGTTGGAGTGCCGCAGTGATCTGTGCCGGGACCAGAGCTCTTCTCAATATATATTCATGGAGGAAGGAACAGAGTGTACTGTGGACAAATTTACAAAGATACAAAGGTGGGAAGAAAAGTAGAATGAAAGGAGGATATAAATATTTTACAGAGAGATATTGACAGGTTCAGTGAGTGGGTAGGACATTAGAAAATGGAACTCAATGTGGGAAAATGTGTCAATTCTGGAAGAAAGAATTAGAAAGCAGATTATTGTGTAAATGGAGAGAGACTGCAGAAAGCTGTAGCACAAAGAGGCTTGTGGGTCCTTGTTCATTAAACCTAGTAACCAAGAAGGTGTAGCACCTGCCCCTTTACCTCTTCCATGCTTAACGTCCCAGGCCCAAAACACTCATTCCAGGTTAAGCAGTGTTTCACTTGCATCTCTTCCAATTTGGTCTATTGTATTCGCTGCTTCCAATGTGGCCGCCTCTATATCGGAGAGACCAAACGCAGACTGGGTGGTCGCTTTGCTGAGCATCTTCGGTCTGTGCGCATTCAGGACCCTGACCTTCCCGTTGCTTGCCATTTTAACAAAAGACCCTGCTTCCATGCCCACATGTCTATCCTTAACCTGCTGCAATGTACCAGTGATGTTCAACGCAAACTGGAGAAGCAACATCTCATCTTCCGGTTAGGCACGCGACAGCCTTCCAGTCTCAACATCGAATTCAACAACTTCAGATGATCAGCTCCACCCCACCTTGACCAATTTGTTTTCATCCCATTTCATTTGAACTGTCTTTTACCATTTCTTTCTTTCTTAATATATATTTAACCCCCCCCCCCCCTCCACAATCTTATCCCTTTCCTTAACCTTTCTCCTCTTTGCTTCCCCCTTCCCCTCCCCCCATATCTACAGTTCGTCCTCTGATGTAAGTTTCTCTGCTGTTTGGCCTTTCACATCTTTTGTTCTCTCTGGGAACTGCCATTAACACTCTTTCCCCTTGGTATCTATGGCCATTAGCACCCGGTTTCCCTGGGTTTCTGAGGCTATGACTCATCTTTCATTCTCACTCCACAGTATAAATATTTCCCACTTTCTCAGTCTGTTAGCTTTGACAAAGAGTCATCAGACTCGAAACGTTAGCTCTTTTCTCTTCCTACAGATGCTGCCAGACCTACTGAGATTTTCCAGCATTTCTTCTTTCGTTTCAGATTCCAGCATCTGCAGTAATTTGTTTTTACCCAGAAAGCTAATATCCAGGTGCAGAAAGTAATAGGGAAGGCAAACAGAATGTTGGCTTTTATTTCAAGGGGGCTGGAGTATAAAAGTAAAGAGGTGTTGTGCAACTATACTAGATACCAGTGAAGACCACTGCAGTCTCACAGCGTCGAGGTCCCAGGTTCGATCCCGGCCCTGGGTCACTCTCCATGTGAAGTTTGCACGTTGTCCCCGTGTTTGCATGGGTTTCACCCCCACAACACAAAGATGTGCAAGAGAGGTGGATTGAACATGCTAAATTGCCCCTTAATTTGGAAAAAAATTATTTGGATACTCTAAATTTATTTTTTAAAAAGATACTAGTGAAGTCCCATTAGAATATTGTGTGCAGTTTTGGTCCCTTTAACTAAGGACATATATATTATCACTATAGGTGGTACAAAGGAGGTTTACTAGTGTAATCCCAGGTATGGAGGGACTTCCAGATGAGGAAAGATTAAATAGGTTGGAATTGTTCTACTTGGCATTGAGAAGAATAAGAGGTTATATGATTGAAGCATGTAAGATATTTAGTGGGTTAGACAGGATAAATTTTGGAAGGAAGCTTCAACTTATGGGAGAGTGTAGGACCAGAGAGCATAGTTCAGAATAACATGGTGCTCATCTAAGATGGATTTGAGGAAGAATTTCTTCTTTCTAAGAGTGGTGAATCTTTGGAATTCTTCATCCCAGGAAGCTGTGGAGGCCGAATCCTTGAACATTTTAAAGGCTGATATCAATAGGTTCTAATCAACAGAGGAACTAAGTGTTACGGAGATAAGGCACAAAAATGGACTTGGTGTGCAACATTCTTAATTCGGGAGACAATGTTCTCCAGCCAGAGTTGAATTCAGGAGTGCAAATCAGGAAGCGATTCCCAATCCTTAGCCATGAAAATTTATGCATGGCAAGGATTGCGATCGATTCACGAGTAAATCCCACTATCCGACCGTCATTTTGAGCAGACGGCCCGATAGCGAGGTCCAACAACTGGCCACCCCCCCCACATCGCAAAGCAACCCCCACCCCAAACCCCCACCCCCCGCATCACGATTCAGCCCCCCATCCCCGGATTTTCTGGGTCATCCGTTACCCCAAATACGGGGGTGGCATGTTCCCCCCTCCCAGAGACCCCTAAATAGGGGTTTCCCCAACTAAAGGACCCCCCCCCCCAGAGACCCTGTAAAGCAGGAGAACCTCCCCCCCCAGAGGCCTCCTAACTAAAGCAATCCCTTTACAGAACCCCTAAATAGGGGGAACCCCCCCAGAGGCCACCTAAATATGGGGACCTCCACCAAGGCCCACAAACTAAAGGAACCACCCATAGTGACCCCCTAACTAAAAGGATCCCCCTCTGCAGAGATCCCCTAATGAAATGACCCCCACTCCACAGCCCCCCAGAAAAGAGGCCCCTGACTCAAGCTGGAGAGCACTTCAGAGGCAGTGAAAACAATTACTGCTGTAACACTCACGTTGGAATACACCTGCTCACTCAGGTAGAGGAACTACTACATGTCCATTCCTGCAAGGAGAAAAGCAATGACCCGCATTTAAACCTCCAGATCTTTTAGCTGCAAGTCGTTCATTCATTTCTTCTTAGTGTGCTCAGTGACAGCGTCATGCATGAGTTACTCCAAGTGCTGTAACCACAATGTATAAACATCAACCACTTCAAAGAGAATTAAGTGCTGTCAATTTCCAGCTCAGCACTTCAAAATCACTGAAACATGAAGGGGGTTGATTGGAATGCACTTAACTGTCTTTGATTTGGATTTGGATTTGAATTGTGTTTATTGCCACCTGTACCGAGGTACAGTGAAAAGTATTTTTCTGCAAACAGCTCAACAGATCATTAAGTACATGAAAATAAAATAAAATAAAATACATAAAGGAAAATAAAAGAAAATACATAATAGGGCAACACAAGGTGCACAACTGGTTGATGTTTGTAAGCATTGTGGTCAGAGCACTTCAGATGACCTGCCACGCAGACAAATATGCATTAACTTGGGAAAGCCAAGGCACCAACCCTGGTTCAATGAGGAGTGCAGGAGAATTAATCAGGATCAGGAGTTCTTAAAAAGTGATGCATGAATGTGTCAAGTTAAACAACGGAAGTAGGATGCTATATGCTCAACCAAAAATGCTGCAACCAACAGATCAGACCAAAGTTCCAGACATGAATGTTGGTGAATAATTAAACAACTAATGACAGGAGAAGGCTCCAGACCCAACCCCAACCTCAATAATGGCAGACTCCAGCACCAGAGCGCAAAAGCCTGGCACATTTGCAACTGTCTTCAGCCCAAAGTGCTTGATCTTGGCCTCTTTCTGAGCTCCCAGACATCACAGATGCCAATTCAAACAGCTGAGTGCGCTGGATACAACAAATGTCATGGGCCCCAATGGCATCTGACTGTAGTGCAAAATTACAGTCCTCCAAAATTAACTTCACCCCTAGTCAAACCTTTCCATTGCAGCTATAACATTGGCATTGAGTGAACAATGTGGAAAGTTATCCAGGTATACCCTGCCCACAAAATGCCAAATCCAATCTGACCATTACCCAGTGTCCCAGCAGTCTACTTTCAATCATCAGCAAAAGTATGGAAGGTGTCATTGACAATGCGATCAACTGGCACTTACTTAGCAATAATCCCTTCACCAGCATTCATTTTGGGTCTCGTCAGGATTAGTCCATTCATCTTTGCAACCTTCATACATACATGGACACAAGAGCTGAACTCCAGACATGCCCTAGGTATCAAGGCAACACTTGACTGAGTTGGAATCAAGGAGCATTGGCATAATTGAAGTCACTCGGAATGGGGGGGAGATGTGGGGCTGGTTTAGCACAGGGCTAAATCGCTGGCTTTTAAAGCAGACCAAGGCAGGCCAGCAGCACGGTTCAATTCCCGTACCAGCCTCCACGAACAGGCGCTGGAATGGGGCGACTAGGGGCTTTTCACAATAACTTTATCGAAGCCTACTTGTGACAACAAGTGATTTTCATGTCATTTCATTTTCAGATGTCTCCATTGGCTAGTCTCATAACCAGCACAAAGAAATATGGTTCTGGTTGTTGGAGGCCAATTACCCAGCGCCAGGGCATCAGTGCGTGTGTTCCTCAGGGTACGTCCTTGGTCCAACCATGTTCAGCTGCTTCATCAATGATCTTTTCTACATCCTAAGGTCAAAATTGTGGATGTTCATTGAAGACTAGACCGTGATCAGTCTGACATCTCAAAATCTGATGCTTGATCAATTTAATCCATGCTTAGTCTTTATGCTATTCATCGTTACGAGCCTTATCTGGAGCCAGAGACAATTTATTTAACTTGGTTCTGTGTCACTGGAGTAGACCTGGGTTTACTATCCCTGAAGTGAACACTGGTTTTATCTCTTTGTAGTTGATCTTCTCTATTTATCCCTGGTGTTAGCCTCGGTTTTATACCTCTACAGTTTACCCTTGCTTTACATTCCTGGAATTGATCTAGGTTATTGAACCACTAGGTTTGAATTGGTAAACAATTTCAACATCATGCTCCCAATATATATGGTGAGTGTAGAAGTTAAAAACAATGTGGGTGATTTTGAGCCCTCATTAGCAGTCTGCGGGATTGCCAACATGTGAGGAAAATCTGGAGAGAATTGGGAAACACATTTTGGGCTTTTTCCGGGTGCTCCAGTTTCCTCCCACATGTCCCGAAAGATGTGTTGTTGGAAGAATTGGATATTCTGAATTCTCCCTCAGTGTACCCGAACAGGCGCCGGTGTGTGGCGACGAGGGGTCTTTCACAGTAACTTCATTGCAGTGTTAATGTAAGCCTACTTGTGACACCAATAAAGATTGTTGTTATTATTTGTCGATTTTCAATGCCCCTCACAGTTGACATCACGAGGTTCACGGACACAAAGGGCAATAACATTATTTTGAAAGTTTTCTGTACGTTTTACTACAATTAGCCAAGCTCCCCTCTGGCCACATGGTCCCCCCCTCACTGAATATTCACGTTACGTCAATGAGGTTTACAGCAGGTTTTGAAAAGTGAGATTTAGTCGAGAGGATCCCTCCATCAATGCAAAGGGGAAAGGGACATACCCTGGCAGTGCCCTGGCACTGCCTCTTGGTACTTCCCCCATCACAGTGTTGCATTGCCAGGTTGGCATAGTGACATCCTGACAGTGTCAACCTGTGCCAGGGTGCAATGCGAGGGGTGGGCCCTCTGGGCAGCACCATGTCAGGGGTTTCCCTTACGTGTGTTGGTCAGGGCTGATTCGTATGAGGGGGGGGAAAGTGCCCCCCCAGACTGTCATGATGGTAGTGGTGGTGGTGGGGGTGTGGGGGGGGGGGGGGGGATGACAGTCGCTCTGATGCCTGCATAGGTGGTGGTGAGGAGTGGGGATGGCCCGATGCTTGCAATGGTGGGGGGGGGGGGGTGTGTCCCCATGTTGCCGTTGTGGGGAGGGGAAAGGGGAAGGCGAGAGTTCCTTTGCTTCTGCTGTGGTTGGAGGGGGAGCCCCCAACGTTTGTGTGGAGGGTCCTAATGTTTAATTGTGGTGGGGGGTGCTGCTGGGGGCCATCCTGTTTGTACGCTGACTGGGTTGCCCTTTAAAGATGGCACCCCAATATCTGTGGAGCCGGACTCCCCACCCCGCGAGAGTGGCAACCACTTCTCTCTTTTAAATTTACTCAGAGAGACTTAAGATCTGGAGTGAAAACTGCTGTGTCCAACTGAAGAGCAACACATCGGTTTTCAGTCTGAGTCTGACACTCCGAAAAATATGGTAAGATTTCGCTGAGAGCTCCTGTTTGAGAGAGACTGGTCCATAATGTATTGCATATGTGTTGCAATAAAATGTTCCTTCTCAATAAACAAAATATAATTTATTGAATTTCTCTGGTGCATTTATTATCAAATTTTATTTCAAAGCAGTAAATTAAGTAAGAGGCTTCAAGAACAATTTTATTCCTTGAGTGACTTGTTTTCTCTACTTATGACTGCTCTGTCAAAAGCCATCACTTTAGTTCTGTTTCTTTGGCCAGGAGGTGCATCAAAGTAACTGTGGCAAATGCAAAATGATAGAACGTATTAATTAGGGGGCATTTTAAATTGCAGAGACTTTGTGTGAGACAGAAAGCCATTGCAATCCAATGCTAACAATTTGTTGGTGTTTGCCAAAATGATGACTGTCGAAGCTTTCTTCAGAACTGCTTTTAAACATCAGCCAATGCTTTTGCAACACTTGCAGATTGGGGCTCAGTTTTAAATAAAATTGTTTCGCAAATTAATCTGACTTATTATCAAAAAAAGGCATTTTAACCTGTTAAAGAATAACCTGAAGCATTTATATTCGCCCAGGGTTTACATAATGCTGCACGTTTGGCCTCATACATGCTAAATGATTTGATTTAAAATGATTATGTCCTCAGGCTAATATCAAAGTGACAAGAAATGCAACGTGATAAGCTTTGACATTCAGCCTGTGCAGTGGCACTATAGTGATTACGCAGCATTGGAACAATCTCTTCCAGGGAAACTATTTGTTTTCATTAAGACAACGCTGGTAGATAGATTCCCTGTTTGTTGGATTGGCAGTTAACCTGGAAGGGTGGCTTGGCCATCTATCATAAAGCCCCACCATGCATTTAATTTCAATGTCAAAAGATACTAAATTGGCCAAGCCCCATAAAGGATGGCTCATCTGCTCCATAGGATTAGCACCCTGGCAGTAAAAAACAAAATTAAATGCCAATATTATTTTGCAAAAGAGATACTGCAAGGATGGAGGATAAATTGTGTGAGAAAAATCTTTATGTATTGTAAATATATAAACACCATGCTCGTGAAGGGTGGATATGGTCTGTAGAACAATCAAAGTGAGATGTTATTTAAATAGCCTGCTCTTGAAAAACTGAAAAACAACTTCCTGCTTGTGTCTGTGAGTTGTCGATAAAATGGTGCGAGCAGTTTTTTTTACTGACATAACCCAAAGTGCCATCATTATAGCATTACAGCTTGACTACTTTATACAACCTATCATTATCACATGGAAGTGAGGGGGCAGGATATAAGTTCAGTTCTTTTGACAGCTCACAAGGATTTGATGATGAGTGATGCACACAAGTATTTGTTTTTCTCAGTACTTGAGGGGATTTAACCATATTAAATTGGTTTTATACATTAGAGTTTTTAATATAGTAAAGTATATAATAGGTATTTATAACTTTGTTTTGTGTCATCTCAGTATGGCTCCCGAGGTCTGCCCAAGCTGCATACTTGATGAGTGGGCATGGTGAGTGCAAGGGCATGATTTGACATAACTTGTCACTAAGCTAGCATAAGGAGCCATGCGCGTGGGTACCATGGAGGACATGGATTTGCATAAAGTAGCATGCCTGGACATGGTGATTGAATGTGATGTGAGGGCAGCATGATAGCACAGTGGTTAGCACAGTTGCTTCACAGCTCCAGGGTCCCAGGTTCGATTCTCGGCTTGGGTCACTGTCTGTGCGAGTCTGCACATTCTGCCTGTGTCCGCGTGGGTTTCCTCTGGGTGCTCCGGTTTTCTCCCTCAGTCCAAAGATGTGTAGGTTAGGTGGATTGGCTCGGCTAAATTGCCCTCAGTGTCCAACAAAAAAGTTAGGTGGAGTTACAGGGATAGGGTGGAGGTGTGGGGATAGGGCGGTGGTATGGCCTTGGGTAGGGTGCTCTTTCCAAGGGTCGCTGCAGACTCGATGGGCCTAATGGCCTCCTTCTCTACTGTAAATTCTATGATGCCTAGAGGGCCTACTGTTTAAGAATAGGGGAAATATCCCAGGGAACACCTGATGGAGGAGCTGCGCTCCGAAAACTAGTGATTCAAAACAAACCTGTTGGACTTTAACCTGGTGTTGTAAGACTTCTTAATATGAATAAGGTTTGGAACGACTACACTACTGGACCTGATGATTCAGAATATATTTTCCTGCCATTCTCGCAGTTCTTTGACAACTTTTTAAAAAGAGGTGCAAATCACCAACAAAGACAACTTGTGTTTATGTAGGACATTTAACGTACCCCAACATAGTTTCCACAAGTGTCTTAAAAGAGAAAAGAGAGGTAGAGAGGCAGGGCAGTTGCGGGAAGAAATTCCTGAGCTTAGGGTACAATTAAATGAAGGCGCAGTCACTAATCATGAAGCAATTCAAGTCAGTGATTCTCAAGAGGTCAAATTTGGAGGTATGTAGAGGACTGTGGGGCTAGAACAGGGTGCAAAGGTAAGGAAGGAGGCAAGGCCATGGGTGGATTCGGAATGAAAAATGACAGTTTTAAAATTGAGGCATTGCTTCACCGGAACAAAAATAAACAGCTGCATGAAATATTAATACACAGCAATGGGATGATTATTTGCAAACCAGTTAATCAGCAGAAAGCATATTTCAAAGATAATTTCAAAGCAACTAAGCTGTATTTCAGACATCTGGGAGGATTGATCTTTAATTAAAATCACAATGAACGTATCTTCCAAGTGAAGTCTGGATTGCTTTCACAACGAAAAGAGGTCAACAGTGCAATAATTATTTTCCTCAGTAATTTACCAATTTATTCCAAGTGTAGAATTTAGCAGTAATTAAATGAAAATGTAACGTGCTAACCATCGCATCAAATTTGCTAATCCTTCTACGGCAGTTACATGGAGTGCGTTCGTCACCTTCAGTCACAATTTGGAAGCTTCTGTGGGGTAACAGAGAAGGCCAGACACTGATTAAACAATCCAATACAAATTTGCACTCTCACTGTTTGCGTTTGCCTCTTTGACCAACAATCTCATGCTGAGCCAGATTGGTTTTAACCTCCATATCCCATTTAATCTTAACCTCAGTTTCTGACCCTGCAATCTCACTATCCTAAATATCATCTTCACCAACCTCCATAATGCCATTCATTACCACTGAACACATCCTGCTGAAATCAATTGTTCATTTGTCACCTCTAGTTTCCAATTATTCTGATGCACTCTTGGCCAGTTTCCCATCTTCCACTCTCTGTAACATTTAGCTCATCCAAAAAATGTTCCTACCTGTTGCCTATCCCACGCGAATCTGACTAATCACCCCTGACTAATCACCGCTGAATTACATGGTTCCCTGGTTCATCAATGTCTCCAACTGAAAATTCTCATCCCTGCTTATAAATCTCATTGTGCTCTTGTCCTTCGTTGGCGCTATCTCCTCACACGATACCAGCTGCTCCTAAACACACATTTCCTCTGATTCTGGTCTTTGGTGTATTGTCCCCACTTCTACCTCATCATTGGCTGCCTTCAGCTGACTCGGCTCCATGCAGTGCAATTCCTAAACATCACTACTTTCTCTCCTCCTTAAAACACTCTGCAACACCCACCTTTAAAAAACAATCACCGCAGTGTCCCATCTAGGGTCAATATTTAATAATTCCTGCATGGTTTTGGTATCCATTTTGCCCTTGACTCTCCACAAAGCAAATTGGGGCTACGTTTTTAATGTTAAAGGCACTGTGCAAATGCAATTTGTTGTCGTAGCTACGGCTTGTGGGATCTTGCTGTGTTCAAAATGGCTGCTACATTCACTTGAGTATCTGTGAATGCACTATAAAAGTCGGCTATCAGTCATAAGACGTTCGGGGGACAAAAGGTGGACATGGCCTAAGTTTAAAGTCTTTTAAGTAAACCTTTATTTTTATGCTCCATTTCCCTGTTTCACTTGAACAATTTAACTTAAAAGCTACAATAACTTTAAACGTACCAAGGAGAGGTCTGCGGTCAAAGCAAAGCTCCCTTCCTTCATCAGCGATGACTGCATTGTGCCACTAGATGCCACGATCGCACAGTCATTGAGGAGAGCTAACTGCACAATCACTGAAGCACAATATAAATAATGTATGGTGTTCCACCTCTAGAATCTCAAACTGACATAATTCATGCCTTACTACAATCAATCTTTATTCTCTATTAGATTAACAGTTTACGTATTCCACACTCATGGAGATCTGTGATAAAAACTTTAATAACCAAAGGTTAAGACCTGGAGATGTACCATTTCTACATGGGAGGATACAATTACATTCCTTCAAGTCTTTTCCATTTTTAGTTTCATCATCGTCATGGCAGCATAATATTTTCACAACAATGACGTTTCCGTCCTTCAAGGAGGCTGATGCCCAAATGAAATAAAATTGACAGAAGGGAAAAAGGATACTTTTTTCCCTTTCAACTTTGACAACAGTATTTGTAGCTTGAAATGGGGGGAAAGGCACTGGAAGAAAGCAAATGACAGGCTTTTTGCAAAGTGCGAATAGTGGAATAAACAATGCAGATATTTTATGACAATTACCATGTTCCAATGTGTAATTAGCATGTCTGACCTGGTATGCCATGTTGTCAGAGGAAGCACCTCAGTGACACAGTTGCTGCAGCATTTTCTAACGAAACCGGAGATCCAGCAAACTTCTTGCACTGCAGCTTTATACTTATTACCGCCTCAGTGCTTCTCTGCCCTATAAACTTTTCTTCCACAAAATAGAAGAGGAAGAGAAGCGTAATATTTGAGCGTTATCTACAATCGTCCCCTTTCCTGACTGCTGAGTAAAAACACATCAACTCGTTCTCCGTCCCCATGTGCACGTAATCCTGGGAAATTTGACAGTCATTGTTATGCAATATTTAGTACTGAGATTGGGCAAAAAGAATCTCTCTCACCCACTAACATGTGGACATCTGTTTGTTGAAACCAATATTTCATTTCTCTTGCTTGATAGCTTTCTTTGATTCTATTTCCCTGTACTTGGTTTCTCAATTCGCACTGTGAAATATTAGCCCGCATTTTCCTGATGCGTGAGGCCCCGGAATGGACCCCATCCCTTCTTCCTCCCTCGAGGTGCTCACTGCCCACCGGGCTACTCCATGGGACAGATAGGTAGCTGGAGTGAATTTTAGAGGCTTCAACGTCATCTGGCACTGCCACTGAACCACAGTGCCCATGTTCTCAGCCATGGTGCTCAATGACTGGGACATGTCCTTCAGCAAGTGAACCATGTCCCTCATTGCCTTGGTATCGTCCCTCTGTGACTGTGTCATGACTGGTTATGGTCAGTCAGCACCCGGCCAGTGCTCTCGATGCCCTCAGCCATGACCCTTTGTGAGTGGGCCAAGCACTGGAGCACCGCTGCAATGTCTATCTGAATCTGGGACATGTCCGCCAGTGACTGGACTCTTCTGTCCTGTGCCTTAACCATGGACAACACAGTGCTGCCTCAGCCTCTGACACATTGCTCTGACATCTTGCTCTAGGCATTTTTCTACCGCATACGCCACCGTTTCAGAGTTGGCCTGGGTGCCAGGCATTGTCAGCAACATCTCCTGTACCTGAAGGAAATTGGACTCCTCTAGGTGTACTTACAGGCACTGGAATGTTGCTGACACCCCATCCAGTAAATCCTGGCTCTGAATCTGCATCTGCACCAGTGATGGGACAACCTTTCCAGAGATGTGACCTCTGTCTTGGGGGAAGCTGTTCCCTCGGATCAGGCAGCCCTTTGACCGTCTGCTCCCCTGTGAGTCCCTGCCTCCACCTGATGCGCTGCAGCATGCATGCGGTGCTCACTAGAGAGTGACCCGGGAGCCTAAGTACGAACATGTCCCACCAAGGTGATAGTCTCTGCATTGGTGGATGGTGCTAGTGACGCAGTGCCGAGAAATCGGTGTCCTACCCGGAGGTTTGCTCCAGTGTGTTCTGAGGGTTTAGAGGGATGACCTCGGATGACTCGGCCTCATCTGATGGAAGACAAAGGAGATAGTGTCAGCTGTTGGGAAGGACAGGGTTGTGGGAGATGAAAGGTTCACTTGAGCTAGGATATCTGGATAAAGTGAAATTGGACTTTCATTTCCTCGGTGCATGCCAAACTCCATGTCAGCCACTGCCCTCTCCTTGCCCTCCCTGCAAGTTCCATGGCGCTTTTTTTAAAGGACGTGTGGACCCCTATCTCGCACATGCCCCCATCCATCTTCTGACATTCACTTCGATTATGGGCCACTTTATTCTTGGAGATACAGAAAGAATATTGTGAGATGCCAACGCACAAATTTTCTAGGGTTCGGTTTCTAGCTAGTAGCATGTGTGGACAAGTAGACTGGCTAAAGAGTTAGGGTTAGGGTTAGGGTTAGGGTTAGGGTGTTTGGTGAAGGTGTTAGGGTGAAGGCATATGTTTGGGGTTCCAGGAGGACGAGTTCTGAGGGACATGCTGGTTGGTGGAGTGTTACTGGCAGATAAAAGCTTGGGGCAAATGTCAGGGGTCAAGGACGGGGGTGATGCCAAGGTCACAGAGGCGGTTGCCCATCCGAGCAACCCGAAGGAGGTCATTCATCTTCTTCCTTCATTGTATGCCGGCCCCCTTGGTGAGACTGCCAGCACTGACTGCACCTGTCACCTCATCCTAAACTGCATTCATTACAGCTAGCTGGTGTCACCACCCTCCCTCGGGAAGAGGGTGTCCCTCTCCTCAATGGCGTCCACCATCCAGTGGACGTCCACATCAAGGCTGTGTGGTGCAGGTCTTTGAGCAGCCATCCTTTTTGGCTGAATTGAGAGTATGTGGTGAGTGGAGTGCTGATGTTCCAGCTTGTCAGGCTAGCAACGGGATTCCTGACCCCAGCGAATCATTCGTCTGGAGAATCGGTTCTTGAGCAGGATGCACTTGGGCAGCATGCTGGCCCAATTGTGTGCATGGAACCGTGCCCCCCCCCCCAGCGCTCCATGCAGCAGTGCAAATATGTTCCGATTCTCTGCTGGTGGGAGCACTTAAGTGTCTGAACCAGAGAATCGCGCCCCCGTGTCTCTTAGCCTGAGACTTTGCAGCCAGAAGAAATCGTTCTTTCTCATTAACTATCCTGTCAAACCTGCTCAAAATCTTAAATGTTTCAAAGAGATCACCTTTCATTCTTCTGAACTCCAGAGGGGATAGGCTCACATCTACTCAATCTATCATCATCAGACAACTCCCTCATTCCAAAAATCAATCTGGTGAACCTTCACTGCATTGCTTCCAAGGCAAATACATCCTTCCTTAGGTCGGGAGATCAAAACTGTACATTGTACTCTGGAGCTCCCGTGAAGTTATTATTGATCAGAAGCTGAACTGCACCAGCCATATAAACGCTGTCGCTACGAACAGCTCAGAGGCTGGAGTCAGAGGCTGGGAATTCTGCGGCGAATAACTCACTTCCTGAATCCCCAAAGTCTGTCCACCAACTACAAGGTACCACATGGTAAGTTGTTGCAAAAGGTTAAATCTCACGGAAACCAGGGTGAGGTAGCCAATTGGATCAAAATTGGCTTGGCGACCAAAGCCAAAAGGTGTTGGTGGAGGGTTGTTTTTCAAACTGGAGGCCTGTGACCAGTGGTGTGCCTCAGGGATCGGTGCTGGGTCCACTGTTATTTGTTATAGTTATTAATGATTTGGATGAGAATGTAGGAGGCATGGTTAATAAATTTACGGCTGGCACCAAGATTGGTGACATCGTGGATAGTGAAGAAAGTTATATAAGATTGCGACAGGATCTTGACCAATTGGACCAGTGGGCTGATGAATGGCAGTTGGAGTTTAATTTGGATAAATGTGAGGTGATGCATTTTGGTCGACCAAATCAGGGCAGGACCTATTCAGTTAATGGTAGGGAGCTAGGGCGAGTTACAGAACAAAGAGATCTCGGGGTACAGCTTCATAGCCCCAAGAAGGTGGAGTCGTAGGTGGACAGGGTGGTGAAGAAGACATTCAGCATGCTAGGTTTTATTGGTCAGAATATTGAATACAGGAGTTGGGACGTCCTGTTGAAGTTGCGGAAGATATTGGTAAGACCACACATGGAATACTGTGTTCAGTTCTGGTCACCCTATTGTAGGAAGTATATTGTTAAACTAGAAAGAGTGCAGAAGAGATTTATGAGGATGCTACCAGGACTTGATGGTCTAAATTATAAGGAGAGGCTGGATAGGCTGGGACTTCTTTTCCTGGAGGGTATGAGGCTTTGGGGTGACCTTACAGAGATCTATAAAATAATGAGGGGCATAGATAAGGTACATAGTCAACATCTTTTCCCAAAGGTAGATGAATCTAGAACCATAGGGCATAGGTTTAAGGTGAGAGGGGAGAGATATAAGAGACCAGAGGAGATTTTATTTCACACAGGGTGAGGAGCATCTGGAACAGGCTGCCAGAGGCAATGGTAGAGACAACTGCAATTTTTTCCTTTTAAAGGGAGTTGGACAGTTACATGGGCAGGGTGGCTACAGAGGGATATGGGGCAAATGCGGGCAAGTAGGACTAGCTTAATGATAGAAACTGGGCGGCATGGGCAAGCTGGGCCGGCCTGTTTCCATGCTGCAAACATCCATGACTCTATGACTTTATGTGATGAAGTACTTCCCACTTTCTGGAGGAGTGTGATTCTACTATTCTCTAACTATGGCGGTCTACATACGTTTATATGCTGCTGCCCCACAGCCCAAGCTTTCGGGGCAGGTCTTTGCTGTGCTAGTAATGTTGCACAAAAGACACACAACCATCCAGATCTGGATCGACCACATCAAGTGTTCACTTGTATCTCCGCTGGGTATCGAGGGAATCAGCATTAACAGGCAGGTGCACCCAGCAGCAATGCTGAAAGTGGAATTTCGATCCGCTGTGGCAGTCAGCAAGACCTGTGTCCACATTTTGTTGGCGGCAATCAACTAATTGAAAAATGATAAAGCCATTGTTCTGGATGGATTGTATCGACAAATAATTGAGGGAGAGATGACAGAGCCATTGCTGTTCACACTCAATATCCTGAGAAAAAGGGTGCAGCTAGTTAATGGAATCCTACATTTAAGATGTTACACCCAAGTGAATATGACTGAGCTGGCTCCCCTTCGTGTTTAACTCACTCGATTAGCCTCAACAAAGGTTTGTTTAAAGTTCTTTACCTGTGGATACCTTTGCCCAATCCAAATGTATTTAGGTTTTATTAAGGAACCAATTCAACCAGGTTTTCTGGAGTTAAATCCATACACACACACCCTCACTCTCATAACTCTGCCCCCCACACAAACACACACACCCTCACTCACATAACTCTGCCCCCCACACAAACACACACACCCAACGCTGCCCCTCACACAAACACACACACCCTCACTCACATAACGCTGCCCCCCACACAAACACACACCCTCACTCACATAACGCTGCCCCCCACACAAACACACACACCGTCACTCATAACTCTGCCCCCCACACAAATACACACACCCTCACTCACATAACGCTGCCCCCCACACAAACACACACACCCTCACTCACATAACTCTGCCCCCCACACAAACACACACACCCTCACTCACATAACGCTGCCCCCCACACAAACACACACACCCTCACTCACATAACGCTGCCCCCCACACAAACACACACACCCTCACACACATAACTCTGCCCCCCACATAAACACATACAGCCCATACAACCACATACAGCCCTCACAAACACACACAGCCCACACAAACACATACAGCCCACACAGACACACTCAGCCCACACAAACGTGGAAGTAAAAAAGGTGGGTTCAAATTTTAAAAAATATATACAAATCAGTTTTTGGGTAAATGGTGATATGATGCAGCCATGAAGTTGGGTGATTTTGGTAGAGCTGACTTCAGTTTTGACCTCTATTGCAGAAACCTGCTAGCTTATTGATGTACCATCGATTGCACGCGAGGCGAATGATTTACCAAAGTCTAGCTTTAATTGACTAGAACACAGCTCTGCGATCGTCTACAGTGGAAAAGGACGATCGTCAGGCGTCTGAGCATTTATACCTCGTTAATAGAGGCGTGGTTAACTCAGCCTCTCGGCCAATCGGTCGAGAGGCACATGACCGACCAGGGCCAATGGTAAGCCGACGTTCTGGCCCAATGGCAGACGAGTATGCAGATCATATCATCACACTTATTCCAAGAGGGAGGGATGATGTAGTTGTTTCTGCAGCAGGAACTGAAAGGGCTGTCCTGTTTTCCTGCTTGTTGACTGCCTGCTAGACAACATGCCTCCAGTAAGAGAGAAAGGGAAAGAGAGAGCTCACTCGCCTGTCTCTGCATGGGTGGCTGAAGATTGGTGTTGCCACTTGCTTCCTTCATTTTTCCTTAAAGACACTTGAGGGAGAGGGACAGACAGACAGGGAGAGGCCCTGCTTCTTTTCCAGCAGTATTCTTAGAAGGCTCTTACGTTTTTTTTCTCTGCCATTGATGTGAAACTTCATATTCCCTCAGGCAGATCTGTCAGTATAATCTCCTTCGGAATTTTCCAGCAAGTGGTCATTTTGCGGTAAGCCATCAGTGTCTTTTCGTGTTTTAAAAGCAATACATGTCTTCTCTAAAAAAAGTGCCCTTTGTTAGTTGGTGATGCTGCAGTCCATTGTCATGACCAAGAAAGAGGAGAGCAGAGAATTTTAGACCAGTCAGTGTAACATCAGAACACTAATGGAAATCCTTACTTCAGGAGAGAATAGAAGAACATTTAGAAATGAGAAATAGAATAATGAACAGTCGTCATGGATTTTGAAAGGGAAACTCCTGCTAGATTAAATTTGAGGGGATAAGAGAGAGAGTAGAGAATGGTAATGTAGCAGATGTGACTTACCAAGATGTTCAATCTTTGATAAGATTCTCCATGTCAGAATATTAAATAAGATCAGATAATGCAAGGTAAGGGAACAAGTGACAAAATAGATTATTAGTTGGTTCAATACAGAAAGCAGAGAATGGGGGTAAAGAATAGTTATTCATATTGGCAGAAGGCAGTATAAGATTTTTTATTATTTATCTGAACTAAGATTTCTGGGGTTCACTTGTTTGCAACAAACCCCCAATTATAAATCATATAAGGTTCTGGCAAGAAAGAACACATTAAATGGTGAATTCAAGGTTATTAACCACTGGAAAGGTAACAAGTCAGAAAGGTATAAAGCAAAGTATCAATTAACAGCATTTAGTACTAATTAACGGTAAGAGAAGAAGGCTTAACTTTAACAATTGAACAGACTTCTCACCGCTCTTCTGAGACCACGTTGTGAAGTGGCAACTCTACACAAACATCAAAAACAGCTCTCAGCACCCACCACACCCATTAACATCATTCTCTCCCTGCTGCTCTTCTCTTCCTCTGCCTCCCGTAAACATCTCTCTGCCCCTCGTTATCTTCCTCATTACATCTCTCCTCACATCTCTCTCTATCTCCCTGCCTCTGCCGGTTCTTACCCAAAACTTTGAGATGCCTTTATTATACCATTCAAATTGAAAGCCCACCTTAGCTAAATGTTGGAAAATAGCTAATTGCTCTGTAATTAGTCAATAATGAAATAATCATTAACCCATTGGTTTCTAGCTAATTATGCACATTGTCTCAGATTTAAGACAGATTTAGGGTAGTATGGTGGCACAGTGGGTAGCACTGCTGGGTTCAATTCCAGCCTTGGGTGACTGTCTATGTGGAGTTTGCACTTTCTCCTCCGTCGTGTCTGCTTGGGTTTCCTCCAGGTGCTCCGGTTTCCTCCCACAATCTAAGGATGTGCAGATTAGGTGGGATTAATAGGTTACGGAGATAGGGCAGGGAGTGCACTTAGGTCGGTGCTCTTTGAGAGTCGGTGCAGACTTGATGGGCCGAATGGCCTCCTTCTGCACAGTAGGGATTCTATGATTCTGTGAAGACAATTGGAAAAGTCTTCACCTCACAACACTGCAAACGCGTACCATGATTGGGCAGAGAATCAGACATTCAGCCAAGTTTGAGGTCTGCGCCCAGCGCCGATTCGGGTGCCATGTTGCGGTCCCTCGCTGATGGCAATAACTGGGTTTGCATCCCGTGCTGGCGGCAGCATGCAAAACAAGCATTTGCATGCATTTAAATGTGATTAGCACGTCGGACACAGTGTGCTCCGCCCTTCTGCTCCCCACGGTCGTGAATTACTACAAGCATTGCTAAACGTGGACTGGGCACCATGGCTGCGGAGGGGGGAGCGGGAGGCTAAAAAAGCACTGAAAAAAACAATGAAAGCTGTCAGACTTGCTCGGGGGTGGCTGCCCATGCCAGGGTGGCCTGGCTCAGGTCATCATTGCTGCAGTCTGCCTTTTAAACGTAACTCTTTGGTGCTTCTCACAGGTTCCTGGTTGCTCACATTGCTGAGTGCTGTCTGTGTCCTTTAAATGCTCAGAAGTCCTCTGGTCATCTCTGGACACACTCATACCCCAAATGTATCATCAAGGGCCAGGCTCAATCAGGAGCCCGCCGGGTGTTGGTCCTTCTCAGGAGCGCTGCCCCATTACAGAGGGAGCAGGGGATCAGCAGAGGACACCTGCAGCACAGTCTTTGGAAATATCCCTGGTTCTCTGCCCCTCTCAGGGCAGAGGACTCACCACTCCTCCGGATCACCAGCTGTCTCCTCCTGGTGAGACCTGCAGTGCTGACTGCCTCTGCCACTACCTATTAATGAATTACTTATTCTTTACTTGTCTCACAGTTAAGACTTTCTACTTAACTAATCTGGCAGACTTCCAATAATACTGGTTTAGCTTTGATTAAAATGTTTTCCATCAATTTTAGCTGAAAATGCTGAATAAAACATGAAATCAAACTACAAAATGATAGTCACACTAAAACTAAAGATTTTGAAATTACCAACAGTGGAAAGTGATACTGCGCAAAGATTAGTGCTGGGACCACTGCTGTTCACAATTTACATAAATGATTTGGACTTTGATGTCACAAAGACAATTTCTAAATTTGTGGATCACTCCAAATTTGGGAATCGGCAAAACTGAGCAGGACTGCAAGAACTTTGAGGAGGCCAAGAAGAAACTTGCAGAACGAGCAAACATTTTCAAATGGAGTTCAACATGTGAAGTATTGCATTTTGCTCGGAGGAATAGGGAGGCAACTTATTACTTGGATGGCGAATGCCTATGGGGGCTAGGTGAACAAAGGGGTCTTTGAGTACAATACATCAACATCCAGAAGTTGCGCAAAAGGTTAGCAAGGCCATAAAGCAAGCACGCTGGGCCAGAATTGAAATGTGATGCACAATCAATTGCACAAAGACACAGATTGGGTACAACTGTGGCTTTATTACAGTCAGATGCGTGGCCTCCTACTGCAGCTGGCAAAATGGCAGATCAGTGGATGACACGCATATTTATACAGCTCCTAGTGGGCGGAGCCAGCCGGCAGGGGCTACCGGCGAACCTGTAGTACAGGTCCTACCTTACATCCCCTAATACAGGTGTATACAGTGGTTCACCACAAAAAGTAGGAAAGTTATGCTAAACCTGTATCAATCCACACTTAGAGTACTTTATGTCATATACAGAGGCACTGGAGAGGATACAGAAAAGATTTACGAGGATGTTATCAGAAATATACATACCAGGAAAGGATTAACAGACCAGCTCTCTCTTGTTTTGAAAAAAAGAGGGCTGATGGATGACCTAATAGATGCCTTTGCAATTCTGAAAGAATTTGAAAGAGTGGATGCTGAGATGAATATTTCCTCTTACCTGGGAAGAGCATAAGTAGAGGCCATCAATATAAGATTGTCTCCGAGATGCACAATAGTGAATTTAGAAGAACCTTCTTCACCCAAAGAGTGGTGAAGTTCGGAACTCATTATGGTGATATGCCTAGGGGCAACCAGCTGGTGGTGGTACAGATACATCGTGCAGTCTCTAGCCCAAGGTCATGTGACCTGAGACTCCAATACAAAGGAAGACACATCCGGCCATCTTCAGAAGAAGATTGAGAGTGTAATAAGACATACATGTGAATGGTCAGTGCTAGATGCAAGTTTCTTATTTCTGATAACATCCTCGTAAATCTTTTCTGTGTCCTCTCCAGCCTCCATGATAACGTGCTCTATATCAGATTGCTATCTTACCACACGAGACTCAATAAAAGATTCTGGTTTGGACAAATCAAAGTGTTTGGTGAGTCCCTTTGTGCAGTACAAAGGACCAAACACAACACTCATGACTACAGGGAGTGGTTGAAGTGAATATTATAGATGCATTGAAAGAGAAATGAGACACACATAAGGGGGAGAAGGGAACAGATGATAATGATGGTAGATTTAAATGAGGAAAGATGGGAGGAGGCTCGAGGGGAGTATTGACACCAGCATGGATTGATTCAGCCAAATGGCCAGTTTCTGTGCATATATCCTTTGCAATCCTTTATCATGCTGTGCTGGTTACTATATCCTGGTCTGTTTGCCCCCTCTCCTGGCTTTTCCCCTCTCCCCCATTCACCTGCTTCTTTCTCCTTGCTATTACCCTTACTCCCGATCACATATCAACCCCCCCACGCCCCTTTCAAGATCCAGCAGAGGGCTCTGGTGAAGCAGTAGCCTCAAATTCAAATTGTCTTCATCAGACAGCTACCTGACTGCATTCACAAATTGATGTCCTACTTTGACACTTTGCTGCATTTCATCTTGCCACAACCCCCACGGGGACCATAGGGAAACCTTCACTGATCTCCCCGTGGGTCTCGCGGGGTCCTAGCTCCCAGGTAGGGGGTGGAGGCGAGCAACCTGGGTTTGTTAAGAGCAAAGGTTAAAAGCAGGCCCATATCAGGGCTTGGTGAGGTACGTCCTCCCAGCTTGGGTTGCACTGGGAGTGAGATGCTGGGTTATGCAGACCTTTTCTAGATGTATAGAGAAATACAGCACAGAACAGGCCCTTCGGCCCACGATGTTGTGCCAAACTTTTGTCCTACGTTAATCATAGATTATCATAGAATTTTGGACACTAAGGGCAATTTATCATGGCCAATCCACCCAACCTGCACATCTTTGGACTGTGGGAAGAAACCGGAGCACCCGGAGGAAACCCACGCACACACGGGGAGGATGAGCAGACTCCACACAGACAGTGACCCAAGCCGGAATCGAACCTGGGACCCTGGAGCTGTGAAGCAATTGTGCTATCCACAATGCTACCATGCTGCCCTTAAGAACAAATTAATCTACACTCCATTATTCTACCGTAATCCATGTACATATCCAATAGCCGCTTGAAGGTCCCTAATGTTGCCGACTCAACTACTTCCACAGGCAGTGCATTCCATGCCCCCACTATTTTCTGGGTAAAGAACCTACCTCTGACATCCCCCCTATATCTTCCACCATTTACCTTAAATTTATGTCCCCTTGTAATGGTTTGTTCCACCCGGGGAAAAAGTCTCTGACTTTCTATTCTATCTATTCCCCTGATCATCTTATAAACCTCTATCAGGTCACCCCTCATTCTTCTCCGTTCTAATGAGAAAAGGCCTAGCATCCTCAACCTTTCCTCGTAAGACCTACTCTCCATTCCAGGCAACATCCTGGTAAATCTACATTGCACATTTTCCAAAGCTTCCACATCCTTCTTAAAATGAGGTGACCAGAACTGCACACAGTACTCCAAATGTGGCCTTACCAAGGTTTTGTACAGCTGCATCATCACCTCAAGGCTCTTAAATTCAATCCCTCTGCTAATGAACGCCAGCACACCATAGGCCTTCTTCACAGCTCTATCCACTTGATTGGCTACTTTCAAAGATCTATGAACATAGACCCCAATATCTCTCTGCTCCTCCACATTCCCAAGAACCCTACCGTTAACCCTGTATTCCACATTCATATTTGTCCTTCCAAAATGGACAACCTCACACTTGTCAGGGTTAAACTCCATCTGCCACTTCTCAGCCCAGCTCTGCATACTATCTATGTCTCTTTGCAGCCGACAACAGCCCTCCTCACTATCCACAACTCCACCAATCTTCGTATCATCTGCAAATTTCCCACTATCCCATGCCTCCTTACATTCTGCATAAGCCTACCATGGGGAACCTTATCAAATGCCTTACTAAAATCCTTGTACACTACATCCACTGCTTTACCTTCATCCACATGCTTGGTCACCTCCTCAAAGAGTAAGGCAAGACCTACCCCTCACAAATCCGTGTTGACTATCCCTAATCAAGCAGTGTCTTTCCAGATGCTCAGAAATCCTATCCCTCAGTACCTTTTCCATTACTTTGCCTACCACCGAAGTAAGACTAACTGGCCTGTAATTCCCAGGGTTATCCCTATTCCCTTTTTTGAACAGGGGCACGACATTCACCACTCTCCAATCCCCTGGTACCACCCCTGTTGACAATGAGGACGAAAAGATCATTGCCAACGGCTCTGCAATTTCATTTCTTGCTTCCCACAGAATCCTTGGCTATATCCCGTCAGGCCCTGGGGACTTGTCTGTCCTCAAGTTTTTCAAAACGCCCAACACATCTCCCTTCCTGACAAGTATCTCCTCGAGCTTACCAGTCTGTTTCACACTGTCCTCTCCAACAATATGACCCCTCTCATTCGTAAATACTGAAGAAAAGTACTCGTTCAAGACCTCTCCTATCTCTTCAGACTCAATACACAATCTCCCGCTACTGTCCTTGATCGGACCTACCCTCGCTCTAGTCATTCTCATATTTCTCACATATGTGTAAAAGCCCTTGGGGTTTTCCTTGATCCTACCTGCCAAAGATATTTCGTGCCCTCTCTTAGCTCTCCTAATCCCTTTCTTCAGTTCCCTCCTGGCTACCTTGTATACCATTGTAAATACTTGATAAATAAACCTATCTTCTCTTTACCATCAGCCATCTCTCCGTCATTATACATCAATTCCTTTTTTTATCATGGATTCCACCATAATGATGATATCAGACAGCCCTGCTGCACTGCATTCCCCAATAGGACAAGTTTAGTTTGACCAAATACCGTTCTGACTGCAGCAGTGTCTGTCCCATGTATAGAGCTATGATCATTATTTCATCTCTCCAGTCAACTATGATCACTTCAAGCACTTTCAACACATTTTGCCAGTTTACCTGAATAAAAATATTTTCATAATCCTCAAAGCAGGTTACATTTTCCCCTAACACTCTCATCACTACAACCCTTCCTGAACCCATGACCATGGATTATGCCAGGACAATCTGAGAAATAATAATTACTCTGAGTGAATATTTTGCATTGAGAGAATGCATTGTCAGAGTTGATAATTTTTAACCACATGTTAAATTGACTCATCATCTGGGCGGCATGGTGGCATAGTGGTTAGCACTGCTGCCTCACAGTCCCAGGGACCCGGGTTCAATTGCAGCCTCGGGTGACTGTCTGTGTGGACTTTGTACATTCTCCCCGTGTCTGCGTGGGTTTTCTCCGGGTGCTCCGGTTTCCTCCCACACTCCAAAGATGTGCAGGTCAGGTGGATTGGCCATGCCAAACTGTCACTTAGTGCCAAGGATTAGGTGGGGTTATGGGGATAGGGTGGGTGTGTGGGCCTAAGTAGGGTGCTCCTCCTGAGGGCAGGTGCAGACTCGATTGGCCGAATGGCCTCCTTGTTACTGTTGAGATTCTACGATCTATCTGCTCAGGTATATGCACAAGGTTTAGTGACATTCAAACAAGAGCAGTAGAGCTGTTCGAACCTTCTTGCCAAAAATAGTCTATAAAAAACTATCAACAGATACGTTATTGTATTATTTATCACACTTCTGTTTGCGGAACTTTGCTTCACTTTAATTGGCTGCAGTGTTTGCGAACATAACAACAGTGGCTATGCCTCAAACATAGTTGGTTGGCTGAATGTCACCAATGTCCTGGTGCAGCAGGGGGGGCAGCAGGGTAGCATGGTGGTTAGCATAAATGCTTCACAGCTCCAGGGTCTCAGGTTCGATTCCCGGCTGGGTCATTGTCTGTGTGGAGTCTGCACGTCCTCCCCCTGTGTGCGTGGGTTTCCTCCGGGTGCTCCGGTTTCCTCCCACAGTCCAAAGATGTGCGGGTTAGGTGGATTGGCCATGCTAAATTTCCCGTAGTGTCCTAATAAAAGTAAGGTTAAGGGGGGGTTGTTGGGTTACGGGTATAGGGTGGATACGTGGGTTTGAGTAGGGTGATCATGGCTCGGCACAACATTGAGGGCCGAAGGGCCTGTTCTGTGCTGTACTGTTCTATGTTCTATGTTCTATGTCATCATTCTGAGATATCTTTGGAGCAAATTCCATGATGGCCCTTTTGCAAGAGTTGGCGACCACAATGGGACTAGTATCCATGGGAACAGGCCTGAAAAACTGATCGACCCCCCATTGTATTGTTGTAGTTAATCCCCTCCTCTTGTTTCCAAAGGCAAACCAGCATTTCCTTGCAATGCTGCCCTGTCACTAGCTTTCTTTAGCCGAGAAAGTGGGAATGGTCCCCGCACTAGTGGACCGGTGACGGCACATCCCAGCTCTCTGATGAAGACAATTTGAATTTGAGGCCATTGCTTCACTAGACCTCCTTGCTGGATCTTGAAAGAGGGGTTGTGCGTGATTGGGAGCAAGGGTAATAACAAGGTGAGAAAAGCAAGCGATTGGGGGAAAGGGGAAAAGCCAGGAGAGGGGGCAAGCAGGGAGGAAAGGGACGTGATTGGGAACAGGAGGGCCGGAGAGCAACCAGCAGCTGGCAGTAACTTGTGATTTTAATATGATGTTTGGAGGAAGACTGTTACATTTCCCTGCTTGACACTGTGGTAAGTACCTTTTTAAAGTGTACCGTTTTGGTGATTGTCTGTGTTTTGTTACCTGTATGGCAGGTAACATGTGCAATGTAACAATTCAGTTACAGTAGAGGCACCCAGGTCGTTGAGTTTGACCCAGATACAGTGAAGGAATGGCAATATATTTCCAAGTCAGGATGATGGGTGGTTTGGAGGGGAACTTTAAGGCGTTGGTGCCCCTATGTGTCTGCTGTACTTCTGGATGGTAGTGGTCATGGGCTTGGAAGGTGCTGTCTGAGGAGCCTTGGTAGATTTACACACTGCTGTCACTGTTCAGCTTTGGTGGAATGAGTGAATGTTTGTCGATGGGGCGCCAATCAAGCCGGCAGCTTTGATCAAGATGGTGTTGAACTTATTGAGTGCTGTTGGAGCGGCACTCGTCCAGGCAAGGTGTTGCACGTTTTACTATGGGCGTAAAACGCGTTTATTGGAGTGTATTAACACGCCTCCGAGTTCGACGTGTGCTTAACACTGCTAGGCTCTGTTCTATGTAATTATTTAGCTCTGGAGTCGCCAGTTGCCGTATAGGCAACGTCACAAGTATTCCAAGGTCAAGTTCAAAGTAATAAAGACGATACACCGATTAGTAAAGTTCAAACGATCAATATTTATTATACAGTTATAATAAATACTCATGCACACACTAAGAGACTAAGCTATAACTAAACATAAGCAAACAGAATACTTATCTAACAGGAACAGGCAAGGTCAGAGAACGAGGCCTTCGTCCTGGTTTTGTCTGCAGCCTTCAGCAAGCGTTCTGGTACTTGGGAGTCTAGTGGGCTTGGATCGCGTAGCGAGCGTTGAACTTACGGTTTCGGCGGCTGGTGCTCAACGGCTGGAGTCAGGATACCAGGTGTCAGTCGGGGCCGGAGCACGGGTTTAACAGACCGGACAACACGAGGTCCCTATCTTTTATAGGGGTTCCGTTGTCCTTCCCTCTTCTCGGGCGGGCTCTACCTATTGGATCAATTTCTTATCGATACTGGATTAATTCCCCAATGCGAGGGGGTCTCCGTGATGGAGGGGGCGTTTCTTATGCCCTTTTGTTTGGAGGTTTCTGGTGCCTCGATGTCTGGGTCTTGATTGGAATGTGTCCATTCAGAACCAAATGTATCTATTGTGTGGGTGTTCAAGTCTGATGGCCTCATTAGCATGCAAAGCGTTTTGCCATTTGCACCTAGCTAAGGTCTTTTCACCTGAGCCCAAACTGGTTTCTGCTGCTGCAGAATGCAAACTGCTCTTTGCAGACTGCTGTTCTGGCTGAACTGTCTGTTTCTCAGCAGCCTTCCATTTTAGTTTGGCTCAGTGTCCATTTCGCGTGGCCAGCATGGCTACATTCCCTCCTTGTGATCCTCACAATCATACTATTGTGAAGGATCACCTATGTACTTTGCCTTCCTGTGTTCTGACCTCTTGCCAGTTCCTGTTCTACTCTGTTCTAAACTATGGGAAGAAGAGAAAAAAAAAAATTTAACTAACATCTCTACTTGGCCCTATGTCAAAAGGGACATGCATTACTACAATTGGGAACCTCTACCTATCACTATTAACCTTAACCTTAACTTAAACATTTAATCACTCTAAAATCTTAACCATTCACACCACAACATCACACTTCCCAACTCGGCAGTCGAGTATGGAACAATATAATACATGGCTGAATTTTATTTACAGAGTGTTGTAATCAGTGAGGGGTTGAGGGGTTTGGTGGAATCCGAAGATGGGGGATTGCACTCTATAGATGGGTGAGGTGCTGGAACGAGAGGCTCTCCTCTTCCATTTCCTCAACCTGAGGGTCTGCACTAGGATGATGAGGATCGCAATCACCAACAGTGATTCGATTATGTAGGACATGGAGTACCACGTCATGAATTTAGTACACCAGGTCTGAACCTCGCTGATCAGAGCTGAGCACTGGGGGTTTGCTGTACTAACATTTACGGTGGGGGTTGTGGGGGAAACGTGTCTTGTTTCCACACATATACATATGACATTAAACAGTAATAAGTGGGCTTCCATCATCTTTTGTTGTTCTTCTTCTTTCTCTTCCTTCTTCCTCCGGTATTGACAATCCTGGCTTCGACCTCTGTCTCGTCCTTTGAAACCTTTGGGATCAAGCACAGTATCTGTCAATACACAGTTTAAGACCTTTACTTGTTAGTGCATCTGTCTTTCAAAACCCAATTGACCCTTTAAAATGACTGGCTAAGTCACACCCTGTGACTCCCCTCATTTTTTTTCAAAAAGCGAATTTAAAGACCAGCATACACCTAACAATCCTTCCTTCTGCGAGCCGTCTCGCAGGCTTTGCTGATTTACCATCCGAATGTTCCCGGATGTAAATAGCATGTGGGATGGCGGCCGAAGGGCTACCTAACCTAAAATGAAAACAAACTTGGAAATAAACATCCGAATGAGTTGCGTATGGGCCGCTACGGGTACGAGTTGGATGGAATCCCCGGGTAGGGCGTGCTGTGCCATACCCGAGCTTGGCTGACCAAGGGTTGGTTCTCAGACAGGGCGGGTCCTCAGTGCCGTTTGTCCACTGCCTGAGTAACCTGGAGAAAACGGGTACGAATGTGTTTACCATGACTTGCAGCCTCTATTTCGCCGAATAGAGGGGCACCTAAAAAAACCAAGGGAGCCAAGATGCTCCAACTGAGGACATCACTGAAGTTCTCAGAGATATCTGCAGATAAACTATTTGGCGTGTGGCCTTACAACTTTGGAAAAGATCTCCAATCAAACCGAAGTTCTCAAAGGTATCTGCGGACAAGCTAACGTGTATGTGAGGTGGTCACAATCTTTTCAGCTGAAAAGAAGATGTCCATCCTCCAGCTGAAACATTTACATTCCTGAAAACAAACAAACATAAAACGAAGACAAACATACGTGCAGGTTCCATCAGAAAGGACATCGTTTCCCTCAAACGATTCCTATCTTACATCATCTGGACACCTCACTTTGATTCTGCCTCTGTGAACAGGGTCACAAAGGGGTTGCCGTGTCGGGAGTCAGACACCGTGTCGTCCTGCTCTCCCGGATCCCACACCCTTGTGTGGATCAGGCATGCTATTTTGGAGTTGTGTGACCGGGGGTCACTTTCATCATTGCGGACAAGTCTGTAGGAATTGTCCCTGTGCCATTGTGTGGCGTCGAGTGTGTTGTCGGGGTAGTCGGGGTCGGGTGGTGGTTCTGGATATTTGAGGTAAGTGACTTCCATGGGGTCACTGGAGTCGGGGTCGTAGTTGGTGCAGTGTGGGCTGTATGGCTGTGTGGTGTCGCTGTCTTCAGAGTCAGTGTCTGTCCTACTGTCTCTGCGGTGGCAGCTTGTGGGCGTGTCGGGGCGTGGTCTGTAGTGGTCTGTGGGCGGAGTCGTGGGCGAGTCCGTGGATGAACTGGTCTGTGAGGGGGATGGTGGAAAAGTGTTTCTGGTGGGCGGGGTGAAGTGTTCTGCTGCGTCTAGCAGGACATGGTGAGCATGGTTGGCCTGTGTTCCATATGCCTTTAACTGGTTTATATGGAACCACGCGGTCTTCCCATTAGGATACTTTATCCTGTAAACGGAGGGGCTAATTTTGTCCGAAATTGAGTAGGGACCGGAATATTTTGGAGCCAAAAAACTGCTGGGGTTATAAACAGATAACATTACCTGTTGCCCAACCTGGAATTCTGTGGTGTGTACGGTCTTGTTGAAACAGGCAGTCCGTTGCTGTCGGCGTTTCCCTAGCTGGACTGCGGCTGCGAGCTGTGCAGACCTCACAGTCTCAACTAGATCTTTAACTGCCTTTTCATGTGTGAGGGCCGTCACTTCGGGGCTTGTCATGTCCAGTCCTAAAAGGAATTCTGTACCTTTCATAGGGCGTCCGGTCATGAGTGTGTGTGGTGTGTATCCTGTCGATGTGGAGACAGTGTTCCTTATGAACATAAGTGCAAAGGGGAGCACTGAATCCCATGTGGAATTGTTCTCTTGAACCATTTTCCTAAGGGTAGTTTTTAGGGTCCGATTCATGCGCTCCACAATCCCGCTGGACTGTGGATGATACGCAATATGGAAGTTCTGTTTGATTCCGAATATTGTCAGGACGTTCCTCATGACCCGTCCTGTAAAGTGAGATCCCTGGTCCGAATCGATACTTCGGGGTAAACCCCATCTCGTGAAGATGTGGTGGGTCAGGATCTTTGCAGCTGTCTTAGCTGTGTTTGTTCGTGAGGGAAATGCCTCTACCCATTTGGTAAAGGTATCTATCACCACCAGAACGTATTTATAGCCATTCCTACAAGGGGGCAATGGACCTATAAAGTCGATCTGGAGGTTTGTCCAAGGGCCGTTAACTGGGCGAGTATGCCGAAGTTGTGCTTTCTTAGAATACCTCTCCGGGTTATTCTGAGCACAAATCAGGCAATTCTCTATGTAGTGCGTTACATCATTCCTGAGATTAGGCCACCAACAGAGTTGCCTGAGGTGCCTCGTTGTTGCATCAATTCCCTGATGCCCGTGTCCGTCATGGAACAAGGCAATCATCTGATTCCTGTCCTGCTGTGGGACCACATAAAGTTGGTCCTTAATGATCACACCCTCATGTGTGGTCAGTGCGTGTTTAAAGTGCTCGTAAGCAGGCACAAAGTTTCCCTTGAAAACCTCCCTGAGGTCTCCGTCCTGTTTTTGTGCTGCCACGAGATCTTTAATATCAGTCTGTGAGACTTGGACTGCGCTCACAGGGGCGCTAGCTGGTGCGCTAGCTGGGGGGGTCCATAAGTGTCCTCTCCTGGAACCTGCCTTAGCCAATGCGTCGGCCTTTACATTCCCAGGGGGTGATGACCTATGGTGACTTCTTACTTTTATTATGCCGAAGGTCCTGTCCTTCGCTTTTGCTAAAATATGCTGGAGTAAGGGGGCTGATGGAAGGGGTTTTCCGTCTGCGGAGACAAAACCTCGTGTCCTCCACAGGGGCAGAAAATCTGTCAGGCTATT